>NW_028318271.1:3309166-4013333 GCF_062004578.1 Staurois parvus | reverse complement strand
CACACACACATTGGTCTTTCCCCTGTATCCCCCCTCCAGCACACACACTTTGGTCTTTCCCCTGTATCCCTCCTCCAGCACACACACATTGGTCTTTCCCCTGTACCCCTCCTCCAGCACACACACATTGGTCTTTCCCCTGTATCCCCCCCCCCAGCACACACATTTTGTATGGCTCAAATTGCACTGCATCCACATGAAAAATGTGGAGGCACCTTTTTTGTTTTGCTGCACTGGAATAGGATTGCATGGGTGTTCATACCCATGCGATCTGATTCAAGGAAAAGCATTGTATTCTGTAACCTACTTTTGGGGTGTCATTAAGGTTTAATTGACACCTGCGGCAGATTGCAAGAACACAGTGTGATTGCTGTGCAGTGCAATGCGATGCAGGAAACGCAGCAATTCTTGTGTGTTTCCCGCATCACATAAGTGTGAACCAGGCCTTAAAATTTGCACATCTCAAGGCACCCCAGTTTCTGTCCCTCACTCAGCTAATGTGACCCCAGTGCTGACAGAGAGGACCAAGGTGCCCAAAATCCTCCTTGTCAACCAATGGCGTAATTGGTTTTTAGGATGCCAGTGATTGGAAGTTTGTAATGGTGCACAATGAAAACCTTTTAACTAAAAGGCGGGTTTCATCCATCCGCTGGCTTGTACATAACCTTTGGGCAATTGTTAGGCATTTTTGCCGAGGGACCCCTGAAGAAACCTGAAGGCACTCCAGGGTGCCTGAGCGCCCTGGTGGAAGAAGGATAGTCTACTGAGTTGGTCTATTTATTTACCATTAACTATTTCTGGGAGTAAAAGGAGGTACTAATGGACCCCCTACATATTTACCTGGGGTGAAGGATATCTTAGGCACCCCTTGTTATTAAAGGGCTTCCAAATTTTGACAAATCCCCCTCCCCACACATATACAAATCTCACATCTAAGGGCTAGATGTGGGGATGAGGTCCCTGTCCCCTCAACATGGGGACAAGGTGTTCCGCAAGGGAGGAGGGATAGAGAAGTCTATGTCTCTCTTTCTCTCTCTCTCAAAATATGTCACTGGGAACCAGCAGCCAATCCAATGAAGCACAATTCCTGAACAAAGTAATAAAGATGTTCAAAGGAGAACATACTGCAGGGTGTAACCAAATCTCCCAACCATTTTTTTAAAAACTGAACACATTTGATGCAACAAATCTCTCAAACTCTGTCCCTAAATTATCCATGTTTGGAAAAATTCCAAGTGCTTCAGCTTCTGAAGGACATCAAATGATGAAATGCGTAGGGTGGGGTTGGATGTGATGTCACCATTCACGGCTGTGGTTGCGCTCGCAGCTTGGAGATCAAGGCTGGAGACAACCTGGTGTATAATGAATGTGCCTGAATATATGTGTTGGTGGCGACACATTAAAAAGTGAGTTGCTTGAAGTTTTTTTCATACAACAAAGGTTTTTAAAAGTTTTACACTATGAGAGCTCTCCTCTTCTTTCTTCTTTGATGATATGACTGATTGAATATATGAGTGAGATGTTCTGAGAAGCTCTGTGAAAAAAGGACCATGATCCTGCACATCATTACTCCCAGAGCATCTTGTACTTCAGCTGGTTTATGATCTGACCAGCATAAAGCTCTGGTGAGTTCATTTAGTCTGTTTGGTGATGCAAGAGCACTTTTTTGATGACACCCAGAACGTTTGGTTTGCACAAGAATTAAGTTATTTAACACTTGGTGGACTTTCCATTATTGAAACAAGATGGCCATGATTGTTTTGGGAGGTTAATGGATAAATATGATTTATGAGATTTCCTGCATTATGTTTCATATACAATTTTGAAAGTTATATACAGTATGTACAATCTTTTGCACATTTACACTCACCAGCCACTTTATTAGGTACACCTTGCTAGTACCAAGAAAATATCCCCCACATCATTACACCACCACCAACAGCCTGAACTGATGATACAAGGCAGGATGGATCCATGCTTTCATGTTGTTTACGCCAAATTCTTACCCTACCATCTGAATGTTGCAGCAACCAGTCTGCCCATTCTCCTCTGACCTCTGACATCAACTAGGCATTTTCATCCTACAACTACCACTCACTGGATATTTTGAAATACTCAGACCAGCCTGTCTGGCACCAACAACCATGCCGCGTTCAAAGTCGCTTAAATCCCCATCTTCCCCATTCTGATGCTCAGTTTGAACTTCAGGAAGTTGTCTTCACCACGTCTAGATTCCTAAATACAATGAGCTGCTGCCATGTGATTGGCTGATTAGCAATTTGTGTTACCAAGTAATTGAACAGGTGTACCTAATAAAGTGGCTGGTGAGTGTATTTAATCAGCACTTGTTTTAGGTTTGCACATTGCACTGTGCACTTTATGAGTATTGCATGATATTTTTATCTTTATTTTACACTTTTCTAGCACGATGCACTTTAATATCTATTGAATTATTTACATATTGATAGGCTTAGGCTGGCCATACATTATACAATTTTCTTGAGAACTTTGCTTTAGATTTACCAAAAAACATAAAATATGAGGTCAACTCTAAACAACACTTTCAATTGTATCCAATTAGGCAGGCTCTTGTGCTACATAGCTGAAGGTAAATCTAAAGGAAATTGGGCAGAAATTGGACAGAAAATTGTATAGCCTTAGGCTGGCCATACATTATGCAATTTTCTTGTTCAATTTCCTTTAGATGTACCTTCAACTATGTAGTACAAGGGCCTGGCTGATTGCATACAAATTGAAAGTGTTTAGGTATGACCTCATATTATATGGTTTTGGTAAATCTAAAGGAAAATTGTACAAGAAAATTGTATAATGTACGGACAGCCTTAGAGGTATTGAGGTAGCACTGTTCTGGTTACACTTTGATTTAGATATGGTGGTTTATGTACATCAAAATAGAATAGCTGCTCCCAGTAGAGAAATTATATATATATATATATATATATATATATATATAATGTGTATGTATGAATGTAATTTAGGGGCCCTAGTTTGCATGCCCCTGATGGTGCTATATAAGTACCTTAAATAAATATATATATATATATATATATATATACTGTATATAATTTCTCTACTGGGAGCAGCTATTCTATTATGATGTACATAAACCACCATACCTGAATCAAAGTGTAAGCAGAGTATATATATATTAATATTTGTCTGTATATACTTTTTCTGAGGAGCAGTCCGAAAAAAACGAAAAAAACTTACCTTATCCAGGGTGTAACCAAATCTCCCAACCATTTCTTTTAAAAAAACAGAAAATTTGATGCAACAAAACTCTGTCCCTAAACTATCCATGTTTGGAAAAATTCCATCCCCTCGACCAAGTCCCAATACTTTAGGGAAAGAATCAGACCAATGAAAGAATACTTCTTCTAGAAGAAGAAACCCTGAAATAGGTAGTGCTACAAATCTGCGTACAAAACCCTGCTGGAGTTATGTAACCTAATGCTATGTACATACAATTCCCACATAATTACAGAAATCCCTTAGTGACACTCATCCTGGATCTCTCTGCCAATATAGCACTGCTCCAACGTCGACAGGTCAAAACGCAGTGGAAGGGATGCAGCAATTAAAAGGAAAAGGCACAGCTGTGCAAGTCAAAATACTTCCATGAAGAAATGACTACGTCAAATAATATCTGCTAGTTAACAGTTTGCAAAAATGTAGTTAAAATTTGAAAACATGAGATTCATTTGTAATTTCATCATTTTGGTCATGTGCATTGGAGTCAATTGGTAAGGCAACATTAAGATTGTGTTGCTGATTTTTAAAGGATATGTAAAATTTTTTAAATAACAGAAAAACACAGTATAAACATACGTTCTTTTAAGGTCCCAATAGGCATCAAGAAAACGAATACCTGCGTCCTGCTTAACTAGGCCTCCAGCCGCAACATCACTGACTCGGAGACACCACCGCAGATACCCCCACCAGAACAACTGGAAGCCGTACCTCAGACAGGTTCCTACAAAGTGCCTTTTCTTGTGCCCACATTAACCAACGAGGACCTTGCACCCCGCCAGACGTCCCCCAGCACCAATATGGCACAACCACCACCCCACCGAGACAAACCATCAAACAACAGGCGGGTAGGTGGGAAGTTTGCCCTGTGAACAGGGGCGGACTGACAACTCATGGGGCCCCTGGGCAATAGGGGATCATGGGGCCCCTGTGTCCTTGCCCAAACTCAAAAAAGCCTATGAAAAAGGTACCAGGGCATCTCTTGGGGCCCCCTACTGACCCCGGGATCTCGGGCAGTGCCTGAGTTTCCAAATGGTCAGTCCGCCCCTGGTAAAGCCAAAACTTGCTTTATCAAAAAAATAAATTCTATAATTTGTCCAGTTTAAAAATATGATTCTGGTACAATGCATTACATACTTATTTACAAATCAAATAAAGGATTGTTTTTCAAGTTTGTTCTTTTTTTTAATGCTGCACCAAAAAAAAAGGAAAAATAAACAGGCAAACAAAACAAAGTGGTAATGGGTACTTTTAATAATAAAATTAGTGCATCTTATGATCTAATTCATTCCATCTTATGATCTAGTGATTGGATCATCTTATTGCACCATCTGATGTGTGATTTTTAATTTGTGACTATCATAATTATTGTTATTAATCTGATTTTTATATTTCCTTTTCATTAAGAGGAGAGTTATATTGCTAAGCGCTGCACTAATTTTATTATTGATCATCTACTGTTGGGTATCAGGTTGAGTGTTAGCGGCTTTCTGACTTTGTAGGGATCCCATTAAACGCGGGAGGATTTTTGTTTTTGTTTTTAGTATTTATAATGGATACTTTTAACTATTCTTAAAACAGAGTTACACATTTTTTTTTCATGATCCTTGCCACATAATGCCCACCCGCAGAACAGTCTGATATGGGATATTTTTATTTATTTATTTCTAAATACCTTTTATTGCTGTCAGTATCCTGCACTTCCGGTCCGGCCGCCTAGGCGATTTCGTCATTCGGCAATTCCCTAGGACTCTTGGGATATCGCCATTGGTTTTCCCAGGTGTCTTTGGGAAGCCTAATGGTGAAGTCTCGCTGTATTTCTTGACATTATCAGGAAGAATTATTGACAGGTTGCCATAACAACGGGGCAGCATCTTACATCGCCACCGCCATTGTTATGGCAACCTACAAACAATACAGTGTGCCGTGCCGTGTACTTACAGCACAAGAACAAGATCAGGAGGTGCATGCTGGGTAGCAAGCTGCACCGAATCCAGAAGAAAGTAGGAGCTGGCTTCAGATGCCCACACTAGTAATGGCCGCTGCCTGTCTGCCGGGATCCTGCTGAGGAATGTCACATTTACAAGTAACGACTTAGAACATTGTCCTAATTATATACTGCAACTGAAGAGAATAATGGGGGTGTTTTTGTAGAAAAGTGCCGAGGAGACTGGAACTCCACTTTAAAAATTTCTCTTTCTCCTCCTACCTATCCTTCATGCCTCGTGTACCATTTCTTTAATCCAGCCCAGTCACATGATTCAGAAGCTCTGGCTCCCCTGTGTAAGGGAGCGCTTGACAATGGCTGTGAATTCCTGGAAACGTGATGCCACTCATACGCTTCCATGGCCCATCCATCCGTCCTCACCCCTGCAGCAGCTGCTCACTGACAGAAGAAGCTAAGCTGGAGCTGCAGGAGCACTTGAGTGGGCCAGATTAAAACAAGGTAAGTACACAGATCTTTTTTCTATACAGGGTACGCAGGATTGTTAGGAGAGGGGGAGAGGACGTTTTTATGAGTTAAGTTAGAGTTAAGCTTAGTACACACTATCAGGTTTTTTTTTTTGTTCAACCCAGTGAGCCGAATGAAAAAAAACTGAAGAACTTGAGAGGAGATCCTGTACTACTAACAATCTGATATTAATACAGCAATCTCCTCGCTGGGCTATCGTGTTCTGACAGGGGGGCTGCTGATCAGCAGACTTCGGTCATGCCACTTCGACAGAAGCCAGACATTTAGCCAACTTCTGTCAGATCGGCTGCCGTACACACGGGCCGAAGGTTGGCCGATTTCTATTGAACCGGCTGATACCGCCCAATAGTCGACCCATGTGTAAGGGACGTTAGCCTCATCTTCCACTTTGAATATCAATGGTATGAAAAATATAAATAAAACTGACTGCTTATGCAGATGGAAGCTCATTTTTTGCAGTTGAATAAAACAGAGTAGATACAAAAATACAATGCTCAAGAGAACAATTCTGAGGCTTAAAAAACAATATATTTATTGAAAGCTATATACTAAATATCAAAAATGCAAAATTCCCTCCACCTTACACAGTAAAACATGACAACGTTGCTATGTATTAAAAACACCCGCCCGGGCACACAGGCATACTCTCGATACACACGGGGCACACTTATGTAGATGAGAATGGATAGGTGGCCATGGAGACCAATTAGAAATTAATGAATGAGATCAATCAGAGGTATGGGCTGTTTTGTAATATGGAGAAATGGTGATAATATCACCATAAGAGTCCTTCAATTATAAATATAGGAGTGCGGCGCTAATGAATAAATGTCTCAGATTAACTAAAACACAATATGATGTATAAGCAAAAGAATAATAATATCCAAATAAATGTCCAAGTAATAGAATAAAATAAACGCAGGATCTTGCATAAAAGATGAAAAACCAGGATCCAACGGTAAAAATGCGCACTCACCGGACGCGCTATGGGAAAGCGCATATGTAGTATAGCCTTTAGGAAACCTTCATCATCTGGAGACGATGTATAGCCATCCAGGGACAAATGATCTCTATATAATGGACAATTTCCAATCCAGGAATCCCTTTAAAAGTTATGAGTAAGGAACTCCCTCCGGTGGTGAAGATAGGTAATTCCTAAAAAATGTTAGCTCCAAGTGGGAGCCAAAAAATCTCTCATAGTGTAGTAAGTAAAAATGTATTTATTCAAAAATAAGTATCATAAAAACAAGGCAGAAACACTGTGACAGTCAGACATGAAAAAACTGAAGTGTAACTGACCCACAAGTAAAATGGCCGCCGGGCCTCCTCGTGGCTCCAGGCGGCTAGATGTCACGCTCTGCTGGCTCCTCCTAAGGCCTTTCGTGCTCCAGCACATCATCAGAGGGGAGGCCAACAGTGTTGGCCTCCCCTCTGATGATGTGCTGGAGCACGAAAGGCCTTAGGAGGAGCCAGCAGAGCGTGACATCTAGCCGCCTGGAGCCACGAGGAGGCCCGGCGGCCATTTTACTTGTGGGTCAGTTACACTTCAGTTTTTTCATGTCTGACTGTCACAGTGTTTCTGCCTTGTTTTTATGATACTTATTTTTGAATAAATACATTTTTACTTACTACACTATGAGAGATTTTTTGGCTCCCACTTGGAGCTAACATTTTTTAGGAATTACCTATCTTCACCACCGGAGGGAGTTCCTTACTCATAACTTTTAAAGGGATTCCTGGATTGGAAATTGTCCATTATATAGAGATCATTTGTCCCTGGATGGCTATACATCGTCTCCAGATGATGAAGGTTTCCTAAAGGCTATACTACATATGCGCTTTCCCATAGCGCGTCCGGTGAGTGCGCATTTTTACCGTTGGATCCTGGTTTTTCATCTTTTATGCAAGATCCTGCGTTTATTTTATTCTATTACTTGGACATTTATTTGGATATTATTATTCTTTTGCTTATACATCATATTGTGTTTTAGTTAATCTGAGACATTTATTCATTAGCGCCGCACTCCTATATTTATCTGTGTATTATGAGGGTTTAACTGTGATTACCTTTGAGTGTATTGGCAGCTGCTGAGAGAGCGCTCACTTTCATATTTCTCAGTCCTTCAATTATGGTCAGACAGAAATAGCAAGTATAGGCCAATATGTTCAACAAACAGTCCATAAATCCACTAGAGGATCAATCGCAATCACTGCAGACCCATATAGTCCCATGAGGGATTATCCTCATATATCAGCAGATAGTAATCATGGACACAATGATGCCAAAATGAGTGACAGACTGTTATCACACAGAAGGCAGTGAATCGGGGTTAATGTCCTGGACACAACAGTCAGGGATACAGTGACCAACAGGTAGGTGAGTATGGATGTTTGGCCGAGGCCATACATTTCTGACAAGCAGTTAAGGTGGGGAAATCAAGTGAGTGAGGCTTGACCGAGCAATCAAAGTCTGTGGGTATTTCCCCAATACCATAACAACCTGGTCCAAAAAGTTGGCCGCTCACCACTCCAAGTACCGTCACTGAAATAAGTCGATGTCCTCCCGCTGTGTGGTATGAATAGAAAGGCATAACAAGTGGTAGTCCGTGGAGATGTAGGTCTGCAGAGAATTGCAGTGGTGTGTCTGATGTGGAACGGCTAGATGGCAGATCTGGGAGGAGAAGTGAGTGAGGTCACTATGCTGCAGTTGCTTTTTAATGACATTAGCCATAATGTGAAATAATGTAGATTTGCCAAATGGACCTCTCCAGCTCTGCAAAGGCTGAGATTTCTTTTGTCGCTGGGTTGTTACATATCTGTCCAATCATCTTCTGGGTTTGGAGTCCTCTGCCATCTTGATTTACCAGCCTTGGATGATGTTACTCCCATGCAAGCAAAAGGGAGTTAATTCGTCCTGGCACCAAGACATGACATTATGTACAATGAACTGCGCATGCTTGGCTTGGGGTACATTCATTAGTAGCATTGCTGGTAGGAATTAAATAAGCTTTTATTGCAGAAGAGATATCCCGTGTTTTAAAGTCCCTAATAACTGCAGGCCAGATCCAGAGGGAATGTACCTGGGAAAGGGAACTGCAGGATGTGACCTAGAAGCCGTCAAGTCCTCAGAACACCTTAGCAATGGAATAACTGTGAGTCATACAGTATTTATAAAGCAGTCCATTATAGAAGGCAAATCTTCACAAGAGTAAAGAAATGCCCGTAGCGTAAAAAAAGGAAGAGAAATAGAGAAGGGCAGGCATGACTAGGCCTAGAGTGGTAAGGAAGAAAGGAAAGGGTTAAGGATAGCACAAGGTGGGGTTGTAAGGGATGTCTGGGACTTGATTGGTAGCTGGGGGGTGTAGGTGGGGTGTCTGCTACACCCTGGGGTGGGGGGTTTGGGGAGGGGAGTCAGTCGGTAGTGGGACGTGAGAAGAGTGAGCTTCCCTCCCGCCCTCCCTGTTTTTGTTGGTATTGTGTCACTCCTGGGGGGGTGGGTTATTTTGGTTCATGTGCGGTTGTTGGTCTTTGGAGGCGGTACTTATTTTGAAAGGTACAAATAATGGTGTGGGACCCATCGGTGGTATGGTGTGCCCGGGGGCATTCCAGTTAACCGAGGTTTAACTGGAAGGTGGTGGTGCTGCACTGCAGATGGTATGGTTGTCTCCGAGCCGGTGTGTTGCAGCTGGAGGCCTAGTGTAATTTGGTTTCCGCAGGTGCATTTCCGTTCGGTTTGGGTGCCTTCGAAGACCAACAACTATATGTGTTTCTGTTTTAAGGAATGTTTTTGTGTATTTAAAGTTGATTTGTTAATAAAAGGCTGTGTTGGCCATTTTTACTCCACTTTGGTGTTATGTTTTCTGTAATAGAATTAGTAAAGGGGATTGGTATGGAAGGATGAAATGGTGGTGTAGTGGGTCTGGATTAGCCTATCTCTTGTGCACTAGTCAAGTTTATCAGCTTTCTAAGAATGTTGCTGCAATGTAAAGCACCTTATTACTTATAACACTGTGATACCATTTGTTCCTAGTAAAATGACTGGTTAAAGTGAAGCTTTGCATTTACAGAGAAAAGAAAATCATCATAGGGCGGAGCTTGATTGATGTGATGTCATTACGTTTTTGACTGCCAGCTATTGCACATGTGCTGAGTAGTCAGGCTCGTTTATGTGATTGCTGTTGATGCTGTTGATGCTGGTGTCGGCTGGGACACCTCTTGAGTAAGTGCAATGAGTATCTAATAAAGGAATTGGTTTTTATAATATTGCACCATGAAGTCTTTCTGTTTCTCTCGAGTGCTTGGCATTTCCCCCCATGGATACGTTTGAAGGTGGTCCTTTTTCTATTGGAGAAGTGGATTTTCGATTAACTACAAAGTTTTTCGTCCTGTTATTTCGATCGATGAGGATCGGTGTGTTGGAGAGCTTCCGTTTCTGAAGATATTTTTATGGATGATCTGCCATTATATTATCAAGGTTTTTTGGTGAAATTTTTTTATATTGAGACACTTTTTTTATATTGAGACACTCCTTTTGCACAAAAGTACAAAAGTTTTTTTTGCACCTAAAAAGTTTTTTTATATTTTTCTGTGGTATTGGTATATATATATTTTTCTGGACTTATGATTTGATGATTTCTTTACATATATTTATATATATTTACTAGCGCAAATTATTTATTAATTGGTACACTTTATATATGGTGGTTTTTTTGCAGCTGGTACACTATTAGTAAGTTATACAATTTTGACCATAGGCGCTATTATTAATTTTTCTTATTCCCATTACCATTTAAAGCCCAATGAAGTTTCAAAGTTTTTTTTCATCTCTTTACAGTCCAGCGTGATATGATTTGAATTTTGCTTGATAATGTCTAAAAATAAATGTTTCTCTTAGTGAAAATGCTGCTTACCACTCTCACACTGCAATGCTCTGCGCTGGCAGAGCTGAGTAACAGCCACACCTCTCATCAAGTGTCCTCACATAGACGTGTACACTATATTGCCAAGTATTGGGAAACCTGCCTTTACACATACATGAACTTTAATGGTATCCCAGTCTTAGTCTGTAGAGTTCAATATTGAGTTGGCCCACCCTTTGCAGCTATAACAACTTCAACTCTTCTGGGAAGGCTGTCCACAAGGTTTGGGAATGTTTGACCATTCTTCCAAAAGCGCATTTGTGAGGTCAGGCACTGATGTCAGACAAGAAGGCCTGGCTTGCAATCTCCACTCTAATTCATCCCAAAGGTGTTCTATCGGGTAGAGGTCAGGACTCTGTGCAGGTCAGTCAAGTTCCTTCACCCCAAACTTGCTCATACATGTCTTTATGGACCTTGCTTTGTGCACTGGTGTGCAGTCATGTTGGAACACAAATGGGCCATCCCCAAATTGTTCCCACAAAGTTGGGAGCACGAAATTGTAAAAAAAAAAAGACAACCCCACACCATAATCCCCCCTCCACCAAACTTTACACTTGGCATAATGCAGTCAGACAAGTAACATTCTCCTGGCAACTGCCAAACCCAGAAACGTCCATCAGATTGACAGAGAAGCATGATTCATCATTTCAGAGAACACGTCTCCAGTCCTCTAGAGTCCAGTGGCGGCATTATTATTATTATTATTACTACGAGTTTATATAGCGCCAAAGGGTTTGCTCAGCGCTGTACAATAGGGGGGACAATACATGGCACAGTACAACAACAACAAACAACGTACGAGGGGTAAGAGGGCCCTATTCTTACGAGCTTACAATCTAGGAGGGAGGGGGTAAAGGTACAGTAGGAAGTGGCTGAGGGGGATGAAGTGGTGGGAGGAATGAGGGAGGATGGCCGTTAGGTGAGGGTGGGGTAGGCTTCCCTGAAGAGATGGGTTTTGAGGGAGCGCCTGAATGTGAATAGGGAAGGCGACAGTCTGATGGATTGGGGCAGTGAGTTCCAGAGGATGGGGGAGGACCTGGAGAAGTCCTGCAGTCGTGCATGGGAGGAGACCAGGGAGCAGGATAGAAGGAGGTCCTGTTTTACACCACTGCATCCGATGCTTTGCATAGCATTTGGTGATGTAAGGCTTGGATGCAGCTGCTCGGTCATGGAAACTTATTCCACGAAGCTCTCTATGCACTGTTGTTGTGCTAATCTGAAGGCCACACTTCATGGCTGAGTTGTTGTTGTTCCCAGTTGCTTCCACTTTGTTATAATACCAGTAAAAGTTGACTGTAAAATATTTAGTAACAAGGAAATGTCACGGATGGACTTATTGCACAGGTGACAACCTATCACGGTACCACGCTTGAATTCACTGAGCTCCTGAGAGCGTCCCATTCTTTCACAATTTTTGGTAGAAGCAGTCCACATACCTAGGTGCTTGATTTTATACACCTGTGGCTATGGAGGTGATTGGAACACCTAAATCCAATGATTTGGAGGGGTGTCCCAATATGTTTGGCAATATAGTGTGTGAGATTAGAGGGGGCATGTCTGACTAGGTTACTGAGTACTTATTACTGAGTGCACTAACTTTAGTGCTGTTGGACTACACAGTCATATTTAGATATCTGTTGCAGCAGGAAAGTAGAAGTAAAAATAAAAATGGAGATTGTCAATATAATGTCCCCTATCTGTCCTACTCTTTAGTAATAGGAAAACAGATAGGGACAACATTAAGCCAATCCCATGAGCAAGAAATTTAATTTTCTGTACACCACCCGAATACACCAGCCTATGGGCCACAGACTCAATTGGAAATGTTATTTTTTAAGCAGCACTCCAGGTTCAAATACATATATAAATAAAATGTCTATGTATAATAAAAATGCATGTTAAAATTAAAAAAGCAGCTTACTTCTGAAATACTCAGCTTGTCTCTCGCGCAGAAGATCTGCTCCATTGCTGGTCCTCTTTCAGACTGATTGACACCCAGTATCCTTCACCATACCAGGCTGTCATGTGCACACCTCTCAAACACATCAATCTGATCTTGCATTTACATATAGATATTCCTTTGTTTTTTTCAAGCCCTGATGAAGGATGCATTTTGGGACCCAGAAACACATTGTATACTCTTTGGATTGTCTACATGACTTTTATTGGAATAAAGTTGTATCTGGACCTCTTAGCATTGGTGTGGTAATTCAGTTTTCATTTTTGATACATTACACTACAAGTCAAAGAGTCCCTGAGAGATCCTCTGGTGTGTAGAAGCCAGCAAGCAGGGAGTCAGATTATTAACATCAATCAATAATCAACATCAATATTTAGCAATAGCAATGCTAACTAGAAAAGATACAATTTCTGGGGAAATTGTGTGAAGTGTTCTTGCCTCCACCAGTAGTCTACAACTGGAGTGGGCGGAGTAGCTTTTGTCACTCTGCTGCCTGCTCACACACCTGGGTTCCTATGGCAACTCACTCTACAGCAAGGGCAGAGAAGAGCGGTTAAAAACAAACTGCTCCAACTTGCTCACTTCACTGGTGGTTGCCATTTTCAAACGGTTGTAGTTTAAAAATTATAAATCCTACACTGAAGAGCTTTATATTGTGAGAATCACAAGACACAGACCTACATTTTGATGCATAGTATGTCCCTGAAATATTAAAAATGAAGGCACAGTCGCAGTTTAGAAATTGCCCATCAAATTTGAGGTGGCTAGAGTAGAGTTTCAATGAATGTCAATGGGCGGCGTGAGTTGCAAACAAATGGTCATATTGTGAAAACTATCAGGACTATGGCTTAGCCGTGGACATTTTTAGTGGCAGCAGGGATAGCTGAACGCTTTGTGTAGGTGGGCTTGAAAATGAGGGAGTGATGGCAGTTTAGAAATCATGTCCTGATTTTTCAGCTCACACTCTAGGTGTTGTCAGCTCCCACTCTAGTTTTGAACATTCCGCCATTCATTCCTATGGGACCAATTTCACCCCAAAATGCCAATATTTCATGAACCATTCGGCGAAACGTTCCACAAAGTAATAGCACACCAATCGGGAACAATCCGCACGTTTCGGTATTTTACTGTCTATGTAGTGTAAAAACTGTGGGAGGAGTTAGGGCGGTAAATTTGGCTATAATAATAAGAATATATATGTGAGATAACAGTAAGTGGTCTGCCATGCAAGAACACTTAATAAGGTAACTTTTTGGGTCCAGAACTATTTTTCCACTATCCTCAGCTATCCCTGGAAAAGAAGTAGAAGACTGACCAGAAGACAGATTGATTTAAGGTATGTATAAGGGATCTTTTTTAAAACTATATATATGTGTGGGAGATGGTGTGGAGAAAAGGTGGACATACTTTTATTCTTTAGACTAACGATAGCAATTAAACAAAAGACCCTGAGGGTATGAAAAAGTACAGTATATCTGATCTCAGCAGTGCAGGTCAATTTAAAGCTTGACTGGAAAATCCCTTTTCTACAAAGTCCACACCGTGTATGTGGTAAAGGCGTTGTTGTCTCGCTGTTCAGATTCCCCAACTACAAAGAACTTTCATAGCTGACAACATATATACGAAACAAGGCTGTCTTTTTAAAGGTCTCTGAAAGGTTACTTGGTGATGATAATCTATATCAATAATTGGTATGCTTTACACCAGGGAAGTATTTTGACCCCAGAGATATTTTCTAACCAGTCTTACAGTCAATATGTACTCTTCTCCACAGATGAGGGCATGATCTTTAAAGGCTCAAGAATTGTGGTTCACTTTCTTCTGCTGACTTGTACATGCTTTCTGCATTTATTATTCATTCTATCTATTGGTAGTCAGTCACTTCCAGCTGGACTTGTTCTGTTATGTTGAGGACGTTTTCCTGCTTCTGTGAGCCATTTCTTCAGCTCTAATGTATGTCAGGAAAATAGGTACCAGAACCTGCTGGGTGGTTCTGCTTAATACAGCAACAAGAGTAAGACATAGGGAAGATGGTGGAGCTTTTAAGGAGGGGGGGGGAGACAGGAGCTGAACTTAAGAGAGGTGAAAGTGAGATGTGGATGGGGGATGCAGAGGTAAGCAGCTGTGAAAGAAGGTTTAACTCTGCACTCACTCTGTGCGTAGCGCACCCCTGAACTCTGCACTCTGTATGCAGCGCACCCCTAAACTCTGCACTCTGTATGCAGCGCACCCCTGAACTCTGCACTCTGTATGCAGCGCACCCCTGAACTCTGCACTCTGTATGCAGCGCACCCCTGAACTCTGCACTCTGTATGCAGCGCACCCCTAAACTCTGCACTCTGTATGCAGCGCACCCCTGAACTCTGCACTCTGTATGCAGCGCACCCCTGAACTCTGCACTCTGTATGCAGCGCACCCCTGAACTCTGCACTCTGTATGCAGCGCACCCTTGAACTCTGCACTCTGTATGCAGCGCACCCCTGAACTCTGCACTCTGTATGCAGCGCACCCCTGAACTCTGCACTCTGTATGCAGCGCACCCCTGAACTCTGCACTCTGTATGCAGCGCACCCCTGAACTCTGCACTCTGTATGCAGCGCACCCCTGAACTCTGCACTCTGTATGCAGCGCACCCCTGAACTCTGCACTCTGTATGCAGCGCACCCCTGAACTCTGCACTCTGTATGCAGCGCACCCCTGAACTCTGCACTCTGTGTGTAACCCCCCCCCCCTTACCTCTGTACGTAATGCACTCCTGGTATTTAACGCCCCTTTAAGACCCTCTCACTTTTTGACCCTATCAAAATTTGACCACCAATTTATGTGGTTTGCAGAGTGTATGTGTGCATGTGTCATATAAACAAAGGTGCAGCGCTATTGAATGAAATGCAAAATAATAAAATACTTAAAAGCTATATCACCATATGTGTTAAAAAGGATCCTAATGATCCTTTCATCACTCCACCTACTGGGATATTTTGGACTGGGCGCTCACACTTAATTAAGTCGCAGCGTTAGTGACATCATGTGGACTATGCTATTGTTTGCACTTTTATATGTTTTTATACTATGATGTGTTATTTATCACTATTTATGTAATATGTGATATAGATTTTAAGTATTTTATTATTTTGGATTTCATTCCATAGCGCTGCACCTTTGTTTATATGTGATTTTTTGGAGGCTGATTTGGTACCTTTTGTGTTCAGCAGCTTTATCCACTATTAGCGCTCACTTATCTGTGTTTTATATTATGTGTGCATATGTGTTTGTGTGTGTGTGTGTGGGGGGGGGGGGGGGCCCTTTAGGGTGCCATGGTTGAATTCCTGCACCTATTTTCCAAAGAAAAAAAAAACCCTGTGTAGCACCAACACCTTAATCCATCCAACATGGAGGGGGAGATGTTATTGTCCAAGAAAAGGATGGTAAGCCTGGACCCAGCATGCCCTACTTAGATCCTTGCTGTCAGTAAATCTGCTTAGGTGTTAATCCTTTAATTTATACAGCCCAATGTGTAAACTGTTGTCAAAACACTGTGGTGGTGATGATGAGAAGACATATATCAGCATTATATGTGAAAAACAGATGGCAAGGGTGGTTCCACAACTTTAACGTCTCCCATCTTATTCTTGGATAATAACATTTGCCTTTCTATGGTGATTCATTAAGGTGTTGGTGTAATGGTCATGTGTACTGAGCACATGAATAGCTGTGTGTGGCAGCCATTTTGTTCAGGTCACACGTGTGCCATGCCATCTTGTCATAAGAAGACATAGCTGCAGTGACCTTCCCCCTCCCTCCTCCTTTCAGTTTACACAATCCACAGCCTCTTAGTTGCATGCCAGACACCTCTTAACAGTCTGTTAATAGGACCAGCAGAATCTAAACCCAATACACATCTCAGTGCCCCATAAAGCTGTCTGACTTGCCCGCTTGAGTGACTGGAGTTTTAACAGATACCAGCCAGCTTTCCCTCCTGTCATAAATACGATAACAATACACATTCCTGATTGCTTGATTGTAATCCACGCATCTAAAACTTCAGTATATTTAATCATTTCTGAAATCATGACAGTACAGCCAGAATAAGAACATATTTACCTTCATCAGTTAATATGTAATGTTTTGAGTCCAAACACCCCGTCATTAGAAAATATGGGGTGCCAATGAGAGACAATAACCCTGCTAGGCATCCCAAACCTGCCATATTTATATCCATTTTGAAGATAATTTAATGCTGGACCATAATATGCAATCCAGCAGACTGTAACCTGTAGGTATTTGGAGATCATAATGCTTATAGAAATTCTTATAGAAAACTGTACCTGGGATATAGTCATAAACACAGTGACATCCCAGGGCCACTCCTCAGATGGTCTGTGTCAACACCCCCTTGATGCCAAAGAAAAGTGGACTTCATTAGTCAGCTCTTGTATACCATCAAATGAAGAAAGATCTGTCAAGTTATGAGAACCAATACATTACCTTGCTCTGAAGTCTGTGTAAACCATGACTCACAAGTAATTTCATTTTCAACTCCTTTGATTTATCTGTTACATTATTGTTTCTTTATAATACCCTTTTTCTGGAAATATTTTATTTGCACCTTTTTGACCTTGCCTTTATTAACCTCCCTGGAGGTCTAACTAATCAATATTTTTGAATTTCAATGCGGTACATTGTTTTATATGGAAATGTGTTGTTTTATATTGTAGGCCTGTAATTCTTAGGAATAGCTCCCTTAAATCTGTCCAAACAAGAGTCTAGTAAACATCCCGGGTATAATAAAGTTTGAAACACGAAATCATAAATTACAATATAATAAATAATTATTAAAAATAATAATATAATAATAATACATTTAATTCAATAATGTAATCAAACCAAAAACACTGAAATGTGAAATATAGCGCCAAATTCGCACATCACTGAGCAAAGTCGCAAAATCGTTTTCAGTGTCTGATGACGAATTTCAACACGAATCATTATCACTCAATTCTGCAAGTGATTCTAATTTACTATCGCTGTTCTCTAGCTGGACTAAAACCACTTTTGACCTAAAAGGATGCTTTCTGGATGCCATGGACATTCTCATGTTTCCAGACAGAGAGAATGGTAAAAGTGCAGGCAGGGCACAGGACAAAGCACTCGGGACAAAATTTAGGTGAAATGGTTTGATACAGTAATGTAATACTAAGAGATTACAGTGCATTGTGTGAATGTCATATTTTGACTTTTTTGAATCCACCGCCGGTTCCACCCCCCGTACGTCCCAACGCACGCAGGGAATGGAACCCAGAAGACGGATGCTGGCATCGGCTTGCAGACATGGCCAGGGGACACAACGGGAGGACCTCACAGGATCGTGGGACAAGGTGAGGCTCGAGGGATCGCTTCAGTGTAATCCCGAGTGTTGCTCGGCGTTACCACTTTTGGTACTGAAATTAACCCCGAGTCACACACGGGATTACCGCCAGGAAGGTTAAACCATATTTTGAAAAGTGGTAAAACTGTCTGTAATGCCTACTGCAAATTTATAAATCCCTGTCTTTCGAAGAGCGCTTCTACATGAGAAATCTCTGAATATACCTGTCGGTGGTGACAACGTGTGTACAGACATTTATTTTAAAATCATAATTGTTATTGCTAATCTAAACTTTCCTACTTTTCAGTAAAGTAGGTGGTGGCAGTTTAAAGGGTTAATTGGTTGATCGATTGATCAACTTGGGTACAACCAGCCTGTTGAATTTCACATGCGATTATTGCTAGTAGCTAGAGCCCTTGGCAGTAATCACTCTGTTCTCTTAGCGGGCTCCACCCTGCTCATTCCCCCAGAGAACACAATGGCTACGCAGCAGGGATTCCTCCATAAACACTGACTGTGATGATGAGGTGATCCAGTAATTTTCTCTACTGCAACCCGTGGTTGCAGGAAAAAAATGTGCTCTGTCTATGGCCAGCTTAAGTGTTCCAGGTGTTTGCTGGGATCTGGGCAGTGTCTACCATTGTATAATAGATCATGATAGAGTTCAGAATAAAAAAGGCTACTTTTTAGAGGGGCTCTTAAATGTCATGTCATACAGGGATAGTTATGTCTGCCAGTGACTCCAATAGAGGTGTACACCCACCGGCCACTTTATTAGGTACACCTTGCTAATGCCAAGAAGATATCCACCATTACACCACCATCACCAGCCTGAACCATTGATTCAAGGCAGGATGGATTCATGCTTTCATGTTGTTTACACCAAATTCTGATCCTAACATCTGAATGTCACAGAAACCAGTCTGTCCATTTTCCTCTAACCTCTGTCATCAACAAGAGCTTTTCATCCACACAACTATCGCTCGCTTGATATTTTTTCTTTTTTGGACCATTCTCTAGAACCCTAGAGATGGTTGTGCGTGAAAATCGCAGTAGATCAGCAGTTTTTGAAATATTCAGACCAGCCCGTCTGGCACCAACAACCATGCCATGTTCAAAGCCACTTAAATCCCCTTTCTTCCCCATTCTGATACTCAGTTTGAACTTCGTCAAGTCATCTTCACCACATCTACATACATTGAGTTGCTGCCATGTGTTTGGCTGATTGGCAATTTGTGTTAGGAAGCAATTGAACAGGTGTACCTAATAAAGTGGCCGGTGAGTGTATTTTACTTTTTTCATTAGTATAACACTGAATTCTTCAGGCCTTTAGCTCTGAATTTAGTGCAGACAGCACAACCGAGCTGAGTCATATCCCAGGGCAAAGTGAACTGTCAGCTCTGTCTGAACACATAAATCTGTGCTAAAAGACGCAAAGTAGATGTAGACACAAACAGTATATGGAGTAAATGTTCCAGGAGGGCCTGTACAAAGTTATAATCAATGGAATGAAAAGAAAGTATTAATTTCACTATTTGCTAAATTTGAAGTACTCATGTTTGTGACAGGTTTCATTTCTATGAAACTGTAAGTAATGGGTAGTGCTCAGAGAGCAAACAACCAGCTGTTTTTCCCATAAGGCTTTCAATGTCTAGATGACTTGCAAGAAACCATGAAGGTCCCCCCTGGCCCAGGCCAGGGCCCTTACCACTGATCCCAAGGGCCCTTTACTCTTGTTGTGGGACCCTTTATTACGGTCCAACAGCAGGCCCCCTTACTGCTGTCGTGGGGTCCTCCCACAGTGGCAAAACGCTAGGGCCCTGGTATTTCTGACACTGGTGTCAGTAGTTATTTTTTTGTTATTTTATTTTTTTTTTATTATTTTAAAAACATTTTTAGGACCCTCATTAGGTGGTTTTGGTAAAATATCAAGGGTCTAAACAGACCTCTGATGTTTAATCTTTAAGACAAAGAAAGAAGATTGAGGACACCTCAATCTCCATCTTTGCAGCCTCAACAGAACAGAATGAATGAACAGGAATAGCTCTGTACAGAGCTTCTGTTTATTCATAAACTGAAGCATAGTAAACACAGTTTACTACGCCTCAGCTAAGAAGGAATAAAAAAACAACGCTGACTCTTTTCATTAAAATAAGGACACGATCACTGGCTCCTTCTCTGCTTTCCCTCCTGAAAATATGCCTAGCTGCAGCCAGTGGGATGTGGGAGGGGGAACCTGGCAGCGCTGCGGGGGATGAGGGAGGGCAGGGGAGCACACAGGGGCCAGAGACAGCAGGACAGGGATAGGGAGGCAACATGGGTGGCATGTAGAGCAATTAATGCTGCTAAATGTCTTCGGGAGAGGAGGAGAAGTTGGTATTCAGTGGCTGCATGGAGGGATCGGTTCCTCTACATGCCACTGCTCATCCTATCCAGGTGTACAGGGGCCCGCACGGGCTCCCTGGAGCATTGGGCGGAGTCACAATCGTGACCCCCTGCAACCCCTGTATGTACTCCCCTTAAAGTGACTCAACACCATCATTACTGGCAAGAAAACTGGCAAGAACAACAAATATGCAGGAAGGACAATAAAGAAAACAGATATGTGGCTTACATGTTCAACAATCTATCAAGGCTGGCTGCCTACAGGGTCAATTTCCCAGTAACCTTCGAGCACATCCTCTCTAATTTCAACTGCTTTTCTGCGCTCATTAAGAACAATGTCCCCCGGGATAAAAGAAATATGTAAAAAATGTACAGGTGTCTGGTTTCTGGTTAGTGGGTCTTTCTCTGCTTCCAGGCACTTTCCACCCCGTGTCCTTTTTTTTCAACCGATCACTCTTAATTTTTTTTATTTTTAAGAATCTGCAGCTGCATCTTTCAAGGAATAAATAACAGTCTGTATTTGGTATTCATTCCCTGAATGTTGTTCAGATAGATTTTTTTACATTTATACTGAGAGAGATACCTTCCATAGGTTCAAATAATCATGAATAATGCATGTTCATAGACACTGACACAAAGCCTCAATGGGAATTATAGCACACATACAATGAGAATACTTAAATTATTACAAGTTTCAAATTTACCTAAAATTAATAATTGACAACATGCAATATAAATCTTAAAGAAACACCAGAAATGCTAAATATTTTGTTATAGAACTAGAAAAAGACTAAACAAAGACTGGCTGTTAGTTTGCAAATAAAATACGGGAACATATAAGATACTCTGGGAATAATTCTATAATGATTGGTGAAAATTGTATTTCATTTGAATAATGTAAAGTCATAGGCATGTCAGTTTTAATAAAACCAGTCTCTACCAAGCAGTGTCAGGAATCAGCAGCAGGGACGGCCCGATCTGCGTGGCTACACTGAAACCAGACTGTGTATTTAAGTAAAATTTATTTACAGTGAAACCAAAATCCATCAAACACCAGCAAACTTAAGACACAAGTGATTCAAAAAATGAAAATAAAATTAGTTTACGGCTCAACCAAGATTATGTGGATTTTTTGTATAAAGAAGTTTTATCGAAAAATATATAAATATTAAATAATATTAATATAAAATATATAAATGTGGCCAGAGCACAATAAACAATTCTCTTTATTGTGCAAACAACATATAACAGTTTAAAAACATCTCCACAATCCCCTAGATGTACTAAAACTGGGGCTGATTGCTGCTTATATATTTATTGATTTATTACAGGTACTTATATAGCACCGTCAATTTATGCAGCGCTTTACATATATATTGTACATTCATACCTGACCCTCAAGGGGCATACAATCTAAAAACTTACATTCATACATACTAGGGCCAATTTAGACAGGATCCAATTAACCTACTAGCATGTCTTTGGAGTGTTGGAGGAAACTGGAGTATCTAGAGGAAACCCACGCAGGCACAGGGAAAACATGCAAACTCCAGGCAGGTCGTGCCGTCGTTGGGATTTAAACCAACAACCCTAGTACTGCCAGGTGGAAGTGTTAATCATTTAGCCACGGTGCTGCCCAGATATGAATCAGAGGACTGCTGAATCATTATAAACAATTATAGATGATACTAAGGATATTCCGAATATATGGAAGCCAAAGTCTCCACTAAGGCTAAGGGGTTTGCATTTAATGATAAATCTTCCAAAATCAATATCCAAGGTGGTCATCCCAAAGTGCTGTCAATATTCTTAAGATGGCAATGGTAGCATTATAGTTCCATGAGAGGTTTGCTACACATAACAAGGACCTGTGAGAGGACCAAAGGGAGAGGCAGTAGTCTCTATGGTAAATTTCCTCCAACAAATTTTTCCCCTTCCCATACTGGATACAAGATGTACAAAGACAATGGTAGAGTGTGTGTGTCGGGGGGACTCAAGTATAATCCAAAGTGAGGAAGACGATGGTTGCACATATACAGTGGGGCAAAAAAGTATTTAGTCAGCCACCAATTGAACAAGTTCTCCCACTTAAAAAGATGAGAGAGGCCTGTAATTGGCATCATAGGTAGACCTCAACTATGAGAGACAAAATGAGAAAAAAAATCCAGACAATTACATTGGCTGATTTGGAAAGAATTTATTTGCAAATTATGGTGGAAAAAAAGGATTTGGTCACCTACAAACAAGCAAGATTTCTGGCTCTCACAGACCTGTACCTTCTTCTTTAACCTCTTGCCGACCGCGCATAGCCGAATGACGGCTTCACCGCGGCCGGCCAGTTCTGAGTGGACGTCATATGACGTCCTCCCAGAACGCGCTCTCCTGCGCGCCCCAGGGGGCGCGCACCCGGCAATCTCCGTGATCGCTGTGTCCTACGGACACAGCTGATCACGTGATGTGGTGAAAGGCCGATCCCACCGGCCTTTTACCACGTGATCAGCGGTGTCCAATGACACGCTGATCACAGGGAAATGCAAGTGCCGGTTCTCGGCTGCACTTTCCTCACGCTGTCAGATCGTGATGAAAGCACTGCCGAGAACCGGCAGTTGTCAGAGCGGGGATCGGCACCGATCATCAGGGCACTGATGATCAGTGCCCTGATGATCGGTGCCCAGCAGTGACACCCGCAAGTTCCGCCCAGCAGTGCGCCCACTAGCCCCGCCCACCCGTTCCCAGCAGTGCCCCCACCTGTGCCCAGCAGTGCCCCCACCTGTGCCCAGCAGTGCACCCACCTGTGCCACTCTGCAGTGCCACCTACCTGTGCCCAGAAGTGCCACCTACATGTGCCCAGCAGTGCCACCCACCTGTGCCCACCCACCTGTGCCCACCAGTGCCACCCACCTGTGCCCACCAGTGCCACCCACCAGTGCAGCCCAGCAGTGCTGCCAGTCAGTGCCACCAGCCAGTGCCCAGGGGTTGTGCTAGTCAGTGCCGCCAGTCAGTGCCCAGAAGTGATGCCAGTCAGTGCCGTCTATCAGTACCCATCATCAGTGTCACCTATCAGTGCCGCCTATCAGTGCTGCATATCAGTGCCGCCTTTCCGTGACCCCTAATTAGTGCTGTCTATCAGTGCCGCCTATCCGTGCCACCTCATTAGTACTGCCTATCAGTGCCCTTTAGTGCTGCCTATCAGTGCCCATCAGTGCCGCCTATCAGTGCCCATCAGTGCCGCCTCATCAACGCAAATCAGTGAAGGAGAAAAAATACCTGTTTGAAAAATTTTATAAAAGAAACAAATAAACTTTTTTTTTTTTTTCAAATTTTTTGCACATTTTTTAATTTATAGCGCAAAAAGTAAAGCGCCCAGTGGCGATTAAATACCACCAAAAGAAAGCTCTATTTGTGAGAAAAAAATGATCAAAATTTCATATGGGTACAATGTTGCATGACCGCGCAATTGTCAAAGTGCGGCAGCGCTGAAAGCTGAAAATTGGCCTGGTAAGGAAGGGGGTATAAGTGCCTGGTAGGCAAGTGGTTAAGAGGCTCCTCTGTCCTGCACTCATTATCTGTATCAATGGCACCTGTTTGAACTTGTTATCAGTATAAAAGACACCTGTCCACAACCTCAAACAGTCACACTCCAAACTCCACTTTGGTGAAGACCAAAGAGCTGTCGAAGGACACCAGAAACAAAATTGTAGACCTGCACCAGGCTGGGAAGACTGAATCTGCAATAGGCAAGCAGCTTGGTGTGAACAAATCAACTGTGGGAGCAATAATTAGAAAATGGAAGACATACAAGACCACTGATAATCTCCCTCGATCTGGGGCTCCATGCAAGATCTCACCCCGTGGGGTCAAAATGATCACAAGAACGGTGAGCAAAAATCCCAGGACCACACGGAGGGACCTAGTGAATGACCTGCAGAGAGCTGGGACCAGCGTAACAAAGGCTACCATCAGTAACACACTACGCCGCCAGGGACTCAGATCCTGCAGTGCCAGACGTGTCCCCCTGCTTAAGCCAGTACATGTCCGGGCCCGTCTGAAGTTTTCTAGAGAGCATTTGGATGATCCAGAAGAGGATTGGGAGAATGTCATATGGTCAGATGAAACCAAAATAGAACTGTTTGGTAGAAACACAACTCGTCGTGTTTGAAGGAGAGAGAATGCTGAGGTGCATTCAAAGAACACCATACCTACTGTGAAGCATGGGAGTGGCAACATCATGCTTTGGGGCTGTTTCTCCGCAAAGGGACCAGGACGACTGATCCATGTACAGGACAGAATGAATGGGGCCATGTATGGTGAGATTTTGAGTGAAAACGTCCTTCCATCAGCAAGGGCATTGAAGATGAAACGTGGCTGGGTCTTCCAACATGACAATGATCCCAAACATACCGCCCGGGCAATGAAGGAGTAGCCAGTCTCCAGATCTCAACCCCATAGAAAACCTTTAGAGGGAGTTGAAAGTCCGTGTTGCCCAGCGACAGCCCCAAAACATCACTGCTCTAGAGGAGATCTGCATGGAGGAATGGGCCAACATACCAGCAACAGTGTGTGCCAACCTTGTGAAGACTTACAGGAAACGTTTGACCTCTGTCATTGCCAACAAAGAATATATAACAAAGTATTGAGATGAACTTTTGATATTGACCAAATACTTATTTTCCACCATAATTTGCAAATAAATTCTTTCCAAATCAGCCAATGTGATTGTCTGGATTTTATTTCTCATTTTGTTTCTCATAGTTGAGGTCTACCTATGATGCCAATTACAGGCCTCTCTTATCTTTTTAAGTGGGAGAACTTGCACAATTGGTAGCTGACTAAATACTTTTTTGCCCCACTGTATATATATATATACAGTAGGGATCGAAAGTTTGGGCACCCCAGCTAAAAATTTGTATTAATGTGCATAAAGAAGCCAAGAAAAGATGGAAAAATCTCCAAAAGGCATCAAATTACAGATTAGACATTCTTATAATATGTCAACAAAAGTTAGATTTTATTTCCATCATTTACACTTTCAAAATAACAGAAAACAAAAAAATGGTGTCTGCAAAAGTTTGGGCACCCTGCAGAATTTATAGCATGCACTGCCCCCTTTGCCAAGCTGAGACCTGCCAGATCTGGCAGACACTGGAGTTGTGGTACACTATTCCACTATAAAGAGATACTTGTACAAATATGGTCTTCATGGAAGAGTCATCAGAAGAAAACCTCTTCTACGTCCTCACCACAAAAATCATCGTTTGAACTTTGCAAATGAACATATAGACAAGCCTGATGCATTTTGGAAACAAGTTCTGTGGACCGATGAGGTTAAAATTGAACTTTTTGGCCGGAATGAGCAAAGGTACGTTTGGAGAAGAAGGGGCACAGAATTTAATGAAAAGAACCTCTGTCCAACTGTTAAGCATGGGGTTGAATCAATCATGCTTTGGGGTTGTGTTGCAGCCAGTGGCACAGGGAACATCTCACAAGTAGAAGGAAAAATGGATTCAATAAAATTTCAGCAAATTTTGGATGGTAACTTGATGCCATCTGTGAAAAAGCTGAAGTTAAAGAGAGGATGGCTTCTACAAATGGATAATGATCCTAAACACACCTCGAAATCCACGGGGGATTACATCAAGAGGCGTAAACTGAAGGTTTTGCCATGGCCTTCACAATCTCCTGACCTCAACATAATTGAAAATCTATGGATAGACCTTAAAAGAGCAGTGCGTGACAGACAGCCCAGAAATCTCAAAGAACTGGAAGACTTTTGTAAGGAAGAATGGGCAAAGATACCTCAAACAAGAATTGAAAGACTCTTGGCTGGCTACAAAAAGCGTTTACAAGCTGTGATACTTGCCAAAGGGGGCAGTACAAGATATTAACTCTGCAGGGTGCCCAAACTTTTGCAGACGCCATTTTTTTGTTTTCTGTTATGTCACATACTTTTTCTTGCAACTGTATATATATATATATATATATATATATATATATGTATGTATATATATTGAATATGGTCAAAATTGTAGTATTTCAAATATATGTCAATATATTTGGGAGGAATATTTTAAAAATATATTTAAAAAATATTTTTCTTCCATGTGGGCAACATCCAAGGCTCCACCATATGACAGGAAAAGAGCCAAAGAAACCAGAGTATAAAACCGCAAAACAAAATGTATTTAAATGTACTAAATACTTACAAGGTTAAAAAAATATATAAGCGCTTATCATATAGTATCTGTTGCTCCCGGTGCTTAGGCAGGTCGCTTCCTGGTGTCGGGGAGCGTGATGACGTCAAGATCATTGGCTCCGCCCTACGCATTTCATCACATCTGACATCATTCAGGGCAAGGAGTGAAACACATTCTGGAGGGACGGTTCCTGAGTGGAGACATCCTGTATGCTGCCATGCTGCTTATGGTTGAATAAAGGCGTTAAGAGTAGCTGACATTTCCAGCGTGTGTAACAATGTCTCCCAGGCATTTTTAAAATTATGAAAAAGCAGTTCTGGTTGCTATTCTGCCCCCCCCAATTCTATGAGTAAAAATTGTGTTCTCTGTAGGGGCTTGTTTACACAGGCGGTAAAACAGGTAGTTGAGTCCCTTGTAAGTTGCAAAGCATCATGGTCGTGGCAAAAATGGTTCCCCCGGTTGTCTTCTTCAGGCAGTACTTCAGCTAAACGCTACCCTATCAAGTGAAAGGGGGCACGCCAAAACAATGCGCAATGCACCTGATTGCGGCACGGTGGTGTGGCATTTACAGGGTTAAACAGGAGGGGCAGAGGTGACATATCACCTCCTCACCACCTGTCAAATGCGTCTGAAATGTGATCAGCCACTAATTGCTTTTCAGAGGGCCAGTACAGGCTTCCACTAGTGTTAACCTACCTTACTGATGAAGTTGTGGCGGGATAGCAATGACTTAAATTCTCAAAAGTGTTGGCATACAGTTGACTTGATCAGGATGCCATCTTGAACATCGCTGAGAAGTTTAATCCAAAACTGTGTAAATTTGACAGCGTTGAACATCCAGATAAGTTCAAAGATCATATTGTGATCCACTCCAGCAATGCACGTGAGTGGTATGGTGGCTACGACATTATGCTGGAAGGGTAGAGCTAAGAACTTAAAAAAATTGGTCTATGGGGGAAGGTAAGAACAACATACTGGGAGGCAAATTACTAAGCAAACAATGCTAACAGCAACCCAAAAGGCATGTGTAACCTGAAACCTGCAGCACCTATTTTTGGCCACAAGATGTCTTCTAGGTTCAGTGACACTGGATGACATTCATGGAAGACTCTAATGTAAATGTAGGGTGTCATGGGCCCACCCCTTGGGGGGCCTCAGCACAATGCCTTTCATTTGCAATGTACGAGTGCAGAGAGCAGCACTGATGTCATCAGTAATCCAAGATTACTCTTCAGTGTTAGATTAATGTCTTCCAATCCAATTCACCTCAACACTTGGGAGTGCTTTGGAGACCATCTGTCTCTGTCCAGTCCCTGTATCAGTGGTTTGCCAGAGATCCCAGAGAATGGGAACAAATGGGGGGAGGTGGGTGGTTGAGAGAGTTACATGGAGATGGTGTGGTTGGTGGTAATTAATAGAAGTAACTCTGTGCAGTCATAAGACGTCATAAGAAGTAAAGACTGAATACTATATAAACCCAATTATGACAGAAATGAAATGCCAAGAATTATATTTGGACTCCTTCACACCTGGTGTGTTAAACGGCTTTGCTCAAACCAAGTTCAACACAAGGACACATCTTTATGCCATGTTCACACATACATGTGCGCTGCATAAAAATACAGCATCTTGCAAAAACAAGGGTTGTTCTGTCACTACAGCTTGTTTACTTTTGTGTTTTGGCATCTTCCTCTGTCTTCCCCTCCTGTTTAGTGCTAGTTAGTTGCATAAACAAGGGTTGTTTTGTCCAATTTATATGTATTTTTTTCTATTGTCATATTGAACTGTATCAGGTTACTATTGTTCTGTTGTGCACTCAGATCTAGGGGTGATTTAGAGACACTACAACTTGTTTTCTTTTGTGATGTGGCATCTTCCTTTGTCTTCCCCTCCTGTTTACAGTAGTGCTAGTTAGTTTAAGTATAGCAAGACCCTTCCAGTTTTTTACATATCCCCTTAGTCAGTTTTAGTTCTTCACAGAGACAAGTTATTGTTTTACACTTCAAAAGACTAAAAAAACAACTTTTTCCCTGTACCTGTGTGGGTTTCCTCTGGGTATTCTGGTTTCCTCCCACACTCCAAATATATGCTGACAGGTTAATTGGCTCCTGCCAAAATTGGCCCTAGTAGAATTGTGTTCAAAATAATAGCAGTGTGTTGAAAAAAGTGAATAAAACTCAAAATCCTTCTAATAGCTTTTATTTCCATACACACAAATGCATTGGGAACACGACACATTCTATTCCAAATCAAAACATGAAGAAAAATATATCAAATTTGTGTTGTTCCTCTAAAACAATTGAAGAAAAGTGAATATTAGACGGTTCAAAAAAATAGCAGTGTTTGTATTCTTCTCTACAAACTCAAACATTCACTATATAAACTGAAAAATGTTTGAAGATTTTGCTTTCCTTTGAATCACTTAATGAATATTTGGTTGTAGTCGCACTGTTTCTGAGAACTGCTGTACATCTGTGTTGCATGGAGTCACCCAACTTCTGGCACCTGTGACCAGGTATTCCAGCCCAGGATGATTGGACTACGTTCCACAGTTCTTCTATATTTCTTGGTTTTGCCTCAGAAACTGCATTTTTGATGTCACCCCACAAGTTTTCTATTGGATTAATATCCAGGGATTGGGCTGGCCACTCCATAACGTCAATCTTGTTGGTCTGGAACCAAGATGTTGCACGTTTACTGGTGTGTTTGGTGTCGTTGTCTTGTTGGAACACCCATTTCAAGGGCATTTCCTCTTCAGCATAAGGCAGCATGACCTCTTCAAGTATTCTGATGTATTCAAACTGATCCATGATCCCTGGTATGCGATAAATAGGCCCAACACCGTAGTATGAGAAACATCCCCATATCATGATGCTTGCACCACCATGCTTCACTGTCTTCACAGCGTACTGTGGCTTGAATTCAGTGTTTGGGGGTCGTCTGACAAACTGTCTCCGGCCACTAGACCCAAAAAGAACAATCTTACTTTCATCAGTCCACAAAATGTTGGGCCATTTCTCTTTAGGCCAGTCAATGTGCTCTTTGGCAAATTGTAACCTCTCCGGCACATGTCTTTTTTTCAACAGTGGGACTTTGCGGGGGCTTCTTGCAGATAGCTTGGCTTCACATAGGCGTCTTCTAATTGTAACAGTACTCACAGGGAACTTTACACCTTCTTTGATCTTCCTGGAGCTGATTGTTGGCTGAGTCCTTGCCATTTTGGCTATTCTTCTATCCATTCCAATGGTAGTTTTTTGCTTTCTTCCACGTCTTTCAGGTTTTGGTTGCCATTTTAAAGCATTTGCGATCATTTTAGCTGAGCAGCCTATCATTTTCTGCACTTCTTTATATGTTTTCCCCTCTCCAATCAACTTTTTAATCAAGGTACGCTGTTCTTCTGAAAAATGTCTGGAACAACCCATTTTCCCCAGAATTTCAGAGAGAATTGCACTGTAACCAGCATGTACATCATTTGCTGCCTTCCTTCCTTAAATAAGGGCAATAATTGCCACCTGTTTTTCAAAGAATGAATGACCTCACTAATAGAACTCCACACTGCTATTATTTTGAACATGCCCCTTTCAATTAGTGATTCAATTACACAGAATCAGCAGCATGCATGTCATGACTGTTGGGTCTGTTGGATTTCTATTACTCTACTACACCTGCTAGTAAATTATTTGCCATGTAGAAATATTATTTCTACCAAATACAGTGATTGATCAGGTTAGTGATGTCTGACTGCTAATATTTTGAACACAACTGTATGTGTATGTATGAATGTGAGATTGTAAGCTCCTTGAAGGCAAGGACTGATGTGAATGTACAATATATATGCAAATGTCTGTGTAGAAAATGTTAGCACTACCTGTAGTAAATATTAATGAAATAAAATACTGCAGTTGTAAGAAGTAAAATTGCATTAGGTTCAACTCATGTGTTCTTATTGAAAAGTTAAAGTGGTTCTAAAGGCTCAAGGTTTTTTACCTTCATGTATTCTATGCATGAAGGTAAAAATGCCTCCTGCGTGCAGCAGCTCCCCCAGCCCCCTCAATACTTACCTGAGCCCCATCGAGATCCAGCAGTTTGCACAACAGCCCCAGCTGTCCTGGGTCTCTGCTTCCTCATTGAGAGAGCAAGTGGGAGCCATTGTCTCCCGCTGCTGTCAATCACAGCCAGTCAGCCACTAAGGAGAGGGGGGCAAGCTGCAGCTTCGTGTGTGAATGGACACACGGAGCAGCAACTTGGGAACACACCTGCTCGGGTGCCCCCATAGCAATCTGGTTGCTGTGGGGGCACCCGACAGAAAGGAGGAGCCAGGAGTGCCAGAAAGGGACCGAGAAAAGGAGAATCCAGGCTGCTCTGTGCAAAACCACTGCACACAACAGGTAAGTATAGGCATGTTTGTTATTAAAAAAAAAAAAATGAACCTTTAGAATTGCTTTAAGCTGCCTGTGGGTGGTGCTACGTCAGCAGAGGACCATCCTGTCCAGACTGGGTCTATGGAGGTGACCATACTGTCCAGACTGGGTCTATGGAGGTGACCATACTGTTCAGACTGGGTCTATGGAGGTGACCATACTGTTCGGATTGGGTCTATGGAGGTGACCATACTGTCCGGATTGGGTCTATGGAGGTGACCATACTGTCTGGACTGGGTCTATGGAGGTGACCATACTGTCTGGACTGGGTCTATGGAGGTGACCATACTGTCTGGACTGGGTCTATGGAGGTGACCATACTGTCTGGACTGGGTCTATGGAGGTGACCATACTGTCTGGACTGGGTCTATGGAGGTGACCATACTGTCCGGATTGGGTCTATAGAGGTGACCATTCTGTCCGGACTGGGACTATGGAGGTGACCATACTCTCCGGACTGGGTCTATGGAGGTCAGCATCCTGTTCGGACTGGGTCTATGGAGGAGGCCATCCTCTCCGGACTGGGTCTATGGAGGTGACCATACTGTCCAGGCTGGGTCTATGGAGGTGACCACACTATCTGGACTGGGTCTATAGAGGTGACCATACTATCTGGACTGGGTCTATGGAGGTGACCATACTGTCCAGACTGAATCTCTGGAGTTATGTCAATGCATAAAGTGGCTTTCGAAACAGAACATGTGTCAACACACTGCAAAGAGTCAAAATGCATTGTTCTGCATGGAGGTGAATGAAGTGTCTTTTAGCAACATTTACAAAAAAAGAAAAACGTCAACACATCGATGTGTTGTAATGATGCATCGCACTATCCCTGCGCAACGCACACTAGGTGAGTTATATGGGTCATAATGTGTGCCCGGTGGTGTGAATGGACCCTTTAGTGTCAAGAAAAATGTACAATTTATTTGTTTTCTGAACATTTTCTGAAAATCAGTGACATTTCCAGTGACAAGTGACAAATCTTGAGATTTGAGAAATGAGAGGTAGCAGCTCCATGCTGTGCAACACAATCAGCTTATGACAGCAGACAGCAGAAGTCATAGTGCGGTGTGTCGCTCAGACGGGCCCAGCGCTCTGGTGATGCGAGACTGAGGGATGACAACATGTGGAATGAAGATACATCAACCACGGCTTAATATCCTGCAAATGACATGCGGTGGATCACAAATAGACATTGTGTCAGCATGTAAATGACATCCCTCTGCAAATAGCTGAACTGCAGACCTGGATTCTTAGAGAAGTGATAAAACTTAATTACCTGTTAAAGGACAGATTTCAATCTGCTGGAGATTCAGAGATTTAGAGGAAGACATAACTGGTGGTAGCGGGTGGGATCAGATCAGACAACAGCTATTACTAGAAAGCATTAAAAACCTTCTGAGAATTACCATAAAGAATTCTGATTAAAAGGAAAAAATAGTCGACTTAGCTGTCTATTAAAGGTGCACTCAATTAAAAATTGCAAATACATTTTCAACACATATGGACACATTAATAGCAGTTGCTGCTATGCACTGGGCAGCAGAGAGTTTTATTTTATGTATTGCAGCACAGACAATTTACATATTGTACATTCACATCAGTTCCTGACCTCGAGGAGCTTGCAAAGTTCCCTTATCACATTTAGACATACGCTTCTTTTTTTACTTCGAGCCTGCGATGCGAACTAAACACCAAAGTGAACCAAAAAGTGCATGTGAACACACTCAAGAATGTGTCATATGATCCCCTGTAGGAGCAAGGACCCTTCCTTGCCCTATCTCCCCCCGGGGTGCAAGACTTCTGGTCCATACTCCTTATGATCAGCCAAAGTTAACCACCAAGTACTAGGTTAGGGGCTCTTCCAAAGAGAGACACCCTAGGCAGTAGAGGAAGGAACATCTACCCAACACCTAAGCATTGTTCATGCAGTAGAAGAGCATATAAAGTGTACTATACCTTTTAAAGTGAATATTCATTCTGCTAATTGAACAGTTTATATTCCTTTAGAGCAGGTGTCTCCAAACATTCTAAATAAAGGGACAGTTTACTGTCCTTCGGAATGGGCAGGATTGTGATTATAGGGAGGGCTGGATTGTGGCAATAGAGAGTAGAAAATGGCTCAGTGTCAATGGGAGTAAACAATGCCTCATGATTGGTGGTCAGTGTGAATAAAAAGATTACATAGCACCTATGATCTGTAGGAGGAGGAATAGTGCCGCATCATTGGTGTCAGTGGGATGATTAATGCCCCATCATTGGTGTCAGTGGAAGGAGTAGTGCCCCATCATTGCTATCAGTGGGAGGAATAGTGCCCTATTGTTGATATCAGTGGAAGGAATAGTGCCCCATCATTGGTATCAGTGAGAAGAATAGTGTCCCATCATTGGTATCAGTGAGAAGAATAGTGCCCCATCATTGGTGTCAGTGGAAGGAGTAGTGCCCCATCATTGCTATTAGTGGGAGGAATAGTGCCCCATCATTGGTATCAGTGAGAAGAATAGTGTTCCATCATTGGTATCAGTGAGAAGAATAGTGCCCCATCATTGGTGTCAGTGGGAGGAATAGTGCCCCATCATTGGTATCAGTGAGAAGAATAGTGCCCCATCATTGATAACGGTGGGAGAAATAGTGCCCCATCATTGGTATCAGTGGGAGGAATAGTGCCCCATCACTGGTATCAGTGAGAAGAATAGTGCCCCATCATTGGTGTCAGTGGGAGGAATAGTGCCCCATCATTGGTATCAGTGAGAAGAATAGTGCCCCATCATTGATATCGGTGGGAGAAATAGTGCCCCATCATTGGTATCAGTGGGAGGAATAGTGTCCTATTTGTGATATCAGTGGAAGGAATAGTGCCCCATCATTAGTGTCAGTGAGAAGAATAGTGCCCCATCATTGATATCGGTGGGAGGAATAGTGCCCCATCATTGATATCAGTGGGAGGAATAGTGCCCCATCATTGGTATCAGTGGAAGGAATAGTGCCCCATCATTGGTATCAGTGGGAGGAATAGTGCCCCATCATTGGTATCAGTGAGAAGAATAGTGCCCCATCATTGATATCGGTGGGAGGAATAGTGCCCCATCATTGCTATTAATGGGAGGAATAGTGTCCCATCATTGGTATCAGTGAGAAGAATAGTGCCCCATCATTGATATCAGTGGGAGGAATAGTGTCTAATCATTGGTATCAGTGAGAGGAATAGTGCCTAACCATTGGTGTCAGTGGGAGGAATAGTGTCCCATCATTGGTATCATTGGGAGGAATAGTGCCCCATCATTGGTATCAGTGGGAGGAATAGTGTCCCATCATTGGTATCAGTGGGAGGAATAGTGTCCCATCATTGGTATCAGTGGGAGGAATAGTGCCCCATCATTGGTATCAGTGGGAGGAATAGTGTCCCATCATTGGTATCAGTGGGAGGAATAGTGCCCTATTGTTGATATCAATGGAAGAAAAAATGCCCTATCATTATTGTCAGTGACAATAGTGCCCCAGCATTGATATCAGTGGAAGGAATAGTACCCAATCATTGGTGCTAGTGGGAGGAATAATGCCCCATCATTGGTGTCAGTGAAAGGAATAGTACAAAATCATTGGTATCAGTGGGAGGAATAGTGCCCCATAATTAGTATTAAAGGGAGGAATAGTGCCCCACCATTGGTGTCAGTGGGAGGAATAGTGCTCCATCATTGGTGTCAGTGGGAGAAATAGTTCCCCATCATTGGCATCAGTGGAATAAATAGTACCCAATCATTGGTATCAGTGGTAGGAATAGTGCCCCATCATTGGTATCAGTGGGAGAAGTAGTAACCAATCATTGGTGCTAGTGGGTGGAATAGTGCCACATTTTTGGTGTCAGTGGAGAGAAAATGCCCAATCTTTGATGTCAGTGAGAGGAATATTTCCCCACCGTTGGTGTCAGTTGAGACAATGTTGCCTCATACCAGTGGTAAGAACAGTGTCTCAAGAACTAGATAAAGGCAAGCCAAGGGCTACATCCGGTGCCTGTGGGCCACAGTTTGGAACCCTTTACTTTAGTACATGAACCCCTATGTCTTTTAAAATAATACCTCCCTACTGTATATGCATGAAATGTGCTGATTGGATGTCTCAAAGCCTCCTTGGATGTGTGATGTGATCCCAAAGCAAAAATCATCTTTGCCCAGAAGTGGGAGCAAGTACCTTATTGAAAAGGTGTTTGCTACCCAAAAAAAGAAAATGACTGCCCCTGTCCTAATGTGTAATAGGGAGGGGGAGGTCTAAGAGTTTGAAATTTCTAAAAGGAGAGTGAAGATCCCTTTAAGTGCTAGTGACCTGTGTTAGGCATATTCAAAACTAATTTTTTGTTTAATTAGGGGACCTGAAGAATTTTTTTTCTGGTATGAGCATTGTCAATCTTGTGCTGAAAATGACCAGTACTGGACCAACCCAACTAATCAATAGTTCAATCGTTTTCTACCACAGTGATAGGAAAATTCAAATGTTAACCTCTTCACGGCAACAGTATGCAAATATGTGGCCTCTCGGCGTCTGGCCCTTGAAGCCAAGCGTCCGCATATTTGCGTACCATTTGTAAACAAACATGTGCTGAGAGCGTGTGCCCTGCGTGCTCCTAGCACATGTGTCGACATCACACGGAAAGGTCCTGATCCCTCCTTGCGATTGGGACCTTTCTGATCATGTGACTGCCGTATGTCAGGAAAGGCCTGCCCATAGTGCAGGCGAAGATCAGCGGTGCACAAATATGAGCATGCGCAGAAATATGATGAACTGGGCAGATGTACGGGTGCTTGAGCATAGGCGTGCGCACTTGCGCACCCAGGCATGCGCCTGTCACCAATGCTGACGCTAAAGGGACTATTTAAACTGTCTGCAGTAATGTCTCATTGCCGTTTGGTCTTATCCCTGCTTGTGTTTCCTGATTCCTGTGATTGACTCCTGATACCGAACCAGCTTGTTCCTAACCTCCGCTTGACCGCTACCTGTCCTGACCTCTGGCTTGCCTTGGATTACACTTCTGTCTCCGCTCCTGTCTGATTGATCTTCCGCTGCTGACTTGGCCTGTGACTCGACTACACTTCCTCCTGCCGTCTATGCCTGATTGATACCGAACCTGGCTCGTCTGACCCTGCATCCTCAAACGCACTGCTCAGTGATCCATCCATCCAGCATGGCTGCATCCAGATCCTGCTCCCTGCCTTCAGCCTGCCCTGCGGCTCACCTGCCTACCGGCTACTACTGGACTGATCACAGGCACTCATACCCCATCGTGCCCCTGCGGCCAAGGTCCTTGAGCCGGAGTTGTGCGGGAGGCCTGCCTCTTCGCGTCAGGCTCACTATCCAGGTACATGACACCATGACAGCAAATCACAGCGGTCACATGACCCTAAACCCTGCCCCCCCCCCTCTCCCGGTGTCAGGAACCCCTTAAAGGACCAGGAGGCGTCAGCATGAAGGGGTTGAAATTTAACAGTTTACGTGATTTTCATAAAGTAAAGTCCATTCATTCCAAAAACAAATATTAAAATCAAACAAAATCTTTCAAACAACAATAGAATGTTCTAAGAATTTGCAATCACGTGTTTGGCTTGCTGTTGTGGTGCAGCCCCATTAACCTCAATGAGGTCATAAAGCACCTATCAAACTTTGCAGCCCAAGATACAAATTCAGTGGCCGCAAAGCATCACAGCCAAGGCATGTGGACAGTCCAGTCAGTCTGTATTGCTGTGATTTAGGTGGGTGGCCAGTTTAGCCGCTTGTTTTTACAAGGCTGCCCGTGTGAAAAAGAGCCCTTAAAGGGTGTCACGACTTAAAAAGGGTTGAGAAATGCTGTACTAGACTTCCATGCTGAGAACAAATGTATCAATTGTAAACAAATGTCAAATATCAAAGTTTTGTAGAGATGTTTCACTTATAATAAGTTGCAAATGTAATCCTTACGTAATTTTTTGGCTTTTACATGTTAGGCTTAGCAGTCCTTTCCATGCATTATTACCCCTCCATACGGACCTGTGAGGGATATCCTGTACAGGTCTTGCTCTTCGGTGTCAAGTTAAGAAAACATTAGTTTGGCAAACACATTTCACTTCTATGAACTTTTGAGCTGTGATATTGCTATAATCTGGAGCAGGAGTGGCTTTAAATAACATTCATTTATGTAAGAAAATATTTCAAAAGCGGTTCCAAAACACACAATTTTTATCTGTGAAACAGGGAAAGGAAAAGCCAGAATGAAAATACCTTCCGTGTTTTTAGCCCCCAGAGGACATTCTGTTGGCGGAGGGTCACCAGTATTGCTAACATATGTTCCACATCTGTTTTTGTTTGCAAGTAAAAATCGTTCCATGGAGAAACCTTCACACCAGATGGAGATACGAATGTTATTAACACTGAAGGTCACTTAAAAAAAAAAGTGCAGAATTTCACAAATTGTTCATGCCTACACTGGTATCGATGTGCCAGAATTTAGGAAAGGTCCTAGAATTTCAAACTGGCAATGCTTGTGAAGGAGCAGAGGCAGGGGCGAACTGGCAACTCATGGGGCCCCCAGGCAATAGGGGATCATGGGGCCCCTGTGTCCTTACCCAAACTCAAAAAAGCCTATGAAAAAGGTACCAGGGGCATCTCATGGGGCACCCTACTGACCCGGGCCCTCGGGCAGGGCCCGAGTTTCCAAATAGTCAGTCCGCCCCTGAGCAGAGGGGACTATACTGCTAGAGTATTTTCAGAAAAATTGGACAAGTGGATTAGGACATATCAAAAATATATAGAAACCCAAGAACAGCAGCAGAGTATCGCATCTTGTTAGCCTTCGGCAAACTGGCCCACTAAATAGGTTGTAGTGTAAGCTCTCAAGGCACGATTGATTCTTACTATCAGTCCATATTGCCTAAAGAAAAAGCCAGCTTGTGCTACAACCTATTCCGCTGGCCAATAAATGGTATCACCCTAAAACCAAACTTCGAAATCCAAGAACATCAGCAGAGTGTTGCATTAAGTTAGCCATCAGCAAACTGATCAATTAAATAGGTCATAGTGCAAGCTCTTGAGGCACGCTTGTTTCTTACTATCAGTTCATATTGCCTAAAGAAGAGTCCTGCATGCCATGAAATTATGCAACACAGCTTATTTTGTTGGCCAATAAATAAATAACAAGATGGAATCCAAACGTGGCCAAAAAATAAATAATAAAATGGATAATAAATCAAAACCTGGCCAATCAATAAATATTAAAATGAATAATACATTCAAATGTGGCTAATAAATAAATAAATAATAAAGTGGACAATAAATCTAAACTTGGCAAATTATTATTTATTTATTTATTTGCCAAGTTTAGATTTATTGTCCACTTAATTATTTATTTATTTATTTAAGTGGACAATAAATCTAAACTTGGCAAATAAATAAATAAATAATGAAGTGGACAATAAATCTAAACTTGGCAAATAAATAAATAATAAATTGGATAACAAATCAAAACTTGGCCAAAAAATAAATAAAAGGGATAATAAATCTAAGCTTGGCCAGTAAATACATAATAAAATGGATAGTAAATCTAAACTTGGCCAATAACTAAAATAAGTAAGTGAACAAATAAAATCGATAATAAATCTAAACCTGGCCAATAGATAAATATTAAAATAGATAATAAATCCACACATGGCTAATAGATAAATAAATAAATTAAATAAATCTAAACATGGCCAATAAATAAATAAACAAACAAACACATACATAAATAAATGATAAACTGGATAATAAATCCAAAGTTGGCCAATAAAAAAATAAAATAATAAACTAGATAATAAATTCAAACTTGGCCAATAAAAAAAGAAAAAAATAAACTAGATAATAAATCTAAACTTCTAAATCCAAGAACACAAATATATTATATTGCATCTTACCACTCCCTAAATTTGTTGGCTACAATAGTATTGTTTTCCAGGCTATTATTCTTCACTAGGGCGGCAATACTCACACATGGTACAAAACTACAAAATGATTCTGCCTTCCCCCTTTTCCATAACAGAGGGAAGGTATTCTGTAGTCCACAGAGAGAACAAAGTTAACCGAAAACAGTGCAGCAGAGGAAGTTATCAACTTAAAGTATTTCTGACAGGATCAGCTTTTTTTGCACTTAATAAACAGATATAACAAAATGCTTTCAATGGTATATTTAAGAGACCAAAAGAAAACAAATAGGAGAAGTTCACTGTAAGGGTTTACATACACCTTAAGGGCTTGTTCACAGCAGGTGCATTGGGGGAATACATGCTAAATCACACAACTTTCAGCACCACACAGAAATGCACTGCCTTCTGCCGATGTGGGTGAGTGCCAATAATTCTTAATGGGACCCCACTGCATCTGGCAAGTCTGGGTGCTTGGTGGTGTGACCACCAAATCAGAAGGTACCTTAGTATCATGCGGTTTGGTGTGGCACAATTTTAAAAATTAATTTAACAATTGTGCCTGCACCATTTTTGCTCATTTCACACGCATAGGGCAGCTTATTGAAATCAATATTCCGCCCTAGCTGTGCCACACGGGAACATGCACACGAACTGGTGTGAAAGAGCCCTAAAATAGATTTGTCACAAAGAAGGATAATGCAAACTGAACATTTTGTGAAAAACATGCATAACCTGTAGTAGCTTTCCGTGAACACTTCATAAACACTTCATGCTAAAAAAAAACGAACATGAACCAGAAAGGTAAGCTGAGTATGTAATTCTCCACTAAAAGTTGAGCTTAGATCCCCTTCTTGAGCAATGCAATTGATCGTGGAGGCCAAGTACCATTATAAAGCAATACGGAGGTTCAAAAGACAAGAGGGGTACGACCCAGCTCCAAATTTACAGCACAAGTCCAGATGTGGCTATAACTTCTCTGAGCTCTGAGTCTACTCATAGTTTTCCCATGAGGGTAATCTCTGCTTAAATGTTTTTCAGTTTGATTTTGTCCAGACCTGTTACAGGTTTAAAACTAAACTCCAGGCACAAAAAATGTAATTTAACTATATTCCTCAATATCCACAAAGGATATAAATCTACTTTGTGTGCATCAAATGCATTTGCAAACCCAGATATTATATATAATATAATTTATAGATATTATAAAAGTGGTGACATCATCACACTGCTACACATAACTTGTGCAGAGAGCAGAGCTGTGGAAGGGACTGAGCAGGCCCCACCCACTACAGGATGCCTGCAGAAAACTACTGGAGGGGGCGGAGACAAGACTGGTCACGCTGCACAAACAGAGAGAGCAGCAGTGACCGGTCTTTATTACAGGAAGCTCCTCCTTTCACACTGACTTACTGCACAGATCTGGAAGAAATACACAAAGCACCCCAAGATTCGAGTAAGAATATACATGCCTCTTGTACGTAGACTATATTTGTGTAGCACTACTCCCTTAGGAGTCACTCAGTTTCGGGTCCCCCTATAGTCCTGCACAGCCAGGCAACACTCATTTTCTTCAGACCTTGCACACTGGAGACAGTAAAAAGTCCTTGAGCTTGTTTTTTTTTGGGTTTTATTAAGGGATATTGAACTTGGATAGGATTGAGGGGTGTATGGGATGCCTAGGGAAACTGAAACATGAGGACAACTCCTTAATAACTATGTATAAGTCTACAAAGATTCTCTTCTCGGAGAGCTCTCCAGCCCTCCTGGTGTACCACCTCAGACCCCAGATAAATTCTCCTCTTCACCCAGCTGCCTCAAGGAACCTCTGAAAAAGGGGGCCCAGGAACTGCCACTTTTAAATCAGCAGCTCCAGATGGGGGCTAGTCAGGTTTCCCACCAGAATCCCCTCTTCCCTTATCCAGGCCAAGGGGCTGTGAGATTACTCACTCAGTCCTCTCCTGCAAGCTTGTGGGTTGGTGGCTGCCTTCAGGCCTTATGCTGGGCTGGCTCCTTCCCTGCTTCACAGGATGTCCTCTCTCAGGGGACAATTGAGGCTGCAAGATCCTCCCTTCCAGCTCCTGCCTGCAGGTAGGCCCCACATGCAGCATTCACTCCAACTTCCACCTGACACTATTACAACTACTGCTGGGCAGGCTCTCTCATGCTTACAGGCTGTCCTGCCCCATGCCAAGCCTCTTGCTTGGGGATTGGCCAAAATCCCCTAAGTACGCAGATTAGCCCCTCCTCACCCCCACCTACTACCTTCTAGAAACCTTTCAAGCTTCTAGAGCAGGGGGAGGGCATCAGGGAACTGACCTGCAGAGCTCTCAGCCCTGACCCAAAGTTACCTGGCTGACTCAATCCAGGCTAACTCATACCAGGCTGCTGTCCAGCCTCTATCTAAAAAAAACCTATATAGCTCCCCTTAGCTAACTAGTGGGCCGCTACATTTGCTTATCCCGGAGTTAAGATTTAAAAGAATCTGTTACTTGGCCCATTCAGGACAAAGTGACAAGTAAAAATAACCCCTCACACGCTGATACCCTCCTTTGTACACTCAGAACATTGAAGCCCTCTATGCATCAGCTACAGTATGCAGTACTAGATGAAGCTTTCATTTGCATTGCTGTTGTAAATGAATTATTTTTAATCTCAGAATGATGGTCTATATAAAAAGGTTAATGGATGTAGGAGGAAATCTATAAACTTTATCTGAGCTGCTCCATGGGAGAAAAAGCACATAAATAAATTATTTGATCATTCATAGAAAAAAAGTTCCTGGAAAGTTTTGCTGACACATGAGTGTTCCAGATACATCCAATGTTTATAATGCTCATGCTGGGCTTTTCAAAGATGAATGAGAATTGCTTTCCAAGTTCGTACATTCCTTCAGTTGAGTAACTTTTCAATAAAACCTTCTCCAGCAGCAATTACTGATTTAGATCAAGGTCAGGTTGCCAATTGAGCAACACTGGCATTTGTCAAAGACCAGATCTCAGTAACCATGCCAGATTTATGCCTCCTGCCCCCTAGGTTAAGTGCCTTGTGCCCTCCAGTCACATTGATTTTTTTTTAAATTTCATTACATGATCAGCAGGGCTTTTTTCTCAGTGGGAACCCAGGGGAACACAGTTTCAGCACCCCAGCATTGAATGTATGTAATGGCAAGGGGTGCAGGGGTGTGCTGGAGGGTCTACTGATGCTGGCTGTTAGAGGATATTTCATTGCGGAGAGGTCTGATATTTATGGGTAGGTCTTTTGTTACTGATTAATATTATTATACAGGGTTTATATAGCGCCAACAGTTTGCTCAGTGCTTTACAATATAACGGGAGACAATACAGCAACAATACAGTTCAATACAGATGGGAGATCTATTGTTGCTGAGGGACACTTATTGCTAGAAAGGATCTACTGTTGAAGGAATAGAGAGTTTGCGGTTGCTGATTGCTGCCGTGTCTATTGATGCTGACAGCTAGGAGACCTATTGTTGCTGGGGGGGGGGGGGGTATTTTGTTGTGAGGGGATCTATTGTTACCAGGGGGTCTATTGTTGCAGAGGGGATCTATTTCTGCTCGAGAGTCTATTGTTGTTGGCTGCCAGGGATCTATTTTACTGCTTTTCTTGTTATCATTAACAAAGTTCATACAAATTACCACAAAATGATGTTTGGTTCTCTAAAACAGGTGGTACTAGGAGGTGGATAGAGGGTGGAACCAAGGGACAGTGCACAGAGGTGGGCAGGGGGTGGAGACAAGGGATGACCCAGAAGGGGGGGGGGGGGGTACCTGCACCTATTCTCTAAGAAAAACAGCCCTGATTTTCAGACCTAGCCACACAAAGTAAGCAAAGCTAGAGGCAACAAGGTTGAAAGACTCTGGGTCAGGTGGGAATGTGCTGTTGATGGGAGCACCATTAAAGCCAACCTGTTGTATTGCCCTGCATGGACAAAAAAATCTTCAATTTATGTGGGTCTTAATTCTGGGAGACCAGCAGTGTTCCGATCATTGGATCTCTCTGCAGTCACATGACTGGGTGCATATCCTGCTGAATCTAAATTACAGAGACCAAGAGATGTCAGTGACAGACTGGAGAGTTTAATAAAAGACCACATAGATGAGTTCTTGCTGGAAAAAAATATTTTAAGCAACAGACAGCATGGATTCATGAAAGACAGAAGTTGTCAAACAAATCTGATTTCTTTTTATGAGGAGATGAGCAAAACCTTGGACAGAGGGGTGGCGGTGGACGTGGTATACTTGGACAGAGGGGTGGCGGTGGACGTGGTATACTTGGACAGAGGGGTGGCGGTGGATGTGGTATACTTGGACAGAGGGGTGGCGGTGGATGTGGTATACTTGGACAGAGGGGTGGCTGTGGACGTGGTATACTTGGACAGAGGGGTGGCTGTGGACGTGGTATACTTGGACAGAGGGGTGGCGGTGGACGTGGTATACTTGGACAGAGGGGTGGCGGTGGATGTGGTATACTTGGATTTTACAAAAGCGTTTGACACCGTTCCCCACACACGGCTAATGTGTAAGGTACAGTCTACGGGCTTGAAAAAATCTGTATGTAAATGGATAGAAAACTGGCTAAAAGATCGTATTCAGAGAGTAGTGGTTAATGATTCATACTCTGAATGGTCTAGGGTTGTCAGTGGTGTACCCCAGGATTCAGTGTTGGGACCCTTACTTTTTAATATATTTATAAACAATATAGGGTCTGGGATTAAAAATACCATTTCAGTCTTTGCAGATGACACCAAGCTGTGCAGTGGAATAACGTCCTTACAGGATGTCTCCAATTCACTAGACGACCTCAATGCTCTGTGTAATTGGGCAACTATGTGGCAAATTTATTTATTTATTTATTTATCGAGTTTATATAGCGCCAAAGGGTTTGCTCAGCGCTGTACAATAGAGGGGTGACAATACATGAAACAGTACAGTAACATCAAACAGCACACAAGGGGTAAGAGGGCCCTACTCTTTCGAGCTTACAATCTAGGAAATGAGGTTTAATGTTGATAAATGTAAGGTTATGTACTTGGGGGCTAAGAATATGCATGCATCATACATACTAGGGGGGGTACAACTGGTGGAATCAATGGTGGAGAAGGATCTGGGAGTTCTGGTAGATCACAAGCTTAATAATGGCATGCAATGCCAAGCTGCAGTTTCTAAAGCGAGCAAAATCCTCTCTTGTATTAAAAGAGGTATAGACTCCAGAGAGAGAGATATCATATTACCCCGGTACAAATCATTAGTAATACCTCATCTGGAATATGCAGTTCAGTTTTGGGCACCAATTCACAAAAAGAACATTGGGGAACTGGAGAAAGTACAGAGAAGGGCAACCAAACTGATAAGAGGCATGGAGGAGATCAGCTATGAGGAAAGATTAGAGGAACTGAATTTATTCTCTCTTGAGAAGAGGAGATTAAGGCAGGCCATAGACGGGCCATTTATCGGCCGAACTTTCGGCCAATAAACCAAATATCGGTCGTTGCTGGCAGTGATGCTGCCACCAATGTCTATGAAAAACAGCCATTTTTTGTGCATTTTCCAGTATGACCGATAAAAGTAAATGAGAAGATCCGCGAAAAACAGCCGACGGTTTTGCCCCACTAACGACATGAATATCGGCCGATTTTTCGTGCGGATGAAAATTAGGCCGATAAATGACCCGTCTATGGCCTGCATAAGGGGGATATGATCTCCATGTATAATACATAAGGGGGGGATATGATCTCCATGTATAATACATAAGGGGGGATATGATCTCCATGTATAATACATAAGGGGGGATATGATCTCCATGTATAATACATAATGAGGGATATGAACTCCATGTATAATACATAAGGGGGGATATGATCTCCATGTATAATACATAAGGGGGGATATGATCTCCATGTATAATACATAAGGGGGGATATGATCTCCATGTATAATACATAAGGAGGATATGATCTCCATGTATAATACATAAGGGGGGATATGATCACCATGTATAATACATAAGGGGGATATGATCTCCATGTATAATACATAAGGGGGGATATGATCTCCATGTATAATACATAAGGGGGGATATGATCTCCATGTATAATACATAAGGGGGGATATGATCACCATGTATAATACATAAGGGGGATATGATCTCCATGTATAATACATAAGGGGGGATATGATCTCCATGTATAATACATAAGGGGGGATATGATCTCCATGTATAATACATAAGGGGGGATATGATCTCCATGTATAATACATAAGGGGGGATATGATCTCCATGTATAATACATAAGGGGGGATATGATCTCCATGTATAAATACATCAGTGGTTCATATATTGAACTCGGTGTAGAGCTATTCACCCTGAGGTCATCACAGAGGACAAGGGGGTGCTCTTTACGTCTGGAGGGAAAGAATTGTAATTTCCAAACACGGAAAGGTTTCTTCACAGTAAGAACTGTGAAAATGTGGAATAGACTCCCTTAAGAGTTGGTTCTGGCCAGCTCAGTGGATTGCTTTAAAAAAGGCCTGGATTCTTTCTTGGATACACAGAATATAACTGGATACTAACATTTATAAGTAAAGTTGATCCAGGGAATATCAGATTGCCTCTCGGGGGATCAGGAAGGATTTTTTTTCCCAGCAGGAGCAAATTGGATCATACCTGGCTGGGTTTTTTGCCTTCCTCTGGATCAACTGTGTGTATAGGTTTATAACTTTTTTTTTTTAATGGTTGAACTGGATGGACCTTTGTCTTTTTTCAACCAGACTAACTATGTAACTATATAACTAAGGTCAGTGTGCTGGGAGCACACATTGATCACTTTCTTAGCACACAACCTTGGACCCCCATGGGCAACCCTACATATACCCAGTGAATTGACTAGACTCAGGATACACAGAGAAGAATAACTTATCCTACATAGGTTGTACCTGTTCAGCTCTTCTCCACAGCCATTCATAGTGCAGAATGTATACAGCTTGTCTGAGCTTTCAGAAAGCAGGGGGTGGGGATCTAAAGATACACCCTGTAGATATCAGAGAGGTGGGCTTTGCATGCTTATTGGAGGGGAGGGACACCCCCCTCCTCACAGTACACAGAAATTGAGCCGAGGCTGTCAATCAAAGACTGTGTGCTGGAGCCCTTCCCCCCCATCACCTTTTTGCTCTTGGTGTCAAGAAAACTTGTCAAAAGTGAGTCATGAAGATAGCAGAGAAACAAGGCAGCAGACCTGTCCTGCTGCTGCATAAATGTATGATGATGGTGGAAAAACATTAAGGTGTATTTGAACTCAATAAATGAGCTTCTCTAATTTTCTTGCTTAAAGTCTGTTAAATATAAGTGTAAAACACACCTGTTGATCCTGCCAGAAATCCAGTGAGCTCATAGGTTTGTGCACGTTGCATTGTTATCTCAAGCAGTTTCATCACCCCCCTTAATTTGCCTTTGTGAGTAGTCATCTTAGGCTGACCAATCAAGTTGGCCAACAATGCCAACCTGGAAGAAGAATGGGTGAAGATGTAGGCACTGGCAAGAGAGCTCTGAAATGTCCCTGGAGTGGAGATAAGTTTAGTTCCACTTTAAAGTTGACCTTCACCCTCCCCACCCACTTTCCCTCATTGTACTTCTACCCTCCTCCTCTCTCACAATCGGACATTTATTTGTTTCCCTCCAAATCCCTTTTCAGGATTCTTATCTAGCCTGAATGTTGCCCCAGTTGCCCACAGCTTTTCAAAATTCTGACATCACACATCCCAGAAGGCCTTGGGGTATTTTTTAGCGCATGCGCCAATGCACATATTCAGGGGACCAGTTATCTCTTACATGCTCTTGCAACTGGAATGTGCTTATGTACCATAGGGGGGCAGTTGCAAGAATGAAAAAGATTTGGCCCCCTGATGATGTGCATATGAGTTTGTATTTTGAGGATAACCCAGTGAAGGTAAGAGGGGATTAAAAAATACCACAGGGGGTTGAAGCTCATCTTTATGCTAACAGTGTAACTTCAAGCACAAATAGGGTTAGGTAGCCTATTCTGATCCCCAGGTGGCCTCCACAACACGTGCTCCTCCATACCCAGAAGTGTTGGGTATTTAAAATCCTCTAGATTCCATTTGAGAGCAGAGCAAAACATGGCCATGGCTAAGCTCCTTGCCCCCACCCAAAAGAAAAAAAAAAACGTAAATAAAAATGTTCAAAAACAGTAGAAAATATTAAATCAACAAAACATGGAACTGCTAAATTTCTTTTAATTTGCAAAAATAAGTGCCATAAAATGCCACCAACACCAATATTAACCTCTTGGAGCCGGCGCCTCCCTGTAAGGCCCTGTAAGGGCTTCAGAAGCTGGGAGGTGGGGCGGGTTTTTAGGGTCATGTGCCCGCCGAGATTCGCTGTCATGGTGGTCACATGATCGGGAAAGGTCCCGATCGAAAGAGGAGATCGGAACCTTTCCGTGAGTACCGGACATGTGTGCTGGGAGCGCACTCAGCACAAATGTTTTTCTTAATTGCACGCAAATGTAAAGGCTCAGACGCCAGGAGGCCACACATTTGCGTTTGGCCGGCGCCCAGAGGTTAAAGACAAAATCAGTGTCACGGGTGGACTGTATCTGTGGCTGGCAGTGGCAGGGTGACAGTTGCAGTGAGTGGAGGATGATGGATCCACACTCTGACAGATCCCAGGCTGGAATTCCGCATGCAAAGGGGGGAGATAATACGCTGTGACAGCAGGCAGCCCAGCCCACACACAGAACACATGAACTGAGCGATCCCTCACAGTGACAGATCCGACACAACACCCCACCACCAACACTGACACAGATCAGCAGGAGAAGAGCAGGCTGTGGGATTGTGATGTCAACACTCACTGACACATTGCACATGTGATGGATGTCCGGCCGGGTCACACTCACACAGACACGAGACATTATACTCATACAGTATAATCACCCCCTAACTTTCTTCAATGCTTCATTTTCCCACAGAAACCCGGAAAATATATAACTGACGTGGGAATTTTTCCCACTTAATAGCGTGCAGCGACAGGTTAATCCATAACTATTTTTTTGCTGCACGTTCACACACAGGATTTACATTATCTAACATCATCTATGTCACAGTAATATCTACACACTGATTTATAACCCTTAAGACCCGACCTATTAGTGCAATCCACACACATCTCTATTGCAGAGTCCTTTAGACTCGATGATCACTTTTATCAGTGTTGGTATCACAATTACTATTCAAAATATTTTTATTTTATTTTTATCGGGTTTAGCTTAATGATTACAGTTACTATTGCCATTATTATCATTGCTGTTGATTTTATTTCTATTCGATTATTTTGAGCATGATTAGGAACTCTTGGTTCATATGTAATATTTGTAATGTTAATATATATATATATATATATATATACACACAGTTGTGTTCAAAATAATAGCAGTCAGACATCACTAACCTGATCAATCACTGTTTTTTGTAGAAATGATATTTCTACATAGCAAATAATTTACTAGCAGGTGTAGTAGAGTAATAGAAATCCAACAGACCCAACAGTCATGACATGCATGCTGCTGATTCTGTGTCATTGAATCACTCATTGAAAGGGGCATGTTCAAAATAATAGCAGTGTGGAGTTCTATTAGTGAGGTCATTCATTCTTTGAAAAACAGGTGGCAATTATTGCCCTTATTTAAGGAAGGAAGGCAGCAAATGTTGTACATGCTGGTTACAGTGCATTTCTCTCTGAAATTCTGAGGAAAATGGGTCGTTCCAGACATTGTTCAGAAGAACAGTGTACCTTGATTAAAACATTGATTGGAGAGGGGAAAACATATAAAGAAGTGCAGAAAATGATAGGCTGCTCAGCTAAAATGATCGCAAATGCTTTAAAATGGCAACCAAAACCTGAAAGACGTGGAAGAAAGCGAAAAACTACCATTGGAATGGATAGAAGAATAGCCAAAATGGCAAGGACTCAGCCAACAATCAGCTCCAGGAAGATGAAAGAAGGTGTAAAGTTACCTGTGAGTACTGTTACAATTAGAAGACGCCTATGTAAAGCCAAGCTATCTGCAAGAAGCCCCCGCAAAGTCCCACTGTTGAAAAAAAGACATGTGCTGAAGAGGTTACAATTTGCCAAAGAGCACATTGACTGGCCTAAAGAGAAATGGCCCAACATTTTGTGGACTGATGAAAGTAAGATTGTTCTTTTTGGGTCTAGTGGCCGGAGACAGTTTGTCAGACGACCCCCAAACACTGAATTCAAGCCACAGTACACTGTGCAGACAGTGAAGCATGGTGGTGCAAGCATTATGATATGGGGATGTTTCTCATACTACAGTGTTGGGCCTATTTATCACATACCAGGGATCATGGATCAGTTTGTATACATCAGAATACTTGAAGAGGTCATGCTGCCTTATGCTGAAGAGGAAATGCCCTTGAAATGGGTGTTCCAACAAGACAACGACCCCAAACACACCAGTAAACGTGCAACATCTTGGTTTCAGACCAACAAGATTGACGTTATGGAGTGGCCAGCCCAATCCCCGGATCTTAATCCAATAGAAAACTTGTGGGGTGACATCAAAAATGCAGTTTCTGAGGCAAAACCAAGAAATAGGGAAGAACTGTGGAATGTAGTCCAATCATCCTGGGCTGGAATACCCATTCACAGGGGCCAGAAGTTGGTTGACTCCATGCAACACAGATGTACAGCAGTTCTCAGAAACAGTGCGACTACAACCAAATATTCATTAAGTGATTCAAAGGAAAGCAAAATCTTCAAACATTTTTCAGTTTATATAGTGAATGTTTGAGTTTGTAAAGAAGAATACAAACACTGCTATTTTTTTGTACAGTCTAATATTCACTTTTCTTCAATTTTTGTAGAGGAACAACACAAATTTGATAAGCTATTAGAAGGATTTTGAGCTTTATTCACTTTTTTCAACACACTGCTATTATTTTGAACACAACTGTATATATATATGCTTTTTTTTTCCATGGTTTTTTTTTAATATAAATACTGTTTTTTTGCTTTCTCATATATTTGCTCTTCTGTATATTTTTCATGTTTGTTTAATAGCCCTGAAGAAGGGAGAGTCTTTTATCCCAAAAACTGTTGGCTTGATGTACTTGTCGTTATCTCAATAAATGCCTGAATCTACCATCAAAAGTGCATTTTTTTGGACATCGGGCGCTCCTTCTTTTCTATTATTCCAAGTATATGTGTGGAAATGACCTCAAGGACGTACCAGAAAGGCAGCAGCCCAAACCCTAAAAAGGTTTACTGCCAATATCCAATATTGGGTATAACTGATTGGAGGGACATCTCCCTACCCACCCACGCAACCACCCACCAACGACCAGTGACTGATCCAGTCAGTCCAGTGTAGTTTTTAGCACAAACGAGACATCTGAATCAGACATTACATTTCTCCACAGGCACAGCTCCGCCTCAGGTGATGAATGGGCAGAGAAGGGCTGGAACTCCACAGTTATTAGCAGCCACCAGTCGGCTTGCAGTAAGGGACTTAGTCTGAGAGAAACACTGGAGGGAGCTGCAGCTCAGCTGCTACACTGACCCCAGACACCAGGCATCTTCCTCTGTCCTTTCTTCCTCCCCTCTGCTGCCCCTCCCCTCAGCTGAAGGATCATTCATGACATGTGGTATCCCACACAGAGAGAGTTGCAGCCTGTGCTGTGCCCAGGTGTCCCTAGGTGGCAGTGCACCCTAGGTGGCTGCCTAGTTTACCTAGTGGAAGCACTGGCCCTGTTAACAGCAGCCACTGTTACTGAGAAAAATTGCACAACCCATCCCTTTATCTCTGTTATAACAGGCTTATGGTGAAATAGTTTTTGTATGACATAGGCAGTTTAAGGAGGGGGAAGGGAAAGACGTCCACGATGATGAAAAAGTGGGCAGCCAAAAATGCAAACGGCAGATGCAAATGTGGACAGAGTGTGAACCCTCCAACACTCGGAATAAAGACTGATTGTGTGAATGATAGAAGAAGAATTTAAATGAACAGGGAAAGAGTACAGTGGATTCTAATGGAGGATTTGGGAATGAGAAAGATTTCGACACAGATAGGGCCTCAAATCTTGATAGAACATCAGAAAGAATGTTGTCTTACATTTTTTTTAAGAATGCAGATGTTTTTGACAGGGTTACTACCAGTCTATTCCAGGAATTAATTTGTCACACCTTTTACATCCCAAGAGTTTTCAAGGCATATTTTTTCATCTGAATGAGGGAAAGAGAACCTCTCAGCTAAACCACCCTCCTGCCTGCACGCCTGAGCTTAGGGAAGATGGATTCCAGGCTACATGAATCATCTGCCCTTACTCAAGATGGCTGAGGCTAGAAATTCTAGAGGGATGTTTTTTCAAGAGTTTTCTCAACAAAATATGTCATGGAGACATGAATTGATGGTTGGATTTGATTTGGATGATACAAATGAATTGAATAGTATATTGCTCAGATACAGTTTAGTTCTGCTTTAACCTTTACAGTGCCAGAAGATAGCCACTAAGGGCAGTATCAGGCAACTATGAAGGAGGCAATGCAGGAAGAATTTTAGCAGCAGCAGCCACCTGCAGGCAATGGGATACACAGCGTTAAGCTTAGCTAATGTGATTGGTACTGTATCCGAAACAAAAATACACTGAACTTCAGCTTTAAGGACATTTGGAAACATAATATTTCTTTCCTCTATACCATTTTTTATTGTAGCTGTTTTTCTCATCATTTTTTTCCAGCTCTGGTAATAGGAAGATAGCAGCTGACAGTACAATTACCTAGTTCCTGTGATTCGCAGGAAAAAGATATGTGAACCCAGACTTTACCCGCAGTCTATTCTGTAACACCTTAAACATCAATTCATTTTTTCTCCTAACGCTTGTTAAATGTCTTCATGGCGCAGGCAGTACTCTGGCTCAGAGGGACAGCTTGACCTACTGCACAATCCTACCCGAAGCCTCCCACTGAAGACTTAGCACTTTGGCTGCGTACATGTCACTTAAGGTTTACACAAGCCACATTACTTAAGTCTATTAACATTTCTTTAAAAGGCAGATAGTAGGAGAAACATCAGCAGCCTCCAAAGGTCTGGAGAAGAGGTTATGATTTCTTTTCTTAAAGGAAACCTATGCAAGAAAAAAAAATCTAAGTTTCCATTGCTCTCCTACTGAAAATGTAAGCTCCTTGGATGTCTCTGGATTTAATACTTACCAGTAACAAGCATACAGCAAGTAAAAATCTGTAGATCTTGTTGAGTTTTATGTCTAGTAGTAGATACCCAATTGTCCCTGATGAAGGAGTTTTGAGGTTAAAAAAAAAAAAAAAACTTAATATGAACAAGCACAAGTCAAGGGAGGATGATGACTCACCAATCTACTCACTTGACAGCAGACTACCATAATCAATGTTGGTTTACAAGCACAGATCCAGTCATGAAAGTTAATGGTTTAATAAATAAATAAAATAATACATAAAACATTTTGATGTTTTTTACCTTTTTAAATGTTTGTGGAGTATGCTTTTTTCTTTTAGAAATTATTTATCACAGCCTTTCTCAACCTCTTCAAGAGGAACCCCCTGAAATAACTTACTGGTCTCAGGGAACTCCTGCTAAAAATAACTATATCTACAACTCATGATACATTAGTGTGGTGGTCAGTGGGAAGAATACTCCTTATATTTGTGGTCATTGAGAAGAATTACCCCCTTATAAATAGCTAAAATCAATGGTGTCCATGGGAACTTATCTGAGAGGCAGAAATTGCTCATTGCTCAAGGAACCCCTGGGAACCTCCTAGAGTAGGGGTGTCATACTGGTGGCCCTCCAGCTGTTGTGAAACTACAAGTACCATCATGCTCCTGCCTTTGGGAGTCATGCTTGTAACTGTCAATCTTGCAATGCCTCATGGGACTTTTGGTTTGGCAACAGCTGGAGGGCCGCCAGTTTGACATCTGTGTCCAAGAGGAACCCTCAGGTTCCATGGAACCCTGGTTGAGAAACCCTGATTTATCATATTAGTACTCTACTGTCAAGTTAGTACTCTACTGGTGAGTCATCATCCTTTCTTGACCTCTTCTCATTCATATTAATAACCTTTGTTACCCCAAAACTCTTACGTTAAACACTTAAGCACCAACCTAAATCACCTGAAGAGATGTTGGGTTTTACTGACTACACCATACTGTGAATGATGTCAGTTCCATTCAGAGGTGTGGGTAAAGCCACACCTCCTCCACCAGCCGGTGTGCTTCTGTTATTGGCATGCTTATCTCATGCGTGTCCTATTTTAACTCTTTCTCTTCTGTGTCGTTCAGTTAGGCTGAGGACCCCCATAACAATCATCTACTCCCGGTTACTATGGGAGACAGACTACTATGGAGGGAGCCCAAATAGTGTCTCCATCGCTACTGGAGGATACCTCACCTTACCCAGGTACCACACCTTGTCCGGCTGCTTTACATTAGTGTTATGGTCAATGGAAAGAATTCTCCTTAAACTTGTGGTCATTGGGAAGAATTACTCCCTTATAAATAGCTAAAAAAGATCAATGGTGTCCGTGGGAACTTATCTGAGAGGCAGAAATTGCTCATTGCTCAAGGAACCCCTAGGAACCTCCTAGAGCAGGGGTGTCATACTGGTGGCCCTCCAGCTGTTGCGAAACTACAAGTACCATCATGCTCCTGCCTTTGGGAGTCATGCTTGTAACTGTCAATCTTGCAATGCCTCATGGGATTTTTGGTTTGGCAACAGCTGGAGGGCCGCCAGTTTGACATCTGTGTCCAAGAGGAACCCTCAGGTTACATGGAACCCTGGTTGAGAAACTCTGATTTATCATATTAGTACTCTACTGTCAAGTTAGTACTCTAATGGTGAGTCATCATCCTTTCTTGACCTCTTCTCATTCATATTAATAACCTTTGTTACCCCAAAACTCTTACGTTAAGCACTTAAGCACCAACCTAAATCACCTGAAGAGTTGTTGGGTTTTACTGACTACACCATATTGTGAATGATGTCAGTTCCATTCGGAGTGGTGGGTAAACCCACACCTCCTCCACCAGCTAGTGTGCCTCTGTTATGGACATGCTTATCTCATGCGTGTCCTATTTTAACTCTTTCTCTTCTGTGTCGTTCAGTTAGGCTGAGGACCCCCATAACAATGATCTGCTCCCGGTTACTATGGGAGACAGACTGCTATGGAGGGAGCCCAAATAGTATCTCCATGGCTACTGGAGGATATCTCACCTTACCCAGGTACCACACCTTGACCGGCTGCTTTGTGTATTAAACGTTTAACTTAGTTACCCTTAGCAACAATCTTGCTTTTGTTTAGCATACTGCATTGACACTGTAGTGTGGTGTTCTTCATACTCCTCTAGTGCTTTACAGGCCCAGGTTCTTTTAAAATGCCAGCCCCAATATGTACTCATTTGAATGACTTTAGTCCAGGCTCAAGGATAAAGTTTAACAGTCTTTACTGATCAACTTCAGTGCAAACATGATAAAAGTGCAACAATTCTTTCCCTAATCCTGACTAACCAATAGGTGGCCCAGGCATACCTTAACAGGTGTTAGTCCATGGTGGCAGAGTCCATATTTGGTGGTACCCCGGTACCCTTGGTGGTAGGATAGCACACAATTCCTCCTTGACTTCCTTGAGATGTCACAGGTACAACAGCATAGTAGCACACCAAAACGCAGTGGGGCCTCAGGCATTCTGGGCTACCCTTCAGCTCTCAGGCCTCAGCATTTTTTTACCACAGATGGGCTAGCTGAAAATCAAAAATCCTGTGAATCAAAGATTTTAACCATTTCCCAGCCCAGCCTGGGTCGGTGCCCAACTAAGCAGTGTTTACCCTTTTACATACTCCTTTATTACCGGGCCATTTTCCAGGTTTCAGTGCCATGATAGTTTGACTGACAATTACTCATGCAACACTTTAGCCAAATGAATACATTTTTAGGACAGATAGAGATTTATTTTGGTGGTATTTGATAACCATTGAGTTTTCAATATGAACACCCTCAAAATGTTAAAAGCAGAAATATTTCATCCTTAGTACTGAAGTACCAACCAGGTAGTCTATGCTTCCTCATTCTAAAAAAACCTGCTAATTTTGAGCATTTTTTGTATTAGCATTTAGGAGCTATGACGAACTAGGAATGCAGAGAGAGAGCACACGGAGACAGATCACACAGAACCCAATGTGCGGGCGTTTATTGGGGAGTTTATTGGGGTGCAGACAATAGGACAGCTAGCCCACAGAACAACACAAGACACAGCAATACAGTAGGGTTCTCAGGATGGCAATATGGGACAACAGGAGGCCGATAGTCCACCGGGGCCAATAGTACAGGGCGGCTGGGGCACCACAGGGGTTGGAGTCCGTGGGCAAAGGTTTAGGGCAGAATAGGATTAAGTCCAGCACAAGGCAGAGGTCCAAGCACAACGGGGTTAATCCAGTGCACAGGATGTGGATCTGGGCAGAGAGGGTTAAGTCCAGCACATTGCAGAGGTCTGGGCACCACGATGTTACTCCAGTACATAGGATGTGGATCTGGGCAGAGAGGGTTAAGTCCAGCACAGGGCAGAGGTCTGGTCACAACGGAGTTAATCCAGTACACATGATGCGGATCAGAGTAGAGAGGGTTAAGTCCAGCACAGCACAGAGGTCCGGGCACAACGGGGTTAATCCACTCACCAGCTAGCAATGGAGAGCCTTGGGCGGAGGGGGCTGGGAGGTCTGTAGCAGCCATGAGATGGGATCTCCTGGGCTTGAAGTCTATCAGTGAAGGAGGATTGGGGGGGATCCGTGGGGTCTGACCGCAGCACAGACCTTGCACAGCACCAGGCAGGGGGGAGCAACAAAGCAGAGAGAGTGCCCGGGGCCCATTCTGGCATTATATATGGAGTTGGGTGCATTCTTGTTGCTGTGGTAACTCAAGACTTGGTGTTGGGTTACTATGGCAATGGGCCCCGCACCTTCGACGCCGGCCCCACACAGGGAGCACGGCCTTTGTCTCTGGTGGGCATGGAGTGCGGGAGAAGCAGGATTGCGCCATGCCTGTGGAGACAGGGAGGGGGTGACAGGAGTGTAGCATGCATGTAGCCTGCAGGGGGAACACTCCTGGCAGCAGCGGAGCAAGGGCACACGGGGGGGTTGCAAGCAGGAGTAAGGGGGGGGGACTAGCTCTGTGACAGGAGCGTTTATAGTTTTTTTTTGCCAGAAAAATGCTCTCAAAAATTCAAAACAGAAGGGTTTTTTCTGCCTCTAAACACTGAGTTTCAAAAACTCTTCAATACTACCTAATGTGCATGGACACATAGGATAACATTAGTTGCTTCTACAGGCAACATTCTGAACTCCTCTAGAAGCGGTGTTTTTGAGGCCAGTGTGCATGGAGCCTCAGTTTTCATAGAAGTGTTCCTTTTATCCTACTACTGTCAGTTAACATGAGTTCTTCAGGCTGTAGCGCTATCAATAGAATAGAATAGCAGTGGTCATGACATAAGGGGGCTTCTGTTTGGCCAACCGTTGGCGCCAAATGACTCAAGCTCCCACCCCACTTCTTCTTGGATAGGACAACAACCCACAACTAGTAGTTAGTTGCCTTAATTATCCTTATCAGAGGCCTACACATGACATACTTGTCCATTAGCTTTTATGTTCACAAGAAAAGGAATGTACAAACATAAATTAGCATTTCTGCACATTGACATACTGACAGAACTTATACGCACACCTTGCCATACATAAGAGCAAACTTTCTGTAGCAGTCAATCAAGCCAGCATATAAGTAAGTAATAAGCCATCTTTCCTTTACTCTCTACTCTTGGGAGCACCACAGTGTTTGGGACCCATCTCCCTATATACTAGATTCTGTAGCATTCTGCTCTATTCAAAACGAGATTCACAAGGTGAAAACTGGTGCCTTCTATAGCATACTAGTTTTACTTTCTATGTCCCACTCCATAGCTCTACCCTGCTGGGTACACTCCCAGATGTCACTCTCAGTCCCAGGGCTCTGACTTGCCCCGCATTAGATGGGTCTGACTTGCTCATTAGTCTTTATGCATCCAGTTCACAACTCCCTTCATGTCATTCCATTGACAGGACTGCTGCAGCTGCATCTCTAGATTCTGTCACTAGAATTCCCAAAGGTATTAGTATGCACACCATAGAACATTAGCCTGGCATAAAAAGGCCTTTTGCATCCCACTCCCAATCCATTTAGACCATGTCCACTTCAACCATGTTTACAACTACTACTCCATAGAGGAGAATGGAGGGTCCTATCAGGTCCACCTGAAAAACAGACAGGTGGACTCGATAGGACCGCTCATGTTAAAGGGGCCTTATAGGTAATGGCACCAGTTAAGGTGAAACTCATCTCATCCCCATCCTTCTAAATTCCCTTTTTCTGTTCCTTTTTTTTGTTTCTTTTACCTCCACTTGTCACTTTCTTTCTTATTTTATGATTTTTTAAATTCTGAATTTATACAAGTCAGAGTACATACATTAAACAGCTGACTGGTACTGAGTAATTGATGTAGATTGCCATTAATCCTGCCCTACACCACTGTTTAGAATAGCAATGCCAGGCAAGGGGAGCGTGGTAGGACAATGCTTGGATCTGCAGGACTGCAGAATTTGTGTCAAAATCTGGGGAAATCCTGTAGAATCCGGGACTGTTGGGAGGTATGCAACATCACCACCACCACAACATTCAAAGCAGAAGGTCTCTACATTGACCTGGCCCTGCATGAGAGGTCTAAGAATTTCTTTCTTAATTGCCACTTAGAAAAAGTTTTCCTGCTGACAAATTTCACATTTGGAATCCTCTTTTTCTCTGTAATCTCATTTTTTCATGCAGCAGCTGATGATGATGGCTTTGCACTTACTGGGAAGGTATATCTTTAGCAATAAATGAAACAAGGCTTTAATATAGAAGTCAGTCCGCTGTTTCTTGGCGCTGAACATAGCATTGTGCTGTAGCAGTGATATGCCGCTCAAACAAGAATATTTAGAGGTGCTGAAAAAAAAAACGGAGGCGTACATCACTCAGTTCATTGTCTGTATAGCTGGCCCCTTTTCTGTTTCCACAATGTACAGTTCTTCAAAGCAAATTGGGAAATGCTAGGCAAGCAGAGCACCGTATTGTTTGAAACCAGCGTCCAAAGCAGGCAGCTGCTAACACTGCTGAATTTACTGTCAACAGACAACGTCTGGCTGTTTCATAATGAGGATATTAATTTCTGAAGAGCAAAATAAAGAAAGACAGCTGTTCTTTTAAATGTCACAAGCCAAACAGAAATCTGAAGCTGAACCGGTACACATAAAACTAAACTCCCAGTGGTCAAAAAGAGACATACATTATATTGCCAAAAGTGTTGGGACGCCTGCCTTTACACACACATGAACTTTAATGGCATCCCAGTCTTAGTCCGTAGGGTTCAATATTGAGTTGGCCCACCCCTGGCAGCTATAACAGCTTCAACTCTTCTGGGAATTCTATCCAAAAGGTTTAGGAGTGTGTCTATGGGAAGGTTTGTCCGTTCTTCCAGAAGCGCATTTGTGAGGTCAGGCACTGATGTCGGAAGAGAAGGCCTGGCTCTATCGGGTTGAGGTCAGGACTCTGTGTAGGCCAGTCAAGTTCCTCCATCCCAAACTCATTCATCCATGTCTTTATGGGCCTCGCTTTGTGCACTGTTGCACAGTCATGTTGGAACAGGAAGGGGCCGACCGCAAACTGTTCCCACAATGTTGAGAGCATGAAATTGTCCAAAGTTTCTTGATATGCTGACGCCTTAAGAGTTCACTTCACTGGAACTAAGGGACCAAGCTCAACTCCTGAAAAACAACCCCACATCAAAATCCCCCCTCCACCAAACTTTACACTTGGCACAATACAGTCAGGCAGGTACCATTCTCCTGGCAAACATCAAACCCAGACACATCCATTGGATTGCCAGACACAGAAACGTGATTTATCCTTCAGAGAATACGTGGTGATATCAGGCTTGAATGCAGCTTCCATGAAGCTCTGTACGCACTGTAGTTGTGCTAATCGGAAGGCCACAGGAAGTTTGGAGGTCTTCAGCTATTGACTCTGCAGACAGCTGGCGACTTCTGCGCACTGTACTCCTTCAGCATGCGCAGACCCCGCTCTGTCATTTTACGTGGCCTTGGTGGCTGAGTTGTTGTTGTTCCCAGTTATTTCCACTTTGTTATAATACCACTAAGAGTTGACTGTGGTATATTTAGTAGGAAGGAAATTTCACGGATTCACTTATTACCTATCACGGTACCACGCTTAATTCACTGAGCTCCTGAGAGCGACCCATTCTTTCACAAATGTTTGTAGAAGCAGTCTGCATGCCTAGGGGCTTGATTATATACACCTGTGGCCATGGAGGTGATTGATACACCTGAATCCAATGATTTGGAGGGTGTCCCGATACTTTTGTCAAAACCGTGTATATAGGGCTTGGAAACTTAAATACCTTGTCTGTATTTACAGCTCTATCTATGCATAACATGCCTAGTATCAGATATAAGTTCTCATGTTAGGTTAATGCATGCTCAGTAATCTGTAATACATAAAAGGCATAAAGATCAGTAAACTTGAGCTGCGTTCTGTCAAATTAAAAAAAAAAAGAAAAAAGAATATCTGTGTCCGAGCTTCTGCCTATGGAACATGTTTTATGTTGTATGGATGTACACATTTGTGCTAACATTAATGTGAGTACAGTGTAAATGTAATCCATTGGAGTACAAGCGCTGCCTACTTCCTAGGAACAGAGGACTCTAGGTGGCAATAGCTGCTTCTCTCCTACCAAAGGAGGTTGCTAGGTAGCAATAGCTACTTGTGTCCTAGCAACTGAGTGCACTAGGTGGCAATAGTCACTTGCATCCTAACAACAGAGAATCCTAGACTGCAATCGCTACTTGAGTCCTAGCAATGGAGGTTGCTAGGCAGTAATAGCCACCTGCATCCTAGGAACTAAAGACACCTGCATCCTACCAACTGTAGACTTTAGGTGACAATAGCTGCCTGGTTGCCTGGCAACAGGTTGCTAGGTGGCAATAGCCACCTGCGTCCTAACAATTGAGGACACTAAATGGCAGTAACTGCCTGCATCCTAGCAACTGAGGATGCTAGGTGGCGATAGACACCTGCATCCTAGTAACAGGGGGTGCTGGGCAGCAATAGCCACCTGCATCCTAGCAACAGAGGATGCTAGATGACAATGAGTCATAGCAACCATTAGACTGCATTAAAACTGTAAGTTTTTTAAATCATGCTGCCAGCTTCTGCCAAGATCCTGCATACCATATGCAATATTTTCATACGACCATATACATGTACAGTGAATATTGCTTTCAACAAACATTTACTGGGGGTGACTCAATCACTGTCATCTAAACAAATGCACCATTAAGATTCACTTGTGGTGAATGATTGGTGAATGTCATATTCACTGATTTATAAATACTTTATACCTCTTACAGTTAGTTATCATTTCACCAGGGGCGGACTGACCATTTGGAAACTCAGGCACTGCCTGAGGGCCCGGTGTCAGTAGGGGGCCCCATGAGATGCCCCTGGTACCTTTTTCATAGGCTTTTTTGAGTTTGGGCAAGGACACAGGGGCCCCATGATCCCCTATTGCCCGGGGGCCCCATGAGTTGACAGTCCGCCCCTGCACTTCACACAGAGGTAAAGCTAGAATGCCTTCAATTGCTCTTCTTTCTGGAAGGACTGAACTATCTTATTTTAGGCATTTTGTAGAATCACCATGAGCTTCTGGGATTGTACTAAAGGCTCACAGCTGAGCTGTGTTGATCTCCACAGGCATAGGAGTGCTCACAGGCTGTTCTGGGCACACCCTAATCACCCTGTGAGGTGCAGATTCCCCCTGCTGCTCCCCCCCGCTTCCCTCCTTGGGCTCCCCTCCCCAACAGTGTTTCTGGCTTCCCTCCTCTCCCACCGGATGCTGCTGCAGGCACACAGGGGGATGTTTCAAGATGGAGAGCAGGGAAGGGGCCGGTAAATTACATATTCATTTACTGAATGAACACAGTGTGTGTTTACTATGCTTCAGTTTGAGAATGAACAGGAAGTCTCTTAGCACAGAGCACTTTAAATTCATTCACTGTCCAGTGTAGCTGAGGCTGCAGAGAAAAGGACTGCAGAATGTGTGTCCTCCATCCCTTTCTCTGTCACAAGAGTAAGACATCATGGGTCTATTTAGACCCTTGATATTTCACCAAAGTGCCCCTAACGGACTTCTAAAATAATTGTAAAAAAAAAAATTAACATTATAAAAAAGTAACTAAAAAAATAAAATGATAAAAACAAAAAATACTGATCTCTGCCCTACTGACACTGTCCACTGCTCTACCAACACCGTCCGCTGTCCTACTGACAAAATCCACTACCCTACTGACACTGTCCACTGCTCTACTGACTGACACCATCCACTGTCCTACTGACATCAACCATTGCCCTATTGACGCATATATATATATAGATATAGTAACAATACACACACACATATATACATATACAGTATGTATATATATATATATATATATATATATATATATATACACACAGTATTGTGTGTGTGTGTGTGTGTATATATATATATATATATATATATACTGTGTGTGTGTAGTGTATATATATATATATATATACTGTATATATATATATATATATATATATATATATATTTTCACACACTCACGCTTACTGTATGTGTTTGAGCTTTGGAGTGCATACTCTAATGAAATAGGCTATGCATACCTTAGCTCACAGACAAAAGCAGCCTCAATGCCACGGTGCACAAAAAAGCAGATGCTTTCTATGTACCTTGTTCACATCATGAGATACATTTTCCCATGACTCACCATGGTTCATCTGAAGTCACTGTTGGTGATGTTTTAGCGTGTGGGCTGGTGTGAACCAGCCTTTAGTATAACATTGTTTTTTCTAAAGGAAATTTTTATTATTTTCCATGAAAACAAAAAAATTATACAAGTGTAGAGTAGACTAAGAATAGATTGCAGTTAACTTGTATCTACTTAATGCAGTGGTTCCATACAATAAATATTAAACAGTCAAATATTGTATATCCTCACTAATCAATCCAACATAAAGGTCTAACAGCTCTTCAAAGGTTGAGTAGCTTCTAGACATTCACTCCTATATAGTAATAAGAGATTTAACAGGTTAATCAAGTGGAATTGTGGATTGCGATTACAGCCAGGAAGACCATAGTTTTTCAAATTTATTGGGGCATCCTCTAGTCTTTTATGTTAATGTATACATAGGAATTACTTGGATAACAAGAAATTTGGTCTCAAATGTGAAACAGTGTCTCAAAATAGGGCTAGTTGTGAGCTTAGCTAAGCTATATTTTCAGTTCCTGTAGACATTCTAAGCCATGGTGGCACAGAAAATGCTGTATTACCCCAACAGCTCATTACCTCCACAGAAGGACATATCTTCAAGTGTATACAAATGTGACAGTCACATCCAACTATCTGGTGCTAAGGACTACACAGGGGCTCACCCCAGCTCTCACCTCATGGCTTTACACTCTAAAGGATGAAGCCACATTCCATTGTCCAACATATACAAAAAAACTTTACTGTAATAAACCCCATTGTATTAAACAGTAAACAACCCCATTGTAATAAACAGTAAACAACACCATTGTAATAAACAGTAAACAACCCCATTGTGATCCTCATTCTTTAGTCCATAATGGACTTAATCATAGGGATTTATCTGAATGCTGCCAGTAGCAGTGAGAGCCACAAGTAAGCCACATGGACATGTACTGTTGACTTGTGTCCATTGTAAAGGTGGCAAACATCACTGCCTATATACGTGAAAGCATATACATATTGTTAGGAAGCAGTGGAAGAGCTTTAAAGACTTTTATGAATTTGTAGCACTACCCTCTTGAGGGCCGCTGTGTTTCTGGATCCCTCTAAGCTTCACACAGCCAGGCAATACGCATTTTCCACACTTGCATCCACAGTCAGTGAACAGTCCATCAGCTTGTTTTTTTATTTTATTTTATTAGGGGATGTAATTTGGATAGGGGAATAGGAATTATGGGATGCCCAACTTAACTGAACTAATGCACGGGGACAACTTATTTCCTATTTACAGATACAGATCCTGGACTGTTCTTTTCCTTCAAAGTGATTAGTTTTTACGGATCAGTAGCAACTGCCCCTTACAGGCTAGGGACTCGCAGCCCCTAGAAAGTTGGCTCAGCTTGTTGCAAACTGCACACAGAGATGTCTCCTCTCCCCTGTAGAATTGCTCCCAGCTCCACATTCTGCAGACACTACCAGCTCTCCAGGCTGCTCTGAATATCTCCCAGGACACGGATAAAGGATTAAACACAGCGCTGTCCTTTGAGAGCTTGCTACATGTGGCAATCTATACCCTTGTGAATCCATAGGTATGCTGATGTACTCACTTTGTCCTCCTTTGTCCAACTCCTCACAGGCCTTGATCCTGATCATGCCATGGTGCTGAATGGATCCCCCTGAGCCAGCCCAAGCCAAGCCTGGAGGCCAGCCCCCTAGACTAAGGGGACCCCTCCCAGGTCACTAACAGTCTCCTCAGCACTCCATCTTACACCCGACTCCCCTGCCAGCCTGACTATCCCATATTTATAGGTTGGTCTCACCACTCCACCAGGGCCTCCAAACCTGGGATTGGTTAGACTCCCATAAACATGCAGATTAGGTCTCCTCCCCTTCCGACCACTGGCTTTTGGATGGTTCCATGGTCCTCCAGAGCCAGGTGGAGGCGATAGAGTCCTGTGCCATTCAGCCTGACCTGCAGTAACCTAATTAGAGACTCACACAGTTAGCATGAGTTGAGATTTACCTACACTATCCTAGTAGCACTTTTGAGTGTGCTACAAATTATATGTCTGCTTCTTGATGAAGAGGAAACCAGGGGAGGCATATGTAAGCAGATTAAAGTTTAAATTTAAATAAACGTATAGCTGAAAGGTTCTTACCAGACCATTGCATGAGCTGATCGCTGCGTATCCACTCCCCACATCTTGTTGTTGGACTGTTCCAGTAAAGTGACAAAAGACTCCCGATCGAGGTGTAATCCTAATTCCACTATTATTTCCAGTTCTTCTTTCAAGAATATAGTTATCCGACAGAAATCCTTCACTGACAGACAAGTTAAAAAGTAAATCCTTGGTCCCCTGTAAAATGCGGTAGTGCACCATTGCTGACTGCAAATCCCGTTTTCTTCTGTTTAGAGTTTCATGATGAGTCACAGTGTAGGATAGGAAGTTGCCATTTTTGTCCACCTTGACTGGCTCAACCAGTTCATATTCTGAAAGCAGATTCCTGGCTTGGTGTTCTGCAAAAGACAAGTGGAAACATAAATTTAAATACATAAATTTATGTAACAATTTCCAAAAACTGATTTCACTGATACATTGTAACAATATTGTCGCAATGTATTTTATTTAATGTTAAAAAGCAGATTAAGAACCCGATTACACTGGATGTGAATTAGCATACTATTTGCATACCATGCGACTTGCAAATTGCATGCCAAATCGCAGTCTATTGTCCGCAATTAGAGTGGTCATATCAATGCTGTTCTGACTTGGTCGGGGCCGCACTGATTTCTAAAGTAGTATATACACTACTTTTGGTGCGTTTTGCATAGACATCTGTATCAGATGTTTTGCAAATCGCACCTGAAATCGTCATGTCATCCGACTTTGAAATCGTGTGACTTCACTGTAAGTTGCACGATTTCAAAGTAGGGTTTGATGTGACCGAGCTGTAAAACACAGATTCATAGAGAAAGGTTACGATGAATCTGCACTAATTTGCACTTTAGAAGAGGTCGCTAACCTTGACAGGAAATTATTATTGAATGGAGTGGCCAAATCACGCCCGTACAAAGCGTGCCCGTTTTTAACCACCTATTCGAATCAACATAAAACAATAAGCAGGCTCATAAGGAACAATTGGAAGATTCTTAAGGCTGACCCCACACTAGCACAGATCCTGCCGGACAAACCTGAAATCACCTTTAGGAGGGCACCCTCTTTACGTAATAAAATTGCCCCTAACGTGATTAACCCTCCCCCAAATATCTAATTTTTTAATAACTTAGTTGGCTTTTATCCTTGTAACAAGTGCGTGATCTGCACATGCAATGGGCATAGAAAAAGGAGGGTGAACAGTTTTATGTCCTCAACTACTGGTAGAAGTTACAATATTGATAACTTCATAACCTGCAATAGCAGGTACGTGGTTTATTTTCTTCAATGCCCATGCAAGAAGCAGTACATAGGCCGTACAACACGACGCCTAAGGGACCGTTTACGTGAACACGTTTACAACATCAAACGTGGATACAAGGAACACTCCCTCTCCAATCATTACCGAAGGTGTCACCACAGAGATCCATCATCTTTAACATTTACGGGAATTGAAGTTGTACAAACGAATTGGAGAGGGACAAATAAAAAACGGGTTGTATCACAGATGGAGTCCAGATGGATCTTTGAGATTGGATCCATGCATCCCAAAGGACTCAACGTTGAAATGGATATAAATTGTTTTATAGATAATAGCTAATATTTTATCCATTATAGCTAACATTTTATCCATTTTAGCACATCTTCACTCCTTTAATGAACCATACATTTTACAACCGTTTTAACTAATTATATTTTTTATATTATTTTTTATAGTCTGTTCTAGGTCATTGCGAATTCTATTTTTATACACATATTTTTACTATTTTTATTATACCTTGCTTTTTATTAAGATTTTATTAATTTTATAGATCCTCGGATTTTATAGTTTATACTTTATGTATTTCTATGGGTATTTTTACTATTTTCAACAACTTTACACATTTTTATGTATATTTTTGATTAAACATGTATAGTGTGATTTTAGTTGTGATAAGTATATGAGGTACATGTTTTTCTGACCTACATTTTACTTATATTTTAATTTCATTTATCTTTATATATATGTCTTCTTGTGTCACCATCCCAATCAGAGATTACCATCATTCATATTTATATTTATATACTTTTGGGGTGGGTTGCAGCAGGTGTTCCATGCAAACACCAAGTACGAAAGGAAGGTTTTTAATCTCGCATCCTTACAAATAATCCCGATACCTGTCAGCTTTTAATTAGTAATATGGGTATATAGAAGGTGTTCTACTACATATATGCGCGATTGCTGCCATTTTACATATGGTATTTCATTATATATATATATATGCACGAATGCTGCAATAATATCTGTGTATGACCCATCCCGGACAATATATCCGGGGGCCCATATACATTACCCTGGTTACGAGTCGTGAGGATATCTCACTCAATACAATTTCCTTCCCTTCTCTGGTTCAGCTCGTCTGATGGTTGGTGGTGACACAATTACGTTTGCACTCCAGTAAAATGGTGCCCGCACATGCGCGATTGAGACGGTGGATTTGGCGCATTAGTGCACACGTGTTCCCCGTATATATGATGATTGCGCATGTGCGGACTTCAACAAAATGGCGCACTTTTTGGAGACAATTGTCCACCACAAAATGGCGCACGCTTATTGCACGTGCGCAAATTTTTCTATATAAATGCATTGTCAAACGTCCTGTGCCCACAGCATACCCCCTATGAGTAAGTGTGGTTGCACGAAACGCGTCAGAGGGGAACTGCGGCACAGCGATGTTCTATTGCCGCCGGCACCACTGGGGTCCCGGCGGCCAACTTATTTTCTTGTCTGGTCAGTATTGTGTTATTATACCCTTTTATGCTGGATGGAATAAACACACGCATGTTCAAACGGTATCACGGTATTCTGGCCTCCTTTTCTCTCTGAGGCTCTTTGGTGAGCTTCCAACCACCTACAGAGCCAAGAGCAATAGGGGAACAGAGCCATGCATGACAGCTGAGGGTCCACAACGCGGAAATAGACCAGACCTTGCTTAAGATGAGTCCTGGAGTCATACCTTAAGAGGGGTTATCTCTTACATGCGCATATTGATTGTGCATCTGGTGAGTGCACAATCTTATACCAATTTTGGATATCGCCACATATCGTTTTTCTTGGTTATCACCGTGTGCCAAAAGGGATCCATTTGATCCCCCACCTCACCCCACCTACTGGGAGATTGTGAACTGAGCACTTATACCATATCAAGTCACCCTATAAGGGACAGCATAAGAACTATATCTTACCTGCGTTTTGCAGTTATACACCCTTGCACTTTGATATATAATTTTGTGTGTCATAGATTTTAAATGTTTCATTTGTTTTTATAGGCGCTGCACTCTTATCTGTATGTGAATTTTGGAGGTTGTTTTTGGTACCTTTTGTGTCCAGCAGCTTTTTTACCTTTAGCGCTCACTTATACCTATTTCAGAGCTGTAAGGCTGCATGCGTAAATGTCTGTATAGCATAAAGACATTGCATATTAGACATGCCTACTCTGGAAATCCTCATTTTGTTTTGTTTCGGATGCATTAGTTCATTGAAGAATTTCAGTTCGTCATATTCATTATGTTGACCATTGAATCGTTTTTGGAATTAGTTTTATAGCTTTGGAGATTATTTTCGTGTATTCGTTGGTCTTGGTGAATTGTAAAAGTTTTGCCATTTTTCCGGATGATTGCTATACATTTTATAAATTATAGATTTAGGTGGTTTTAAATTGGAAGGATTCAATATTTTCGGACCCAGCAACAGAAATGGCATCATGTCATATCAACTGGCGCCATGTGCATCCGAAATAACAAATGGAATGAAATTCAGGTCTACTTGTTATCCAAATCCGAATTATCAAAGAAATGTAAAAATTTATTTTATTTTCCATGTGCGGGAATTACTATCACATCATGTGATGTCATTCATATTAAACAAATGCATTTAGTAATGTCGTTATAACTTTTTTCGGATTCATTGACATTCTGAGGTTTATTTACTAAAGCTGGAGAGTCCAAAATCAGACTCACTTCTGCATAGAAACCAATCAGCTTCCAGGTTTCATTGCCAAAGCTTCATTGAACAAGCTGAGGTTTGAAGCTGATTGGTTTCTGTGCAGAAGGGAGTCTGATTTTGGACTCTCCACCTTTAGTAAATAAACCCCGAATGAGTGAAGGTGACTGTATGCAGCTATTTGAGTAAAGTAGCACAAGCACACAGATGTAATGCACTAAACGCACCTAATGTGTGTTTGTTGCATCACAGCTGTGTGAGCGCTACTCTACGCACATTTGCCGCATAGCTGCATACAGCTGCCTTTATACATTCATGTCTATTAGTGGCTGTATTCAGCTCTTGGACATTCTAGGCACCAGAAATGAGCAATGTCTTTATGTTGCACAGAAAAAAACACCCATGTGCATGTAGCCAAAAGCTACATAATTAGCCCCCAGCAGCTCTATAAAGCTAAAAAGTATTTCTGGCTTCTATACTTACCTCTCTCCTAAGTTGTCTCCTGCAGACTATTTGTGTTGAATGACATCCAAATTTTGGATTTGCCCTCACTCTTCAGTTTGGGTTGTAGGGGCCACCATGACAAATAGAGAAAGCAAATCTCCATAACGGGGATGCTATGAACATGACAGCATTTGAACCTTCACAACTCTATCCCAAATAAAAAAAATCGTGAGATGTAGACGCACTTTAAAGCCCAACTAATTAGGCGGTTTTTGGAAAATAATTAACCTTGTCATGGTGTTTTAGCTGTGAATTCTGCCAATTCTCTCTGTGTGCAGATTGCTGTGATGGACCATTTGGAAAATGTGACAGACCCAACCGGGACAGGGGCTTTTTGGAGGACAGGAGGTATTGTTTGATGGAGGCATCCATGGGGTGGGGGGGGGGGTCAGGCAGTTCGTCACAATTGGTTGGCAGTAGCAAGATGCTTCCTGCAGTCTGGGACTTCCAAACCCCCACCGGGGCACAGTGTCGGGAGATATCAGAGAAGTGTTCCAGAAGCCAGTCATCATGGAAGCAGGATGTCAAAGGCGAGTGCAAGTGACGTTCTCCCAGTATGGGGAGCCTGGTTCTGCCTAGGACGTGCTGGAGTTGAGAGACGCGGTCCGCCAGAGCTACCGATGACAACTCTTCCTTGCGACCAAGAATAGAGATCATGTGGACTGACTATGTGGGTTCACTCTGCCTGACTAATGTCCAGGCCAGCTGAGGGTCTGGGATCTGGTTAGTCTGGCATTGGGGAGGGGGAAGAAATGTAACAGACCCAGCAAGGACAGGCGCTTTTAGAAGGGTTTGGAGGGCAGGAGGCACTATTTGATGGAGGAACCCAAGCAGGGTGCCAGGCGGTCCATCACAATGGCCATCTTGGTAGATAAAGAGCTTTGCCTCCTCATTTCTTTGCTGCCCCTCCTTTTAATCCATGACTGGTGATCTGATGACTGGAAAAGTGATATTAAGGAGGCGGCAGAAGAGGTAGAGGAAGTACAGATTTACAGAATAGATAAAGTACTCCTCTCCAGCAGAGAACATTGAGCAACACAGTAGTGACATCAACAAATCCCTAGCAGTCAGAGGCAGCTGTGCCTTTGATGAGCCTTTTTCAACCATGATGCCCAGGCACCCTGGGTTGCCTTCAGGTGTCTTCAGGGGTGTCTGGGCAAAATGGCTTATAATTGCCAAAAAAATTTATACAAGCCATTGGGTGAATGAACCCTACCTTTTAGTTATGCAAAGCTACAGGTTTTCATTGTGCACCATTACAACCTACTAGCCATCGGTGTCCTAAAAAACAATGGTGTCATTGGTTGATAAGGTGGACATTGAGCGCCTGCACAGCAACCTTGTTTGCCCCTCCCTGCCCCTCTCCACAAGCACTGGGGTCACATTAGCTGAGTAAGGTAGAGAAACACTGAAATGCTAGTCAGTACCAGTAAGCAAAGTTGTTTTTGCTTTGGAAGAATAAATCACCTGTAGTATTGGTTGTCATGTGTGGATGTTGCTGTGTTATGTAAAACTGTTTCATTTTTTACATTTTAGATTGCGGTACCTAAAATTTGTGCAACATTTTAAAGAGCGCCTTGACTTAGAAACACTGCCTTGGATGATCTCATACTGCAGATACACAGTTATAAGCCTCACATACCAGTTAGTGAATTGTTATTTTTAAGGGAATTCAAGACAAATTGTACATTTTACAGGATACTACTTATGCACAATTGTTAGAAGATGCTATTTATTGAGGCTTTTCTGTCTAAAAGAGGTGTCTGGATCTTCTAAAAGAGGTGCCTGGTTGAAATGTCTAAAAGAAGTATTGCATTTATTGCACACCTTACAAGTTCAAATCCCAACCACAGCATCACCTGCCTGGAGTTTGCATGTTCTCCCTGTGCCTGCGTGGGTTTCCTCCTGGTACGCTGGTTTCCTCCCACCCTCCAAAGACATGCTGGTAGGTTAATTGGCTCCTGTCTAAATTGTCCCTAGTATGTGTATGTATGAATGTGAGTTAGGGACCTTGAATTGTACACCCCTTGAGGGTTAGGGACTGATGTGAATGTAATATATATATATTAAAGTGCTGCGTAAAATGATGGCGCTATATAAGTACCTGAAATAAATAAATAAGCTTGCCCACAGTTCATGTAGTGTGCTGCAGTGAATCAGTACATGGCACCACCATACAATCATGAGGAAATAAGAGTTCAGGCATGTTTGTATCCTAGTCCAAATCCATCTGAGTGAACCTGCCAGGAAGCTGTCGCTGTACTCAGTCAATTTTATATGGTTGAGGCATTCCCCCCTCCCCACAGTTGCACAATGCCCATTGTATACACACAGCTGTAGGGTGGATAATGTCCCAGCCGCAAATGATTGCCCCAGTACTGGTGACAGCTTCCTGGCAGGCTTTCTCAGGTGGGTTAGGACTAGGATACAAACACTCCTGAGCTCATCATTATTCATCAGCACACCTAGGCATAACAGTAGTCTTGTTTATTAATCATAAAGCAACATGCATCCAAAGCTGATGTTTCACAGGATCCTCTTCTCAAGGCAGTGTCAGATAATCACTCTGCGTTATGTGAAAAACAGACCAGTGGTTATGAGAAAAACAGACCAGTGGTCTCTAAACTGTGGCCTTTATCTGCTCTTGGACACCATTCCATACACTGACACCAATGTTGGGGCACCATTCCTCCCACTGATACCAACAATGGGTCACTATTCCTACCACTGATGCCAACAATGGGGCACTATTCCTACCACTGATACCAACAATGGGGCACCATTTCTCCCCTGATACCAACACTGGGGCACTAGTCCTACCACTGATACCAACAACGGGGCACTATTCCTACCACTGATACCAACAATGGGGCACCATTTCTGCCCTGATACCAACACTGGGGCACTAGTCCTACCACTGATACCAACAATGAGGCACTATTCCTCCCACTGATATCAACAATGGGGCAACATTCCTCCCCCTGAAACAAACAACTGGGCACTATTCCTCCCACTGATATCAACAATGGGGCACTAGTCTTACCACTGATACCAACAATGAGGCACTATGCCTCCACTGATACCAACAATGGGGCAACATTCCTCCCCCCTGAAACCAACAATTGGGCACTATTCCTCCCACTGATACCAACAATTGGGGTACCATTCCTCCCCCCGATACCAACAATAGGGCACTATTCCTCCAAAAGACATCAACAATGGTGGACTATTCTGTCCACTGACATCAATGATGGGACACTATTTCTCCCACTGGTACCAACAATGGGGCACTATTCCTCCCAAAGACACCAGAAATGGGGCCCCATTCCTCTCACTAATACCAACAATGGGGAACTATTCCTTCCACTGATACCAAGGATGTGGCACCATTTCTCTTCTTAATACCAACATTGGGGCACTAGTCCTTTCTTTTATACCAACAATGGGGCACTATTCCTCCCAAAGACACCAGAAATGGGGCCCCATTCCACTCACTAATACCAACAATGGGGAACTATTCCTTCCACTGATATCAAGAATGTGGCACCATTTCTCTTCTTAATACCAACATTGGGGCACTAGTCCTTTCTTTTATACCAACAATGAGGCACTAGTATTACCACAGATACCAACAATGGGACACTATTCCTCACACTGATACCAACAATGGGGCACCATTCCTCACACTGATACCAACAATGGGGCACCATTTCTCCCCTTGTCACCAACAATAGGGCACTATTCCTCCCAAAACACCAACAATGGGGCACTATTTCTTCCACTGACATCAATGATGAGTCACTATTCCTCCCACTAACACTAGTGATGGGGCACCATTTCTCCCCCTGATACCAACAACAAGGCACTATTCTTATTGCTAAAACCAAAGACGTGCACTGTTTACTTCTACTGATACCAGGGCATTCTTTGCTCCCACTGGCCACATCCCCTCCTCCCCCCCCCAAAGCTCTAAGAACAGTAAACTGGCCCTTTATTTAGAAAGTTTGGAGACCCCTTGACTAGATTATCATTATACCAAGGTGTGCTAGTGACTGTTTGTTATTTCCAAATGAACATAAATCTTATGGCAAGTAAAACAGATGACATACTGTATGTATTTCATTTGTCTACTTAGCTGTCTACTTACAGGTCATTACTTGGAAAAAATATGTATTTCTTTTAAATTAACTTGTTATTTCTGGCAACATTGACAGTACATATTCATTTCTTAGAAATAAGTACGAATGATGTACTGTTCCATCTAGGAGGCTCTTGCCAGAAAAATATGTTCAATCTGAACAGTTAGGTCCATGCGTGTTATTTACAGTAGGCAATCCAATGTTACTGGGTTCATATCTTGAGGTTAAAGAGGGGAAATAATAATACATTTACTATTTCTAGACTACTTCTATCCATTAGGCAGGGTATTATACAAAGAGGAACATTACACAGCTTCAAGCGCACATACTAAGAAAATCAGATTGTCAGGAACAAAACGTGACCTTCTGCTGAGCACTGATATTCAACATGGAAGAGTAAGATAGAAGTTCTTTTATTTGCTCACTTTGCTCTGTTAAATATTTAATTGAAGAGTTTTGTTATATCTGTTTGGTAAATGTAGCAAAATATCCATTGATCCAATGTGCTCCTAACCTTCCTGACAACATGGTGCCTCTGCCACACTGAAATCCAAAGCACTATTATCTGCCCTGCCTAGTGAACTACAGAACACCTCCTGCATATGTTATGCAGATGAAGAGAGGGGAAGGGGTATAGTGCTAACACACTTCCTGTCTTAGGGAGACAACGCTGCTCTTCCATAGATACAATGTGAGGAGTGTGTATTGGACAGAAAGTATGTTACTGGTAGGTGAAAGGAAAAAAGCCTGAAAAAGAAAACAAATGCAGCTACCACATAGTTTCATTGATAAGCTGCAATATATTACTTTTTTATTCTTTTTTATTCTATTTAAACATAGGCAAGTGATGATGATGATGATGATGATGGCTATCTAAATAAAGCAGACCTTCATCCTAAAGTATATATCATGTTTCTCTTACTCTTCCCCCTCCCTCTTTTACAATTGAACATTTTTTTAGCTGATGCCATTTATTTGCACTTCCGCATTTCTTGCCTAGGCAAGAATTACATTTCTTTCCCTGTGCATGCGCAGATGTACCACAGGGCTTTTGAGTCCCAAGTGAGTTCTGCAGCACGTGCAGGTTTCCCAAACATGTGTGCATGCACAAGGGGGTCAAATGTTGATCCATCTATGGCCAGCTTTAGTGTCAGGATGTAGGCCTACATGGATGCTGACCTGTCTTCTGCCTGAACTTTGAGCTGATAACAGACACTCTGGGCCACTAGAGAAAGGTAACACTGTATATTAACAAAGACCATATACAGAGGCCATAAAGGCTATGTTCAGCTTGGTTTACTCCCATGGCACCCATGGCTGACTAATTACAGAGCACTGCCTAACAGTGGCTACATCTGATAGGCTGTGGTCACTTTTTGGCCCATCATTTCCCACTTGGCTTAGTCCATTTTTAAAAAAATTTTTGTCGAGGAGTGTGATGCTTGCAGGGCCACTATGGCTTGAATTTTAGTGATTTAGCACAGAAACAATTGAGTACTGTCCGTGATACTTTTTTTATTTGCACTAACATACAATTTTGAGGATAAGCTTTCGGGGAATGTCCCCTTCTTCAAGGTCTAAGCAGTACTGATCACAATGTTTTAGCAGAATGTTAGAAGAAATGAAAAAAAACAAAAAAAAAAAAAAGAGGCTAGAGATAAGATACAGCCAAAGTGAGGGGGGAAGGGGGGGATGCTACACTCACACAGAGGGAGTCAAGCTACAGCTAATAGTCATAAAACTGTTGGACAATGAGTGAGGAATCCCATGCCCAAATTAAGGCCGTTATCTCTTGTGTCAAATATAATTATCATTCTTAGTTCAAAAGTTTTTCTTTCTTGAATGGATTTGAAATTTCCTTTAAGTACTAAAATATTGAAGTCTCTCATTGTGTGGCCTGGTTGTACGAAATGGTGTCCCACAGGTGTGCAGAGGTCATCTTCTTTATGTTCCTTGATGGTATGTCTGTGCAAATTCATCCTTGTTTGCAACTTCTGTCCTGTTTCGCCAACATAAGATCCTTTGCTACATTTTCTGCACTGGATAAGGTACACAACATTACTAGAGGTGCAGCTGTATGAGCCGGAGATATTGAAGATCCCTTTTGAGTGTCTGACGATCAACTCAAACAGTGATCTGGCAGAAATCGACTGAAATACAAGTCACCCAGGGGGGCTTTTAGTTTTTTATTGTAAAACTAACTGCTATTTTGTTATATAACAGCTTTTGATACATCAGAGAGCAGATAGCCGATGGGCCTTACAACCTGACAGTTCTACAAGGAAGAGCATGCCTTTAACGTAGGGATGCACGTCATAATTTTGACCTAGACCAGAAACGGTGTGTGTTTCCCGCACCGTATTCAAAATGCACTGCCCTTGTGATCTGCAGTAGGTTTCAGTGCAACTCTAAATACAGGTTGCAAATGAAATCCAAAGTACCATGTAATATGGTTGCTCTGTGTTTTGTAAAGTAGTGCATGCACTACCTTTGCTGTGGTCTGTCACAATTTCAGCATATTCAAATGAATGAGCTGAAATTGCATTGGACCTGAATTATGCTGTGTGTTTCTTTGTGATTCATGGTGTGAATAGGCCCTTAGTCACCTCTGTAGCTATAGGTATTGTGGAGTAATGTATAATACTAATGTATCTTCAAGGCTTACAACAGAGACTGTAAAATATTTTCCTATTACTTTCCATTGTAACAGAATCTTGGGAGCCTGCAGTGGGCATTTCTAAACTGTTAAAACCCAACTAATTAAGTGCTTGTTCACATATATGAGGATTGGATGCAGTTTGAACCACATCCTATCCACACGGCATGTGAAATAACATTGCTTCTTATGATGCCTGTTCACATATGTCCGGTGCACTGGCGGTGCAGATTCAGTGCGAATTCAGTGCAGTTTGTAAAAGAGTCCCGTATGATTTCTGAGCAGTGCCATCCAGTTCTGGTGCAGATTACAGGCTATTGACTTCTGTGGTAACCATTTCTAAATCGCACATGTGTGAACAGTATAAAATACTGACTTAATCCTGTCCTGAACCTGATGTAAACCTGACCTGAACCGCTGAACAACTACTGTCAGTGGTGTATTTAGGTTTTGTGCTGCCCTAGGCAACACATAATTCACCCCCCAACAATTGCCCAACAACACCCCTGCTCCCCCTCACCCAAGAGAGCCTTCCACTACCATCGCCCCCATATACCGGCCACTCCCCTCCCAGCGAGAGAGAGAGAAAAAGACACTCCCATTCACAGCTCTGGACATCCATGGGAACGAGAGTCAAGCAGCCCGCAGCCTCTCTCAGATCCCACCTGGTCACCAAGCCGCACATGTCCCTTCTTCCAGGGGGGTGGTGCTGCCCCCCTGAAAAATGCTGCCCTAGGCAAATGCCTTGTTTGCCTTGTGGTAAATACGCCCCTGACTACTGTGTCAATTAGTTGTGAAACTTTCAATCTGCACCGAACATGTGTGAATCAACTCTAAACCTGAGTTTACTTTTGAGCATTTGGAGTCTTTGGGAATCAATTACTTCACATTACAAGCAGCTACAGAGGTCAGGAATGACTTGTTTAAAGTCCTGTTACTGCTTCCTAGGAATATTTGAGTATTTTAAAGTGATTGTTAAACTTTTTTTTGTGTTAAAATAAAAGAGGTTTTACTTACCTACTTTGTGCAAGGGTATCACACAGAGAAGCTCCTAAATTTCTCTTCTGGAGTCCCCCTCCAGCGCCATTTGCTCCTCCTCTCCTGCTTGTACCCCAATACCAAGCCGCATCCTATGGGGGCATGTGTGCGGGCTTTATGATTCTATAGACACACAGCGTGACTCGGCCCCTCCTCCTGATCCTAGGATTTGACTGACAGAAGCTGAAGCCAATGCTGCCTGTGCTGCCTGTGTCTCCTGTGATGTTAAGAAGAGGAGAGAAAAGACCTGCAGCTCAGCACCATGCTGAAGAGAGGGGTCAGGTAAGTGTTGCACTTTAAGTTTCTCCCATTGTCCCCTTCCCTTAAACAATAGAAGATAATTTGTTTATAACACTGTTCAACAGGTAAAAAGTTTTGGGCATAAAATTAGCTAATCTTACATAATTTTGGGGTGCTGAAAACGAAAATGACCCTAAAAAATGTTGATTGGCTCTAGTTTCCATGACATATTCACCCATCTAATGACGTAAGCCATTCAAAATTATGATGCAACTTCAGCTGCATATTGCGCAATTGATACTGGTGACCAATAGAAAATTGCATGTATACTGAGATGATGCAATATTAGCCTTTAATTGCATCACTTCACTGCATAAAAGCTGCAGTATCTGTAGCTGATTGTAGTTGGACAGCGTCTTTACATTTCGTTTTATGCTTATATAGGCTACTCAGTAATGCCTCGAACTTGTGTGAATAAAGCAGATAATTTCTGCTATATCTGCGGTGAAATAACTTTTATCTCACAAAAAAGGAGGATAACAGGAATGATTAAGAAAGCCTACAACTTGTATTTTGGCTGCAAGATAGGAGACCAGGACAAGAGCTGGGCACCACATATATGCTGCAATTCTTGTGGGACGGCACTGGAGCAATGGTTGAATGGAAAAAAGGCATCTATGCCTTTCGCTGTGCCAATGATTTGGAGAGAGCCAACAGATCATGTTAGTAATTGTTACTTTTGTATGGTGCCTCCAATTGTAAAAGGGCTAAATAAGAAGAAAAAGTTATCTGTGCACTATCCAAATATTCCATCGGCAATACGTCCAGTTCCTCATGGAGAGGGGCTACCAATTCCTAAAGCACCAGAATCCTTCATGGTTGAGTCAAGTGAGGAAGAACCTGAAGCGTGTAGTCACGTGCAGTTGTAAGAGATAGCCCTTTCCTCGAATACAAGAGAAAAGCCAAGAGAAGCAAAACCGACACAAACTGAAGACAAAACTAGTGAGAATCCTAAGTATTAAAATGATTCAACTTAGCTTATGGCTATAATTTTTCTTGGTAATCCTATGCAATATATTATGCCATTTAGGCTTTGTTATGTAGTCAATATCACTTGCTTTATATTTGTGGAAAGACATCTATCTATATAATTATTGTGCATTATGTAGTCATTACGCCTATAGTAGAAAACTTTCCGTTTACAGAAAAACTAGAGCCAATTGACAAATTTCATTGTTATATTTGAACTCAGAATGTGAAATTCATTAAGAAATGGATCCCTTTGTTTCCAAAACTGGCAAAAAATAAAAATTTGTTGAACAGTGTAATAGACTTTGTGAAAAAATAGTTTGAACTCAAATCATATGCAGTGCTACCCCTGCAGGGGCCGCTTGTTTGGTGCCCCGGTTTCCCCTTACTTCGCCCCGTAGCCAGGCACAGTTTATTTGTTCAGCCAAAGACACACACACACTTCTGCTTGTTGTCTTCAATGACCAGTCTAGGGGATGTTTTGTTTTTGGAGTTTTATTGTAGAACTAGGGCTAGGGATGGGGAATTGTAGTAGGTTACTCCAAAATCCCTATTCACACTGAGGACATCTATCTGATCTCTTCATTGAACACTTAAGAAGTCTTTCCTGTCAGTAGATAGCAGACTTCTCTGGTCACATATAGCAGCAAGTAGTTTTATGAACGAGCAAAGTCCCTTTAGCAGTAGTAGTAGTTACAGGGTTGAGCTCCTCAGGTATAAGCCAGTTACTACAGACTGCGGCAGCCCAAAGATAACGTAGCTGAGCCAAGTCCTTTGCAATAGCAACTTTTGGACAAGCTCCTTAGGACATTAGTCAGTGTTCCCTTTTTCCAGACCCATGCTGGGGTGGTAGCAAGCACACAGCATCCCCAAATTCCTCAATGTCAGTACTCAAAGGACCAAGGATAGAATGGTTGCCTCCGTCCAATCTTTCAAGCAAAACCCTCCAGTGATACCAGACAGAGCCTTGGCAGACAATTCCCCTCAGTCAGATACCTGCAAAACCAGGGTCACTCTCTCTAACTTCAACCCACCTGAGGCCACATGGCATCAAGTGCCAGACGAGGCAGCCTGCCTCCAGCCTGGCTTGGTGCAACTCACTCCCGGGAAAGACACCAAACCCATGTCCTCTCAGAATACAAATACCACTCCCAGCATGCAATGGGACTGCTTTCCCCTTCAATTGGCCAGGGCTGTATCCATATTCATGCTGTTCATTTGCCTAGCTCCATGCCCATGTTCTAGAAGGCTCTCATAGCTTCCTGAAGGCAGGCAGAACTCAGACAAACTCCAACAGCACCACAGCATCATGGACAGACCAAACTAATCAATCATAGAACTCTGCATAGCAGAATACCACACTGAATTTACCTGGCAGGCTCTCTGGTAAGCATAGAAACACAACAATGCTTAACCCCTTGGTGCCGGTGCCTCCCGGCCTTTAAGGGTTTCAGAAGCCGTGAGGCAGGGTGGGGTTTTAGGGTCATGTGACCGCCGTGATTTGCCGTCACGGCGATCACATGATCGGGAAAGGTCCCGATCGAAGGAGGAGATCGGGACCTTTTCGTGAGTACTGGACATGTGTGCTGGGAGCGCGCAGGGTGTTCGCTCTCAGCACATATGTTTTTCTTAATTGCACGCAAATGTGCGGCCGCTCGGCGTTTAGGCCCAGGCGCCGGGAGGTTGCACATTTGCATGCGGCTGGCATGCTAACTATACACATCCTATCACCTGACTAGGAGGGTGCTACACGTATTTTATACAGCAGCTTATAAAATCAGTAATATTTCATTCCAAAATTTGAGGATTCAGAATCAAAGTTAAATTTATCCAAAATCCAAGTTTCTGTGGAAACAGTATGAGGAGGTGAGCTATTTATACAGTTCTTACATTCCAAACACCCATTCACCTCAGTGCTGTCATCTAAGTTCAAGGATGCAAAGAGGTTTTTTAGCATGTCTATTGTTTTTGTATTTTGTTTTATTCCTACTGGAGATACACGGTTTATTTCTGAATAATCTATAAACACAAGATAAAGCTTAACTCTAGTCATTCCTTCAGTCTTTTACATTTGTGAAGACTATTCTCCTGTACTGAAGTCACCTACTCTGATTTCACTGCACACTGTGAGCTGCTCACAGTGTGCATTAGAAGCTGCAGCAAGCCAGATAGAGTCTAATTAAATAAAATATTGTGCTATGTAAACCAATAAACTTCATACAACATGCATATGTACTATGAAGACCCTAATACCTATGACAAGCGATAACCAATGATACCACAAAGCTCCTAATTCACTGCCTGGTAATTTCTCGACTCGATTACTGCAACTCTCTCCTCATTGGCTTACCTTTACATAGGCTATCCCCACTCCAGTTCATTTTATTTATTTCAGGTACTTATATAGCGCCATCAATTTACGCAGTGCTTTACATATATATTGTACATTCACATCAGTCCCTAACCCTCAAGGGGCGTACAATCTAAGGTCCCTAACTCACATTTATACATACACATACTAGGGCCAATTTTAGGCAGGATCCAATTAACCTACCAGCATGTCTTTGGAGTGTGGGAGGAAACTGGAGTACCCAGAGGAAACCCACGCAGGCACAGGGAGAACATGCAAACTCCAGGCAGGTGGCACTGTGGTTGGGATTCGAACCAATGACCCTAGTACTGCCAGGTGGAAGTGCTAACCACTTAGCCACTGTGCTGCCCATCCATGAATACTGCCATCATAAATACTGCTGCCAGGCTCATCCACCTTACTAACCGTTCAGTGTCTGCTACCCCTCTCTGCCAATCCCTCCACTGGCTTCCACTCGCTCAACGAATAAAATTGAAAATACTAACAACAACTTACAAAGCCGTCCACAACTCTGCCTCCAGCTACATCATCAACCTTGTCTCAAAATATCAACCAAACCGCTCTCTTCGATCCTCCCAAGACCTTCTGCTATCTAGTTCCTGTGTCACCTCCTCCCATGCTCGCATCCAGGACTTCTCCCGAGCTTCTCCCATCCTATGGGGTTCTCTACCCCAATCTCTCTGGCTATCTCCTAATCTATCCAACTTTAGACGATCCCTGAAAACCCTTCTCTTTAAAGAAGTCTATCCTGCTTCTACCTAGTAAACCGCCATTTATTTCTTTCATCAGCTCATCCCCCACAGCAATTACCTTTTGTATCACTGATCCCTTCCTCTTAGATTGTAAGCTCTAACGAGCCGGGCCCTCTGTTTCCTCTTGTACCAAATTTTATTGTAACTGTAATGTCTGCCTTCATTTTGTAAAGCGCTGCGCAAACTGTTGGCGCTATATAAATCCTGTATAATAATAATAATGTATAATAAAAAAACAATAAAAAAAATAAAATAGTATTGTGTAAATTTCACTAATCATATGCATACACATGAAGACACTCAGATCTGTGAAATGTGAACAAATAAAAAAAAACAGTGACATATTGTCCATATCAACATACAGTAAATTCCATATGAAGATGGAACTCCACAATCAGTGATAATGCTGTATATCAATGCTGTAGGTGCAATATGGGTAATCTTCCTTCAGGTATTCACCAACATGTATACCACCACCAAATGATTAAATGGAGGCTTACCAGAAATAGAGACCCCTTAATTATAGGGGGTCTCAACCAGCATTGCAATGTAAGATATTAGCAGATTCTCCATGCCATGCCCAAAACAGGGATCTTCCAAACCTCCAAACCCAAATGTGAACTTCAAAACGGTGCCAAATAATATCATGAAAAAAAACATGCCTCTAATAGTGTGATACGTATCACAATCCTTTATTTTCGCAAGTAAAATCCTACTTACAGGCTGTAGAACAATAAAAAGCATTCAAAAAGACTACTTCCAAGATGGCCAACAGCATGATGACATCAAAGGGGGGCTCCGCCCAACGCGTTTCATAATCAAAAGACGTCTTCTAGGGGCTACGAGTCAGATAGAGCCCACCTTATTTCCTGCGTTTAGGACACCCAATGTTATCTAGCTCTTTCCTCTCCAGCCTGTATCTGGCCCACCCCTATCATTCATTGGATTTCAGCCACATGTGGACATTACCGAGGCCTGTCTGCATCCAAACACAGCCTGCCTAGGAGTGCTCTTCCAGACTGACATCCACCTCTTTTGATATTTACATAACTCCCCCAAAGAGCTAACCCACTGCTTGTATTGACACTGAGGGCTCTCAAGAGGAGTACTGAGGCAGCACTCTGCAATTTTTTTAGGTAGCTGCTGGTCCCTCCCACATACCATGATCTGCTTGCAGTGCATAAAAAAGCACAGAGACCCAGTGATGACATCACTGGGTCTAAAATAAAGGCATATGATGACAGCAGGAAAGTTTTATGTAAAAATGTAATTGGTATCTTGATGAAGGAGGATGGAATCACGGAAAACTAAAAGGATTAAATGTCAGCTTTAATAAGGAAACAAAGGAAGAAATGTTCTTTTAAAGCTTTCAGAACGCCATTCAGAATGTCAAATATTACCTACATTGTTTTGTAATTTCCTGAAGCTGGAAGGGCTTCTAAAATGCAAGCTAGCGGATAAACCATATACCCAGAATAGATTTGTGTGTGTGCCACCATCTTAATCATCATCTGGTCATCTGGGTTCTACTGAAATGATAATTAGACTTCAAGCAGAGATGCTCCTAAGTTGGTTCTGCCTAAATGTCAGTCATTCTAGCCACTCTGTTAGAGACTATAACAATTGAGTACTGACGTGATACTTTTTTAATTTGCACTAACATACAATTCTGAGGGCAAGCTTTGGGGGTATGTCCCCTTTTTCAAGGTCCAGGCAGTACTACTCATGTTAGAGACTATGTAACCAATGCCAAGCAATGAACCATAAGGCTCGGAAAGTGGTTGACTATGTGAAGAGCAAGGAGTTCCGAGACTACCTCATGAGTACGCACTTCTCGGCCTTTTGGCTAAGATCAAGTGTAGTATCTGTTCTTATCAGTGTCCAGTGGGGGTGCTCCCGGCCATTGTAGCTTTGCGGGGATGGCTGTTGTATAGTACCCCTGCTGGTATGATGGGGGTCTGGAAGGCTAGTACCGGGGGGACAGAAACCGGTATGCCCACACGTAGTTGGGACCTGGGAGTAATTCCCCCGAGGAGACCGGAAGGACCCAGTACCTCCTGATTTGGACGGATCTACCTTGTCTGGCCAGGGGTCGGGAAGGCAGAAAGTCCGCAAACCAGTGCCCCCTGAGTAGACGCCCTCAGGGGTGCCACTAGTAACACCTGGGTGTGGGACCCCACAGTGTGAAGATGGTACAAGGTCCCTGTGTTTTCACTCTTTTTGCACAAGCGCCCTTAGGACCAGGCCTTTTGGCTCGGACCAGGGCAATTTTTGCTACAGGCCTCAGGGCCTGGTCTGTGCACAATTTGGCACGGCCACTTTTTTATTTTTTATTTATTTAATTTATTTTCACTCCCACGTTTTGTCACTTTTTCTTACTTTTGTGTGTGTTTTTCACAGGATGGAGGGTGTGGGTCCTCGGGCCTGCCCTGAAGTCTAGGGGGAGGATGTGTGGCCTTTTGGTTCCTTCCTCCCCTGATCCCTAGGGGGTTTTTGTCTGGGAACCTTGTCCCTGTCAGGAGCTTCGTGCCCCGGGGGATCAGGGTAGCGGTCCAGCCCCTTTAGGGATAGGACAAAAGCACACCCCTAAGTGCACTTTTTCGTGTGGTGTTTTGCACTTGCACTTTTTTGTGAACACTTACGGGTTTTTTCGATATAGTTGCACGTTTGCGGACATAAAAATATAGAAAAATGAGTACGCACTTCTGGGGACCTGTGGCTAACTGGGGACTCCCAATTGCAGCTATCAGTGATATGAAGAAGTCACCATAAATCATTAATGGCCGTATGACATTCAGAGTTATTAGCGCACCGTTTGATCTTGTCTGGAGAGGAGCCATTATTGGAGTGCTGACCCTTAGAGAGAGTTGTGTATGCAGTGGGAACAAATCTTTGGAGTGACAACCGTCCTGAAGGATCTGTGAGAGGGATCCTTTTAAGTGTTTTGACCCGCAAGGGTCAAGGTTTTAAGGTGAGAGGCTGATCTAGCCGGTGGTCGGATATTTTGTCAACAATCAACCCACTGTCACACAAATATCAGCACGAGTTTTAGATTGGAGTGTGATCATCTATGTGTTTGGACTTTTTAAGCACAGAAATATATAATTTTCGTGTTGTGTGCTGTTGCACTTTTTTCACATATATGCACATTGATTTTCACTGAATGGGGGTATTTATGGATACACGTGTGTATTGATGTACATGTTGGTTCATATTTATATATATTTATTTATATATTCCTGTAGATGCACTAATATATTTTTTTGGGAATTGATTATATATTATATATTTCCAATAGTGGGAAATATTGATTATTTTATTTTTTATTTTTCATCACTATCACTGTTGAAATTTGTTTTGGGTTCACTGATCACTGGATAATATTTATTTGTGAAAATTTCACTTAAAAGGGCACGGTATTGGTATTATTATTATACGATATATTACATGATAAGTTATATATTATTATAATTATGATTTGATACACATATTGTGGGTTTATACACGGATAAACATTTTATATGAGTAGCGCTACATTTTATTTATTAATGAACCATAAAAGCATCAGATGTAATGACCTCCATGGCCTCCATTTGAGCTGCACTCAGCTCAGCCAGAAGGACATGGTGCTTACACCTAAACACGTAGTCTTCCGCACAGTTCCTTACTCAACTAGATAATAAGCACATCATTATGTATAGTTTTGGTAAATCTAAAGTTGATTGTACATAGATTGTCCGATTTAAATGTTTATGGTGATCTTAGAGTGATAAAAATGATCTGCAAAATGCTTAGCCAAAACAGTATAGTGGCATGGTTATGCTCCAAACTGACCAGGTTAAATTATTTTCACCTTAGTCAAAATATTCCAAGAGTGAGCAGATACACGGTTCAGAATGTAGCGCTACCCCCGCAGGATCCACGTGGTAGATTGGGTTCTCTGTTCTTCTGCCTCAACTCTGAGAACAACCTTAGCTACATTGACACAACAGGTTAGACAAATGGATACTGCAGTGCTACTGGGAGTACAAATATAGATACCATGCACACAACTAAGGTTCAATATCAAAAAGCAAACAGACTGGTTAGTGGTAAATAAACCCAATATATTGTCATGGGTTACCACAAATAGTAGTATACACATAAATGAGTAAGTAAAAGATTAGGTCAATCACAGTTCACTAGACAATATGTTCACTAGGCTACATCAGCATAGAATGGAGTTTTAGCTCCATTCAGCTAAATTACAGTAAACCTGGTAATCCACAAATTCAGCAATAAGTAATGTCATTAGAAAGCAGTAAAAGCAAAGCTAATCAATACTGTGATAACTCTTCTGTAAACAGTAGGCTATATCTACTTGAGAGTGAACTCTATATGAATGGCAGCAATGAAATTTAACAACTGCAGTATGATCCTCCTGCGCTCCTAAGTGAACAATGCTACCGAAACGTGGGGAGCTGCCATATACCCCTAACCATATACCCCCAACCATATACTAAATGGATTATAGAATAAACAATATTAAATAAACCTACTAGACCTACTAGATATCCACTAATGCATAAATATAACAATAATAGTTCATGCATGACTAATACTGTACACTGTGAATATTAACATAAAGTGAACTGATCCACTCAGGGATCTATAGTGAAAACCCAAAGGTGATTAAACACGGTGCCTTAAAAGGAAAACAATGAAGCCAGAGAGTCCAAATGGGACTGAAATAATGTGAAAAAAACTAATAAATGGTATATAACAAATCCCTTAAATTGGGACCAATAACTCACAAAATAATGATCACAGTGGCTAAAATTGCCAAAATTGAAAAAACAACAAAGTGACAATAAGTGAATCCTTATTGAGGGATGAATCTCCACTATAGTGATACATGCTATGTTATTACAGCAAAAACTCTCAAATACATATAAAAAAAAATTGTTTATGAAAAACATCAACACCCCTCAGTTTTGAATAATAATATGCAATAAGTCCAAAAAATAAAAATAAAAATATAAATGAGAAATAAAAAATAAAAAACGTATCAGGAAAGGAACTATTATTGTTATATTTATGCATTAATAGATATCTATTAGGTTAAGCGCTGCACCAGTTTATATAATATTGTTTAGCAATGAAAGAGTTATCTCTTATTATGGACAACAGGCAAGGTGCCTGTGAAGCAGCTATCTGAGTGAGCAGGCTTTAGCCCTAGTTCTTCAGCCGGCTAGTGTTGGGGCCCCACCTTTATGGTGGTGCACATGGTTCCAGTAAAGTCTGTACAACTCTCTCTCCCCTTATACCCACATGCATTGATAATTGTAGTCTAATGGTCCATAGACTGCCATAGTAAAGTTTCTGTCCCAAACTTCATCTCCCATGATTAAATGCTGCCAACCATAAATGGGATAGATGGGACAGCAGAGCCTGGGAAATATTCTATCTATGTTTAGAATAACTGTCCATCTCAAGGAATACATAAACCTCCCTCCCATCCCAACTTTCCCACCATTTTCTTAATTACCCCTCTAACAACATTTTTACCTAGGTCATGTGACCCTCAGTAGCATCTCTTATATTAGTGAAAAACAGTGATCTGGAGTCCTGGCTCACCGCTAACTGCTCTTTTTGCCACCCCTCCTGTAACATTATCAGCCACTGCAGTCTTTTGGGGTCTAGGCCCTGCCATTGGAAAGTCAATGGAAACCAGTGACCACGTCATGAAAGCAGGGACATGGAACATGAAGGACTCTCTAAAGTCCAGAAGAGAGAAACCTCAATACCGTCCTGAGACATGTCATGTGGTCATAGATTTAGGTGAGAAAATGGGACTGTTTTTTATTTAACTCATACGTTGGGGGGGGTTTAAAGGTGGGTGAAGGGTTAATAAGCATCCTGGACATCAGCTTTAACATAGATGACCTACTGCGCCTGCTCCTGTGTGCTTACCCACCACACACATATGTCACACTTAATAGGCAAGGCTTAAATGCCTTATCAGCCATTTGGCAGTATGCAACTCCTACTCCCAATGCAAATATGTATTGATATGTGCAACGCAAAAGGGGTTCATTGTGTCTGGATTCATCTGAACTATATAGACATGCTTATTTTATATCTTGAGATGTGTGCAGTTTGGGAAATAGACCCTATTAGATTAAAGCTGGCGTTGCACTCAGCTTGATTAGTAAGGACCCTTCCCCCATCTTAAATAGCCCTGACAAAAAAAAAGAAGAGCTAAATTAGCAACTTTTGCAATTTTAGTGAAAGATCAATTTTAACAGCCAAACGTTCATATTTGCTAGCACACCATGGATCTCCAATATGGTCCAAAGAAAGTGCAATGTTTCGGAGCAACGTAAGACCCCTTGATCAGGCATGTGTTTTAACAGCCAGTCATTTTTAGTTTTGCCATCAAAGCCTCCCTCCCCTGTTATTCATACACTCTCTTAAAGGTTATGTAAACCAAACATTTTTTATTCCTGATATGTGCCTGCTGTACCATGTATTTGTTTGAAAAAGTATCCTGTTCTCTTTGTATTGCTTCCTATGCATGAAATTCCTGCCAGTCCTCCTGCTTTCTTATTAAAAACTGACCACACTAAGCAGGAGAGCATGGTCTGGTCAGTTTTCTAGATATGCTGGGAACTCAGTGTGCTCTCCTTCAATGATCAGACTTGTGCTGACACCTCCCCTCTCCTTCCAGCGCATCCTTTCACTGGGAAGGTCAGTGTGCTGCCATTTCTTCACCCCCACCTCTCTATGCAGCTGAGAACAGAGGATATGTGATCACTTATAACTCTTTCACTGCCAGGTCTGTATGTTATATGGACCTGTCAGCAGGGTTTTTTACACAATCCAGTGGCTGCAGTCACTGGGATTGTGTATAAAACTGGTAGGTAGACTCCTGCCTGTCAAGTGGAAGCAGTCAGACGATTTCCATAGCCCCCCGGTCCGGTGCCTGTCCCCCTGGAGGCGTGCTCCCACCATTTAACTGCTCCGCCTGTCGATCTGCAGGCCCAGGGAGAGCCATGGTGGGTGCTGGGGGGTGGAGGGGAGAGAGGAGAGTGGATGAATGTCCGTAACCACCCCCTTCTTTGTGTGATCTGGAAGGCAACATCCATGACGTCACTTCCAGATCACGGCTGTCACTTTCCCGGCTAGAATAGCTGGGTAAAGATGTATTGCAACCAGGGGCGGACTGACCACTTGGAAACTCGGGCACTGCCCGAGGGCCTGGGGTCAGTAGGGGGCCCCATGAGATGCCCCTGGTACCATTTTCATAGGCTTTTTTGAGTTTGGGCAAGGACACAGGGGCCCCATGATCCCCTATTGCCCGGGGGCCCCATGAGTTGTCAGTCCGCCCCTGATTGCAATGTGGTTTGCATTTCAATACAACTAATAGATCCCAGAGGAGACATGCAGGGTCTTTTAGACCCTGCATTTCTCAATAAAGAGAACCTGTCACCAACAAATTATCCCCTAGGGGACTTTGTGTCCCCTATGTGATGAGAAAAAAAAAGTTAAGTAAAAAAATATTTTTGATTTGTAAAAAAATAAAGTTACACCCAAGCACATAACATCTCCCCCTAAAAAAATGTTGCCCCCCCCCTTACCCCCACATATACGCATGTACAAACTTAACTGCACTCGTAGAGGTGCATAAGCGTGAAAACCTCAGTTGTGATACACATGTTACAGTGGCTAAATGGTTAGCACTTTCACCTGCCGGTACTAGCATTGTTGGTTCAAATCCCAACCACGACACCACCTGCCAGGAGCTTGCATATTCTCCCTGTGCCTGCATGGGTTTCCTCTGGGTACATCAGTTTCCTCCCACACTCCAAAGACATGCTGTTAGGTTAATTGGATCCTTTCTAAATTGGCCCTAGTATGTGTATGAATGTAAGTTAGGGACCTTAGATTGTACACCCCTTGAAGATTAGGGACTGATGTAAATGTAAAATATATATATGTAAAGTGCTGTGTAAATTGACAGCGTGATATAAGTACCTGAAATAAAAATAAAATATTGCTGTGCACATTGGAGTGATGGCAATAATTCTAGAACTCCTCCGTATAACAAAACTGATGAGCTATAGGTGATTTTAAAATGTCATGTATTGCCATTTCATAGGCGCACACAAATTTAAGGTTTGGCATGTTGGGTATCTATTTACTCAGCACAACCTCTTTTTTTTATATTTTATCAAGAATTTGGGTCATTTATTGTGCCTAAAAATTCACTTTAATGTGATTTTTACTGAAATTTTGTGTTTCCTAGACCTTTGCAATAATATTGTGTGACATACAAAATTGGAACTACCACTATTTTATTCTCTAGGGTGTCTACTTTCAGAAAATATATCATGTTTGGGGTTTTTGTGTATTCTTCAGTCCTAAAATGATTTTTGTAAACATGTGTGCAAAAAATGCAAAAACGGCTCTGGCAGCGAAAGGGCCAATCATTTCATATTATTATTATTTTCTTATTTACTCTCCCTCTGCACTCTAAGGGTTTCTGATGAAGGTCGATGTGAAAGAGGAAGACTACCAAGAGGCTGCAGTCCTGCATAAATGCATTGTGAAATCCCTGCTCAATGTGTCTCAATGGAAAATTTACATGAAACACAGCTGGAAATTTAAATAGTGTGGACTTTCTGACCTTTGCAATATTTTCCAAGTACCATCTTTAGTCTACTGAATGATTTTACTTCAGTCTTCAGGGCAATGCAAGTGTAATTACAGCCCTAACAAAATTAAAATAAAGACGTGCATCTAGTAGCAGATAACCAATGACAATAATAAATTTAATTAACCTGCGGCAATGGAAAATTCTAGATGCTAAACTGAATAAACTAGATTACTCTTTGACACACAAATAGTCCCTTGTTCCTATAGTAAATAAAATACATCGCTTACTACTTTAATTCCTGATGCCCATATGATGAGAGAGCCAAAGTTATACTAATTTATGGTCCTTTTCTCACACATCTGTTTGCTGTAGAGGTCATGCATAAGGCGACCTCAATGGTAGGTCAGGATCCCTTGTTCTACCTATTGTTATGGTGCTTTCACTGTTCCTATATCAATACCGAGTTGACACAGCTCCAGTGCAACAACCCTTTATACATTATATTAGCCATTCTCAACCACGGTTCTGTGGAACCCTATGGTTCCAAGAGGTTGCTAGGGGTTTCTTGAGCTGTGGCTAATTGAACTCCTATTTGATGGTGCCTGCATAGTTCCAGTTCCATTTAGCAACAGCATGACATCAATGATCATTTTAGCTACTGGTAGGTGGGCATTTTTCCCAATGACCACCAATATAAGGGCATTTTTCCCACTGACTCCTGAACTGGTTTTAGCAGGAGTTCCCTGAAGCTGGAAAATTATTTCAAGGGTTCCTCTAGGGTAGAAAGGTTGATAAAGACTGCATTGTATGGTCAAAATTTTGACCAAAACACCTATATGAGCTTGTTGGACATTCCATTACAAAATTTTGGGCAATATTAACCGCTTCCCAACCACCCTATTGCAGATATACTGCTACAGGGCGGCAAACCACATACAGTGTATATACATGATTTAGTATTTCCAGGTAGGGCACGGGCACTGCTATCAATCTCCGGGTCCCTGTCGGTGATTCCCCTCCAGTGCCCGGTGATTACCAAGCATCTCCGACAGGGAGGGGGACTGCTTTGTTTACTAACAGTCCTCCTCCCTGTTGGCTCAGACACACTGCTCTGGAAGACTGTGCACAGCACAGCCATCCAGAGCAGTGTGCTTACAGTGAAGCAGCAACACACCGCCCCCCAGTAAAACACTCCCAGCACACAGTTAACCCTTTGATCGCCCCTCATGTTAACCCCTACCTGCCCAGTGTCATAAGTACAGTGTCAGTGGCTTTTTTTTAGCACGGATCACTGTATTGGTGTCACTGGGGATGTCAGTGACATCACGTCAGTTTCCCCCCAGTGTCAGAATACCCATAGCAGTCCTGCTATAACTCGCTGATCGCCGCCATTACTAGTAAAAAAAAAAAAATTAAAAATTCCAGTATCTATTCCGCCAATTGTATACGCTATAACTTTCCCATAAACCAATTAAATTACACGTATTGGGATTTTTTTTTAGCAAAGACATGCAGCAAAATACATTTTGGCCTACATTTATGATGAAATTTTATTTTTTTTTTTTTTACTAGACATGTTTAATAGCAAAAAGTAAAAAATATAGTTTTTTTTTTCTCAAAACTGTTGGTCTTTTTTTTATTGTGCAAAAAATAAAAAACACACAAGCGATCAAATACCACTGAAAGACAGCTCAAATTGTGGGGAAAAAAGGACATAAATTTTATTTGGGTGCAGCATTGCACGACCGCTCAATTGTCAGTTAAATTAACGCAGTGCCGTAGCGCAAAAAATTACCTGGTCAGGAAGGGGGTAAATCCTCAGTTGGGCAAGTGGCTAAAAAATTGCCCCCTACTTTGTGGCCATAACAAATCCACTATGGGAGGTTTTCTCACAAGATTTTAGAGATATCTGTGGAAATATGTTCATATTTAGCTAATAGAGCATTAATTAGGTCTGATGCTGGTATTTAATGAGAAGACCTGGCTTGCCATCAGAGTTCTGATTCATCCCAAAGGTGTTCATTAGGATTAAAGTAGTTGTAAAGGCTCAAGGTTTTTCACCTTCATGCATTCAATGCATGAAGGTAAAAAAAAGCCTTCTGTTTGCAGCAGCCTCCCAACTCCCCCCAATACTGATGTGTGCAAGGGCCTTGGCTCTCCAGAGACTCTCCCTCCTTATTGGCTGAGATTGCAGTGGGAGCTATTGGCTCCCACTGCTGGCAGTCATAGCTAGTGAGCCAATGAAAAGAGAGAAGGGATGGGGCTAAGCTGTGGATCTGTGTGTGAATGGACTCACAGAGCAGCAGCTCAGAAGTGAGGCTGCTTGGGTGCCCCTACAGCAAGCTGCTTGCTCTGTTGGCACTCAGTAGCAGGGAGGGACCAGGAGCACCGTCGGGGACCCAAGAAGATGAGGATCGAGGCTGCTCTGTGCAAACCACTGCACACAGCAAGTAAACATGACATGTTTGTTGTGTAAAACAAAAAATACCTACGGCTTTTTGAGGACCATTCCTCCTCGCTAGGTTCAAGGCCAGTGGTACATACTGTTTGAGGAAATAAATGTGGAGAGTGGCTTGATGAGCTCCCTTCCCCTTGGGCTGCAGCCTGGGGAGGTGTGGTTGTGCTGAGCAGGCCAGAGCTTGGTTGGGGCTTAATTCAGAATCCTCAGCCTGCCACCAAAGGTGGCAAGTCAGAGGATGGAAATCCTCCTGGATGGAGACTTGTGTCCACCCTCGTAGGATTCTGGCACCACCTTGGAAAGAGAAGTGTAGCAGAGTCTGGAGTCCTGTTGCTGGAGGACTCTAGAAATCCAGGAGGAACCCTGTGCACATTACCCTTTCCAGCAAATGCTGCAATAGAAAACAGGGATTTGTAGGGGCAAACAGGCTCAAAGTGGGGAAGAGCTACTAGGTTTAGGTCTGGCTACTGACCTACTATGCAACAGAAACAAGATATACCTGTGCTCAAATCCCAATAGCTTGTACATGCATTTATCAGGTGCTAAAGGGATGTAGCCACATGTTAACACTAGAAATCCTGGCAGAATGCTCTGCACACTGCCAATTCTTGTTTCTGTTGCTGGAGGAGACCTATATCCTAACCCTATAAACAACGAATTTTAAGATCGAACTTTTAGATCAAACTTTTTAGATCGAACTTTCTGCTTGTTGTTTTTTAGCGCTGCACTTTATTTATTTGTTTATACTTGAGGCGGTTGTGATCTCCTTTAGTGCTATTAGCTGCTTACTTTTACTGTTTTACAGGAGCGCTCACTCTATTTTTTATATTTTATATCCTAACCCTCTCTCCCTGTGAGTCGGAACAATAAAACGGGCAAAATAGACAAAAATGACTTTCACCCATCATTGTGATGACTATTTCCTCTGTGGCCACGGAGGCATTGCACAGAGTGCAATTTCTCTGCATTGGAGGCATGTTTTCCCTATCACACATAGAAGAAAAATATATTTGAAATATATTTTAAAAATATTCTTCCCAAATATATTGACATATATTTTGAAATGCTACAATTTTGGTCATATTCAATATATTTCAAAATATATTTCAATACATATATATATATATATATATATATATATATATATATATATATACTGCATGTTAAAATGTGTTTTTATTAAAAAATATATGAAAAATATTTTTAAAAAAACATTTCAAATATACTGAATGTCTTTAAAAATGCAAATCTACATTTTTGGAATGCATTTACAAGTATATGTAAAAATATATGTTAAAATGACTTTTTATATGTTAAAAAAAATCTGAAGAATATATTTCAAAAATATATATTTTTAAAAATATATTTTTCTGATTTTTTTAACATATAAAAATGTCATTTTAACCTCTTCACACCGGACGCACACAAATGTGCGGCCTCCCGGTGTCTGGGCCCTGACGCTGAGCGGCCACACATTTGTGTGCAATTAACAGAAACATATGTGCTGAGAGCGCGTGCCCTGCGCGCTCCCAGCACACATGTCCGATACTCACAGAAAGGTCCCAATCTCCTGTTTCAATTGGGACATTTCCCGATCATGTGACCGCCATTACGACGAATCACGGCGGTCACATGACCTTAAAACCCCACCTCCCGGCTTCTGAAACCCTTAAAGGGCCGGGAGGCGCTGGTGCCAGGGGGTTAATATATATAGTTATACATATATTTGTAAATGCATTCCAAAAATTTAGATTTGTATTTTTAAATCCATACAGTATATTTGAAATGTATTTTTAAGTAATAAAAATGTATTTCAGCATGCAGTATTTATATATATATATATATATATATATATATATATAAATATATTGAAAATGGCCAATATTGTAGCATTTCAAATATATGTCAATATATCTGGAAAGTATATTTTTAAAATATAGTTCAATTATATTTTTCTGCAATATGGTTACCCCCCCCCCGTCAGGGGGGCGCTGCAACTGTATATGCTTCCATTTGGATATCTTTCCCAGGTTGTCCCCCCAACAGTAGCCTGTATATGTTGTATGGTGAGTTGGAAAAGTAATTTTTAACAACAATAAATTACAAAGTGCCTTGTGTAACAGTTATATAATGTAAAACAGTCTAATTTTTTTTAAATGCTCCCATTTGGAAAAAGTAATCTGTGGGAGTTTTGGATAGGAACTCAGCAGTGTTCTGTTTTTAATCACTGCCAAAGCTTTTCCCTAATTTTGTATTCATGTTAATAAGCGAATTTCTCACATAACACAATATAGAAGTACGGTTTGAAGGACTTTAAGTGAAAAGCGGAAAATGACTTGGCAGACTTCCCTTTGCCGGAGTGGTTTACGGCAGACACAAATAAATCAATCCATAGTACTGAGAGCCCAGAGACCGTTCTTTAGAAAATTGCTCATTTCTCTCAATAACAAACATGGATTTGTGTCATTCATGTTCCTGATGAGCTTTGTAGCTCAGGTAACAAGGGAACTAGAAAAATACAAGAGCAGATGACAGAGACACTGGGAAACCACACGTCGACTTCTGTAGATGATTTCACCATTGTGAGACTGCAAAGTGGAGATACGGAGGAGGACATATTGACATCGGCCTTTAAAATTCTGCAGACATATTCATAATAACTACAAGGAAATCTTCATGTTCAGAGGTTCGCAAAGTGCAATCCAGTCAAAAAGAAAAACATTTTTCATTTATAATGGCTTTGGCCAACTAGGCAAATGCATGATACAGGGGAGGAGAGAGCTCATACTTAGTCTATAAAGCACATTTAAATTGTCTCTTGTGCTGGAAGCTGTTCTTTTAGTTGAAATCATCTGTCCTCTGCCCAAGCCCCCCACACTACCCCACACATGTAATTTTCTGGTGCTGCAGGTGTTATACCAATAGCTGGAACTGTCAAGCATACCATTTATTTCCTGCCATTCCTCCCCCATTCTCCAATGAATGTAGGAGGTGGTCCTTTCATTCATCTTCCTGCCTTGTATTCATAGAGCACTTTTTATTGATGGAAGCTAAACATGTGCAATTCATTTTGTTATGAATCAAAATTTGATATAGAAAAAACAGTGCAGCGCTAAAAACAAATTAAAACATAGTAAAATGCATTAAGTAACAATCTAAAGTCACGTGACCACCAACTATTATCAGTGGTATATATACCGGTGATTTCAAGATTATTCAAATTTGTCATTCACTGAAATTGCAATAATATAGCGTGACAAAGTGTTAAGTGGTAATATGAGTTCAAAATGAATTGATAGCAGATGTATCCGCTAAAGCATCCCAGAGTGAGCTATTAGTGATCCGGTGATAAGCGACAAATGTAAGAGTGCGCACTCACTGGAAGCGCAATCTTAATGCGCATTGATCAAATGTGTAGGTCTCCTTTAGGGTACAGCCTGGTGAAAGATCTCCTCCTCTGTAGATGGGGTATAAAAGATGTCACTCAGAGGGGTCTGGTCATAGGCTTCCCTCTCAGGGTCTGGATAGGTCACCTGGGGTCCTGGGATGGGGTTCAATTGCTCGGTGTGAAGCAAAAAACATAGATGCCCATAGTGTAGTATGTTAATGGTGTTTATTCAGTAAGTATTGGATAAAACATACAGCACCAGAGCATAGAGCATAAAATGGTAACAATATAGATGACAGCAGCAAGCAAGCTGCTATATACACTGACCAGCTGGTTGGTTATGATGGCCGCCGGACCTCCACGATCCAGCGGCGTGATGTCACAGCGTACAGAGGCTCCTCCTAATCAAAATTTGGATGAAATTTTCATCATTTGGAGATTTGGTTGTATCCAAATTTCTGAATCAGAATAATAACGAATTTCAACGAATGCAAAATAAATGATAACAAAATGCATTATCTGAATTCGAATTTGAAATTAATTCAGTTTCAATTTCGAAAATGAATTTGAAATGGAAACATTTTGCAATAAATACAGTAAGGTATAAAAGTGAAATAAGATGATGATTCCTATGTAGGCTGCTTTTCAGAATAGAATAGAAAGGATTAGAATAGATTAGACTAGAATGGAATAAAACAGAATAGAATACTATAGAAAATAAAGGAATAGAAAAGAATAGTATAGAAGAGAATAAATAGAATAGATCAGAATAAAACTGAATAGAATAGAAAAGAACATAATAGAATAAAACAGAATACAATAGAAAATAAAAGATTAAAATAAAATTATAATAGAAAGGAGTTTTCATTTTGCTCTAAGAGGATGCAGGACCCCTGACCTCTGTCTGGGCAGTGCTGATTGGCCCTGTGCTGATCAGATGCACTCTCCCAAGAAAGAAAGAAAACCACTGGCAAACACACTAAACTGAGCATGTGCAGAGTGACTCCACACAATATGTCTTATCAGGAGATAAGAAGGGGGCACTGAAAGAAGGGGAGGATCAGAGAAGTCAGGATCAAACAGCATTATTACACGATGCAGCGGATTAACTTCTTATGTTCCACAGTGAGTATAACAAGCATACTTTACTGCAAGACAACTGATTTTACTGCTGTGGGTTTAGTAACACTTTAATATTTATGAATAAAGCACACATCAAATGCATTTACTGTAACTTCACAGCTTCACAAAGCTTTCTGTGGCATCTAACATCACATTTGACATACTATCAGAATGATTTGGCGTGGAATGCGACACATGAGAGGAGACTGTAGTAGTCATTTCTGTGCAGAACGCAAGCCCATAATTTAGGCAATCTTCTCTTTACACCTCCATTTGTCTTAGGGAACGCCACTGAGTTGGGACCAGTTCCCCATGTATATTATGTCCTTAGCATTACATTTCCTTCACCTCATCACAGGACCTGCAGTTGAGGGTCAGGCTTCCACCCTACTCATAAATGCTGTTGTTAGAAACCACGGGACCCAATACAGCCACCCTGACAGCCCCCCCCCCAAAAAAAAACAAAAACAAAAAACACTGCTTACTATGGTTCAGTTATGAATGAACACAGTGAGTGATTGGTACCGATCACTCATTGTGCTCATTCAGGAAAGGAAGGGGCTGGTAAATGTGACATATTTACTGGACCCTTCGCCCACTCACCATCCTGAAGGATCCTATTGTGTGCTTGCAGCTGCTGGTAGAAAGGAGAGGAGGGAAGCTGGCAGCACTGTGGGAGATGGGGGCACACAGGAGGGCCTGGGCAGCAGGTGGAAATGTATGGTGCACAGGAAGGATGATAGGAGTGGCAGGGGGCAATTACCGGAACCAGTCCCCTGTATGGCTCCCTTTGCAGCAGCTGAAAGCCAGTGGGAGGGAGAGGAGAGGAAGCCAGTTTTCAGCTGCTGCAGAGAGAGCCATACAGGGGATCAGTTCCAGTAACTGCCCACCCCACTGTGCTGATCACCCTCACAGTCCACATCCGATTCACCCAGCTGCCTGAGCCCCTCCTGCTGGCCTGGGCCCTGTACAGGAGGACTGGTGGTACCCCCTTATCCACAGCCCTGTTTATATTGAGTACACCCATAACATCACTGGAGGAAGAATGCCACTAAACATAGAGCTAACACCTGATTACAACATTCCTTGATCATGCTATCATGGGAACAGAGCCACTTAGTGGTAGGCAAGATAACTGCAGCTGCTCACTATGCTTTTCCTTCCAGCAGTGCTCCCTTGGCTCCCCATCTCTACAATGACACTGCAGCTCCACTTCCCCTGTGCAGTCTCCCAGAAGTGACTCGGGGGCTTTTTTATCTTAGGACATACTGACACTTATGGTTATGGGGCAGTAAAAACATGAGGTTGAGCTGCATTTTACTTTAAGCTCTAAAGGCAGTAGATAGGGCTGTACACCTGAAGTTGCTACAAAGCTTTGCGGTCGTGCCTAAAATGATCCTTCTGTTATGTTTGGCATCACATTCAAGTGAACTGAGCCACTACCACCCTGGAACCATGTGCAATGCACTAAGTTGCTGTGGGGTAACATTTACAGGGTGAAAACAGGCAGTAGGGAGGCAACATATCGCCTCGCTACTCCCTGTCAAATGTGGAATGGACAGTCGCGTTTGTAACTGAAGGTTTAGCCTCCAGCGATATGCGATTTTCATGCATTTTGGTCCGTTTTTTTTCCTCACATACAGCATATGTCTGTAGGGTTTTTTTTACAAGTGATACACGTGTATGCAAATTTCTGGGTGGAGATAGAGTAAAGGAGAAGGTGTTCAGGTGCAAAAACATGTGAAACTGCTTTTGTCACGCAATTACAGGCGTTTCCATTGAAGTCTACATGGCCAAAATACACATAACAACTCCAAAAAAAAAAAAAGCTGACATAGGAATCTGAACAGCCTCTATTGAAAAGAATGGGTTTCCTATTGCTGAGCAGTGTCACACGTAGAATTGCTCATGTGTGAATGAGGGCTAATGCAAATATGGAGTAGGAGCTTTTCAATATACAATCTCCTTTACCAACGTGTATTATGAGATCACTGGTAGTCCAAAAAAATGGGCATGTGATGCACCATGGAGTCTTGAGAACTGGAGACGCTAAAAAGTGCTACTTCCATAATTGTAAATTATCCCTATTTCTGCAAGAAAGTCCCTCTAGTTTTCAAATTGTCCCTCAGTTCCCAGTTTACCATGCGATACCTTTAGATTTCTCCAAGAACATTGCCAATGTAGCATATTTCCAGTTTGGGAAACAGTTGTCCAGCCTATGTTAATATAAGGAGAACGGTTTGTGCGACATTGATGTAACCTGACAGCCAAGCAGAGTGGACTGGAATGGCATGCATGGTCATTAACGACTTCACTGTACTAGTCAGTATTAGATTTCCTCAAGAAGGTCAAAACTGGAGATGAATCATGGGTCTACAGCTATGATCCTGAAACAAAGGCTCAGTCATCCCAATGGAAGTTGCCTGGTTCTTCACACCCGAAGAAGGTGCTGCATAGTCGCAGCAAGATCAAGACCACACTAACTGTGTTTTCTGACTGAAAAGGTGTTGTCCATCATGAGTACGCTCCTCCAAGCCAAACAATTAATAAGGAGTACTACCTCAATGTTCTTTGATGGTTAAGAGATGCAGTACAGCAAAGAAACCTATGTGAGGTCCCAAGGTGCCTACTTTGAAGGGGACATTGCCCTATGAACAATGTTTCTTGTATCTTCTTCAATAAATGTCTCTATTTTTCAAGTTACATGGCTACGTAGTTTCTGGACCAACCTTATACGTTCCATAAAGTAGGGAGACTTACAAAGGTTGTGGATTGCAATTTCTTTGGGCAGTTGGTAGTTGGAAGAACTCTTCTATATTTGTGTTGTGATTGTGACTATTCTATCTAAACTTAAAAGACAAGTCTTTAAATGCATTTTAAATGTTGTGTGATATCATCCAAGCAGCAGTGTAAAGGCAAGATCAAAGTGGTTGCAATCGCTACATAGAAAGATAGAATATATATTATGTATTTTAATTACTCTTGATTATAGTGTCTGTACAAAGGCCCTAACAGGATCTATAAAAGAAGAAAGAGGCCGAAGCAGACTTTAAATTATTTTCCCCTTCATTTCTCCTTCTCAATCTTTTCTCATGATGTTGTGACTCTTCGTATACTGGCATTCTCACTAATCCTTCCAATAATTATATTCATTGAATGAAATATGAAGAATGATATTACAGCACTTGGAGATGAAACAGACTGTGCACCTTGCAGTTTCAATCTGTAAAACAACATGGGTCTTCATCCTGGCACAGTGCCCTATATGGCATCACATGTTGTGAGCATGTCACTAATATGACCATTACAGGTAAGAAATGAAAAGGAATTATACATTTTTAGAATACTTTGGGAACTCAGGTGGAGCACTGTCTCCAGTGACACACAAGGGAAGGTGAAAAGAGAGCTTAGCGCATGTTTCACACACTTTCACACTTAAAAGAAGCAAATTGTTATTTGAGATCCTTTGCTAAAAAGAATAAAGAGAACAATAGAAGGATCACATCACAATTCATGCCTCTTGGCTTTTTGAGATTGGAAAAACAGGGATGTTTTAGGGCTCATGTACACTGTAGCTGCTCAACTGAAGTTCAGGAACTGATGAGCGTTTTTTTCGTCAGCCCCTGAACTGTCTTTTATGTTTTCCTGTGTGTTCATGTACACATAGTTGTTTACAGGCAGTTGAGTTTACAGTCGTTTTTTTGAACGCACCAAAATTGCGTTCAGGAGTGGATTTTCAAATGCTTGTAAATGCGTGTAAACACTTGTAAACGCGGTTAACCGTGTTTACAAGCGTTTGCATTTAGACGCGTTTTTTTAAAGATCCATATCCAGATGCTGTCCAGAGACTTTTTTCTTCTTCCAAAATGCATGCAAAGCATTTTCCATGTATTCCAATGGACCTGGTAGACCAGTGCAGTCTGTTGCAGGTTTTGTGTGAAGGAAAAAATGGTAGAACGTGCCGCATTATGCTCATGATGGGATCCATAGTGAAGACAACCAGAAAAGACAGGTCATCTCAACACATACTGCTCTCTCTGCTTCTACTCTCTCTATTTCTCTCAAAATGTCTGAAATAGTTATTTACTGTTTTTCAGTGCATTCGGGAAGGTCTCCTGAGGTTATCTTTTAAAAATGTGCATAAACGCAAACGCGCATAAACGCGGTATGCAAACACAGCTAAACTGATGTTTTTTAACCTACGCTTTCTAGAAGTCAGTTTCCATCGTTCAGAAGAGTTTTCCAAACACCCCGTGTACATGAGCCCTTATAGCGCTATATTTTTTAGACAGAAAACTTGCCCTTTCAGAGTGGAGATCCTGAGGTTCAACTGTCCTTTGGGAGCATCCCTTTGATTGCAATATTAGTGATACGAACAGCATAATACTGTAGTTTATAGCACAGAATGCAGAGGTGCTGCAGTAGGATTTGTTGGCTTGAAGCTGGCTGATTGACCTTGGTGGTACCTGGAGAACTCTGCAAGTAACAATAAAATGGTTTGAATTCCGTCCAGGACAAAATCAGCATGGAGTTTGCATGTTCTCCCTGTGCTTGTGTGGGTTTCCACTGGGTTCTCTGTTTTACTCCCACACTCCAAAGCCATGCTGGTATTTTAATTTGCTCATGTATAAATTGTTACTAGTCTGTATGTGCATGTATGTGTATAAGATAGGGACTTAGATTATAAGCACCTTGAAAGCATATGTAAAGTAATGGGAGCTCCTAGCCCATCAGTCAAAAGACACAGTTAAGATGGACAGTTCAGATTGGGAATCTGAGACTCCGGGTCCACTACTTCAGTGAGCAGGGACATAATTACATCAGAGTGGTACTATACATTACAAGACCAGTGGCTGGGGCATAGCAGCCGCCATTCCTATGAAACAGATATGAAGGAACTTAGATCCATAAAGGAAATATTGGTTTCACACTGACTGGATACCTCTGCATGTAGAACAGAACATCTGTTAAGCTCCTTGGCGGTATGATTATTTTTTCGTGCTGAAAGCGGTACCATTTTTTTGCATGGAAATATGTAGTTTTTTATTGTAGGCTGTAATTTTTAGGAATAACTCAATGAAATCTGTCCGAACAAGAGTCTAGTAAACATTCCGGGTATGATAAAACTTGAAACACGAAATCATAAATTATAATTTAATAAATAATCATAAAAAATAATAATATAATAATAATAAATGTAATTCAATAATATAATCAAATACAGAGGCAAATTCGCACATCGCTGAGCAAAGTCGCAAAATCGTTTTCAGTGTCTGATGACAAATTTCCCCACGAATCATTATCACTCAATTCTGCAAGTGGTTCTGATTTACTATCGCTGTTCTCTAGCTGGTCTAAAACTGCTTTTGACCTAAAGGGACGCTTTTTGGACGCCATGGACTAAGTTTCCAGGCAGAAAGAACAGTCAAAATGTAGGCAGGGCACAGGACAAAGCAGTAGAGACAAAATATATGTGAAATGCATTGAAACATCGAATGTTTTACTATATAATAATCATTTTTTAAAAAAGGACATTTTTAAAAAATTTCAAATTTGCCGCCGGTTCCGGCGCCCGTACATCCCGACGTCACAGGGACCGGAACATGGAAGCCGGATGCCGGCATCGGCCGGAGGAGATGGCCGGGGACGCTGCAGGGGACACATCGCGGGAGCGAAGGACAAGGTAAGTGCTGCAGGGACTCCCTGAGCAACGCCGCATGGTAAGCCCGAGTGAAGCTCGGGGTTACTGCTCTTGGTACTGAAATTTTACCCCGAGCTACACTCGGGAATACCGCTAGGGAGGTTAAAGGTAGGAAAGCACCTTTATAGATATTAACCACTGGCTCTCCAGAAGATTTACCCCCCCCCCCCTCTTTCCTGACCAGGCCATTCTTTGCAATATGGTGCTGTGTTACTTTACCTGACAATTGTGCAGTCATGAAACACTGTACATAAATGAAATTTATATAATTTTTTCCCCCACAAATAGAGCTTTCGTTTAGTTGTATTTGATCACCTCTGCATATTTTATTATTTGCGCTATAAACAAAAAAAGACCAACAATTTTGAAAAAAAAAACCAATATGTTTGACTTTTTAAAAATATATAGGATTAAACCAATAAGGTAGTGTAAATAGCGCCACAGAACGAAAATGTACAGATAGCCACAAAACCTAACCTATAAAAATAGGATGCATGAATAGTGAAAAAAACAGGTTGCGCTAATCAAATATACAAGTATATAAATATCAAAATGAAATCATATATAAATCATATAAAGTCCACAAAAAAAGTCCAAATAGAAATGATGCGTGATGAAAAAAATGTGTCCAACAAAATATCACCAAAAAAGTGAATCCACCACCGAATAGATTAAATAAACTCACCAGAGCAAGATGCTGATCTTTTTACAAATCAGCATACAGCGCTTTCTGCTCTGGGAGCAATGGTCTGCAACTTGAAGAGATGTCAATAGGAGCTTGATAACTAGTCTCCAGTGGCATCATTTCTATTTGGACTTTTTTTGGGGACTTTATATGATTTATATATGATTTCATTTTGATATTTATATACTTGTATATTTGATTAACACAACCTGTCTTTTTCACTATAGGATGAACCCAGCCTATATCCCCGCGCTCAGGAAATGGTGAAAATATTGGTATACAAAAATAAAATAAAAAATTATTAAATTAGTAATTAAATATTTAAACCAAGCTGCCGTTTTAAATAACAAAAACAAAATCTATAAACGGTGACTAACAAAAGTACACATAAACAGCGTTATGTCAAAACACAATGTCCAATTGATATAAGAGGATAAAGGAAAGAAAAAAACGTTTTCTGTCCTTTATCCTTTTATATCAATTGGACATTGTGTTTTGACATAGCGCTGTTTATGTTTGACTTTTTGCTATAAAACATATCCAATAAAAAAATTTAAAAAATAAAATGTATTCATAAATTTAGGCCAAAATGTATTCTTCTACATGTCTATGGTTAAAAAAAATCAGAATAGGTGTATATTAATTGGTTTACATAAGAGTTATAGCATCTACAAATGGAGGTATACATACTGGAATTTTTATTTATTTATGGCAGCAATCAGCAACCTATAGCATGACTGCGGCGGGCATGCAGACGCTAACTGACACTGGGTGGGAACTGACTAACTGCCACTGACTTCTCCAGTGACATTTATAAAGTGATCAGTGCTATACTCCCTTGGCATCAGAGACTCTGCTCTCTCCTGGCTCTCCTCCCAGCGCTCCTTCAGTGTTACCTATAACTCCTCCCCCTCTCTCCCCCTCTCTGTTGGGATCCCCCAAGGCTCTGTACTCAGGCCCCTTCTCTTCTCCATCTACACCTCCTCCCTTGGCCAACTGATACACTCCCACGGCTTCAACTACCACCTCTACACCGATGACACGCAAATCTACCTCTCTACCCCTCGCCTCGCCCCTTCAGTCTCCTCCCGAATCACCTGCCTACTGAACGACATATCAGACTGGATGTCACTCCACTTCCTCAAATTAAACCTTTCCAAAACCGAGCTCCTAGTTTTCCCCCAAGCTCCCCCCCAACTCCATCCTCTCCATCACGACCAATAACGCCACCATCAGTCCCACCCCGCAAACCAAAGTTCTAGGCGTCACTCTAGACTCCAACCTATCCTTCCAACCCCATGTCACAGACTATCCCCGCTTCAGTCTATCCTGAACTCAGCGGCCAGACTCATCCACCTTACCAACCGCTCCGTATCTGCCACCCCCCTCTGTCATTCCCTCCACTGGCTTCCGATTGCCCAACGCATAAAATTCAAACTACTAACATTGACGTACAAAGCTGTTCATAATACTGCCCCAAACTACATCACCGACCTGATATCCAAATACCACCCAACACGTACTCTTTGCTCCTCACAAGACCTCCTACTCTCCAGTTCCCTGGTCTCCTCCTCCAATACCCAACTCCAGGACTTCTCCAGGTCTTCCCCCATCCTCTGGAACTCACTACCCAATCCATCAGACTGTTATCTACCCTCCGCACCCTGAAAACCCATCTCTTCAGGGAAGCCTACCCCGCCCTCACCTAACAGCCAATCTCATCCACTCCTTCTACCACTCCATCCCCCACAGCCACTTCCTCCTGTACCACTATACCCTCCCTCCTAGATTGTAAGCTCCAAGGAGCAGGGCCCTTGAACCCCTCGTGTATTGTATTGTTACTGTATTGTCTCATGTACTGTCCCCCACTATAATGTTCAGCGCTGAGCAAACTTTTAGGTGCTATATAAATACTGTATAATAATAATAAGTAGTACTGCCACTGTACTAATGACACTGGGCAGGAAGGGGTTAACATCTGGGGCAATCAAAGGATAAAAAAAGGCAATCAAGGGATTATTATGTACAGTGGGGATCGAAAGTTTGGGCACCCCAGCTAAAAATTGGTATTAATGTGCATAAAGAAGCCAAGGAAAGATGGAAAAATCTCCAAAAGGCATCAAATTACAGATTAGACATTCTTATAATACAGTATGTCAACAAAAGTTAGATTTTATTTCCATCATTTACACTTTCAAAATAACAGAAAACAAAAAAATGGCGTCTGCAAAAGTTTGGGCACCCTGCAGAATTTATAGCATGCACTGCCCCCTTTGGCAAGTATCACAGCTTGTAAACGCTTTTTGTAGCCAGCCAAGAGTCTTTCAATTCTTGTTTGAGGTATCTTTGCCCATTCTTCCTTACAAAATCTTCCAGTTCTTTGAGATTTCTGGGCTGTCTGTCACGCACTGCTCTTTTAAGGTCTATCCATAGATTTTCAATTATGTTGAGGTCAGGAGATTGTGAAGGCCATGGCAAAACCTTCAGTTTACGCCTCTTGATGTAATCCCCCGTGGATTTCAAGGTGTGTTTAGGATCATTATCCATTTGTAGAAGCCATCCTCTCTTTAACTTCAGCTTTTTCACAGATGGCATCAAGTTACCATCCAAAATTTGCTGAAATTTTATTGAATCCATTTTTCCTTCTACTCGTGAGATGTTCCCTGTGCCACTGGCTGCAACACAACCCCAAAGCATGATTGATCCAACCCCATGCTTAACAGTTGGACAGAGGTTCTTTTCATTAAATTCTGTGCCCTTTCTTCTCCAAACGTACCTTTGCTCATTCCGGCCAAAAAGTTCAATTTTAACCTCATCGGTCCACAGAACTTGTTTCCAAAATGCATCAGGCTTGTCTATATGTTCATTTGCAAAGTTCAAACGGTGATTTTTGTGGTGAGGACGTAGAAGAGGTTTTCTTCTGATGACTCTTCCATGAAGACCATATTTGTACAAGTATCTCTTTATAGTGGAATAGTGTACCACAACTCCAGTGTCTGCCAGATCTTTCTGGAGGGATCGTGCAGTCAAACGTGGGTTTTGAATTGTTTTTCTCACAATCCTGCGAGCTGTTCTGTCTGATATTTTTCTTGGTCTTCCAGATCTTGCTTTAACTTCCACTGTTCCTGATGACTGCCATTTCTTAATTACATTCCGAACAGAGGATATTGACATCTGAAAACGCTTTGCTATCTTCTTATAGCCTTCTCCAGCTTTGTGAGCGTCAACTATTTTCAGTTTCAGTTTTCTAGACAACTGCTTAGAAGAACCCATGTTGCTGATTGTTGGGGCAAGGTCAGATGAGTCTGGGCATTTAAAACCTTTGAGATTGACATCACCTGGTCTTCCCAGACGATGATTGAGAACAATCCATGACACTGGCAGGTCTCAGCTTGGCAAAGGGGGCAGTGCATGCTATAAATTCTGCAGGGTGCCCAAACTTTTGCAGACACCATTTTTTTGTTTTCTGTTATTGTGAAAGTGTAAATGATGGAAATAAAATCTAACTTTTGTTGACATATTATAAGAATGTCTAATCTGTAATTTGATGCCTTTTGGAGAATTTTCCATCTTTCCTTGGCTTCTTTATGCACATTAATACAAATTTTTAGCTGGGGTGCCCAAACTTTCGATCCCCACTGTATGTAAATATGGGTGCAAATGTGCTGCTTTTACTCATGTGTGCTGTGTCTTTCTTCTCTCCCTGGAACAAAAAGGTTCTAGGGAGAGAGACCCAGCTATTTACAAATACAGATACAGCTCTGCTTCTCCATTCATCGCAGGAGATCAGCAGAGTCCCGGACATGCATGTCCTGCAGAGAATGATGGATGAGGCCAGCGGGGGCGCACTCAGGTGCGCATCAAACCCGGAAAAACACAGTAACGTACGAGTACGTCACTAGTCCTGTAGCTGCTGCCCGTCTGCAGTACATTGCAGGCGGGTGGTCTTTAAGTGGTTAAAAAAATGAGGAATGGGTCCAGGAAGGCTGGAGGAAGTCTGGAGGTCTCTGAGAGAGTGATTAAACCCCTGGGCTGGAGAATACTGTTTGAAGTCGGGAGTAGGTCCTTGCAGCAAGTTACAGCAAACCAAGGCTAAGTGAGTCAGGAAAAGCCAGTGTACAAGCAGCTGTTGTGCTGCCAAAATGTAGCCAGGTGGCTTGTGCTTTATTTTTGCCTTTTAATAAACATGGGCTACCAGGCTTGCATCTATCACTAGAGATAAACAATCCCAAATCACAGGATACTGTATATACACCGATCAACCTGGCAGCCAGGGAACTTGTTGTGCCTGAAGTTGATGAAAGCAGAAAAAAATGGGCAAGTGTAAGGATTTGAGCGTCTTTGACATGGAGCAAATTGTAATAGCTTAGATGACTGGGTCAGAACAACTCCAGCTCTTGTTGGATGTTCCCTGTCTGTAGTGGTCAGGGCCGACCATAAGTGGTCCAAGGAAGGAAAAACGGCAAACCAGTGACAGGGTCATGGGTGGCCAAGGCTCAATGATACATGTGGGGAATGAATGATGGCTCATGTAGTTCAATTCAAAAGAAGCTCAAATTCCTAGAAAATGTTAATGCAGATTCAAACAGAAAAGTGTCAGAACACACAGTGCATCACAGTTTGTTGTCTATGGGCTGCATAGCTGCACATCAGTCAGGGTGCCCATACTGACCGGTGTCCACAGCCAAAAGTACAATGGGTACATGAGCATCTGAACTAGACCACGGAGCAATAGAAGAAGGTGGCCTGGTCTGATGTATCATGTTTTTTCTTTTAGGTCATATGGATGGCCAGGTTTGTGTGTTACCTGGGGAAGAGATGGTACTAGGATGCAGTATGGAAAGAAGGCAAGCTTGTGGAGGCATTGTGATGCTTTGGGCAATGTTCTGCTGGGAAACTTTGGGCCCTGCCGTTCATGTAGATGTAACATTGAGGTCCATGCCTTGACAGGTCAAGGCTGTTTTGGCTGTAAAAGGGGACCTACTCATTTGTGTCATAATGTTATGGTAGGTTGACATAAAGTTTTGACTGATTGATGTCCATACAAACTTCTTGAGAAGGATGGACTGAGCTCCATCAAATTGGTTTCAATAAACCATTGTTGCTTTGCTTTATCTCTGCTGCAAAACTTGGGTGTGCCTCTATTCCTGTTTTGGATTTACATACAAAATGTATAGCTTTTTGACTATATTGACTTCAGGCTCTTGGGCACATAATAAACCTGGTCATGAAAGGGTAGATGGCTCCAAGCTCTGCAGACTACATTTGTTGATGTCGCCTGTGCAGCCGAATTACAGTAGTAATGTTAATAATAATATGGATACACATGAGAGATGGCTGCATACTGCGCCACTCAGCCATTTGGCAATGTAATGCGTGTGCAGTGTGTGTGGCCGGTTTCCGCTTCACATGATTGATTACAGAGGACAATAGCTTGCACTCAGCTGCCTGGCAGATGTAATCAAACGTATGACCAACTTGTCAGGTTCTGTCATATGAAGGGAAAGATTACATACACAGCTGTGTGCATTATTGAAGTGGCTTTTGTATTGTGGATAATGTTGATTTGGGGGGTTAGATTAGGCCAGATCAGGCACAGGGAAGATTAGACGAAGTGTTGTGGAATCTGTCCAGCTAAGAGCAAAGACATATTTGTCAGAATATCCAGACGGGTGAAGTAAACACAGCTGAGAGTCAATGTGTGCGGCAGGCTGAAGTCTTCTGTAAACTCTACAATCCATGGCTGTGAGGGGGAAGGAGGGTGACTGACAGGCCTACAGAGGAAGCAGAACTACTGACACACTGATAAGATAGATGTGTGAATTGAAACTGTACATTACACCGCCACCATGATGTCACCTTAATCCATATCACACCCGAGTCAATGTGGCTGCCTAGATCAGCCTTTATCAACCTATTCAACTTGGAGGAACCCTTGAAATAACATTCAACACCCAGGGAACCCTTGCTACTTAATTACTATTTCTACAGATAACAGTTCATTAGCTTGAGAGTCGCTGCGAAGAATGCTCTTTACATTTGTGGTCATTGGGATCCCCTCCAACACATAGCTAATAAGATCATTGGTGTCAGTGGCAGAGATGTGCATGGCAGAAAAATTTGTTTCATTTTGGTTTCATTCATTAACCTCCCTAGTGGTCTGATTATGTCAATATTTCTGTGCTCAAAGCGGTACATTTTTTTTGCATGGAAATATGTCGTTTTTTTTTTTGTAGGCCTGTAATTTTTAGGAATAACTCACTGAAATCTGTCCAAACAAGAGTCTAGTAAACATCCCGGGTATGATAAAGTTTGAAACACGAAATCATAAATTATAATATAATAAATAATCATAAAAAATAATAATATAATAATAAATTTAATTCAATAATATAATCAAACCAAAAACACTGAAATTTGAAATATAGCGCCAAGTTCGCACATCACCGAGCAAAGTCACAAAATCATTTTCAGTGTCTGATGGCGAATTTCCCCCACAAATCATTATCACTCAATTCTGCAAGTGGTTCTGATTTACTATCGCTGTTCTCTAGCTGGTCTAAAACCGATTTTAACCTAAAGGGAAGCTTTTTGGACGCCATGGACTTTTCTCAGTTTCCAGGCAGAAAGAACAGTAAAAATGCAGGCAGGGCACAGGACAAAGCACTCGGGACAATATGTATGTGAAATGGTTTGATACAGAAATGTTTTACTATGTGATTTTAGTGTATTTAGTGAATTTCACTTTTTAAAATTTTTAAATTTCCCGCCGGTTCGAGTCCCCATACATCCCGTACGTCCCGACGCTTGCAGGGACCGGAACCCAGAAGACAGATGCCGTCATCGGCTGGAGGAGACGGCCAGGGACGCTGCAGGGGGGACATCGCGGGAGTGAAGGACAAGGTAAATGAAACAGAGATCCTGGAGCAACGCTGCAGGGTAATCCCAAGTGTAGCTCGGGGTTACCGCTTTTGGCACTGAAAAATAACCCCGAGCTACACTCGGGAATACCGACAGGGGGGTTAAGTAAATCATTTTGCTTTGCCTCTCGAAATAACAAATTAGTTTGTGAATAAAACGTTATTTCAGGAAAGTATATATTTGTTTTATTACGAATTGATTCGTATTTTCTGAAGTTCTGTTATTTCTTTGTTATTTTGGAATATTGCCTATATTTGTTTTGTTATTAGGTTGAATTAATTTCCCCATTCTAAACTGACTTTGTTTGTTGGGTTGCGCACATACAAATTGAATGAATTGAATGAATGGTCTCTGAAGTTAAACAAATTACAAAAAGAATCTTATTAGAAAATTCATGCTATGCTTACTAGCATAAAAAGGAATGGATCCGAATCAAACATTAACAAAAGGCCCAAAACTATAGCATCAATACTGAATACAAATGAATTTGTTGCTTTCGCTATAGTTTATTTCAGATTAATTGAAATGTGTTACTATTGTGATTCAGAGATTAGGATACATCATTTCAATTCATAATGAAATGAACCACATACGTATGTCTAGTCAGTGGTTACTTATCTGAGAGGCAGAAATTGCCCATTGCTTAAGGAACCCCTGGCAACCTCTGGAGGAACCCTAGAGTTCCATGAAACCCTGGTTGAGAAAGGCTGCCCTAGATATTTGATGATTGTCACCTGATCCAGTAACTGTGAGCAGTCCTGGCATGACATTATAGTCTATGTTCAAAATCCTACAGACTTCGTAACAGCTATACTATGTATCAAAAGGTTTTAGACACATGGCCATCACACCATGTCTGATATCCTATTTCAAAACCATACGAGTGGGGAGGTGTAGTGTGATACGGAGGCAGTGAACACATATGGAGTCCAGTTGCAATAAAACTTGAAACTTGTATTGAGCAATATGCCAATGTACAAACACCCTAGTGGGAGACCCAAGATAGCCACCAAGGGTCATATGGTTGCAGCGTAGCCATCTAGAACATTGCTCCATTGACCCAGGAAACCGTAGAAAAACTGTGTTTCCCCTTGACTTCCTCTCTAGGCTTTGGCCCCACTCAGGTCAAGTGCCACCCATAGTGGAGAAAATAGACTGCAGCTGCCCACACTCACATTAATATACAGTCATGGCCGAAATTGTTGGCACCCTTGATATTTTTCCTGAAAATCAAGTATTTCACACAAAAAAGGTATTGCATTAACACATGTTTTGCTATACACATGTTTATTCCCTTTGTATGTATTGGAACAAATATAAAACAGAGGCAGAAAAGCAAATATGACATAATGTCACACAAAACCCCAAAAATGGGCTGGACAAAAGTATTGGCACCCTTAACTTAATATTTGGTTGCACACCCTTTGGAAAACATAACTGAAATCAGTCGCTTCCTATAACCATCAATAAGCTTCTGACACCTCTCACCCGGAATTTTGGACCACTCTTCCTTTGCAAACAGCTCCAGGTCTCTCTTATTGGAAGGACACCTTTTCCCAACAGCAATTTTAAGATCTCTCCACAGGTGTTCAATGGATTTAGATCTGGGCTCATTGCTGGCCACTTCAGAACTCTCCAGCGCTTCTTTGCCATCCATTTCTGAGTGCTTTTTGACGTATGTTTGGGGTCATTGTCCTGCTGGAAGACCCAGGATCTTGGACGCAAACCCAGCTTTCTGACACTGGGCCCTACAGTGCGACCCAAAATCCTTTGGTAATCCTCAGATTTCATGATGCCTTGCACACAGTCAAGGCACCCAGTGCCAGAGGCAGCAAAACAACCCCAAAACATCATTGAACCTCCACCATATTTTACCGTAGGTACTGTGTTTTGTTCTTTGTAGGCCTCATTCCGTTTTCGGTAAACAGTAGAATGATGTGCTTTACCGAAAAGCTCTATCTTGGTCTCATCTGTCCACAAGACGTTTTCCCAGAAGGCTTTTGGCTTACTCAAGTACATTTTGGCAAACTGTAGTCTTGCTTTTTTATGTCTCTGTGTCAGCAGTGGGGTCCTCCTGGGTCTCCTGCCATAGCGTTTCATTTCATTTAAATGTCGACGGATAGTTCGCGCTGACACTGATGCTCCCTGAGCCTGCAGGACAGCTTGAATGTCTTTGGAACATGTTTGGGGCTGCTTATCCACCATCCGGACTATTCTGCGTTGCAATCTTTCATCAATTTTCCTCATCCGTCCACGACCAGGGAGATTAGCTACAGTGCCATGGGTTGCAAACTTCTTGATAATGTTGCGCACTGTGGACAAAGGCAAATCTAGTTCTCTGGAGATGGACTTGTAACCTTGAGATTGTTGATATTTTGCCACAATTTTGGTTCTCAGGTCCTCAGACAGTTCTCGTCTCCTCTTTCTGTTGTCCATGCTTAGTGTGGCACAGACAGACACACAATGCAAAGGTTAAGTGAACGTCTCTCCTTTTTATCTGCTTTCAGGTGTGATTTCTATATTGCCCACACCTGTTACTTGCCCCAGGTGAGTTTACAGGAGCATCACATGCTTGTAACATTCTTATTTATCCGCAGTTGTGAAAGGGTGCCAATACTTTTGTCCAGCCCATTTTTGGAGGTTTGTGTGACATTATGTCGAATTTGCTTTCTTTCCTCCCTTTTTTTGTTTTGTCCCAATACACACAAAGGGAATAAACATGTGTATAGCAAAACATGTGTTAATGCAATACGTTTCGTGAGAAATACATGATTTCCTGGAGAAATATCAAGGGTGCCAACAATTTCGGCCATGACTGTAGATTTGATCACCTCTTGCAGCTTTAACAGCCTCTACTCCACCTTTCTAGAAAGGTTTTCCATAAGATTTTGGAGTGGGTCTGTAGGAAATGGTGCCTAGTCAGCCAAAAGAGCATTTGTGAGGTCAAGTGTTGATGTTGGATTAGAAGACCAGGATTGCAATTGGTGTTTGATTTCATCCCAAAGGTGTTTCTATGAGTTGAGGGTAGTGCTCTGTGCAAGGTATTTGCATTCCTTTAAAAAAAAAACTTGTCAAACTATTTCTTCGTGAACATGGGTCTGTGCACAGGGGTGTGCTAAAGGAAAAAAGTCTGCTAAACAGTAATAAACAGCCTCTAGTTCTTTAGTAAACCCACCACATTCAATGGCAACACACCACATGACATACACACACCGTCCACTTTATTAAGTATGCCTTTCTAGAAACAGGTTGGGCCCCCTTTTGCCTTCAGAACTGCCTTAATTCTTCGTGGCAAAGATTCAACAAGGTGTTAGAAACATTCCTCAGAGATATTGGTCCATATTGACATGAGTTACTGTTGCCTATCTATCATCTCAAACCAGTCTGCCCATTCTCCTCTGACATCCACAAGGCACTTTTGTCCAACACAACTGCCGCTCACTGGATATTTTCTCTTTTTTCGGACCATTCTCTGTAAACCCTAGAAATGGTTGTGCGTGAACATCCCTGTAGAACAACAGTTTTTGAAATACTCAGACCAGCCTGTCTGGCACCAACAACCATGCCACATTCAAAGTCACTTAAATCCCCTTTCTTCCCCATTTTGATATTGGTCTGATCTTCAGCAAGTCGTCTTCACCACTTCTAGATGCCTAATTACATTGAGTGGCTGCCATGTGATTGGCTGATTAGAAATGTGTGTTACCAAACAGACAGGTGTACCTAATAAAGTGCCCGGTAAGTGTATATATATTGCACTGTTACCATAATATGCATTGTGGTGTAAAGGGACTGTGAAGGCTCATCTAAACAGCTCATTCAGTTTATACACATTTAGGAAGATCTTTCAATACATACAGTGAAGGAAATAAGTATTTGATCCCCTGCTGATTTTGAATGTTTGCCCACTCACAAAGAAATGATCAGTCTAAAAATCAAATGGTTGGTGTATTGTAACACTGAGAGACAGAATAGCAACACAAAATTCAAAAGAAATGCATGTCTAACAAATTATGCACTGATTTGCACGTTCATGAGGGAAAAAAGTATTTGATCCCCTTCACAAAACATGACTTAGTACTTGGTGGCAAATCCCTTGTTGGCAATCACAGAGGTCAGATGTTTCCTGTAGTTGGCCACCAGGTTTGCACACATCTCAGGCGGGATTTTTGCCCACTCCTCTTGGCAGATCCTCTCCAAGTCATTAAGGTTTGGTGGCTGATGTTTGGCAACTTGAACTTTCAGCTCCCTCCATACATTTTCTATAGGATGAAGGTCTGGAGACTGGCTAGGCCACTCCAGGACCTTAATGTGCTTCTTCTTGAGCCACTCCTTTGTTGCCTTGGCCGTGTGTTTTGGGCCGTTTTCATGCTGGAACACCCATCCACAACCCATTTTTAATGCCCTGGCTGAGGGAAGAAGGTTCTCACCCAAGATTTGACGGTACATTGCCCCATCCATAGTCCCTTTGATGCGGTACAGTTGTCCTGTCCCCTTAGCAGAAAAACACCCTCAAAGCAGAATTTTTCCACCACCATGTTTGACAGTTGGGATGGTGTTCTTGGGGTCATAGGCAGCATTCCTCCTCCTCATTCCTCCTCCTCCATACATGGTGAGTTGAGTTGATGCCAAAGAGCTCGATTTTGATCTTATCTGACCACAACACTTTCAACTAGTCCTCCTTTGCATCATTCAGATGTTCAGTGGAAAACTTCAAACGGGCCTGGATATGTGCTTTCTTGAGCAGAGGGACCTTGCAGGCACTGCAGGATTTCAATCCTTGTCGGCCTAGTGTGTTACCAATTGTTTTCTTGGTCACTGTGGTCCCAGCTGCCTGGAGATAATTGACAAGATCCTCATGTGTAGTTCTGGGATGATTCCTCACTGTTCTCATGATCATTGACACTCCACGCGGTGAGATCTTGCATGGTGCACCAGACCTAGGGAGACTGACAGTTGTTTTGTGTTTCTTCCATTTGCGAATGATTGCACAAACTGTTGTCACCTTCTCACCAAGCTGCTTGGCGATAGTTTGGTAGCCCAGTCCAGCCTTATGTAGGTCTACAATCTTGTCCCTAACTTCCTTGGACAGCTCTATGGTCTTTGCCATGGTGGAGAGTTTGGAATCTGATTGTCTGATTGCTCCTGTGGACAAGCGTCTTTTATACAGGTAACAAAATGAGATTAGCAGCACTCCCTTTAAGAGACTGCTTTTAATCTCAGCTTGTTACCTGTATGAAAGACACCTGATAGCCAGAAATCCTGCTGAATGATAGGGGATCAAATGCTTATTTCCCTCATGAACATGCAAATCAGTGCATAATTTGTTAGACATGCATTTCTTTTGAATTTTTTGTTGCTATTCTGTCTCTCAGTGTTACAATACACCGAACATTCGATTTTTATACTGATCATTTCTTTGTGAGTGGGCAAACATTCAAAATCAGCAGGGGATCAAATACTTATTTCCTTCACTGTAGCCGGTAGTTAATCTAAAAGTCACCTTTAGAGATTTGTGGTATGTTGTAAAATATTTTATGATCAATGTCTCTGTATTCCATTGAGAAAGAAGGCAATTCATTCAATCCTTTCATAGGGTGCAAAACAAACATCAGCTTGTGTATGTCAGGATTCATGGCTGAAGCAGGTAGCAAGGCTCGTCAGTCTGTTCAGGAACTGTCAGATCTCATTGTCATTTTTTAGATGTGCGCCTAGTAGAAGATCTCAGGAAATGTAGAGAGCTTTTATTATGACAATAACTGGTTTTGAAAGCCACAATAGTTTTTTACAGTCCCACTATATTGTGTAATAGTTTTTGCATCAAAATGATTGCAAAAATAAATATCACATTGGTGTGAAATTGGTTTCTACACAGAAAATTAACACTTAACTATTGAAATGTACTTTTTCACATAAATCTATATTTTATCTTATGGGCCATTATTTTAGGAAGCAAATGTGATCTTTGTGAATTGACTTTCACATATATACTTCACACACCACAAAGATCATTAATACTAAACCCAAATAGCAATGGCAGCAATTCCGTGCCATCTTTGGTGAATTCCGAAATAAAGTTAGAATGTAAGACTAGCAAATAATAGACCATGGAAATGAAAACACTGCATGCACAAGGAATTGCTCCTGACTCGTTCAACTATGTCTGCAATTTGAGCTATTCACCTCTGCAAAGAGTATTTCTTTTTTTTAGCAAAGCAGTCAACATTAGCCTGGTAAATATGTGGGGGAAAAAACAACAGCTCCATCTTCTGGCTGGTAAAGGTAAATGAAATAATGAAAAAAAGCAATATATACCTGACTTTAAAAAAAAGTGAAACATATTTTTCTTATTACTCCTGAACAAAACAAAAAAAACCCCAAATATATATATACTGTGTATATATGCACTTTTAGCATTCAGCAGAACCTAAATCAGTGGCAGGTCAGGTGTAAATGTTTTTCCTGCCAGGTCAGCACAATGCTTAGTTCTTCTAGCATTCCATCCCCTCTGGCAAGGTATGAGTACCTGTGCCATTCCATACGTCTAGTAATTGGCCAGGCTGCCTCCACTCTGTACACCTGGCGGTGCAGGCCTCTGCCCAGTTTTTATATTGGTGGGTGATGCTGGTAGGTTTTTAGCTAGTGTTAGGTGAGCTTTAAAGTGAGTCCTAGGAGAATAGTCCTTAACAGTCCCAAAATGGTCTGCTAAATGCTAGTCTCCAGGTTGGACAAAAGTTAAGGCAGGGCTTAAGTAAGGAATGAGCCTGGGGTCCCAAGGATCCTGTATATTGACTCTCTTGCTAATTTGATAATCTGACAAGTTCACTTTAAAAACTAGTAAGTGACAAACAGACAATATTTTCCCAGTATACTTACCAGCTACCCAGAAAAAAAAACAAAATTAGCCCTATCTAACAATTCATGTTAAAAACAGAGGGTTTAGTTCAGCAATTTAATCTGGCCCGCGGAGCTAGGCTCCCGCTAGGCTCCTCTCACAGTCCGCCCTGAATGAAAATCTGTCTCCTATGAGGATCTGTCCCCCTCGACGTATCTGCGCATGTGCCGGAGATCGCGGATCGGCTGCTAATGCCTGAAACTGGCACATGCGCAGATACGTCGAGGGGGACAGATCCTCATAGCAGACAGATTTTCATGCTACACCGGAACGGCGAGAGGAACGCGCGGAGCAAAGGTAAGTGAATTGACACAGGGGGGACTTAATATGGGGGATGAATTACTATGGGGGATGAATTACTATGGGGGATGAATTACTATGGGGGATGAATTAATATGGGGAATGAATTACTATATGGGGGATGAATTACTATGGGGGATGAATTACTATGGGGGATGAATTACTATATGGGGGATGAATGAATTACTATATGGGGGATGAATTACTATATGGGGGATGAATTACTATATGGGGGATGAATGAATTACTATATGGGGGATGAATGAATTACTATATGGGGGATGAATTACTATGGGGGATGAATTACTATGGGGGATGAATTACTATATGGGGGATGAATTACTATAGGGGGGATGAATTACTATATGGGGGATGAATTACTATAGGGGGGATGAATTACTATATGGGGGATGAATTACTATAGGGGGGATGAATTACTATATGGGGGATGAATTACTATGGGGGATGAATTACTATATGGGGGATGAATTACTATAGGGGGGATGAATTACTATATGGGGGATGAATTACTATGGGGGGGATGAATTACTATGGGGGGGATGAATTACTATGAGGGATGAATTACTATATGGGGGATGAATTACTATATGGGGGATGAATTACTATGGGGGATGAATTACTATATGGGGGATGAATTACTATGGGGGATGAATTACTATATGGGGGATGAATTACTATGGGGGATGAATGAATTACTATATGGGGGATGAATTACTATATGGGGGATGAATTACTATGGGGGATGAATTACTATGGGGGATGAATTACTATATGGGGGATGAATTACTATATGGGGGATGAATTACTATGGGGGATGAATTACTATGGGGGATGAATTACTATATGGGGGATGAATTAATATGGGGGATGAATTACTATATGGGGCATGAATTACTATGGGGCATGAATTACTATATGGGGGATTAATTACTATGGGGGATGAATTACTATGGGGGGTGAATTACTATGGGGGATGAATTACTATATGGGGGATGAATTACTATGGGGGATGAATTACTATATGGGGGATGAATTACTATGGGGGATGAATTACTATATGGGGGATGAATTACTATATGGGGGATGAATTACTATGGGGGATGAATTACTATATGGGGGATGAATTACTATATGGGGGATGAATTACTATGGGGGATGAATTACTATATGGGGGATGAATTACTATGGGGGATGAATTACTATGGGGGGTGAATTACTATGGGGGATGAATTACTATGGGGGATGAATTACTATATGGGGGATGAATTAGTAATTCATCCCCCATATAGTAATTGATGAAGGGGGATGAATTACTATATGGGGGATGAATTACTATGGGGGATGAATTACTATATGGGGGATGAATTACTATGGGGGATGAATTACTGTATGGGGGATTAATTACTATGCTTACTATGGGGGAATATTACTATACTTACTATGGATGACACATACACATCATTCATCTACTCTTGGTCCGGCCCCCGGGTCCAATATATGAACCCATTGCGGCCCTCAAGTCAAAAAGTTTGCCCACCCCTGGTTTAGTTGCACACATTTGCAAATATATGTGGAAGCCACAGTGCTTCACCAAGGCTCCTCTGTATACTGCGGTCCCAACTCTAAATTTTTGAGAATCTCCAAGTTGGAATACATATAGCAGTGGATAAATTAGCCCCCTAGTGACAGAGGGTAAAACAAATGTTAATCCCCGAAGACATCATATAATATTTAAAAAATGCAGCGCTAACAGTACAAACTAAATATAAAACATTAAAAGTGAACAATCCCCACCAATAGTGGATTAAGTCTTCAGTCACACTGAATCCGACTTTGAAATCTTGCAACTTCACTTGAAGTCACAATTTCAAAGTTGGATGTCAATGCGACTTGCAAGACATCTGTGCGACTTCATGCACAGATGTCTATTCAAGTCTCACCTAAACTTGCAAAAAAGTAGTGCATGAACTATTTTCAAAATCAATGCACCTCTGACAGAGCCAGAAGCTCACCGATATGACCGCTTCCATTGTGGACAATAGGGTGCGACTTGTCATGTGATTTAAAACTATGATGAAGAAGGATCTGGGAGCTCTGGTAGATCACAAGCTTAATAATGGCATGCAATGCCAAGCTGCGGGTTCTAAAGCGAGCAAAATCCTCTATTGTATTAAATGAGGTATAGACTCCAGAGAGAGAGATATCATATTACCCCGGTACAAATCATTAGTAAGACCTCATCTGGAATATGCAGTTCAGTTTTGGGCACCAATTCACAAAAAGAACATTGGGGAACTGGAGAAAGTACAGAGAAGGGCAACCAAACTGATAAGAGGCATGGAGGAGCTCAACTATGAGGAAAGATTAGAGGAACTGAATTTATTCTCTCTTGAGAAGAGGAGATTAACCGCTTGCCGCCCTGCCACTGTGTATATACGTGTGCAGGGCGGCAGTGGAGCGCAAAACCACGTTTAAAAACGGGTTCCGCGCTCCCGACACTTTCGCCGGCAGGGGGCGCGCGCACGCACTCCCGCCGACCCGCGGGTGATCCGATTCGATCCAGGAGGGATCAATCATTAGATTTCAGCCAGTGATTTCTGGCTGAAATCGGATGATCGGTCCCTGTCCTATCCTGTCCTGTGTTGATATTTACACAGGACAGGATATGATGTCATTCTTCTCTGCCTGGACACATTCCGTTCCAGACAGAGAAGAAGAGACATTTAAACGTGAGTAAAACAGCACACTGACAGTTAGAACACAGTCTAGGACACATTTAACCCCCTGATTGCCCCCCCCAGTTAACCCTTCACTGCCCTGTCACCAGTGTCACTGATCAGTGAAGCGATTTTTATTGATCACTGTATCAGTGTCGCTGGCGACTTCCAATAGTGCTAGCGCACCTCCCAGATAGCGCCAGTTTGCCCGCCAGTACACCAATAAAGCCATTTAACCCCTTAATTTCCCCCCCCCAGTTAACCCCTTAACGTAAAGTTGTTTTATTGAGTTTGTTTTATTGTTAACCATTGTTGATTTCTTTGCAGGAACGTCAAACTGCAGCACTGACCTGTTTATTCTGACAGCAACAGGGTCTTGCTTTCAGAATAGACATAAGTAGGTGTGTGCAGTGCTGTTGGATGAGATTTTTCATCCGCAGTTAAAAAAAAGAGAATATATGCCAAAGCATGGGGGCCTGGGGTGGCCAGTGGGTGGATGGCCCCCATGCTTCGGCATATATATTTTATATTTGTTGGCACATTTCATATGTGCCCACCATTAGAAGTGGGTGGATTGAGGGAGGTTTCTAATGGTGGGCATACCACACTCTTTTTCTGGCAGAGATTTCTTCTCTTTTTTTTCATTCAGCCCACAGGCTGCATAAAGAAAAAAAGAACATATCATATACACCCAACAAGGACCAGTGACGTACTGGTACATCACTGGACTTTGAATGGTTATACCAGGGTGATGCCTTTCATGTAAAAGCATTCCTAGTGGTTAATTAGCTGCAGAATTGCCTTTACAAGCAGTGGGAGAAAATGCCCCCCCCCCTTCCTCAGATAGCATTAAAAGTGATTAAAAAAAAAAAAAAATTAAAGGGACAGTGTAAAAATAATTAAATAAATCAGAAAAAAAAAAAAAAAAGAAGGACCCTCGCCCATCCGCGCACGCGCACACCTGCGGTCGTGAGCGTTGACCCTTTCCCAGTATGGAAACAGCGATTGCACCATGCATGTGAGGTATCGCCACGAACGTCAGATCAAGGGCAGTAATTATAGCTCTAGACCTCCTCTGTAAATCTAAAATGGTAGCTTGTAAAGGCTTTTAAAGCGTTGCCTATAGATATTAAAAATGTATGCAGTTTGTCGCCATTGCACAGGGCATGCGTAATTTTAAAGCATGTCATGTTTGGTATCTATTTACTCAGCATAGCATCATCTTTTATATCATACCAAATAATTGGCCAATATATTGTGTTTTTGTGCATTAAAATTAAAAAAAGTGTATATTTTTCAAAAAAATTGCGTTTGAAAAATCGCTGTGTAAGTAATATGTGAGATAAAAAATTGCACCACCCACCATTTTATTTACTAGGGTGTATGCTCTAAGAAAATATATAATGTTTGAGGGTTCACTTTAATTTCCTAGCAAAAATACAGATTTTTTTAATGTGAACAAAAAGTGTCAGAAAAGGCTTGGTCTTCAGGTGGTTAGAAGAGTGAGTGATGTGTGGCATAAACCTCTAATGCTGGGCATAAAATGCCCCCACCCCTCAAAATGACCCCTTTTTGGAAAGTAGACACCCCAAACTATTTGCTGAGAGGCATGTTGAATCAATAGAAGAATTTATTTTTTTACCACAAGTTTTTGGAAAATGAAGAAAGAAAATAAAAATAATTTTTTCTTTTCTTTTTTATATTTCAAAACCTTGTGAGAAAAAATTAGATCTGCAAAATACTTACCATGCCTCTTTTTAAACTCCTTGGAGTGTCCACTTTCCAAAAAGGGGTCATTTGGGGGGGTTTGGTGCTATCCTGGCAGTACAGGGCCTCCAAAACTGTGATAGGTAGTGGGGAAGTGAAATGAAGAAGTTACGCACCTTCAGGCTTTCAAAGTGCTCATTGGATTTCAGGCTCCTGTATGTGGCTAGGCTCCCAAAAAGTGTCACACGTGTGGTATCCTCATACTCGGTAGAAGTAGCAGAATGTATTTTGGGGTATAATTCCACATATACCCATGGCTTGTGCAAGAAATACATCATTTAAATGACAATTTTGTGTAAAGAAAAAACAAAAAAAAAGTTTTTGTCATTTTCCAGAAACTTGTGGAAAAAAAATAAATCTTCCATGGACACAATATGTCTCTCAGCAGATAGCTTAGGGTGTCTGCTTACCAAAAAGGGGTCATTTGGGGGTGTTTGTTCTATCCTGGTATTTTAGCACCTCAAGAGATGTGATGGGCGGTCAGAAAGTAAAAGCTGTGTAAATTTCAAATTATCTATACCATAGTTTGTAGACACTATAACTTTCACACAAAGCAATCAATATACACTTATTGGGATTTTTTTTTACCAAAAACATGTAGCAGAATACATTTTGGCTTAAATTTATGACTAACTTTGAGTTTACTTTGAGTATTTTTTTATAGCTGAAAGTAGAAAAAATAGTTTTTTTTTCAAGATTTTCGTGTTTTTTTTGTTTATAGCGCCGAAAATAAAAAGCGCACAGGTGATCAAATACCACCAAAAGAAAGCTCTATTTGTGTGAAAAAAAGGACGTAAATTTTGTTTGGGTACAGCATTGCATGACCGCGCAATTATCATTTGAATTAGTGCAGCGCTGTATAGCAAAAAAAGGCATAAATTACAGTATCTATACCATAGTTTGTAGACGCTATAACATTCACACAAAGCAATTAATATACACTTATTGAGATTTTTTTACCAAAAACATGTAGCAGAATACACTTTGGCTTAAATTTATGACTAACTTTGAGTTTACGATATATTTTTTATAGCTGAAAGTAGAAAAAATTGTTTTTTTTTCAAGATTTTCGTGTTTTTTTGTTTATAGCGCCAAAAATAAAAAGCGCACAGGTGATCAAATACCACCAAAAGAAAGCTCTATTTATGTGAAAAAAAGGAGGTAAATTTCGATTGGGTACAGCATTGCATGACCCCGCAATTATCATTTGAATTAGTGCAGCGCTGTATAGCAAAAAAAGGCATAAATTACGGTATCTATACCATAGTTTGTAGACGCTATAACGTTCACACAAAGCAATCAATATACACTTATTGGGATTTTTTTACCAAAAACATGTAGCAGAATACACTTTGGCTTAAATTTATGACTAACTTTGAGTTTACGATATATTTTTTATAGCTGAAAGTAGAAAATATTGCATGACCGCGCAATTATCATTTGAATTAGTGCAGCGCCAAACAGCAAAAAAAGGCCTGGTCATTAAGGGGGGTAAATCCTCTGGGGCTCAAGTGGTTAAGGGGGATATGATCAACATGTATAATACATAAGGGGGGATATGATCTCCATGTATAATACATAAGGGGGGATATGATCTCCATGTATAATACATAAGGGGGATATGATCTCCATGTATAATACATAAGGGGGGATATGATCTCCATGTATAATACATAAGGGGGGATATGATCTCCATGTATAATACATAAGGGGGGATATGATCTCCATGTATAATACATAAGGGGGATATGATCTCCATGTATAATACATAAGGGGGGATATGATCTCCATGTATAATACATAAGGGGGGTATGATCTCCATGTATAATACATAAGGGGGGGATATGATCTCCATGTATAATACATAAGGGGGGATATGATCTCCATGTATAATACATAAGGGGGGATATGATCTCCATGTATAATACATAAGGGGGATATGATCTCCATGTATAATACATAAGGAGGGATATGATCTCCATGTATAATACATAAGGGGGGATATGATCAACATGTATAATACATAAGTGGGGATATGATCTCCATGTATAATACATAAGGGGGGATATGATCTCCATGTATAATACATAAGGGGGGTATGATCTCCATGTATAATACATAAGGGGGGATATGATCAACATGTATAAATACATCAGTGGTTCATATAGTGAACTTGGTGTAGTTATTCACCCTGAGGTCATCACAGAGGACAAGGGGGCCCTCTTTACGTCTGGAGGAAAAGAAATATAATCTCCAAACACGGAAAGGTTTCTTCACAGTGAGAGCTGTGAAAATGTGGAATAGACTCCCTCAAGAGTTGGTTCTGGCCTGGATTATTTTTTGGATACACAGAATATAACTGGATACTAACATGTATAGATAAAGTTGATCCAGGGAATATCCAATTGCCTCTTGGGGAAACATGAAGGAATTTTTTTCCCTGCAGGAGCAAATTGGATCATGCTTTGCTGGGTTTTTTTTGTGCCTTCCTCTGGATCAACTGTGGGTATAGGATTATAACCTTATTTTATAGTTGAACTGGGTGGACTTTTGTCTTTCTTCAGCCAGACTAGCTAACTATGTAACTTTGACAAGTTGCATCGGTATGACCAGGGTCTAAGGGGAGTGCTAAAGTTTAGTCTATGATTTTACTACACTATGTGCTGGCATTCTTCTCTTTTGTGGTGTTTGTTGCCCTGAGAGAGATCTGTTTGGGCCTGATAACTGCACTATTTGACCAATCCTTCGGGTGCTCAAATCCTTTGGCAAGAGGCTGTGTGATAGGGTGGATAGGATCTTTCTATCTATGGCTTCTTTCTCCAGGAACCAGCAATTGCAAACTAAGGTGGACCTCGTATGGATTAATATTTCAATTTGTGTGATTTTGTACTCCCCTTAATCCACTATTGGTGGTGTTGTTCACCTGTAATGTTTTATGTTTAGTTTGTATTGTTATCACTGCACTGATTATATATTATATGATGTATTTTGCCTATTGAATGTGCCAGCTGCTTTTTTTTATTCATATTTTTTAGACCTGAGCACAAATATGTTGGGTATCTAATGCCCGAAGATAGTTTTGCAACCTTGACATGTGAAAGTAGAACTGTACCAGGGGCGGACTGACCATTTGGAAACCCGGGCACTGCCCAAGGGCCCGGGGTCAGTAGGTGGCCCCATGAGATGCCCCTGGTACCTTTTTCATAGGCTTTTTTGACAGCATGTAGTGGGTATTACTGGGTGATTGGAGCAAGGGCGGACTGACCATTCGAGCACTCGGGCACTGCCCGAGGGCCCGGGGTCAGTACGGGGGCCCCATGAAATGCCCCTGGTACCTATTATAGGCTTTTTTGAGTGTGCTTTGAGTGTGGGCAAGGACACAGGGACCCCATGATCCCCCATTGCCCGGGGGCCCCATGAGTTGTCAGTCCGCCCCTGAACTGTACATATCATCACAACTACTTTGTGTATCCAGGTGGATTATAACTTGTTGGACTTTCTTTTGGTGCTAAATGGTAACAAATATCTCTTGACAACTGGCCCAAAAAAGTAACAAAAAAAAAAATATATTTTTTTTTAATTGAGCTGTTTATATCTTGCTATTACCATAATTCACCACTTCTCCTGCTCCTGATGATCTCAGCAATACCACATATGTGTATGTTAGTTGTTGTTTGTAGCCTTAGTAGGGCCCAGAAACATTGGTGCGCATTTTTCTTTTTTTGTTCTACTAAAATACACAGACACAAATTTAAAAAATGTTTCTTTAAAAAAACAAAATGCTACCCAAAATGTACCTACCTTGACCTTTGACCCCAACCTTTGACCTTGACCATTGACCGCTACATTAGCAATAATACTAACCTTGGCACTGACCTTGATTAATCTTTGATCTAGCTATTTTTTCTTTTTTTCTCGTTTATCTACATCTTCATCTCCTGCAAGGAATGAAAGATACAAAGTATCTTTTTCTCCATTCAGAAGAGAAAGTAAACAGATAAGCGGACTACACAGTGACTGATAACTGTGCCAATCAAAGGCTATCACAGCGATCAGGTGACTCAGAATCAGGAGTCCTGGGTCCCGATTGTTAGTACAAGACCCAAGGATCCCAGTTGGAGCCCAATCTCTGTGCTGGGAGCTTGCTGAGTGGAGTGCTCCCAGCACAAAGACAGGTACACAGATATGCTGCCTAAAGGCCCACTTCAGCGGTGTCACATATTTTCATATCATCATCAGAAAGAGGTTAAGGGCAGGTTTGCTTGGAGGAAGCCCACTTCTCCTTAAAGGCACAGGAATTGGATGTCCAGCAAGAGCACAGTGGTAGCTGAAGTCATCCAATGTGTCCCCACACCAAATTCAGCGAACAAGCTATACAAAAAGACGGCAACCAACCCAATTTATAACTAACTTTTGCGGTAAGGTGCACATGGAAGGGCAAAGCGCATCACAAACAGACAAAAATTTCTCAGCACACTTACTATGAATTGTCTAACAATTCACGCTAAAAACAGAGGGTTTAGTTGCAAACATTTGCAAGTATATGTAGAAGCAAAAGAGCCCAAGTCAAGGTTCCTCTATATGTTGTGGTCCTAACTCTATAGGTTTGAGAGTCTCCATTTTGGAGCAATCCAACTTAAAGCAGTGGATCATGTGAATCGACCATAGTGCTCAGGGAATAGGTAGGTATAAGAATCTTTCCTCTAACGGGTAGTTAGTATAGAGCTTAAAATGGGGGTGGGAGTAGGTCTAAGCTCTATGATACCCGTAATGTCCTTGACTGGCCCTGGCACCTCCTCCCCAGCTTCTTCAATGGGCCAATCATTGGCCATCTTGTTTGCCCGATGCAGGATGACATACCTTTGATGCACACACTGGAATTCAGTCATCTTAGCACACAGGCACCGCATTAGAATTTCTACTAAGCTGTGCATGTACAACTCAGTGCACATATTAATGAAGACAGCAAGCAGGGAGGTAAGTTAATTTTAATGCAGAAAAGGCATTGCATGCAACAGCAGCAGAGAAAAATCAGATCTCCTGTCCTACATATATGTTTCATCTGTGTATTTTTCTGTTTGCCTGGAGTCCAGTTTTAAAGTCCAATTTCAGGAATTAGACAAAAGTTACCCTTAGGACGAATTCACACTATAATGCCGTCAAATTACAGAGAAGCCGGCTGTGCTATGGGGTAGTGTGGTGAGCGATTCAGCGCTCCCTTTTTTTGTTTTTTTTGCTTGTTATGTATGAGCTTTATTTTAAATATACAAAACGTCCACTTCATTTACTGCAATGCACTGCACTGCGCTGCCTGACATTGCAGAGCGATTTGGGAAGGTGCACTGTGATAAAATGCAGCATTTATACATTGCAGTGTGAATGGGACACATAGGAAACAATTGTTTCCCGTGTATCCCTGTGGTGACAGACATTTTACCATGCTGTAAAATGTCTGTTACTGCATATAGTATGAATTGGCTGTTATGTTGCCCCCTCCCTCACTGCAAGGATTAAATGCTCCCTAAATCTAGGGGGTAGATGAACAGGCTGTATTACTTACCCAGAATCCCATCTGTGGATGGTCCCTCTGCACTATCACGTACCCTCTGCACCATCATGGTCACTCTGCACCATCACGTACCCTCTGTACCATCACGGTCTCTCTGCACCATCATGTACCCTCTGCACCATCACGTACCCTCTGCACCATCACGTACCCTCTGCACCATCATGGTCCCTCTGCACCATCACGTACCCTCTGCACCATCATGGTCCCTCTGCACCATCACATACCCTTTGCACCATCATGGTCCCTCTGCACCATCACATACCCTTTGCACCATCACGTACCCTCTGCACCATCACGTACCTTCTGCACCATCACGTACCCTCTGCACCATCATGGTCCCTCTGCACCATCACGTATCCTCTGCACCATCACGTACCCTCTGTGTCATTATGTACCCTCTGTACCATCACGTACCCTCTGCACCATCACTTACCCTCTGCAACATCATGGTCCTTCTGTACCATCACATACCCTCTGTACAATCACGTACCCTCTGCATCATCACGTACGCTCTGCACCATCACGTACCCTCTGCACCATCATGGTCCCTCTGTACCATCACGTACCCTCTGCACCATCATGTTCCCTCTGCACCATCATGGTCCCTCTGCACCATCATGGTCCCTCTGCACCATCATGGTCCCTCTGCACCATCACGTACCCTCTGCACCATCATAGTCCCTTTGCACCATCACGTACAATGCAGGACTATAAGCCCTGCATTGTATGTAGAGAAGGCAGGAATGCAGCTGTGGCCGGCTGGGAGCTTTGCGGGACCAACCACACCACTACAGGCATCCTACTGGAGCGAGAATTAAGGTAAGTATTACACCTCATTCATGCACCCCTAGACTTAACAAGCATTTAGCCCTGCAGTGCTGAGGGGTCCACTGCAGGGGTATTTTTTGTAGTGCCTGGAGTTGAGCTTTCAAGCAGAACATAACCCTCAAAGACACTCACCTCCACCTTCCAGTAATATGGTGGTTCCATCCTTCGTCAGCCGCTGTCATCCCACTTGGCCTCTTGATTGGCCAGTGGGGGAATAGCATTAGCCCGCACATGTGCACAGGAGCCAGTCATTGTGGCACACCTGGAGTGTGGTGGGAATGCATGCTGAGCTGCGCATGCATAGCTCAATGTACATTCAATTGAACTCTACAAGCAGGTAGGTAAGTGTTTGTTACTGCAGAATAGACAAAATGTCTCTTCTGCAGTAAAGTTCGGGCTGCTTGCAGTTTTTCACTAGTCAAAGTAGAATTCCAACCTAAAACTAAGCAGCACACGGAGCCCAGGAGATCAAACAAAAACAAAACTGACTTGATTCCCCCACCCACACACTCAATGTGGATAGGGGAATCCTCCCAGCTGTGCTATTGTATTATGACAGCAAGGAGACATTCCCTCCATCAGAATGCACTAACCAGCCATGCTGGCTGTAGCTGGCTGTCAAGCAGGGAAAATCCAAGCAGATTGGTATATCGACTTCTGTACAACATCCCTGCCCATACATGGATCAAAATTCGATTGCTACCTGCTGATCCAGACAAATTCTGATTAATGTATGGCCAGCTTAACTAATATTAAACATGCCCCCTACCCCTCCTAACACCTATGCTGACTATCCTGTGTAAGCAATACATATACGCTTACCTATTTTCAGCCCACTCTGGTCCGGTCACATGATCCCCTACATCATCCATCGGTGGCTGCAGGGGAGAAGAGAGTGTTCAACAACGGCTGGGAAATCCAGGTCACCCATAGGCTCCCATTTCCCAGCCATTGTTGGCACTCCCTCCTCTTCCCTGCAGTCACCTCTGACAGGGGAGCCGGATCTGATGAGTGGACAGGGGTGGGCTGAAAGTCGGTAAGTATAGACATTATTACACGGGTTAGTCGACGTAGATATTAGGAGGGGGAGGGGACATTTTAAAGATTAGTTTAATTCTACTTTGAGTTTAGCTCCACTTTCCACCCGCCCCTGCATTGCTCCCGTCCAGCCGTTTTTATACATGGGCCGGACGGGAGCAGTGCAGGGTCGGGTGGCCGTTTATAAACGGCCTCCCCGCTCCCTGCTTGTGTGCACCCCCTGGGAGCGTGCAGCACTGCGATCCGGTGCCCACTGTGTCCCGATCATTGTACGGGACCTCTGTGTGAGGTCCCGATCATGTGATCACTGATTGGCCAATCAGTGATCACATGAAGAGTAGTAAGCAAGATGTCACTTCTGACATCATTGCTTACTACTAGTGAAATCTGTGAATGATCACAGAGATCACATGGTACAGGGCCATTCAAAACAGCCTTGTACCATGTGACAAGCTGTGACCAATTACAGCTCTCACAGTGTTTCTCAATGGCTGCAGGAATGCAGCCAGAGAGAAGGAGAAATTATTGCTTTTACAGCCTTTATGGGTGTAAAAGCAATCAGTGTAAAAAAAAAAAATATTCATGGTGACCTGTATTGCTAGGGTGACAGTATGTTAAAAAACAACATAAATAATAATATAAAAAAATAAAATAAAAATGTAAAAACAAATTAGAAAAATTATAATTTTTGGTTATAAACTAATTTGGGTTATTTTTTTTACTAAAAAGATAATTGAAAAAATTTTGGCCAAGATTTATGAAGAAAGATTATTTATTTTCAAAATTTTATAAGAAAAACACTTTTTTTCAAAATTTTGGGACTTTTTCATTTATATAGCAAAAAAAAATAAAAATCCCAGTGGTGAATAAATACCGCTAAAATAAAGTTTTATCTGTCTCAAAAAAATGCTAAACAATTAATACAGGTACAGTGTTGCATGACCGCGCAATTGTCATTCAAAGTGTGACAGCGCTGAAAGCTGAAAATTGGCCTGGACAGGAAGGGGGTAAAAGTGGCCGGACTTGAAGTGGTTAAAGAGTAGGGATGAGATGCAGGTTCAGGTCGAATATGAGTTTGACCCAAACTGAAGTTGTTCACAGTCTGGGAAAATGGTGAACTAACACGACCCCTCACCTGCAATTATTACAGTCGTATTACAATACTCAATGCAACAACCATAACCTATATCAGACAGACATGAATTCCAGCCAGCCATGCATGCCCCATAAAGACCAGACTGGTGGGTAAGTCACTGACCTTGTCTGTGGTGTCCAGAGTGAAGATCAGCCCGCTGGAAGCTCTCACCATGACATGGGGCTACAATATAAAGCAACTGGATAATAAAGGAAATGCTGGTAATCCAATCTTTCTGCACACAGTGCATGTCTGAGCCAGCCAGGGACAGCAACACAAAGCATACATGGACTTAAATAGGATGAATTGGGAAACTTAAGCAGGACAGTAAATTGATTATAAGAAAGAACAGCAGTGACCTAAAGAATAGAACATTGGTTCCTAGAGAAAGCAAAGTAAAGAAGTCCATCAGGGACAGTGCATTCCTTCTTTTTCGGAGAGGGGAGTGATTGGGAGTATCTGGTTTCTGCAGAGGAGGGTTTCATTTAGGAGTTTGCAGGGAGTCCCCCTTCTGTTCCATTTACATACTTGCAGTTGTAGATTCCACTGCTTGTGTTACATTAGCCTCAGGAAAGTTTTTTTTTTTTTCCTTTCTCATATTTCCCAGAGTTCTCAATAAACTTTTACTGACCTCAAACCACTTGCTGATCATTGCTATTACAGGGAGTCCATCTCCAAGGAAAGAAGATTTAGACAAGCGGCAGTCTGCTAATTAGATATAGTAATGTGATTCCCATAGTCTCCGAGTCTGTGTTCACCTATAAGTGGCTCACCCCGGTATTGTGGAGTCAGCTGCCACAGACAGACCGCAGTACACAAACAACTGCCAGAAAAATCAATCTGGTTCATTCACATTGATCTATTAGATGGGAAGCTCTTACGAGCAGGGCCCTCCGAATTCTAATGTACTCAATTGGATTATAACTGTGCTGTCTTCATTTATTTTGTAAAGTGCTGCATTAACTGTTGGGACTATAAACATTTTAAAATAATAATAAAATAATAATATACATTATAATAATAATAATAATAAAAAATAAATATATTATTAATAATAATAATAATAATATTGCTGTCTGCAAACAATTAACTGTTTTGAATGGTATTGTACTGTGCTGTCTCCCTTTATCTTGCAAAGTGCTGCATAAACTGTTGGAAATATAAACATCTTAAAATAATAAAACAATAATAATATAAACTAAAAACTAAACAATTAAAATATGAATTATTATTATTATTATTATTAATAATAATAATAATAATAATATCAAATAAATAAAATAATAATCATAGAATATCAGTAATAATAATAATAATAATAGTGTTGTCTGCAAACAATTTACTGTATTAAATTGTATTGCACTGCACTGTCTCCCTTTATCTTGCAAAGTGCTGCATAAACTGTTGTAACTATAAAAATCTTAAAATAATAATAAATAATAATATAAAATAATAATAATATCACTGTCAGCAAAAATGTTACTGTATTGAAGAGTATTGTACTGTGCTGTCTCCCTTTATTTTGTAATGTGCTGCATAAACTATTGGGACTATAAACATCCTAAGATAATAATAAAATAATACTAAAAATAATAATAATCAATAATCATAAAATAATAATCATAAATAAATTATACTACTACTAGTAATAATAACAATAATAACAATATAATAATAATGATAATGCTGTCTGCAAACATTTTACTATATCTATAAATACATAAAATAATAATAACATTGTCTGCAAACATTTTATTGTATAAATAAATGCATAACATATTAATAATAACAATATTCCTGCCTGCAAAAATGTTACTGCGTTAATGCACATTTTTTTTTGGCCCTGAAATTAGCAGCAATGATATGACTCCAGCCTACAAGTGCATCTTACATTATGAAAACACGTGCAGTTTTACGGGATGTTAACATACCTTATGGCATTCTTTTTTTGTGTGTTTTGTTGCTTGTTGCTCCCTCCCACATCGCTTTTGTGGTTTGGTGGCAGTGAACCTTCCCTGATGGCAGAACGCAATGATCACTGCTGGTGGCTATAGCCGCTGGCAGTGATCGCATGACAAGGTCCAACTGGTTGTACTGAAGTCCATTGATGACCATCTATGGCTGACGTTACTGTCATTTCCTTTTTCAGGCAAGAACATGCAAAATGCATTCAGCAAAGCATGTAAACCTTTAAATTGAAAGTAAAAACACGCTGTAATGAGAACCTGAAACATGTGCAGTTTAAAAAGACAATATAACACAAATCTGGGTGTCAATGTCCTGCTCATCTGCACAGCCCAAAGTTTCTTGATTCTTGTAGATTTACAGTGGACACCTAAAGTGGATGTTAATCCTAACTGAATGATATTTAGTTTGCCAAAACACTATGCATCATAAACAACTGCCCCTTAAAAAACAAAAAATAAATGAAAAAAATAGTTTTCACATTTTTTCCATCCTTTTTTGCATCTCAGTGTTTATTTTCTGCAACCTCTTTTCAGCCACTCCCTCTCTAAATGCACTCTAGTGTTGCCTGTATGGCATTTTCCAGGGCAGGTTTCCTGATAGTGACAACAGTGGACCATGCCCATGTTATGTATATGGAAACGACCATTTGTAGCTACACTCGGGCTTACCATGTGTCGCTACTCCGGGATCTGTTCTTCTCTTACCTTGTCCTGCGCTCCCGCGATGTCCCTCCTGCAGTGTCCCCGGCAATGTAATCCGGCGGATGCTGGCATCTGTCATCTGGGTTCCATCCCCTGCGAGCGTCGGGACATACGGGGGACGGAACGGCGGAAAATTTGAAAATGACAAAAAGTGACATTCACTAAATACACTAAAATCACATAGTATAACATTCCTGTATCAAACCATTTCACATACATTTTGTCCCGAGTGCTTTGTCCGGTGCCCTGCCTGCATTTTTACTGTTCTTTCTGCTTGGAAACTGAGAAACGTCCATGGCGTCCAAAAAACGTCCCTTTAGGTCAAAAGCGGTTTTAGACCAGCTAGAGAACAGTGATAGTAAATTAGAACCACTTGCAGAATTGAGTGATAATGATTCGTGGGGAAATTCGTCATCAGACACTGAAAACAATTTTGCGACTTTGCTCAGTGATGTGCGAACTTGGCGCTCTATTTCAAATTTCAGTGTTTTTGGTTTGATTATATTATGGAATTAAATTTATTATTATATTATTATTTTTTATGATTATTTAATAAATTATAATTTATGATTTTGTGTTTCAAGTTTTATCATACCCGAGATGTTTACTAGACTCTTGTTTGGACAGACTTCAGTGAGTTATTCCTAAAAATTACAAGCCTACAATAAAAAAAACATATTTCCATGCAAAAAAATGTACCGCTTTGAGCACAGAAATATGGACATAATCAGACCGCTAGGGAGGTTAAAGACAGTTTTGGCCAGGCTCTGTCTTTTTTTGACCATTTCCTAACTGTGATCCAGCTAAAAAGATACTCAGTTTTGAGGACGAACTTACGTAACGTATCATCTTTACTATTATTCCTATATACTCTGTAATATTGGTTTAGATTTCTTTGTTAGTGCTTTGCTTTCTTTGTAAATAAAGAAGACCTTGCTTCCTTGAGCATTGTGTTGGTTATTATAGCTAATATTGCAGTATATTTCGTCCTTCAATAGTGTCAAAGCTTAGATATTTACTAATTAATTATAGGAACCAACAAATTAAAGAATAAATAGGGGGATTCCAGACCCCCCTTTAGTATTTATTTCAGGTGTCAAGAGTCTGCATATTAAGAGTCATTCTAGTGCAAGATATACATGTGGAAGGTGCAGTCAGCAAGCAGCCTGTTGCAAATGTGTACCTTCTATAGGTGGAACAGCCTTTACCTATATGTTGGGAAAGGTGGTATGTTGGTGGCACTCTATAGGCCACTTTCTGTTTCCCTTATCAACCGGAGCAGAATTGCATTGCAGAGGTCCACATCCTATAGAGGTGCACAATGAAGCCCGTGCTATGTGCACAGTGGGGTTCCATGCTGACACCAGGACCGGAGGTCAAAAATTCTGGACACATGGCTGTGGTCAATGTTTGGCATGATCCACCTAATTGTAAGCTACAGTGGAAAGATGTACATTTACACAGGAGCCTAAGAGTAACTGGAGAACAGTTGTGCAAGTGGTGCACATTCATCTCTAAGAGTAGAGGCCCGCCTTAAGGTTGAGTTTTCTTTTCAATGGTGGCCTTGGCCTTGTTCCAGGGCATTGGTGAAATGTCACAAGAGTAAAGGTACACCATATTTATGAAGTAGAGTAATCCTGTCTCAGGTGCCCAGCATAGCCCAGAAGAACCCACCCCAGGGTAGGCCTCCTATGTGACCCACACTTGGCGCCCACCCAGGAGGGGAACATGGAGGAGGTACCAAGTGCTTGCCGCACATGCCACTTCTCACCCTCCCCTCCGACATCCTACTATATTTCTAACCCTGTTAATCATGGCATGCCCTTAAACTAAGCCTATGAACCAACTGTGCCTTTGCTACCATGAACATACCAAATAATACTTCAATAAGTCATAATATGTTCAACCTAGGGTGCCCATGCCAAGCCCGTGCCTCAAGGAAAAAACCCACCAACTTAAGGGCAGGGTGAAAGGACCCACTGGATTCTGAGACTGACAGGCCAGGGAACATCTCCAGAGAAGTAGAAACCTCCTCTCATGACACCAAATGTCCCAAAGAGCTGCATGCTAAGGCAAGGCAAGGCAAAGCCTCAAACAAGAACATCTGATACTCTCCAAAACCTGCCCAGGGGGAGATTATTTAGGTGTTTTGTACACAGCCTGGGCAAAGAGCTTGTGAGCATGGAGTCTGAATTTAGATTCCAGCACAATACCTATGGTGAAAGAAAAGGTCCATGGGCCACCGTTCCACTTTCATGCCACATCATTGGGAATTTCACAAGATGTGCATGGACTTCAATCCAGAAAATTCATTCTTGCAGTCAAGATACTCCTCCATACTTACAACTTCCTTAGGTAGAACTGAATATAGTCTCCAATCCATGAACCCAAATTGTTGCTCCAATCAGAAGCCAAATAAGTATCCTGCCAATCACGCCAAGCTTTGTAGGACTGTGGTCTATGCCCTACGTGCAACAGATTATTATTACCAGTACCCCCCTCCCCTAGTGGATTGAATATGTGAGATTGCAGTGTGAGTGACCACAAAAAAATGTTCGGCTGAGAGAACCTCCAGCTGCAGTATGAAGTGAAACATTGAGCAGAGGTATTACTACCATGGCTAAATGTGACAGCTTCTTCCTGGCTTTTAGGGAGCCATATCTAAACTTAAACTTTAAAAATTGACTGAGCTAGGTGGACAATTATTGGCGGAACTGTGACAACATCCTATCAGATGCAGTCACAGTTTGGCAGCTCCATTGAATTCAGGCACCTGAGGGTACAGTGACTGCCTAAAAACAATGGTCAGCATTTGAGATTCCTGTTAGTGTGAATGGGGGAATTGTTTTCTCTCCTTCAACTCGCAGTAGTGAGTGCATCCTGCAGAGAACAGGACCATGTCGTTACATTGCTCTCTGCAGTATTCCTCCGATAGCCCGAGGGCCAAGCTATGATGACCTGGGATCAAAGGAAGTGGGCTGGATGATGCTGGGTGTCACTCAACTCACAAAACAAAGTGTGCATGGTCAGTGAGTGGGTGAGTCAGCGGGGGGGAGGGGGGGGGGGGGTCAGCTGAAGAAGTTTTTTTTCTTTGTACCAATAATAGAGCACTCATGCCAGCATTAATCCAGAGGAATGTCCCAGTGGCAAAGGATGCTTAGGGGTTCTGTAAGCTTGTTCTTTTGAGAATAACAATGTAAAGGCTTCCTCACCAAAGAACACTTTGTAATCAGAATATACCATCAAGTCAATTAAACTCCTTGGATATTGATCAGTTAATTAGCAGAGAGGGTCTCTCTCGGCTCCTGGCTCCTGCTCCCTGCCTTTCCCCAGGGTTTGATGTGATGTCAAGTGCATGCCCCGCCCCCTTCAGCAAGGTTCCTGGCACAGCTCCCACCCCTGCAGCTCGCTACGTTTGCCGGCTCACGTTTCCTGCCTGCCCTCAAGGTACAGTGTGTTTGTACTTACAGGGGCATGCTGATGGGCAAATTGAATGTTAAGGGGCACTCTGATGGGCACATTTTATGTTAAAGGGGCACTCTGATGGGCACATTTTATGTTAAAGGGGCACTCTGATGGGCACATTTTATGTTAAATTTTTAGTAACCGGACCTTCTTGAATTTTAATTCAACACCCCTGTAAAAATATAATTGTGTTAGTGCATTTGTACAGGAATCAAAGCACAATACAGAGGAAGAAGGGTCCCACCACTAGGTACCAGGGGAGTAGGACCCCATGTGCTGGAAACTGGAAATCCCCATTTCTTTGTTCTAGTTCTTTGTATCAACTTTTTATGTCTCAGAACAATAATCATATTACTTTATAGCAAGTTTGTTCAGGTTTGACTAATACAGTCCAATTCTATTTCGCTGTTACAATTAGATGAAATTAAGTGGTTACAATGATGTTGGGGAAATCTATAATTGTAGCTGTTTATTTTATTTTAAACAATGAGACTTTAAAGCTGCCTTGGCTTCATCCACACTCAGGTAATTCCCTATATGCTAAACAAAATACAATAAAGTGGAACTAAATGCTCTCAATCCACATTAACTATGTTTAATCCTTATGCTGCTAGTATTAGTAAATGGATAAGAAAGTATATTATGTTTACATGTTTTAAACTTTTGTTTTACATTTCTTCGGTTGCTTCCTGGTTTCTGACCTAGTCAAAAATGATATCATACATCCCAGGAGTCTTCAGGAGAGGAAGAGGGGTTTTCTCAACTAAGCTCCTGCCTGCAAGCCTGATCTAAGGACAGATGGATTCCCAGAAGTAGATGCTAGATAAATCATCTGCCCTTATTCAAGATAACAGAAATGTTAGGGGGAGGTTTTTCAAAGTGATTTCTCAACAAAATAAAACATGGAGACATGGATGGATGGGTAAGTTTGCGTTGAACATTAAAAATTAATAAAATCTTGTTTTCAGCTGGTGGTGCTCAGATACAGTTAAGTTCTGCTTTAAAACCAAAGCTAATCTATATTTGGTTGCACAATGCTCTGACAGTATACGAGAGATTCATTAAATATGTGATATCTAACCTTTGGATTGAAAGTTTAGGACACCCAGGGGTGGACTGACAACTCATGGGGCCCCCGGGCAATAGGGGATCATGGGGCCCCTGTGTCCTTGCACAAACTCAAAAAAGCCTATGAAAAAGGTACCAGGGGCATCTCATGGGGCCCCCTACTGACCCCGGGCCCTCGGGCAGTGCCCGGGTTTCCAAATGGTCAGTCCGCCCCAGGGGCAATGTCAGGGATTTTTATTGTGTTAAATGATTTACAGCTAAAATCATACATGAAGATAATATGTCTAAAATACCACATTTTTATTTGACATTCTCATATAAACCCATCATTTCTCCCGGCCCAGGGTCAGTTGTAAACATGTTTTGGAGTTGTGAGAATCTTCAGCCATTATGGCATGGTATTAGGAACCTGAAGCCTCGAATGACAACCAATTAACCTAACTATGTCCATTTGTCGGCCGTTTGCACACATCCATGTTGTTCTATACTAGGCTGAAAAGTTTATATATACTTTGGAGTTTATTTACCAAAGCTGGAGAGTGCAAAATCAGACTCACTTCTGCATAGAAACCAATCAGCTTTCAGGTTTTATTGACAAAGCTTAATTGAACAAGCTGAGGCTAGAAGCTGCTTGGTTTCTATGCAGAAGTGAGCCTGATTTTTCACTCTCTGGTTTTAGTTAATAAACCTCTTTGTGTTCAGCTATATAATGGGTGATTGCCCACATTTGGAAATCCATCTTTGTCCCCTTTAAACAATTTATTTCTAGAATAGACTCATTGATGCTTATGTAGAGAAGATTCCATATAACCCATAACTCTGTGACTCACGTTCATGATACTGTAAGTGGGATGTGTGGTCCTAAATTTACTACAATGCTAACTACGTCAATGTACTATGACTACTATGCCTATTGTAAGATGTGCTAGAGTTTGACTATCCCCTAGGTTGCTGGTTTTAATACTATAAAATCTTATGTACTATTTAATTTGCACTATAATTTAATATGGCGGAGAAGGCCTTTGACAGACTGGCATGGGATTATATGGAGGGTGTTCTATCTGGTCTCGGGCTTCCTCCCCGCTTCTTGAACTTCATCATGTCCCTATACACGACACCAACGGCTAGAGTGAGAGTGAATGGTCTCCTCTCAGATGCTTTTTCAATACGAAATGGAACAAGACAAGGATGCCCATTATCCCCCCTCCTATTCATCATCACACTTGAACCGTTTCTGCACTGCATTAAACAAAATGACAGCATTAAAGGGATTGCAATTAATGGCAAAACACAAAATCGCGGCCTTCGCTGACAACATTTTACTTTTCTTAACAGACCCACATATTACATTGCCTAACCTACTACATGACTTCAAGCTGTTTCAGTATCTAGCCAATTTTAAAATCAACTTCAATAAATCTCAAGCCCTAAATATTTCCCTACCACGAGATACGCTTTGTCAGGCAAAACTTAATTTTCCCTTTACCTGGCAGTTTGAAGCCATCAAGTATCTAGGAATCCAACTACTGGCCCATCTTACAGATCTTTTTGCCCAGAACTTCTTACCCATCCTCCAAAACATCACTAAAGACCTGCAGACTTGGGATAAACCGTTTTTCTCTTGGTTCGGCAGAGCAGCGATTATTAAGATGAATGTGCTTCCTAGAATTCTATACCTATTGCAAACAATTCCAATTAAACTACCTAATTCCTTTTTTAAGTCTTTTAAAACCTTATGCACCTCATTCCTATGGTGTAACAAACGCCCAAGAATCCATTTTGACCAACTCACTATGCCCAAACCCAGTGGAGGTATTGGGCTACTGGACATTCCCCGCTGCTATAGAGCATGCCAAATGGCTAGAATAGTAGATTGGTCTACGAATCATAGTCGAAAAGCGTGGGTTAACTTGGAGGCTGCTTTCTTGAAGGCCCCCCTTGCCTCGTCTCCTTGGCTGAAAAGTACACACCTCCCTGTTGAGTTCACGGGACACCCTCTTATAGGCCCCACTTTAGCCTGTTACCATCAGATAATTAAGACATCGGACTTTTCTTCTACCCCGGCCCACTCTCGTCCATTACTATGAACCCGGACTTCCCCCCGGGTTTGTCACCTGCTTTTCTTGCAGGATCCAGCCACCCAAATAATCTGTGTATACACCAACTCTTTAAAGATGGGATGTTTCTATCTAGAGACATCATTCTAAACAAGTGGCCACTCCTGACCTTGACGCCATGGATGTATAGACAATTACACCATTTCGTTCACAGTTCCTCACACATTAACCAATATACTAGACATCTTACCCCATTCGAAAAACTCTCTTTTACAGACTCTCCCAAGAGACATGTTATATCTCAGCTTTATTCTTACCTTGAAAACACTATTGAGATTCAGTCTAGGAAAGCCTGTATAGCCTGGAGCTCGGACCTACAAGTCCAGCTAACGCTAGAAGACTGGGATCACAGCTACACACTTATTCACAAAGGCTCCATATGTGTTTCCACACAGGAAAGCAACTTTAAACTATACTCTAGATGGTACAGAGTCCCAGCCCTGCTTCACCAGTTCGATCCCAATGTTTTGGACTCTTGTTGGAGATGTCACCTGGCTAAGGGTACACTCATGCACATTTGGTGGGACTGCCCTATGCTGCAGCCATTTTGGGGGAGAGTTCAATCCACAATTGCACGAGTAACTACGTATAGCCTGGAGCTCACCCCTGCACAATTTCTACTACATCACTCCTCACTCCCATCCCGAACATATCGTAAATCACTCGCCATACACATGGTTAACGCTGCAAAACAATGTCTCCCGTCCACTGGCGCTCGACAAATATCCCCACTATCCGTGAATGGTTTGCGAGGATCAATAGAATTGAGGAAATGGAGGAACTGATCTCTGTTGCCAAGGAACATCCCGAGAGATTCAGGGGAACTTGGGCCTGTTGGAAGCATTTCAAAACCACCCCTACCTACCACCTACTAATGCAGCAATGATTGACTAGACCTATTCTGACACTGGGGAATGTTCTCTTTTCTGAGATACCTCTCGATCTATGCCTAGATATATAGATATACCTTTGTCCTTCACCAAGGCTTGCTCCCTTGGAACTTGTACCCGGTTGACTGTCTTGATTCGCACCATGGCTTCAACTATAAGCTGATATTTCTATTGTGGTACGTTTCACATGTTAAGAGCCACCTACCCGCAAGAATACACTCCCTTTTTTTCTGTTTTACTATACCATAAGCCCTCCCCTCCCTACCTTCCCCCCCACTTTTTTTTTTCTCTCTCTCTTTCTCTCTCTCTCTTCCTTCTCCCTTTATATATACTTACGTTATCACCACATTACTCTACTTACTAACGAACCCTCTTTCTACCTGATCTCTAGCTCCTGCCTATGTTCTACTCTTACCTTTGTACCATAACCAATACAGAATGCTGTACCTCAAACAGACGTATTATGCTCCATAACACTTACACCTCCAATTCTTGGACACGTGAAACAGATCTAAGGCTTTAATAGGTGCTGTTCATATTCGATATCACACCCCTCACACTTCCCTGACAGAAAATCCTGCTCAATGGTCAAAAGACAATATATCTCCTTACTCATTTCTTATTTGTGGTACATTTCCTGGATTGTAATATTATGTTGACAAAATTTTTTACATTATGTTTTGTATTGCCTGCTATGCTATGACCAGTCTGCGGCACGGGAGGAGACATACCGTAATATGTCTGATTTTGGATTCACGTCTGTATATGTATTGTTATGCCTGCTTTCTTCTAATAAAAATCTTTTTTGGAAAAAAAAAATTAATTTAATATGGTTTTCATAACCCACATGGAAGAAAAATATGTTTTAAATATATTTTATAAATATTCTTCCCAAATATATTGACATATATTTGAAATGCTACAATTCTGGCCATATTCAATATATTGAAAAAAAAAAAATATATATATATATATATACTGTATGTTTATATATATACTGTATGTTGAAATGTGTTTTTATTACAAAATATATAAAAAATATTTTTAAAAATACATTTCAAATATACTGTATGTCTTTAAAAATACAAATGTACATTTTTGAAATAGTCAAAATATATGCTAAAATTATTTTTGTATATGTTAAAAAAATATGAAAAATATATTTTAAAAATATATATTTTTTTAAACATATTTTTAAAAATATATTCTTCAGATTTTTTTTAACATATTAACCACTTCAATACCGGGGAATTTTACACCTTCCTGCCCAGGCCAGTTTTCAGGTTTTAGCGCTCTCACACTTTGAATGACAATTGCGCGGTCATACAACATTGTACCCAAACTAAAATTTTATCATTTTCTTCACACAACTAGAGCTTTCTTTTGGTGGTATTTAATCATCACTGGGGTTTTTATTTTTTGCTAAATTAACAAAAAAAAATTTTTGAAATAAAAAGTTTTTCTTTGTTTCTGTTATAAAAGTTTGCAAATAAATAATTGTTCTTCATAAATTTAGGCCGAGATGTATTCTGCTACATGTCTTTGGTGAAAATAACCCAAATTAGGATGTATTTTTTAGTTTGTAGGAAAGTTATAGAGTTCACAAACTATGGTATAGATCTGAATATTGATCAATCCTGAAGTACTGACGGCCAATCTAATTTCTTGAGGTCCAAGAATGTCAGAACAGTACAGATATCCCCCAAATGACCCCTTTTTGCAAAGTAGACAGTCTGACGTACTTCATAAGAGGCATGGCGAGTTTTTTGAAGTTGTATGTTTTTGTCATCATTTTTCGGAAAAAGAAAAGTTTCACTATTTTTTTTTACAAATTGTCACCAGTGCAGTACAGCGTCATCATATAACTGGCATGGCGGTGATCAGGGACACTGACTGGTGACAGTATGAAAAAAAAAAATTATATATATATTTTTTTATTATTATTTTTTATTAAATTTTTTTTCTTTTTTTTAAGATTTTTTTTTCATATTTCACTATTACCAAAGTAGTACAATGTTACCATAGTAACATTGTACTACTTTGGGGAAGTGATCAGTATTTTTTTTTTTTTTACAGAATTTGCTTATAGCAAAGAATTACTTTGCTATAAGCAAGCATTTACCTGAATGACATTGATTTATTCAGGGTTTTTTTTTGTTTTGTTTTGTTTGTGCTTAGCTGTGATTTGGCCACAGTTAATCACATGACATGTGCATGTCATTAGCTGTGACCTTTCACAGCTAGGCAGTAGTATACAATGGATGGCAGGAATGAACCCATCCATTGTATACAACTGTCATGTGACCTGCTATGATTGGTCACAGCAGGTCACATGGTACCGGCAACGGGGCCGATACTCAGATCTGTCATCAGCCGTGTCTGAGGTACACAGCCGGTGACAGATCGCGCCGCTGCGCCGCTCTGCAGGAGCGCAATCTGCGCATGTGCGGGAGGACGCCATATGGCGTCCACCCGGAACACTGATGACATTTGCCGCCCGCCCATTCGGCCATAGGGTCCGCCTTAGGTGACACACAGAAATGAAACAAATCTTCCTACATTAGTTGTACCTGTTTATCTGCAGCCCTCTCTTTTCTACATCCGTTCAAAGTGCTGAATTTATAAAGTTTGTAGAGCTGTCATAAAAGAGGGGTTGGGGAGATGAAATAACACACTGCAGAGATCATTGAAGAGAGCTCTGAGAGCTGATTGGAGGGAAGAGACACCACACACACACAGCACACAGGAACAGAGCTGAGGCTGCCAATCTGCTAGAGGTCTTTCCCCTGTCACCATTTTTCTCTTGGTGTCAGGAACACTTAGGGATTGACACTTGAGGATTGATTGATTTACTAAAACGGGAGAGTGTGAAATCTGGTGCAGCTCTGCATAGAAACCAATCAGCTTCCAGGTTTTGTTGCCAAAGCTTAACAGAACAAGTTGAAGTTAGAAGCTGATTGGCTACAATGCACAGCTGCACCATATTCTGAGTGCTCCAGTTTCAGTACATCTATCTCTAAGTGCTCTTAACTGAGGCAAGTACACACTATAGAGGGATATGCTTTGTTCATATACACACAGACAATTAACAGTTCCTGTGTGCTGAGGCGTAAAATCCCTAAAGCTGTTCAGCACTTAGAGAGCCACATTGGTGGTGGTACATGGCACTTGCAGTTCCCAAGCGCCAATAAGCACCAGGGATTATATGTCTTGGACTGTGCTCTGGTAAACACATCTGCGTTTACCTGGGCATGTACAAATGGTGCTTCTTCCCAAATGTGAATGTTGTACATTCCTACCCAGATGCATGAATAAACACTAACGTCATTGATATTCACCTAACCAGAGTCACATGCAGCCATTCGCTTGTATTAGTGATTGTACGCAGGGCCGTGGATAAGGGGGTACCAGCAGTCCTCCTGTACGGGGCCCAGTATGGCTCTCTCTGCAGCAGCTGAAACTTGGCTTCTTCTCCTCTCCTTGGCCAGCTTTCAGCTGCTGCAGAGAGAGCTGTACAAGGGATCAGTTCCAGTAATTGCCCCCCCCCCCACCACCACCACTACCACTCCCATCACCTTCCCTGTGCACGATATGTTTCCCCCTGCTGACCAGGGCCCCCCACTGCCGCAGTGCTTCCGGATTCCCTCCTCTGCTTCCCACCCACAGCTACAAGAGCACAGGATGCTTCAAGATGAAGGGTCCTCTAAATATGTCATGTTTACCGGCCCCTTCTTTCCCTGAATGAACAGAATTATTGATCAATATTGAGCACTCACTGTGTTCATTCCTAACTGAAGCATATTAAACTGTGTTTTCTGGGGGGAGGCCCTATCAGATTGGCTGTATGGAGCCCCATTGTTTGTAACAGCTTCCCTGGTTGTACGTGGCACCTGTAGCTCCCCACGGTGCCAGAAAGCCCCGGGATTGTAGTCCTCAGGAGCCGCTATGTGTCCACGTGCATGAGTTCATAGAGTGACAGGATGCATATTTAGGATTTCCCATAACTGCATGATCACAAAAAGAAGCCATATCCTCACAGATATACTGTATCAGATAAAATGTAATGAAGTGGTTAACAACACATAAAAAGGAAAAACATGTGAATTGTATCCACACCTCGCAGCCTCCTCTCAGGCACAGAAATCCTGAAATAATAAAGTAGCCAACTCAATAGCAGTACGCCAATGGCATGAAAATCGATCGATACAGTCAAATAATGAAATGTGCTAGTTGCAAAACAATTACAGGAAACCTTTTCACAAACATAGCAACAGAAGAGTTCAACAGTCTCAGGATTTAAAATGACTCCCCAGCCAAAATGTTTTTTTTTTCTAAATTTGGATAAAGTGTGGAAGGGTTGGAACCATTTTTCTATTGCTGTCTGTGCCCCCACTGGTGACATCCCCTACCCTGCCTTTGGTAGATGTCAGAACAGGGGTCCACAGCAGACGATTAAAAAACAAATCATAGATTTACATTAAAGCAAACATCGGCTTTGCCTATTCAATACAACACAACAGGATAGCTTTCATGCAGACCTCTATAGCAGCATTTGCTTGGATTTTTACTCTCTACCCTACCGCTCTGCTCAGCCATTAGGAGCAAAGAAATGACCCCTTACTTGTGGATATGGAGGAGCACGTGACTCTCCTTCTGATGCTTGGTCGTCATCCCTGTATAAGCTCTGAGTGGAGTGAGTTTACACAGACTTCCTTCCCTACTGGTAAGGAATCCTTACAGGATATAGAAGCATCAAAAGGTGCATAATTCTGCATTGAGACCCAATATATTTTCTTAAGATCATCTAGGGTTACAAGGGAATATTTAATGTTACTAAAATACAATTATATAATATACATTGACAATCTGAATAAACATAATACATGTATTTATAAATATACAGTATATACACTATATTGCCAAAAGTATTGGGCCAGTCCTCCAAATCATTGGACTCAAGTGTTCCAATCACCTCCATGGCCACAGCTGTATAAAATCAAGCACCTAGGCATGCAGACTGATTCTACAAACATTTGTGAAAGAATGGGTCGCTCTCAGGAGCTCAGTGAATTCAAGCGTGGTCCCGTGATAGGTTCCCGCCTGTGCAATAAGTCCATCCATGACATTTCCTTGCTACTATATATTCCACGGTCAACTGTTAGTGGCGTTATAACAAAGTGGAAGCAACTGGGAACAACAGCAACTCAGCCACGAAGTGGTAGGCCACGTAAAATGACAGAGCGGGGTCAGTGCATGTTAAAGGGCACAGTGCACAGAAGTCGCTAACTGTCTGCAGAGTCAATAGCTAAAGACCTCCAAACTTCATGTGGCCTTCAGATTAGCACAACAACAGTGTGTAGAGAGATTCATTGAATGGGTTTCCATGGCTGAGCAGCTGCATCTAAGCCTTACATCCCCAAGTGAAATGCAAAGCATCAAATGCAATGGTGTAAAGCACGCTGCCACTGGACTCTAGAACAGTGCAGATGTGTTCTCTGGAATGACGAGTCACGCTTCTCAGTCTGGCAAACTGATGCTCGTGTCTGGGTTTGGTGGTTGCCAGGTGATCGGTACTTTCCTGACTGCATTGTACCAAGTGTAAAGTTTGGTGGAGGGGGGGATTATGGTGTGGGATTGTTTTTCAGGGGTTGGGCTTGGCCCCTTAGTTCCAGTGAAGGGAACTCTTAAGGCGTCAGCATACCAAGACATTTTGGAAAGTTTCATGCTCCCAATTTTGTGGGAAGAGTTTGGGAATGACCCCTTCCTGTTCCAACGTGACTGCGCACCAGTGCACAAAGCAAGGTCCATATAGACATGGATGAGTGAGTTTGGGGTAGAGGAACTTGACTGGCCTACACAGAGTCCTGACCTCAACCCGACAGAACACTTTTGGGATGAATTAGAGTGGAAACTGCGAGCCAGGCCTTCTCATCCGACATCAGTGCCTGACCTCACAAATGCACTTCTGGAAGAATGGTCAAACATTCCCATAGACACACTCCTAAACCTTGTGCACAGCCTTCCCAGAAGAGTTGAAGCTGTTATAGCCGTGAAGGATGGGCCAACTCAATATTGAACCCTACGGACTAAGACTGGGACGCCATTAAAGTTTATTACTTTTGGCAATTGAGTATATATATATATATATATATATATATATTTTTTTTTTTTTTTAATACTGTATAGAAATATTTCTTATATTCAGGTTGGTTCACTTAAATGTGGGTGCATTTTTGCCTATAGCATGGTTTCCAAGAATGGCTACTAGAGATGAGCGAATCGAACTTGGCGAAGTGGAATTCGTTTCGAATTTTAGGATTCTGTGTCCCTCAGTAACAATTCTGTTTTCCGAATCCGAAAATTAGCAGACTTCGGATGCGCGAATCGAAATTTTCCAAAAATGGCGGCGACATGTGTGGCGACGGAGCGGGGATCTCTGGGAAGGCGCGCAGACAAGGCGCGCTGACCCATAATGCATTCATTCATGACATGTGATTGCATTAGCCAATCAGCAGCCAGCCAGCCAGCACTGTGTAATGGTCGAGCTATAAATTGCGGCCATCTTAGAATTCTCCATTAGCCTCCGGTCATTCAAGAGAGACAGACCTCTCTGTATTAGGGACAGAGTTACGGCCAAAGAGACTTTAGGGCCACAGAATCGTTACTTAGGGACACAGAAATGTTACTCAGGGACACAGAATTCTTACTCAGGGACACAGAATTGTTACTCAGGGACAGACACAGAATTGTTACTGAGGGACACAGAATTGTTACTGAGGGACACAGAATTGTTACTCAGGGACACAGAATTGTTACTCAGGGACAGACACAGAATTGTTACTGCGGGACACAGAATTGTTACTGAGGGACACAGAATTGTTACTCAGGGACACAGAATTGTTACTCAGGGACACAGAACTGTTACTCAGGGACACAGAATTGTTACTCAGGGACACAGAACTGTTACTCAGAAACACAGAATTGTTACTCAGGGACAGACACAGAATTGTTACTGAGGGACACAGAATTGTTACTCAGGGACAGACACAGAATTGTTACTGAGGGACACAGAATTGTTACTGAGGGACACAGAATTGTTACTGAGGGACACAGAATTGTTACTCAGGGACACAGAATTGTTACTGAGGGACACAGAATTGTTACTCAGGGACACAGAATTGTTACTGAGGGACACAGAATTGTTACTCAGGGACAGACACAGAATTGTTACTGAGGGACACAGAATTGTTACTCAGGGACACAGAATTGTTACTCAGGGACACAGAATTGTTACTCAGGGACACAGAACTGTTACTCAGGGACAAAGAATTGTTACTCAGGGACACAGAACTGTTACTCAGGGACACAGAATTGTTACTCAGGGACAGACACAGAATTGTTACTGAGGGACACAGAATTGTTACTGAGGGACACAGAATTGTTACTCAGGGACACAGAATTGTTACTCAGGGACACAGAACTGTTACTCAGGGACACAGAATTGTTACTGAGGGACACAGAATTGTTACTCAGGGACGCAGAATTGTTACTCAGGGACACAGAACTGTTACTCAGGGACACAGAATTGTTACTCAGGGACACAGAACTGTTACTCAGGGACACAGAATTGTTACTCAGGGACAGACACAGAATTGTTACTGAGGGACACAGAATTGTTACTCAGGGACACAGAATTGTTACTGAGGGACACAGAATTGTTACTCAGGGACAGACACAGAATTGTTACTGAGGGACACAGAATTGTTACTGAGGGACACAGAATTGTTACTCAGGGACACAGAATTGTTACTCAGGGACACAGAACTGTTACTCAGGGACACAGAATTGTTACTGAGGGACACAGAATTGTTACTCAGGGACACAGAATTGTTACTCAGGGACACAGAACTGTTACTCAGGGACACAGAATTGTTACTCAGGGACAGACACAGAATTGTTACTGAGGGACACAGAATTGTTACTGAGGGACACAGAATTGTTACTCAGGGACAGACACAGAATTGTTACTGAGGGACACAGAATTGTTACTGAGGGACACAGAATTGTTACTCAGGGACACAGAACTGTTACTCAGGGACACAGAACTGTTACTCAGGGACACAGAATTGTTACTCAGGGACAGACACAGAATTGTTACTGAGGGACACAGAATTGTTACTGAGGGACACAGAATTGTTACTCAGGGACACAGAATTGTTACTGAGGGACACAGAATTGTTACTCAGGGACACAGAATTGTTACTGAGGGACACAGAATTGTTACTCAGGGACAGACACAGAATTGTTACTGAGGGACACAGAATTGTTACTCAGGGACACAGAATTGTTACTCAGGGACACAGAATTGTTACTCAGGGACACAGAACTGTTACTCAGGGACAAAGAATTGTTACTCAGGGACACAGAACTGTTACTCAGGGACACAGAATTGTTACTCAGGGACAGACACAGAATTGTTACTGAGGGACACAGAATTGTTACTGAGGGACACAGAATTGTTACTCAGGGACACAGAATTGTTACTCAGGGACACAGAACTGTTACTCAGGGACACAGAATTGTTACTGAGGGACACAGAATTGTTACTCAGGGACGCAGAATTGTTACTCAGGGACACAGAACTGTTACTCAGGGACACAGAATTGTTACTCAGGGACACAGAACTGTTACTCAGGGACACAGAATTGTTACTCAGGGACAGACACAGAATTGTTACTGAGGGACACAGAATTGTTACTCAGGGACACAGAATTGTTACTGAGGGACACAGAATTGTTACTCAGGGACAGACACAGAATTGTTACTGAGGGACACAGAATTGTTACTGAGGGACACAGAATTGTTACTCAGGGACACAGAATTGTTACTCAGGGACACAGAACTGTTACTCAGGGACACAGAATTGTTACTGAGGGACACAGAATTGTTACTCAGGGACACAGAATTGTTACTCAGGGACACAGAACTGTTACTCAGGGACACAGAATTGTTACTCAGGGACAGACACAGAATTGTTACTGAGGGACACAGAATTGTTACTGAGGGACACAGAATTGTTACTCAGGGACAGACACAGAATTGTTACTGAGGGACACAGAATTGTTACTGAGGGACACAGAATTGTTACTCAGGGACACAGAACTGTTACTCAGGGACACAGAATTGTTACTCAGGGACACAGAACTGTTACTCAGGGACACAGAATTGTTACTCAGGGACAGACACAGAATTGTTACTGAGGGACACAGAATTGTTACTGAGGGACACAGAATTGTTACTCAGGGACAGACACAGAATTGTTACTGAGGGACACAGAATTGTTACTGAGGGACACAGAATTGTTACTCAGGGACACAGAATTGTTACTCAGGGACACAGAACTGTTACTCAGGGACACAGAATTGTTACTCAGGGACAGACACAGAATTGTTACTGAGGGACACAGAATTGTTACTCAGGGACACAGAACTGTTACTCAGGGACAGACACAGAATTGTTACTGAGGGACACAGAATCGTTACTGAGGGACACAGAATTGTTACTCAGGGACACAGAATTGTTACTCAGGGACACAGAATTGTTACTCAGGGACAGACACAGAATTGTTACTGAGGGACACAGAATTGTTACTCAGGGACACAGAATTGTTACTCAGGGACACAGAACTGTTACTCAGGGACACAGAACTGTTACTCAGGGACACAGAATTGTTACTGAGGGACACAGAATTGTTACTCAGGGACACAGAATTGTTACTCAGGGACACAGAACTGTTACTCAGGGACACAGAATTGTTACTCAGGGACACAGAACTGTTACTCAGGGACACAGAATTGTTACTCAGGGACAGACACAGAATTGTTACTGAGGGACACAGAATTGTTACTGAGGGACACAGAATTGTTACTCAGGGACAGACACAGAATTGTTACTGAGGGACACAGAATTGTTACTGAGGGACACAGAATTGTTACTCAGGGACACAGAATTGTTACTCAGGGACACAGAACTGTTACTCAGGGACACAGAATTGTTACTCAGGGACACAGAACTGTTACTCAGGGACACAGAATTGTTACTCAGGGACAGACACAGAACTGTTACTCAGGGACACAGAATTGTTACTCAGGGACAGACACAGAATTGTTACTGAGGGACACAGAATTGTTACTGAGGGACACAGAATTGTTACTGAGGGACACAGAATTGTTACTCAGGGACAGACACAGAATTGTTACTGAGGGACACAGAATTGTTACTGAGGGACACAGAATTGTTACTCAGGGACACAGAATTGTTACTCAGGGACACAGAACTGTTACTCAGGGACACAGAATTGTTACTCAGGGACAGACACAGAATTGTTACTGAGGGACACAGAATTGTTACTCAGGGACACAGAACTGTTACTCAGGGACAGACACAGAATTGTTACTGAGGGACACAGAATCGTTACTGAGGGACACAGAATTGTTACTCAGGGACACAGAATTGTTACTCAGGGACACAGAATTGTTACTCAGGGACAGACACAGAATTGTTACTGAGGGACACAGAATTGTTACTAAGGGACACAGATTTGTTACTCAGGGACACAGAATTGTTACTCAGGGACACAGAATTGTTACTCAGGGACAGACACAGAATTGTTACTGAGGGACACAGAATTGTTACTGAGGGACACAGAATTGTTACTCAGGGACACAGAATTGTTACTCAGGGACACAGAACTGTTACTCAGGGACACAGAATTGTTACTCAGGGACACAGAACTGTTACTCAGGGACACAGAATTGTTACTCAGGGACAGACACAGAATTGTTACTGAGGGACACAGAATTGTTACTGAGGGACACAGAATTGTTACTCAGGGACACAGAATTGTTCCTCAGGGACACAGAAATGTTACTGTCAGGAATGGACTAGCCAGCAATGGTGGGACTCACCTGCCTTTTGATCTGCAGTACCAGGGCTGGCCAGCGGATGCTCCCAGCAATTAGAGACTCAACTTTGCATCCAGCTAACACCTGGAACTGATTATGCTGGGGTATTTAAGGGATGGCCAGACTTGCAGACTCTGCCTTGGTGTTGTGTTTCTCTTGGGCCCTGTATCCTGTTCCTGCTCTCTGTTCCTGTCTGATTCTCTGCTACCTGTTCTGATCCTCTGCTACCTGTTCTGATCCCTGGCTTGTCTGACCATCCCTCTGCCTGACCCTCTGTACTACGCTGCCTGCTACCTGTTCTGATCCCTGGCTTGTGACCCTGACCATCCCTCTGCCTGACCCTCTGTACTACGCTGCTAGCTACCTGCTGAACCTGGCCTGTGACCCCGACCAATCTCCGCTTGCTCCCCCTGTACCTACCTGCCCAATTGATATCGACCCGGCCTGCCTGACGACGCTTGCTTGTATGTACTGTTATCTGTGGGTGGTTGGTTTGGTTTGTTTGCACTGTATTATGTTTAGTATTGCACTGCGTTTATGTTTGTATTGTTAGTGTTAATAAATTATATTGTTTATCACATATCTGAAGTCTGCGTTTCCCTGCGTCAGTCACACACCTCTGGTCACACCTGGGAGCCCTGACATTACACCAAGGCCAATCCTGACCAGAAGTGGCTGCACAGGGAAGCCATCTTGGCTTGTTGCTGGGAAGGATGGATCTGGATGAGGTTGTGTATTTATATCTGCTAGTGTTTGATGACAGGGAGTATGCTTATCAAACTCTGAAGGAGTATCCCAGGGATCAACTACTAGAATGTATACGGCTCGCTCATGTTCTAGTAGATCAGGGCACAGAGTTCTCTGAGGTGCAGCCTTTGATTGAGATTTGTGCTGAGTTGGTTTCATCTGGTTCCCCCGAATGCAGGGATGAATTTTTGCCACCATTTAGTGCAGACCAGGTAGAGTCCCTGGTGTGGTTATTAGAGGATGATGTGGGTTACTTTCTGGAGCGTTATTCCACATGTTCACCACAGACACTAAGAGATTGTATAAACGCAGTGCAGTCATTGACCAGACAGGCTTTGTGTAAGCTCAGCTTTGTTCAACCCGTACTGCAGACATGGACAGACTTGTTGCACCCAGCCTCAGTCAGCTTACAAAAACCCAGTCCTGCTTCTAACTCTACTCCTGTATTCCCACCAGCTCCTCCAGTTACAGCCCAGTATACTTGGCTATCTACCGCATGTCAGTACCCTGTTCCCACTCGCTGCACCTATCCTGCCTTTAACCCTGTAAAAAAGCCCTCTGTAGCAACTGCTCCCTCTCCTGTTCCATCCTCCAGTTTTTCTTTGTCTCCAGCTGCTCCATTCGTTTGCAGACCTGCGTTTACTTGCAGTGCTCCAGTAGTTAAAACGAGAAAAAAGCGAAAATTCTTTCCAACCAATACCATCCTGCCAGTATCCAAACCGGTGAACCTGCCTTCCGTGACTCAGCCTGAAGCCTCTACTCAGCCTGAAGCCTCTACTCGGCCTGATGCCTGCATTCAGCCTGATGCCGCTACTCAGCATGATGAACTGATCCAGCCCGACGATCCTATTAGGCCAGTTGACTCGATGCCCGCTGTTGATCCAGATGATCCGGTACCTGATCCAGTGCCCGCTGTCGTGCCAATTGACTCAGAGCCCGCTGTCATACCTGGTGACCCGGTGCCCACTGCCTTGCCAGATGACGCGGTGCCCGCTGGCAAGCCAAATGACCTGATGCCTGGTGACCCAGTGCCCGCTGTCATACCTGGTAACCCGATGCCCGCAGTCTTGCCAGACGACTCGGTGCCCGCAGTCTTGCCAGACGACTCGGTGCCCGCAGTCTTGCCAGACGACTCGGTGCCCGCAGTCTTGCCAGACGACTCGGTGCCCGCTGTTCCGCCAGACGACTCGGTGCCCGCAGTCTTGCCAGACGACTCGGTGCCCGCAGTCTTGCCAGACGACTCGGTGCCCGCAGTCTTGCCAGACGACTCGGTGCCCGCAGTCTTGCCAGACGACTTGATGCCCGCAGTCCCGCCAGTTGACTCGATGCCCACTGTTCCGCCAGTTGACTCGATGCCCGCTGTTCCGCCAGTTGACTCGGTGCCTGCAGTCTTGCCAGACGACTCGGTGCCCGCAGTCTTGCCAGACGACTCGGTGCCCGCAGTCTTGCCAGACGACTCGGTGCCCGCAGTCTTGCCAGACGACTCGGGGCCCGCAGTCTTGCCAGTTGACTCGATGCCCGCTGTTCCGCCAGTTGACTCGATGCCCGCTGTTCCGCCAGTTGACTCGGTGCCCGCAGTCTTGCCAGACGACTCGGTGCCCGCAGTCTTGCCAGACGACTCGGTGCCCGCAGTCTTGCCAGGCGACTCGGTGCCCGCAGTTCCGCCAGACGACTCGATGCCCGCAGTCCCGCCAGACGACTCGATGCCCGCTGTTCCGCCAGTTGACTCGATGCCCGCAGTCTTGGCAGACGACTCGGTGCCCGCAGTCTTGGCAGACGACTCGGTGCCCGCAGTCTTGCCAGACGACTCGGTGCCCACTGTCGTGCCTGGTGACTCGGTGCCCGCCGCTTCGTCTGGGGGCCCGAGACCTGTCGCTCCACCTGGGGGTCCGGCGCCCGCCGCTCCGCCTGGGGGCCCGAGACCTGTCGCTCCGCCTGGGGGCCCGAGACCTGTCGCTCCGCCTGGGGGCCCGAGACCTGTCGCTCCGCCTGAGGGCCCGAGACCTGTTGCTCCGCCTGAGGGCCCGAGACCTGTCGCTCCACTTGGGGGTCCGGAGCCCGCCGCTCCGCCTGGGGGCCCGAGACCTGTCGCTCCATCTGGGGGTCCGGCGCCCGCCGCTCCGCCTAAGGGCCCGAGACCTGTTGCTCCGCCTGGGGGCCCGAGACCTGTCGCTCCATCTGGGGGTCCGGCGCCCGCCGCTCCGCCTGAGGGCCCGAGACCTGTCGCCCCTCCTGGGGGCCCAATGCCTGTCGCCCCTCCTGGGGGCCCGACGCCTGTCGCCCGCCTGGGGGCCCGACGCCTGTCGCCCCGCCCGGGGGCCCGACGCCTGCCGCCCCGCCCGGGGGCCCGACGCCTGTCGCCCCGCCCGGGGGCCCGGTGCCTGCTGCCCCGTCCGGGGGCCCGGTGCCTGCTGCCCCGCCCGGGGGCCCGGTGCCTGCTGCTCCGCCTGGTGGCCCGCTGCCTGCTGCTTCGCCTGGTAATCCGATGTGCCTCTGCCCGGAGTCCTGCCCGATGTGCCTCTGCCCGGAGTCCTGCCCGATGTGCCTCTGCCCGGAGTCCAGCCCGATGTGCCTCTGCCCGGAGTCCAGCCCGATGTGCCTCTGCCCGGAGTCCAGCCCGATGTGCCTCTGCCCGGAGTCCAGCCCGATGTGCCTCTGCCCGGAGTCCAGCCCGATGTGCCTCTGCCCGGAGTCCTGCCCGATGTGCCTCTGCCCGGAGTCCTGCCCGATGTGCCTCTGCCCGGAGTCCTGCCCGATGTGCCTCTGCCCGGAGTCCTGCCCGATGTGCCTCTGCCCGGAGTCCTGCCCGATGTGCCTCTGCCCGGAGTCCTGCCCGATGTGCCTCTGCCCGGAGTCCAGCCTGATGTGCCTCTGCCCGGAGTCCAGCCCGATGTGCCTCTGCCTGGAGTCCTGCCCGATGTGCCTCTGCCCGGAGTCCTGCCCGGTGTGCCTTTGCCCAATGTGCCTCTGCCCGGTGTGCCCCTGCCCGGTGTGCCGCTGCCCGGAGTCCTGCCCGGTGTGCCAGTCTTTGATATCCCGCCAGTTACCAGACCCGGGCGGTGGAACATTTTGCCCAGCTAGGACTGTTTGGAGCGTCCTGAGGCCGCTCCTTGAGGGGGGGGTACTGTCAGGAATGGACTAGCCAGCAATGGTGAGACTCACCTGCCTTTTGATCTGCAGTACCAGGGCTGGCCAGCGGATGCTCCCAGCAATTAGAGACTCAACTTTGCAGCCAGCTAACACCTGGAACTGATTATGCTGGGGTATTTAAGGGATGGCCAGACTTGCAGACTCTGCCTTGGTGTTGTGTTTCTCTTGGGCCCTGTATCCTGTTCCTGCTCTCTGTTCCTGTCTGATTCTCTGCTACCTGTTCTGATCCTCTGCTACCTGTTCTGATCCCTGGCTTGTCTGACCATCCCTCTGCCTGACCCTCTGTACTACGCTGCCTGCTACCTGTTCTGATCCCTGGCTTGTGACCCTGACCATCCCTCTGCCTGACCCTCTGTACTACGCTGCTAGCTACCTGCTGAACCTGGCCTGTGACCCCGACCAATCTCCGCTTGCTCCCCCTGTACCTACCTGCCCAATTGATATCGACCCGGCCTGCCTGACGACGCTTGCTTGTATGTACTGTTATCTGTGGGTGGTTGGTTTGGTTTGTTTGCACTGTATTATGTTTAGTATTGCACTGCGTTTATGTTTGTATTGTTAGTGTTAATAAATTATATTGTTTATCACATATCTGAAGTCTGCGTTTCCCTGCGTCAGTCACACACCTCTGGTCACACCTGGGAGCCCTGACAGTTACTCAGGGACACAGAATTGTTACTCAGGGACACAGAACTGTTATTCAGGGACACAGAATTGTTACTCAGGGACAGACACAGAATTGTTACTGAGGGACACAGAATTGTTACTGAGGGACACAGAATTGTTACTCAGGGACAGACACAGAATTGTTACTGAGGGATACAGAATTGTTACTGAGGGACACAGAATTGTTACTCAGGGACAGACACAGAATTGTTACTCAGGGACACAGAATCGTTACTCAGGGACACAGAATCGTTGAATTAAAGAGCGAGCATACGTGGCAGCAGAGGAAGGGGTCGAGGCAGCACTAGTCGCAGCCAGAGGCCAGTGCTCCCGGTGTCATCCAGCGACAACCCTGCCGTCATCGATTGGTTGGCTCGGTCGTCTTCCTCTTCCCAGGTCACCTCTGACACCTACAGCCAACGGTCGGTGGGTACGTCAGACACAACCGTTAGTTGGCATGGCCCGGGAGCAAGCCCACTGAAATCACGTGTCCTCTACCTGCCCCTGTCCTTTGGTGTTCCCTCACCAAGCGAAGTATCGCATGCTGTGGGCTCAGCCCCACTGTACAGTGAGGAAGAGCTAACAGAGGGCGGTCAGGAACGGGGGGAGACATCCGCCTCTTCAGCAGCCAGGCGAAGAAGTAGTGGCGAGGAGAGTGGCTCGGTAGCCGGTCTAGAGACAGGTCTGTCTCCTGACCCACACGCAGCCGAGGGGGCTAGTAGTGAGGCGGAGACCCTAATTGATGATGATGAGGCTGATCGCACTTGGCAGCCTCGTCGTCATCAGGCTATTGCTTCCGCATCATCAGGAGAAGAGGGTGCCAGCTTGGCAGCGAGCAAAACAGTCGGTGGGTTGCCCAGGAGGCAGCAGGGTCGCAGCAGTGTCAGTGGAGGCAAACGGCCACGGAGTAGAGCACCAGCTCCACTGCAGCCTACCACCACGGCCAGTAGTGGTGCCGGTGTGCACGGAGGAAGTAGCAGTCAGCCAGTGAGGAGTAGCGGGGGCAAAGTTTCCTACTCGGCGGTGTGGCAATTTTTCGTCAAGCCGCCCGAGGAAGTAAACGTAGCCGTATGTCGACTATGTGGCCAGAAAGTCAAGCGTGGCCAGGGGGCCCATGTTGGGACTACAGCGTTGCGTCAGCATATGCAGCGTCGCCATTCGGTGGCCTGGGAAAACTGTGATAAAGATACGGCGGTTCTGCCTGCCCCAGCCCCCGCTCCATCACCCGCTCCGTTACTTGCTCCGTCACCCGACGTCAATCGCCCTCTATCAGCCAGTCAAGGCTCCAACACCTCTGCTGAGGGGAGTTGTCGCTCGTTGGCATCTTCCGCTCGTTCAGATGCTCCTTCTCCTGCTACTCCTCTTCACGGATTCCGTCAGCAGTCTTTCTTGGAATCCGTTTCCAAGAGACAACAGTTTGCGAGTATGCACCCGACGGTGCAAAAGCTGAACGTCCTCCTGTCCAAGTTGCTGGTGCTGCAGTCCCACCCTTTCCAAGTGGTGGACTCAGCACCTTTCCGAGAAATGATGGCTTGTGCCGCGCCGCGGTGGAGAGTGCCAAGCCGGCATTTCTTCGCCAAAAAGGCAGTGCCAGCCCTGCATTCTTATGTAGAAGAGTTGGTGGGCCAGTCTTTGAGCATGTCGGTCTCTGCCAAAGTGCACGGCAGTGCCGACGTGTGGAGCTGTAACTACGGTCAGGGACAGTACATGTCATTTACGGCCCACTGGGTGAACGTGGTGCCGGCACAGCCGCACCAGCAACTTGGACAGGTCACGCCGCTTTTGCCTCCACGTTTGCACGTCCTTGGTCCAGAAAAGATGTCCGCCTCTACCACCTCTTCTTCCGCCGTGTCCTCAGCCGCCACCCCCGTGCCAAGTCCCATTACCCGACCGGCATTTCACATGTGCAGGGCGCAACGGTGTCACGCTGTGCTGCACCTGGTATGCCTTGGCGAACGTAGTCACACAGGGGAGGAACTTCTGAGTGTAATGAACAGAGAAATCGACAGATGGCTGTCTCCGCGCAAACTAAAAATCGGAACCATGTTGACCGACAACGGAAAGAACATGGTGTCTGCTCTGCGTCAAGGAAGGTTGTGCCATGCGCCATGCATGGCTCACGTGTTCAATCTGGTTGTCAAGCGGTTTCTAAAATCCACCATCCCACTGCAAGACATCCTTAAAATGTCACGTAAACTTTGCATGCATTTCAGCCATTCCTACACCGCAAAGCACACCCTCCTTGAGCTGCAGCGACAGAACGGAATTCCACAGCATCGCCTGATCTGCGACGTTGCAACAAGGTGGAATTCAACCCTACATATGTTAGACCGCCTTTACGAACAGCGAAAGGCCATCACCGATTTCCTGATGTTACAAGCGGATAAAGGTACTCCCCTGTGTAACTTAGATGTCAGCCATTGGCAGCTCATGCGTGACACCTGCCGCTTGCTCAGGCCCTTTGAGGAGGCCACGCTATTCGTGAGGACTATGGGATGAACGACGTCATTCCTCTGTTGCACGTCCTGGAACAAATGCTGTTAACAATGGCTGGTCAGGGTGCGGTAGATGTGGCGCACAGATCTCAACGCCACATGACCCCTGTGGGGGCAGGACAGGAAGAAGAGGAGGAGGTAGAGGAGGACATTGGTGCTCAGGAATTATTGAGTGAAATGGGTGGTTTTTCCACTCAGCGGACAGGAGTGGAGGAGCAGGAGCATCTGGTAGAGGAGGAGGAGGAGACAGAGGACCCAGACGCACCGTGGCAGTATGCAGTGGAGATGGAGGCAGGGAGTCCCTCGCATTCCTTGGCACAAATGGCCCATAGCATGCTCGGTTGCTTGCGTAGCGACAGCCGAATAATAACCATCAGACAGAGGGATGACTTTTGGCTGTCCACCTTGTTGGACCCTCGCTACCGTTCAAAAATGGTGGCCTTTTTCACACCTGCTGAGAGGGAGGCCAAAATAACGTACTATAAAAACCACCTATGTAGTCAGTTGGTCTCTGCCTTTCTGCGCCAACGTCCATCCTCAGACACTGTGGGCCCTGTGCGCTCGCGTTCCGCTGCCATGGCAGCAGGGGAGGGGTGGGGTGGTAGGAGCAGTGGCAGCTCCACCAGCAGCGGCTGCCTCAGTCTGCAGTCGATGATGAGTAGCTTTCTTCACCAGCGCAGTGAGGAAACTACTAACCAGCCGCAGCAGCAGCAGCATCAGGTGGACCTGGAGCAGGACCTCAAACAACAGGCTTGGGCCTACTTGGACAGCACCCTGCCAACCGAGGTAGACAATCCCCTTGACTACTGGGCAACAAAACTTGACCTTTGGCCCCAACTAGCTGAATTTGCCCTTGAAAGGCTGTCATGCCCGGCCAGTAGCGTGGCATCGGAGCGCGTGTTTAGTGCGGCAGGAGGTATTGTAACTCCGCGGAGGACACGACTGTCCACCCAAAGTGTGGAGAGACTCACGTTTGTGAAAATGAATCAGGCGTGGATTAGTCTGGATTTCAAACCACCAGTTCCTGACACAACTGACTAAATCCGCCATGAATCATGCCCCAAACATCTTATTATTTTTAACATAGGCCTCTGTATGGCCTTCCATTTAAGCTGCTTACACTTTGCCACTCTGCCATGGGCCCCTGTACCGCCTCCTCTTGCTGCTGCCAGGTCCAGAGTGTCTCATGGGTCCCTGTACAGCCTCCCATTGCTGCTGTCTCCATCGCCACACTCTGCCATGTGCCACTTTCAGGTCTCCTCACACTGCTGGTGGGTTCCATTTTGTCATAGGGTGCTGGCAGATTACGGGCCTCCCATTGCTGCTGCCAGGCCCGTAATCTGCCATGGGCCCCCGTACCGCCTCCTCATGCTGCTGCCAGGTCCAGAATGTCTCATGGGTCCCTGTACGGCCTCCCATTGCTGCTGTCTCCATCGCCACACTCTGCCATGTGCCACTTTCAGGTCTCCTCACACTGCTGGTGGGTTCCATTTTGTCATAGGGTGCTGGCAGATTACGGGCCTCCCATTGCTGCTGCCAGGCCCGTAATCTGCCATGGGCCCCCGTACCGACTCCTCATGCTGCTGCCAGGCCCGTAATCTGTCATGGGCCCCTGTACCGCCTCCTCATGCTGCTGCCAGGTCCAGAGTGTCTCATGGGTCCCTGTACGGCCTCCCATTGCTGCTGTCTCCATTGCCACACTCTGCCATGTGCCACTTTCAGGTCTCCTCACACTGCTGGTGGGTTCCATTTTGTCATAGGGTGCTGGCAGATTACGGGCCTCCCATTGCTGCTGCCAGGCCCGTAATCTGCCATGGGCCCCCGTACCGCCTCCTCATGCTGCTGCCAGGTCCAGAGTGTCTCATGGGTCCCTGTACGGCCTCCCATTGCTGCTGTCTCCATCGCCACACTCTGCCATGTGCCACTTTCAGGTCTCCTCACACTGCTGGTGGGTTCCATTTTGTCATAGGGTGCTGGCAGATTACGGGCCTCCCATTGCTGCTGCCAGGCCCGTAATCTGCCATGGGCCCCCGTACCGCCTCCTCATGCTGCTACCAGGTCCAGAGTGTCTCATGGGTCCCTGTACGGCCTCCCATTGCTGCTGCCAGGCCCGTAATCTGCCATGGGCCCCCGTACCGACTCCTCATGCTTCTGCCAGGCCCGTAATCTGTCATGGGCCCCTGTACCGCCTCCTCATGCTGCTGCCAGGTCCAGAGTGTCTCATGGGTCCCTGTACGGCCTCCCATTGCTGCTGTCTCCATCGCCACTCTCTGCCATGTGCCACTTTCAGGTCTCCGCACACTGCTGGTGGGTTCCATTTTGTCATAGGGTGCTGGCAGATTACGGGCCTCCCATTGCTGCTGCCAGGCCCGTAATCTGCCATGGGCCCCCGTACCGCCTCCTCATGCTGCTGCCAGGTCCAGAGTGTCTCATGGGTCCCTTTTAGGCCTCCCACTGCTGCTGTCTCCATCGCCACACTCTGCCATGTGCCACTTTCAGGTCTCCTCACACTGCTGGTGGGTTCCATTTTGTCATAGGGTGCTGGCAGATTATGGGCCTCCCATTGCTGCTGCCAGGCCCGTAATCTGCCATGGGCCCCCGTACCGCCTCCTCATGCTGCTGCCAGGTCCAGAATGTCTCATGGGTCCCTGTACGGCCTCCCATTGCTGCTGTCTCCATCGCCACACTCTGCCATGTGCCACTTTCAGGTCTCCTCACACTGCTGGTGGGTTCCATTTTGTCATAGGGTGCTGGCAGATTACGGGCCTCCCATTGCTGCTGCCAGGCCCGTAATCTGCCATGGGCCCCCGTACCGCCTCCTCATGCTGCTGCCAGGTCCAGAGTGTCTCATGGGTCCCTGTACGGCCTCCCATTGCTGCTGTCTCCATCGCCACACTCTGCCATGTGCCACTTTCAGGTCTCCTCACACTGCTGGTGGGTTCCATTTTGTCATAGGGTGCTGGCAGATTACGGGCCTCCCATTGCTGCTGCCAGGCCCATAATCTGCCATGGGCCCCCGTACCGACTCCTCATGCTGCTGCAGGCCCGTAATCTGTCATGGGCCCCTGTACCGCCTCCTCATGCTGCTGCCAGGTCCAGAGTGTGTCATGGGTCCCTGTACGGCCTCCCATTGCTGCTGTCTCCATCGCCACACTCTGCCATGTGCCACTTTCAGGTCTCCTCACACTGCTGGTGGGTTCCATTTTGTCATAGGGTGCTGTATGGCCTCCCATTGCTGCTGCCTCCACCGCCACACTGTGGCTCCACACTCTGGTTTTGGCCCCGTGACTGCCCAAATGAGTGAAGTGTGCGGTGATTCTAAGATCGACGGCACTCATCTGCATGTCATACTGACTGACAGTATTATTTCTCTTCCCCAGCAGACTCCAAGGGCATTTAAATTAAAGGTACAGTGTTCTGCACTAATATAAATGCTCTCTGAAGCCTAGAAACACCCTTTTTATAAGTTAAATTCGCAGCGAATATATTCGACTCGAATCGAATTTATTCCTCGAATTCGCCGAATCAGCCGAATCGAATTTTTGAATACTTCGCTCATCTCTAATGGCTACAGGTCAAAGTCCATTGGCAGTTTGCAAATCTCCTTTCTTTGACAACATAAACTGCCAACATGTGAAGAACTTTCCTTTTCACAAAAATGGAAATATTTCATTAGTAGATCACTTGTATTGAAAATGTAAAACAAAGTACGCTGGTGTGAGTTGAGTTGAAATATTGTAGTAGATCTAGCCTTCGAATTTGGTGTCCATAGAAAAAATGAATAGCATGCATAATGTGAATAATGGTGAAACAGACACAAGCACTCACAGTGTCCTGCAAATAACAAGGGGTTAGGACCCCTACTCTGTCTCCATAAGTCTGGGCTGAATGTTCTCTCCCTGGATAGGGTATAAAAGTGGGGTAGGACCTCTCATGTAGAAGAAGAGTAGTGCATGGAAGAGACAGCCATGAAGGGCTCTAGTCTGTGGTATTTAATATGGTGTGTGTGTGTGTATTTACTAAAACTGAAGAGCTGCAAAACCTGGTGCAGCTCTGTACAGAAATCAATCAGCTTCCAGGGTTTATTGCCAAAGCGTAATTTAGCAAGCTGAAGTTAGAAGCTACCATGCACAGCTGCATCAGATTCAGAGTGCTCCAGTTGTAGTAAATCTCCCTCTGTGTTTTCCCTTCTGAAGGCCCAAGCTTAGGCCTGTAAAATACTATTCTGGGTAATAAATTGGAAGCATAGCCATGCAAGCCGAGTACTGGCCGCCTGCTCCTCTATTCAGGATGATGTGATTGTCTTTTTGGAGAATTGTTATGCACCTAGCTAGGTTTTTTAAATGAACAAAAGTTAAGTGAAGCATTCAGAAAAGCAAGAACCAACTGGATATTCCATTATTGGGTAAGCTAGTAGGTGGAAAATGCCAAGTACATGTCAGTATGTCTTTGGCAGAAGACCAGTATGAGTTCCTGGTGACCATTTGGACATAGGTTGGTGAGGAGTTTCCCAGTAGGTGAGAAGTATAAGTAACTCAAACCCCATGCGTTTCATGGTTCTGAAGGAGGCCTATTGTCAGGAAGGCATTTTGTAAAAGAACAACAGTTCAGTGAAGCATTCAGAAAATCAAGCACCAACTGGATATTCCAATGTTGGGAAAGCTGGGAGGTGTAAAATCCCAAGTCTACGTAAGTTTTGAAACACCCTGAAGTGCCTTAAGTATGTTTTTGGCAGGAGACTAACATGATGACACCAAGCTTTGCAGTGGAATAACGTCCTTACAGGATGTAGCCAACTTACAAGCCGACCTCAATGCACTGTTTAATTGGGCAACTATGTGGAAAATGAGGTTTAATGTTGATAAATGCAAGGTTATGCACTTGGGGGCTACGAATATGCATGCATCATACATACTGGAGGGGGTACAAGTGGGGGAATCAATGGTGGAGAAGGATCTGGGAGTTCTGGAAGATCACAAGCTTAATAATGGCATGCAATGCCAAGCTGTGGTTTCTAAAGCGAGCAAAATCCTCTCTTGTATTAAAAGAGGTATAGACTCCAGAGAGAGAGATATCATATTACCCCGGTTCAAATCATTAGTAATACCACATCTGAAATATTCAGTTCAGTTTTGGGCACCAATTCACAAAAAGAACATTGGGGAACTGGACAAACTGCAGAGAAGAGCAACCAAACTGATAAGAGGCATGGAGGAGCTCAGCTACAAGGATTAGATTAGATTAGAGGAACTGAATTTATTCTCTTTTGAGAAGAGGAGATTAAGGGTGGATATGACCAACATGTACTGTATAAATACATCAGTGGTTCATATAGTCAATAACCTCAGGTTATTCACCCTGAGGTCATCACAGAGGACAAGGGGGCACAGGTGGGTGGCACTGCTGGGCACAGGTGGGTGGCAGTGCTGGGCACTTGTGGGCGGCACTGCTGGGCACTTGTGGGAGGAACTGGTTGGTGGCACTGCTGGGTACCGATCATCAGGGCACTGATCATCAGTGCCCTGATGATCGGTGCCCATCCCTGCACTGACAACTGCCAGTTCTCAACAGTACTTTCTTCACGCTCTGACAGCGTGAGGAAAGTGCAGCCGAGAACCGGCAATTGCATTTCCCGGTGATCAGCGTGTTATTGGACACGGCTGATCACGTGGTAAAAGGCCGCTGTGATTGGCCTTTTACCACATCATGTGATCAGCTCTGTTATCATGTGATCACGGAGATCGCCGGGTGCGAGCCCCCGGGGACGTGCAGGAGAGCGCGTTCTGGGAGGACATCATATTACGGCCTCCCAGAACTGGCCGGCTGCAGTGCAGCCGTCATTCAGAACTGGATTAATTCTCTCTTGAGAGGAGGAGATTAAGGGGGGATATGATCACCATGTATAATACATAAGGGGGGATATGATCTCCATGTATAATACATAAGGGGGATATGATCAACGTGTATAAATACATCAGTGGTTCATATAGTGAACTCGGTGTAGAGTTATTCACTGTAAGGTCATCACAGAGGACAAGGGGGCACTCTTTACATCTGGAGGAAAAGAAATTTAATCTACAAATATGGAAAGGTTTCTTCACAGTGAGAGCTGTGAAAATGTGGAATAGGCTCCCTCAATAGTTGGTTCTAGCCAGCTCAGAAGATTGCTTTAAAAAAGTCCTGGATTCTTTCCTAGATACACATAATATAACTGTTTACTAACATTTATAGGTAAAGTTGATCCAGGGAATATCCAAATGCATCTCGGGGGATCAGGAAGGAATATTTTCCCCTGCAGGAGCAAATTGGATAATGCTTTGCTGGGGGGGGGGTGCCTTCCACTGAATTAATTGTGGGTATAGCTTTTTTTTTTGGGGGGGGGGGGTTTTGGTTGAACTGGATGGACTTTTGTCTTTTTTCAGCCAGACTAACTATATGCCTATGTAACTATGAGTTCTTGTTGACTCACTGGATCTAAGTGGTGAGGAGGTCCTCAGAAGGTGAGAAGGATAAGTAACCCAAACCCCTTAAATTTCATGGTTCTACAGGAGGCCCAATGGCATGGGAACTCTCTCTACAGGGCCCTCTTACATGCAGCTTCTGAAGTTAGGGTAAGAAAGGGTGTGGCTGTTCAGTATAAAAATACATTTTAATGGTAAAAAAAGAGCTTGAAAAGAACTAAACTTAGAAATACAAAGAGGCACTCATCATGAGGCGATTCAGGATGCCTTAAAAGATGTACACTGGTGGCTTTTGCAGTCACTTGGGAAGGCATCAAGCGGTGTCCACACTGTGCTATCCAGAGGATAGAACAGGCTCCACAGTGTAGCTGGGCGAATAGAAGATGTGGATAAAAACAAAAGGATAATATACGACAGGAAACTGTAGTCTGGAACCTGCTTGAGGGTGTCTGACGAACTTGGATAAAGGAAGATGAAAGGAAGTATAGCTATGCAATACATTACATTTTGGGGTCTAACCCCGCCTCAAGGCTTGAGAAAGGGGTTAGACCCCAAGAAACATTACCTAGATTTACTTCTTTTCATCTCATATCCTATTAATCCACAAAGATCGAACTCACCCAGAATATAGTGTGTCTTTTCCACATCCATCAGAAAAAAAAAGTATAGCGCAATCAAGATTCATAAATAGATTAAAATACTGTTTCTTCCCTAGAGCTGTACTATTCATTACTTCTATACAAACTCCCAAGAAAGCACCTTGGTATTATATCTTTTATATGCAAATATTGTATTAGTATCTTTTTTCTTATGTTTATAAATATTTGCATTACTTTGAAAACATTTGTATTACTTGCACAGTCTATTGCTTTAGACCCGGAATGAAAATAGTTTAATAACATTCAATTTTGCCCTCATTCACACAGAATGGATACATGCAGTTTTGTAGGCATATATCTCTGTGTTATTTTGTATAACTAGCAAAAGTGATAGATAGATAGATAGATAGATAGATAGATAGATAGATAGATAGATAGATGGATGGATGGATGGATGGATGGATAGATAGATAGATAGATAGATAGATAGATAGATAGATAGATAGATAGATAGATCGATCGATCGATCGATCGATCGATCGATAGATAGATAGATAGATAGATAGATAGATAGATAGATAGATAGACAAATGGATAGTCAATGATAGACCCAGATAGAGATAGATATATAAATAGATAGATAGACAAATGGAAAGTCAATGATAGATCCAGATAGAGGTAGATAGATAGATAGATAGATAGATAGATAGATAGATAGATAGATAGATAGATAGATAGAAAGGCAATGATAGATAGACCCAGATAGAGATAGATACATGAATAGATAGATAGATAAATAAATAGATAGAAAGGCAATGATAGATAGACCCAGATAGAGATAGAGATAGAGATAGATAGATAGATAGATAGATAGATAGATAGATAGATAGATAGATAGATAGATAGATAATAGATAGATAGATAGATAGAAAGGCAATGATAGATAGACCCAGATAGAGATAGATACATGAATAGATAGATAGATAAATAAATAGATAGAAAGGCAATGATAGATAGACCCAGATATAGATAGATAGATAGATAGATAGATAGATAGCAGGATATGATGAGTGCTGTAAAAGTCCTAAATCAAGCAAAATACTTACTTTATAGATCAGTCTGCTTCCCCATACTTTTTGCTTCCACACTGATATTAATCAGAGTCACCTGCCTTTGGATCTCCTAGTTCTGCAGACTTCAGACAGTCCAATGTGCTCAGTACTTCAACTTCAACCTGTCCTTAATTACTAAATACACCCAGACTTAGGTAGATAGGTTGAACTCTACTACCCTAGGAGTTGCTGAAGTTCTGGATCCCCCTTTAGTCCTGCACAGCCAGGAAAGATGTATTTCCACACCAACTTGCATTTAGCAGTCAGTAACTAGTCCTTGAGCTTATTTTTAAATATATTGAATATGGCCACAATTGTAGCATTTCAAATATTTGGCAATATATTTGGGAAGAATATTTTTATTTTATTTCAAATATATTTTTCTTCCATATGGGTGGAGGGAGGCTCAGAGTCCTGGTGTAGGACTGTCCAAAGGTACAGCTCCTTTTAGAGCAATCCTATATCCAGCTCCAGGGCTCCCGAGGCACGCAGCCCCTGTCCTCCTCAGCTCAGCTATTCATCCCTTCTTGGGAGGAGAAGAGAGACAGTCTCCTCACGGCTGCACACTATTTTACAATTCTCCCAGTCACCAACTGGGCACACCTCCCCAGGGATTGGCTGAGCCCTGATCAATATTCCAGCCAGTCATTTAAATCTTCCTACCCTAAACTCTAAAAACTTCTTCTAGTGGTAGGAGGAAGTAATTCAAATCCCAGCCAGAACGAAACAATCATTCCACCTCCAGGTATAGCAAGAGCCAAGAAATAAATTTGCCTAGCATCCTAACTAGGAGGGTGCTGCGATAGAGCTAAATAGCCAGATACATAGATACTGGAAACAATAAGACAGGTCAGATGATGCATAGGGGGTTGATTTACTAAAACTGGAGAGTGAAAAATCTGGTGCAGCCCTGCATGGTAGCCAGTCAGCTTCTAACTTCAGTTTGTCTAATTAACCCCTTCACGCTGATCGTATGCAAATATGTGGCCCCACTGGACTGGGCTTTTTTTTCCATGGGGCTGTTAATTTGAATACCTGTGTTTGTGCTGGGAGCGAGACGCACGATGCGCTCCGAGCACAGAGACCAGGGTTTCACTGAGAGACCAGGGTCCCATGGTAATGATTGGGACCCAGGACTCCCGATTCTGGGTCACCTGATTGCTGTGATAGCCTCTGATTGGCCAGTCACTGTGAAGCCCAGCCTCGTGTTTTCTTTCTCTGAATGGAGGAGAGAGATACATTGTTAAAAAAAAAGAGTGTGTAAAAAAAAATAAATATTAATAATAATAAAATAAATACCTAGATCAAGGTTTGATCTAGGTCAGTGCCAGGGTTAGTGTTTGAGTCAAGGTCAGGGTCAAAGATCAGGGTCAGGGTCAGGGTCAGGGAGAGTATTTTTTTTTGTCAGGATTTTTTTTTTAATTCTTTAAATCAGTATCAGTGTCAATTAGTGTCAGTGTCTTTTAGGAAGGATGTAAAAAGCAAAACGCACATTGTTTCTGGGCCGTACTATGAGTACAAACAAAAACTAACATACCCATATGTGGTATTGCTGCGATCATCAGGAGAAGAAGAATGTATTTTGAGTTTTTCTTTGGTTGTAGGTTATGGTAGTAGCAAGAAATATACAGATATAATATATAATACACTTTAATAATCACACATGGATAAATAGTGACCAAAGGGGTAAACAGTAACAATAACCGTGCCCCCCTCACTCCCACTCTATATCGCGGTGTGTGAGGTAGGTATATATAAAAGTTCTCCAACAGTAAGTGATGGTGCTTGCAACACAGAAAAACTTCATGCAAGATGCAAAGATAAAACTCAGGTGATGGTGAGTGACAATCCTCCTCTGGCTGAAATGCCCCCTCACCATAATACAACGACCCAATGGGCCTACACGCCTTCAAGATCACAATGTGGGATCTTAATCACATATACTGCCAGACAAGCTCCTCCAAGACTTGCTTCAAATGGTGAAAATGTGCTGGACACTTTGGCTCCTGATCACCGCTAGGTGTGTCACTCGACAGGATGATAAAGGATAAAAGACTCTGATAGTGTAGTAGTCTATGTAATCAGTGCTTTATTAAAGATGGAATAGCACTTACATTCAGTGAGCACTAAAGTGCCTCCTTCCAAAGTAAATACAATAAAGACAGATAATCCTCCTCACATGCATGGGTGTACTGCATGGGTGAACTTCGCTTCATAACCAGGTTTACGAAGATGGTGGCTAAACCGGAAATCCGTCACCGCTCACCGGAAGCTGTGTTCTCACGTATCGACGCGTTGCATCACTTTACTCGTGACTTCCTCAGGATACACCCATGCATGTGAGGAGGATTATCTGTCTTTACCGTATTTACTTTGGAGGGAGGCACTTTAGTGCTCACTGAATGTAAGTGCTATTTCCTCTTTAATAAAGCACTGATTACTTAGACTACTACACTATCAGAGTCTTTTATCCTTTATCATGCTGTCGAGTGACACACCTAGCGGTGATCAGGAGCCAAAGTGTCCAGCACATTTTCACCATTTGAAGCAAGTCTTGGAGGAGCTTGTCTGGCAGTATATGTGATTAAGATCCCACATAGTGATCTTGAAGGCGTGTAGGCCCATTGGGTCGTTGCATTATGGTGAGGGGGCATTTTGGCCAGAGGAGGATTGTCACTCACCATCACCTGAGTTTTATCTTTGCATCTTGCATGAAGTTTTTCTGTGTTGCAGGCACCGTCACTTACTGTTGGAGAACTTTTATATATAACTACCTCACACACCGCGATATAGAGTGGAAGTGAGGGGGGCACGGTTATTGTTACTATTTACCCCTTTGGTCACTATTTATCCATGTGTGATTATTAAAGTGTATTATATATTATATATGAATATTGTGAAGCGCTGCACTATCTTTCTATAAAACTGTATTATATAACTGTTGGGTATCAGATTCAGTGCTGGCTGCTTGAGATGAGAATTTTTAGGTAATCCATTAAGCGCAGGAGGATTTGTATATATATAAGAAATATACAGATACATTAAAAAAAAATGATTTTTCCTGATAATAAAATGCAAAATCAGGAGCTATCCATTACTATCCACCACCAAATGAAAACCCAATTTGTCCTAAAAAAAGCAAGGTGTAATCCACCTGGATGCACAGAGTAGTTGTGATGATATGTACAGTTTTACTAACACGTGTCAAAGTTGCTAAATTGTGCTTAGGCATTTATATTTGTTTTACCCTTAGGCACGAAGGGGTTAAGCTTTAATAAAACCTGGAAGCTGATTGGTTTCTGTTCAGAGCTGCACCAGATTTTGTACTCTCCAGTTTAAGTAAATGAACCCCCATGCAGTCTAGCAGGTCCCTGTCTGTAGGAGAAACATGACAGACAACTAGAGATGTCAAAATATTATTCTGTAGAAGGATCCAATTAACTTTCTTTCTTATAGTAAAATAGTGAATATCGATGTATAGCAGCACTCATTGCATGCATATGATGTGATAATAGTTTTATCTGTATGTGTCGTTCTAGGCCACCTCCAGATAATATTCTAGGAAACTGTCACATTCGCTCCTCTGCAGAGCCTCCTGCAGATTCTAAACAGATGACATGTTATTTTTATTGATTTCAAGCCACATGTTTTACCTTACACAGCAAGAAGAATATATAAAAGAAGAAAAAAAAGAAACACATGAAAAAACAATTTAAACACGTTTGCTATAAAATTATGTATCAGGTTGTGCTTACAGGCTAAAAGGATATATTTTCAATATTGCACTGGTCATTTTATTGACATGATATTCCATTTTTTAGTCGATTTTATTTGAAAAAAAATGTTTTTGGACATCCCATCACTTTCTGTCCCAATGGGGATTTCAAACCCCTGGACTGCTACATTGGTTACATGGGCACTGGCAGCTCATCACCCAAGGAGGTAAGTACAGTGGGGACTGGGGAAGAGGGGGGAAGGTGACCAGGGTGTAGGGTGTTCACCTTTTAATTTTTTCTGAAAAGATGAACTAAACGTTTAAGGGTCCTTTCACACGGGGCAGGCCTGTTTAGCGGATCTGCTCGCTCAGCGGGGGATCTCTCCTCTGATCCCCACTGAGCAAGTGGATGACAGCTCTGTGTCCACTCTGCTGCTCACTACTGCAGAGAATAGACAGAGCTGCTTGCTTTCCTCAATGGGCAGGTGGGTAAAAACAGACCACCTGTCTGGATTCATCCAAGCCAATCCGATAGACGGAAGAGGAATTGGATCCCCATCCATCATTTTTTGGCAGTTCGGATCGGATGTCGGCTCCATAGAGGAGAATGAAGGTTCTGATGGGGTCCGCCTGAAAAACGGGCAGGCGGATCCGATCGGATTGTCCGTATGAAAGAGCCCTTAATCCTCACTTTCTTCTAGAGCTATGGGTGCTGGTGCTATTCAACAGTTTTGCTTGTTTCAGATAGAATTTTTGGTGCTAAGGAACCTACAGCCAACCTCTACATCTCTACAGGACACATAGTGATGTTGGGGTCATTGGTAGTGTAGCGCTGCCCTCACAGCAGTTGCTAAGACGTAACCAGTTCTTTCCCAAAAGTTGGTGTAGAAGCAGCCAGAGACACAGCATTTTCATTTCTCTCTCTCTCTCTGAATACATAGTCTAGGGCAGTGATGGCGAACCCGTGGCACGCATGCCACAGCCAGCACGCCGAGCCTTATCTGTGGGCACGCCAGGAGAATCCAGCGGCGCGCTGTCTTCCCGGCTGTAGTGTGCGTGACAGCCGGGTCCCAAGTGCGCATGCACAAGAAGCAGTGCTCTTTGTGAATGGTAAGGCGGTACCTGGGACACATGACAGATCCCAGAAGCCGCCGGACCAATCACAAAGTGCAGCGCTTCTCGCGCATGCGCACTGGGCATCCGGCTGTCCGACGAGCGCCCACACTACAGAAGCCGGGAAGACAGCGCGCGGCTGGATAAAGGAACAGGTAAGATAAAAAAAAAACTCTGCGGAAGTAAGAGCGGGTACCTGTCAAATTCAGGTACCCGCTCCCCCTCCCTCCCCAAAGGTCAGCAGTCATCTCTGTACTGTCCGCAGTCTCTGGTCATCCCTGTGCTGTCCACAGTCTCTGGTCATCCCTGTGCTGTCCGCAGTCTCTGGTCATCCCCTGTACTGTGTCCGCAGTCTCTGGTCATCCCCTGTACTGTCCGCAGTCTTTGGTCATCTCCTGTACTGTCCGCAGTCTCTGGTCATCCCTGTGCTGTCCGCAGTCTCTGGTCATCCCTGTACTGTGTCCGCAGTCTCTGGTCATCCCTGTGCTGTCCGCAGTCTCTGGTCATCTCCTGTACTGTGTCCGCAGTCTCTGGTCATCCCTGTACTGTGTCCCAGTCTCTGGTCATCCCTGTACTGTGTCCGCAGTCTCTGGTCATCCCTGTACTGTGTCCGCAGTCTCTGGTCATCCCTGTACTGTCCGCAGTCTCTGGTCATCCCTGTACTGTGTCCGCAGTCTCTGGTCATCCCTGTACTGTCCGCAGTCACTGGTCATCCCTGTACTATGTCCGCAGTCTCTGGTCATCCCTGTACTGTCCGCAGTCTCTGGTCATCTCCTGTACTTTCCGCAGTCTCTGGTCATCCCTGTACTGTCCGCAGTCACTGGTCATCCCTGTACTGTGTCCGCAGTCTCTGGTCATCTCCTGTACTGTGTCCGCAGTCTCTGGTCATCCCTGTACTGTCCGCAGTCTCTGGTCATCTCCTGTACTGTGTCCGCAGTCTCTGGTCATCCCTGTACTGTGTCCGCAGTCTCTGGTCATCTCTGTACTGTGTCCGCAGTCTCTGGTCATCCCTGTACTGTGTCCGCAGTCTCTGGTCATCCCTGTACTGTCCGCAGTCTCTTGTCATCCCTGTACTGTCCGCAGTCTCTGGTCATCCCTGTACTGTGTCCGCAGTCTCTGGTCATCCCTGTACTGTGTCCGCAGTCTCTGGTCATCCCTGTACTGTTAATTAGTTTGCACTACTGTACGAGTTGTTTTTTCTAAACCAAAAGCTCGATATTCAGGTTTCATTGCAGTGTTGGCACTTTGAAAGAAATAAGTTGGTTTTGGGTTGCAGTTTGGGCACTCGGGCTCAAAAAGGTTCGCCATCACTGGTCTAGGGGATGTCTTTTATGCATGTTATTACTGAAGAAAGGTAAAGCATGATACTCCAGGAGCACTGAATAACAGTCTCTGTATATGTAGCACCCTCCTAGATACGTGCTTGGATTAGTTCGATTTAGTGCTGGCTCACTGTGTTCAGTTAATCTGTGTGTGTTTTTGGTTAGGTAAATTTAGCTTGTAACCAGTGTGGCTGTAACTAATGTGTTGGGCAATTCTAGCTGTGCTCACTCTATTCAGTGCAGCTGATCAGTTAGGTCCCTTCAGTGTTCTTAACTGCTGCTAGTCTGATAGCTTCCTCTGCTTTCCAGACAGTTGTAGAATTCTCTGGAGCATAAGTGTGGAGCTATGCAGAAGGCAGTATGCATATTTATGCAGCTCTGGCCAATCCTAGGGAGCAGGGCCCTGAAGACTTCTGGGTGACTGCATAAATACTCTGACAGACTAGAAAGGGCTTCTGGGTCTTTTCCTGCTGAGGATCAGTCCAGCCTGGAGGGCAGCTCCCTTCCATGGCAACACTGCCAAGTTCTTGCCCGGATGCTGAAGCTGCCAAGCAGGGGCGGACTGACCATTTGGAAACTCGGGCACTGCCCGAGGGCCTGGGGTCAGTAGGGGGCCCCATGAGATGCCCCTGGTACCTTTTTCATAGGCTTTTTTGAGTTTTGGCAAGGACACAAGGGCCCCATGATCCCCTATTGCCCGGGAGCCCCATGAGTTGTTAGTCTGCCCTTGCTGCCGAGAGCTGACTAAGGGGCTGTCTGCTGAAGATCTAGTCTAGTATCACAGGAAAACAATGTTGCTTTGGATATTGGAAGGAGGAAACCAACTGAAAATTTGTGAGTACAGACTGCTGTGAGAGATCTTTTGGGCTGCTGCCACCCCTCTTGTGTTAGAGAGTCAGCTGTGTGTTGTTTAAAGGAGACATCAGCTGGTGGCCTGAAGAGCTTAGTCTATCTAGTTCTCTGTGAAGGGACTCTGCTCTGGTTGCTCTAAAGAAAGAAGCACACATTTAACTGCTTATATTACAAAGCCAAGTCCACAATTTGCTATAAACAAGGACTTTTGCTTCAGATCTACATTTAATTCTTCCCACTACTAACCCAGGTCCACAGTTTGCTATGAGCAAGGACATCTGCTTTAGCTTTACAGAAAGGAGTTCATTGTCCTCAACTTGTACATAGTTCTGTTTTAGTATCCCACTCAGTTAACTCAACCCTATCCCAGTTACTCCAAACATATAAATAATATAAGAACACCTCTAGACTGATTATTGAGGAAATGAATGACTATTGTGTCTGGTTGCATGGCAATCCACTGGGGAGCAACATGGGCAAATTTCCAGCGGCTCCTTTGGGGGCAAGCACTACATACACAATGGCAGAAGAGATAGTTGAAGTCAAATTCTCATAACAGCCACCGCTGACTGACCAATTACAAGGAAAGAAAGGAGAAACTGCACACAGTCACTAGGGCTCTGAGTTGAGGTTATTACTCACAATGCCAGAAGATTACTGGCTGCTTCCTTCCGATATCCACTAGGCACTCTTTAGTGAGGGAGATATAAAGCTAACATTGCCACAGAACAGCTGGGCACCCTTCTTCAACTTCCACCTGGCACTCTTCAGCGAGATCTTTAGACCAGGTATCCAGATATAATTCTTTAAATAGGCCCCCCAGCTAAGCTGCAGCTGGGACCTCATTGAGCATGCTGCGATGTTTCAGCAACCTGCCCATAGGGGCAGAGCCCCCATAGGCTACGGACTCCTCCAGCAGCAGTGGACTCAGGACCTAAAAACACCCACTGCTCAAGGCCCCAGACCTTTCACTTGCACACATTTGGATGATGGAAGTCATCACAGCCTATTTGCCTTTAGTAAATCAACCCCACTGTTTGCTTTAAAGATAAGCATTAAATCTTTTCTTTTACTGGGTGCCTTTGAGGTTTTTTTTAAACTGTGTCAATAGTCACATTGGGCTTCTGTTTAGGCTCTCTCTGTTTCCTAAAGGAAAGGCATCCTTTCATGTATGTGTTGTTTACCCTACACTGTGACTTAGACAAGGTTATTTACTAAGGGCAAATAACTTTGCAATGCAATTTACTCTGAGCATACTGAATGTGGTAAAAATTCACTTTGCAAATATATCTCTTATCTACAAAGGAGACGCTTAATATAATGGGTTCTCTGTTCTCATGTCAGGACTTTGCAAACAGCTCAGTACTCTCTGACACACCGGGCTAGGCTGAGGAGAGAACCATACAATAGTGAGCCATTCAGAAAGAGGTATTCTGCAACATTAAGCAGTCCATACATGAATCAAAATTCAGTCTGTTCAGCAGGGACCAGCTAATATTCGATCCATGTATGGGCAGGCTGGATATACAGAAGTTGACCTCATGATTTGTTTGTATACAACCATCCTGTCAGGTTTTTCCTGAATGATCAGTGCCAGTTGCTATAGCCGGCAAACACTAATCAGTGTGTTCTGATGGCAGGAGAGGACCTCAGGGGGATCTCCACAGCATGAGTCAAGAATAAAAAAAAAACACTTGCTTTACACCTTCTGTTAGCCAGCTAGATGGGGCCCAGAACCTTGTGTTGGCAAGTTTGACATAGTTTCACTTTAAGAGTTTCCGCCACCCCCCTCTGCCAATCCCTCCACTGGCTTCCGATTGCGCAACGGATCAAATTCAAAATCCTAACACTGACGTACAAATCTGTCCACCATACTGCCCCGAACTAAATCACCGACCTAATATCCAAGTACCACCCAACACGCACACTCCGCTCCTCACAAGACCTCCTTCTCTCTAGTTCCCTGGTCTCCTCCTCCCATGCCCGCCTCCAGGACTTCTGCAGGGTGTCACCCATCCTTTGGAACTCCCTGCCCCAACCCATCAGATTATCACCTACTCTCCTCTCCTTTAGGCGCACCCTGAAAACCCACCTCTTCAGGGAAGCCTACCCCACCCCCTGCTAACTTGCCAACCTCCTCCACTCTTCCTACCACTCCATCCCCCACAGCTATCTCCTCCTGTGCCACCATCCCCTCCCTCCTAGATTGTAAGCTCGAAAGAGCAGGGCCCTCAATCCCCTCATGTTTTGCATTGTATTGTATTGTTATTGTTCTGTCCCCATTGTAATGTACAGCGCTGAGCGAACTATTGGCGCTTTATAAATACTGTATAATAATAATAATAATAATAAAAAGAGTTGTTCATGCAGTGGGAAAGTGTTTCTAACTGGCAATCTGAATCTCTCTGAGCAGCAGTTGCAAAGTGTGTTTAACCAGAGGTTGCTTAGTAGTCCTGTGTACACAGTGGCTTTCAGCCCACATGGTTGGCAAAAAATGGGGCTTCCTTGGTGGTCACCTCAGAGTGTCATGGTCCAAGGCTCAAGCATAGTGTCCTTCTGCTTTTGGGTAAAGACATCCCAATCTTTGCTTACACTGCACATAGGTGGTTTATGGTGTGCACCATCCTGGTCTCCCTGCAGAAAAAGAAAGTCCTTCCTATCTCAAACCAAGAAAACTATATCTACTGCTCCCCATTTTATATTTGTTGGGAATTGTAGTTTTTCAGCCCATCTGCAGTAATAGCCGAGACCTTCCAGTGAGCTAAACTTCCCACAATCCATCATGATCTTGCATCAGAATCTCTCTGGAACTGCATAATCCTCAGGCTGTATCAATAGATAAAACATTGGTACTGGAGAGGGTTTAGCTTAAAGTCCAAATGTTGGGTAAAGGTCCAACTGTGTGCGGAGGGGAGGAAGTGGGGAGCAGACTGTAAAAAGTCCCAATAGGTAATGGATAACAGACAGCAGCATTAGTGGCAGCACCCTTAGAGTAAAGCTGGACTCTGTAGGCAAGGAAAGAGAAGAGAGGGGCATCAGACTAAGTGCAGCATTAAAGGTATGTTTTCATTGCAAGGTAAAACAATGGCAACTCTGAGGAAGACCGCAGACCTCTGAGGAAGAAGCTATGCTTCGAAACGCGTTACCGCCCCCTTTACGGTGCCACGCTCCTACGTCTGATGTCACGTCTGCCTCGGTGCCATCTGCATTCCAGGCTGGTCTTCCCTCCAGCGGATGGCCATAACAAGCACTGAGCACTCAGGAGACCCGGGTTTCTGCTGCAGCTCCTGTGTTACACAACTCCTACTCCTTCTCCATCGGCTCCTGGGACCCACATAGGACGACATCCAGAGTGACATACCTGATCCTATTTCACTTCTAGTAAGTTGCCATTGTTTTACCTTGCAATAAAAACTTACCTTTAATGCTGCACTTAGTCTGGCGCCCTCTCTTCTCTTTCATAACCTACAGGCTTCCTCTGGTGGATCCATATTGAGTAACACCGGCCATATCAGTACTGAAGTCTTGTGTGGACACACATAGAGCAGCAACAGCCCAGTGTCTCTGCACACAGTGCCAACTAAACACCGAGCTACATAAACAATATCCAATCACATGCAAGAAAATGAAATTGGATGATAGAAAGTTCACCTCGTTCGCTAAGCTGAGTGAAAATACCCTTACAGAGTGAACAGTCTATTTGCCTTTAGTAAATCAGCCGTTTTGTCTCTCAGTCCTTAGCGGTCTATTCAGACACTACAAAAGATATTGAACAAACTATTCTTCCCTGTAAAAACTATCTCTTGCAAGAAACAGCTGGATAATTCACATTTATATTTAGTAGCCCATATAAAGGTTATGCTTCCTTATTTTTTTCTTTCAATATCTGAAGCGTAACAAGGTATGCCTGTTTTGCCAAGCCTCAAAAGAATACAGGATGTTTGACTTTGAGAAAAGATGAACTTTTTGAAGAATTTTTTCTTTATTCTTACCTTTTACTTTTTCACACGTTTTTGCTTTCTGTATTGATGGAGAAGGTCACTTTTTCAAGACGTTATATAACAATATGAAGAATCTTTGATGACAAAAATTGTATTTTCGGATAAGTAGATCTGATATTCAGGGTTTTTTGTCCTAAAGTAGTATTAAACCCTCAGCATTTTTTAACTAAACCCAGTAAACGCAATAAAATAAACATTTGTTCCAGTAAACTATTTGTTAAAATTGATATCATCCTCAACATACTCTGTACAAAGCTTTGTGTTTTGGGGATTTTTGAGGACTTGGTAACCTCCTATCAGGTGAAAAAATTCCTTTGTGTGTTTTAACTAGAAAAAAAAAAAATATTTTCATATGGCAACCCCCCGATCCACCAGCTTTACCTTTATGGGTTCAACAGATTAATTCCAATCTTCCTCTATATAGAGTGCCATATGAAAACAGGGGCCATCCAAAGTTATTATATGTATAGAGTGGAGCAGATGGGTGTCCACTCTGTATAAAGTCCATGGCTCTCTCCAAGTCATTTCTTAAATTTAAAACACTTTTATTCCACTGAAACTTTTGTATATAAACTCACCGACCACTTTGTTAGGTACAGCTTTTCAATTGCTTGGCAACACAATTTTCTAATTAGTCAATAACGTGGCAGCAACTCAATGCATTTAGGCATCTAGACGTGGTGAAGAAATCTTGCTGAAGTTCAAACTGAGCATCAAAATGGGGAAGAAAGGGGATTTAAGTGACTTCGAACATGGCATGGTTGTTGGTGCTAGACGGGCTGGTCTGAGTATTTCAAAAACTGCTGATCTACAGGAATTTTCACACACAACCATCTCTAGGGAAATCGAGACTCATCAGACCAGGCAGCATTTTTCCAATCTTCTTTTGTCCAACTTCGTTGAGACTGTGCAAACTGTAGCCTCTGTTTCCTGTTCTTAGCTGACAGGAGTGGCACCCATTGTGGTCTTCTGCTGCTGTAGCACATCTGCTTCAAGGTTCAACGTGTTGTGCATTCAGATATGGTATTCTTCATACCTTGGTTGTAACAGGATGGTTATTTGAGTTACTGTTGCCTTTCTATCACCTCCAACCAGTCTCTGACCTTTGACATCAACAAGGCATTTTCATCCACACAACTGCCGCTCACTGCATATTTTTTTTTTTGGACCATTCTCTGTAAACTCTAGGGATGGTTGTGTGTGAAAATCCCAGTAGTTCAGCAGTTTTTGAAATACTCAGACCAGCCCGTCTGGCACCAACAACCATGCCACATTCAAAATCACTTAAATCCCCTTTGAATATGACTTCCTTGAATATGGCTTCCTTGTTTGGGGGCAAACACTACACTGTTGCTATATAAAACAACCAAACTTCCTGATGATTAAATGGGCGTACTGCTTTTTTCATGGGATTGTCTCTAATAGGAGCACAGGGAATTATATAGTTACACTTGATATACTTGATTTTACGCAGCCCTGCCACACTGTAGCAGTAGTTCTGCTATAGGGCAGTTGGGAAGCGGTTAAAGAATTCTACCACCCCTCCCTCCCCCCAGGTTAATTTGACTTTTAATGCCCTCTGGGTTAAACAACTGGGTTGAGTTCAATTAGCATATTGACCCACCTAGCTAATCCAGCATTGTCCTGCTGTGATCTGCCAGTCCCCCACCACACATTGGGTCCTATGCCACCATCTTCTGCTCTGAGATAATCGGGAGCCAGCTGTCTCTTCCGGATTCCTGAGGCTGGTCCCTACATGCACTACTAAATCCACCCTTCTTCCATCTTCTCCCTGTAAGCTAGTGTTTCTCAACTCCAGTCCTCATGGACCCCCAACAGGTCATGTTTTCAGGATTTCCCTCAGATGAAACAGCTGTGGTAATTACTAAGGCAGGGAAACTGATCAAATCACCTGTGCAAAATAATGGAAATCCTGAAAACATGACCTGTTGGGGGTCCATGAGGACTGGAGTTGAGAAACACTGCTGTAAGCTGATGCTGCCTGGGATATGTGAAGTGAATATCCCAGGAGACTACTGGAGCAGGATGCATGTCATTTTTGCATAGGCAAGAATTCTCAGAACAGGATGGACCCTAAAATAAAATTAAAAGAAAATATTTCAGCTTTTATGATTGCAAAAGGAAAATCAAATGATGTATATACACTCACCGGCCACATTATTAGGTACACCTGTTCATTTGCTTGGTAACACAAATTGCTAATCAGCCAATTACGTGGCAGCAATTCAATGCATTTAGGCATCTAGACGTGGTAAAGATGACTTGCTGAATTTCAAACTGAGCATCAGAATGGGGAAGAAAAGGGGATTTAAGTGACTTTGATGTTCGAGATGATAGAAAGGCAACTGTAACTCATGGCAATATGGACCAAAATCTCTGAGGAATGTTCCCAACACCTTGTTGAATTTATGCCATGAAGAATTAAGGCAGCTCTGATGGTAAAAGGGGGTCCAACCCGGTACTAGCAAGGTGTACTTAATAAAGTGGCCGGTGAGTGTACAGTATATATATATATATATATTTTCAATGGGAGCTCATAGTTAGAGATGAGCGAATCGAACTTGGCGAAGTGGAATTCGTTTCGAATATTAGGAAAAATTCGATTCGCATCGAATCCGAATTTTAGCCAACTTCGAATGCACGAATCTAATTTTCCCCGATCAGCCGGCAAAAGTGTCACTGCAGAGAGTTCCGCTATTTCTGACAGTTCTCTGACAGTTCTGACAGTTCATTTACAGCGGTTGAAACATTGTATCTATTTGTTTCCATTTAGGATACAGATGTTTTTATTCGGAAATAAACAGATACAATGTTTCAACCGCTGTAAATGAACTGTCAGAACTGTCAGAGAACTGTCAGAAATAGCGGAGCTCTCTGCAGATACACTTTTTGCTGTACTGGAATTCTTCTTCTTTTCATTCTTCTTCTTCTTTTCATTCTTCTTCTTCTTCTTCTTTTCATTCTTCTTTTCATTCTTCTTCTTCTTCTTCTTTTCATTCTTCTTTTCATTCTTCTTCTTCTTCTTTTCATTCTTCTTCTTCTTCTTTTCATTCTTCTTTTCATTCTTCTTCTTCTTCTTTTCATTCTTCTTCTTCTTCTTCTTTTCATTCTTCTTCTTCTTCTTTTCATTCTTCTTTTCATTCTTCTCATTCTTCTTTTCATTCTTCTTCTCATTCTTCTTTTCATTCTTCTTCTTCTTCTTTTCATTCTTCTTCTTTTCATTCTTCTTCTTCTTTTCATTCTTCTTCTTCTTCTTTTCATTCTTCTTTTCATTCTTCTTCTACTTCTTTTCATTCTTCTTCTTCTTCTTTTCATTCTTCTTTTCATTCTTCTTCTTCTTTTCATTCTTCTTCTTCTTCTTTTCATTCTTCTTTTCATTCTTCTCATTCTTCTTTTCATTCTTCTTTTCATTCTTCTTCTCATTCTTCTTTTCATTCTTCTTCTTCTTCTTTTCATTCTTCTTCTTTTCATTCTTCTTCTTCTTCTTTTCATTCTTCTTCTTCTTTTCATTCTTCTTCTTCTTCTTTTCATTCTTCTTTTCATTCTTCTTCTTCTTCTTTTCATTCTTCTTCTTCTTCTTTTCATTCTTCTTTTCATTCTTCTTCTTCTTTTCATTCTTCTTCTTCTTTTCATTCTTCTTCTTCTTCTTTTCATTCTTCTTTTCATTCTTCTTCTTCTTCTTTTCATTCTTCTTCTTCTTCTTTTCATTCTTCTTTTCATTCTTCTCATTCTTCTTTTAATTCTTCTTTTCATTCTTCTTCTCATTCTTCTTTTCATTCTTCTTCTTCTTATTTTCATTCTTCTTCTTCTTTTCATTCTTCTTCTTCTTCTTTTCATTCTTCTTCTTTTTTTTTTCATTCTTCTTCTTCTTCTTCTTTTCATTCTTCTTTTCATTCTTCTTCTTCTTTTCATTCTTCTTCTTCTTTTCATTCTTCTTTTCATTCTTCTTCTTCTTCTTCTTTTCATTCTTCTTTTCATTCTTCTCATTCTTCTTTTCATTCTTCTTTTCATTCTTCTTCTCATTCTTCTTTTCATTCTTCTTCTTCTTTTCATTCTTCTTCTTCTTCTTTTCATTCTTCTTCTTCTTTTCATTCTTCTTCTTCTTCTTTTCATTCTTCTTTTCATTCCTCTTCTTCTTCTTTTCATTCTTCTTCTTCTTCTTTTCATTCTTCTTTTCATTCTTCTTCTTCTTCTTTTCATTCTTCTTCTTCTTCTTTTCATTCTTCTTTTCATTCTTCTTCTTCTTCTTTTCATTCTTCTTCTTCTTCTTTTCATTCTTCTTTTCATTCTTCTTCTTCTTCTTCTTCTTCTTCTTCTTCGTCGTGCCCCGTGACTGCCCAAATGAGTGAAGTGTGCGGTGATTCTAAGATCGACGGCACTCATCTGCATGTCATACTGACTGACAGTATTATTTCTCTTCCCCAGCAGACTCCAAGGGCATTTAAATTAAAGGTACAGTGTTCTGCACTAATATAAAGGCTCTCTGAAGCCTAGAAACCCTTTAAATAAGTTAAATTCGCATCAAATCGAATTTCTCCTGCAAATTCGGCGAATCAGCCGAATCGAATTTTTGAATAATTTGCTCATCTCTACTCATAGTGCTACTTTAACCACTTCAGCCCACACACACTGTACTGCGGGCGAGCGTGGCTGTAGGCAAAGTGACTTACTGGTACTTCGCCGCCTACTTATGAGTTTGGGGAACAAACATGCGTATCCCCCACCTGGCACCTGCTGTGATTGAACACAGCGGGAGCCTGTCAGCAAGTCCCAGCCAATGATTCACTGCCGAGACCTGCTGATCGGCTGTGTTCAATCATAGCCCAGAGTTCTTGTGTTAGTAAACAACACAGAGCTCTGAACTAGGAGCAACCTGTCAGTTTCTCATCCCTGCAAAGCAGGGATGAGAAACTGAGAGATCAGTTAGTAAAAGCAGCGCACTGTACACACATTACACATAGTTAGGCACATAGTTTACCCCTTGATTGCCCTAGATGTTAACCCCTTCCCAGCCAGTGTCTTTAGCACAGTGACAGCGTACAGTATTATCACTGATCTCTGCATTAGTGTCGCTGGTTATGTCAGTGTCAGTTAGTCAGTTCCCCCCAGCATCAGTAAGTGTCAGATTGCCCACTGCAGTATCACAGTGCCGTTATAAGTTGCTGATCACCACCATTAATAGTATGAATAAATATATACAAATTCCAGTATGTATGCCATAGTAGCATGCCATAGTATGTAGACGCTATAACTTTCACGCAAACCAATCAATGTACACATATTGGAATGTTTTTATGTAGCAGAATACATTTTGGCCACAATTTATGGATAAATCTGATTTTTTTTATTTTTGTATTAAATGTTTTATACCAAAAAGTGCAAAAATATAGTTTTTTCACAATTTTCGGTCTTTTTTCATCTTTAAACAAAAAACCCAGTGGTGATCAAATACCACCAAAAGAAAGCTCTATTTGTGTGAAAAACATGATATAAATTTTGTTTGGGTACAGCTTTGCCTGTCCACACACTAACCAGTTACAATAGTGCAGTGCCAAATGGCCTAAAATAACTTGGTCATAAAGGGGGTAAAATCTTCTGGAGCTTAAGTGGTTAAAGTGACAAAAGATCCATAATACTTACCTGTATGGCATGAACTGACTCCCATCTTTGCTCTCTTGAAGAATCTTCTACATTCAATACATTTCCAGGTTGTATTGAGTGCCTGTTCCTCATTAGGGATGAGCAGATGGTTCGGGTTGATCCTAGGCATGGATACTCAGGAGTTCGGATGAACATTTAAATGTTTGCCCATTTGGCCCCCTGATCAGGAACCCCAAAAACCATTGGGCCAGTGTTGTGGAGAAGTGGCTCTTGTCTTCAATAACATGGGTACTCTTCCCCATTTTAAAACAACACTCATATTCGCCAGCACACCATGGATCATCAGATATCGTCCGAGGCTTTTAATGCAGAAAGATCACATCCCAAAGGACCAAGTGCAATGCTTCAGAGCTGCGCAGAACATTTTCATCATTACATGCCTGGCAAAATGGTCCTGAGCCGCTCCACAATGTTGCACTTTGTTCTTTGTGACGTGATCGTTCTGCAAAAGCTTTAGAAAATATCTGATGATCCATGTTGTGCTGGTGAATATGTGCATTGTTTTATGACAAGCCCAGTTTCCAGATGGTAGTTGCTACAACACCCACTACTGAGGAGCCAATGTCCAGGAACGTGTGTGATGGGAATATGAACAACATCTACCCCATTTTGAGGGCATGTGGCCTGGTATGGTTCAGGAAAGAATGGGGAGCGGCATGCAATTTTCATTTTTTTTTTTTTTTTTTTGCGTGGGGTGTCCCTCTAAAATCCAGCTCAGACTCAAAAGGTCTGGTGTGCATTTTGAGCGGGGACTCTAAGATACTTTTTTTTTTCATTCTTGCTATAGCAAAAGAGATATTTACAAAAATTATCTTTTTCACAGCATGTAGTGGGTATTACTGAGTGATTGGAGCAAAGGCGGACTGACCATTCGAGCACTCGGGCACTGCCCGAGGGCCCGGGGTCAGTACGGGGCCCCATGAAATGCCCCTGGTACCTATTATAGGCTTTTTTGGGTGTGCTTTGAGTGTGGGCAAGGACACAGGGACCCCATGATCCCCTATTGCATGGGGGCCCCATGAGTTGTCAGTCCGCCCCTGGATTGGAGTGTAGTTTCCTGAAATCCTCAACTATAGCATTGCCTGTAGCCTTTTGTTACAAGACAACTTGACTGAAGACAATACTTGAATGGAAACTAAAGGTTGTAAAACTGGCAATAGATGCCATTTTCTAGGTGGCTACAGATCAGTCATCTCACCGTATGCATATATCTTAATCAAATCATTTTTTAATCTGTTAATCTTTCCTGGAGATCCTGCCAGTAGCAGAATTATCTGTTTCAGATTGACATTGTGATGTCACTGCCTCCCAATTACCAGAAGAGCTGTCAGACTGCCGTACACCGCCCCCCCCCCCCCATTCAATTGCCAACTGAGCTTCTTATCTGATAGACCCATAGGCAGCTCCATCAGATAGGCAACCAAAAGGCCAACTGCAGCAGTGCACACAGCAGGCTGACAATGTTATCTCAGCATGGGCCAGGGGTGTTTCTAGGGTCCTAGTAGACCATGGTCACCTCTGGGCACATACAGTAGATTAAAATATTTAGAGGCTGGAACCATGATGACCTCCTTGGATCAAATATAAGGCTAGTATAATCTTGAAAAAAATGATGTAAACAAAAACTCCATAGAATGTATCCTCTCCAGATCTCAAAGAAGACCCTCAGCAGATGACCTGGGGCTTGTGTCCTGGGTGTCATGTTCTAGCAATGTTCCTTGCATGGACAGTACATGGTACCTCTTCTCTTGCATCCTGGAATGAATGTTCTCTCTTCTCTAAATACACTGTACAGCGTTCTTTGTCTTCTCAACATCTGTGATCAGCAAAGACAACCTCCATAATGTCTCACTACAGGCGTCTTTTCAGTCTGACACATTTGCAGAATCTGTATAAAACTGTATGGATTCAGAAGCTCCTAATGCTGCAAATAATTAATGAAAACAGATGGCTGGTGTGACGAAGAGTGAATTTTACATTACATTGCAATCTAGACACTGACAGACTTGGTACCTTTTCTAATAGGAACACTGCTGCATGTTCAAATGCCCTTTCATTGGTGAAAGCTTCTCTTGAATGAATGAATGGAGTTTAAAGTGTTTTTATTGGTCAACACAACATCAATACACTACTGTTGTGAGCAAACTGTTTATACACTATTTAACACCATAGGTTGTACCCATACGTCCTCTAGTGGATGCGGGGATACCGTGTTCATGGCTGCAGCCGGAGATGCTGGGTTCATGGCTGCAGCCGGAGATGCTGGGCTGCAGCCAGAGATGGTGAAAACTGTAAAAGCAATCTGAGCAGCTAAATAGCCACTGAATTGCTTTTACAGGCAGTCCTCCTGTCCCACTGGGAAACCCAAGATTGCAGCTAGTGGTTCTGCCGGCTGACCATAGCGATGATCAAGGACTAGAACGTCCTAGTTCATCTTTATGGTCTAAGAAACTAGAAGCTACAGTGGCTTTGTGTTTACTGGACGGAGGAGATATCTGGGGTCTAATAGCCCCCAGATCTCTCCATAAAGAAGACCTGTCATGGTCCATGCTGTCACAAGGGATGTTTTTCAATGCAATAAAGTTGATTTTAAAAAAAATTAAGAGAGTGTAAAAAATGTAAATAAAATAAATAATAGTAAAAAAAAAATTAAAGTTCTCCTTTCCCCCATGCTCGCGCACAGAGGCAAATGCATATGAAGGTCACACACTCATATATAAACGGTGTTCATGCCACTGTGAAGTAGTGCCATGAACGTTGTTACAAGAGCAATCATTTTATCACCAGACCTCCTGTGTAACTCTAAACTGATAACATCTAAACCTAAAGCATCACCTATGGAGATTTTTAAGTTTCGTAGTTTGTCGCGGGCGCAATTGTAAAACACGACATGTTAGGTATCCATTTACTCGACGTAACATTATTTTTTATATTTTATCAAGCAGTTGGGTATTCCCCAATATATTCCCCCATCCTCTGGAACTCCCTACCCCAATCCATCAGACTATCACCTACTCTCCTCTCCTTTAGGCGCACCCTGAAAACCTATCTATTCGGGGAAGCCTACCCCGCCCTCAGCTAATTACTGAACTCCTCCACTCTTCCTACCACTTCATCCCCCACAGCTATTTCCTCCTGTACCACTATCCCCTCCCTCCTAGATTGTAAGCTCCAAGGAGCAGGGCCCTCAAACCCCTCATGTATTGAATCGTATTGTTACTGTACTGTCTCATGTATTGTCTCCCACCTTAATGTAAAGCGCTGAGCAAACTGTCGGCGCTATCTAAATCCTGTATAATATTAATAATATAATAATATCATTTTTTTTGTGCATTAAATTTGAAAATGTAATAAATACCAATGCAAAAAAATAAAAAGTGTATTTTTCCCAGAAAACTGCTTTTGAAAAACTGCTGCAGAAAATACCATGTGACAACAAATTGCAACAACCACCATTTTATTCTCTAGGGCCTCTGCCTAAAATATACATAACTCTTGTGGGTTCTAAGTAATTTTCTAGCAAAAATGTGCTGATTTTTACATGCAGGAGTGAAGTGTCAGAATTGGCCAGGTAGGCAGTGGTTAATGGCATACATTCTGCTCCAAGCCTAACATTCTAGAGTCTTGGGGGCTGGGGGTAGGAGCTTTCCTGAACACACTCAACTACAAAAAGATATGTTTCTAAAAAGGCATAATTTATATATAGACACAGCAGCTATAGGACATAGAACATCTCCTAATTAGCATTGTGTGGTACTCCCTGCTCAACATATGTTCAAGTGGATCAGATATCTTTGTTTTCCTTGCATAGTTAAGCTCAGTAAAAGGATACCTAATCTGTGTTTTTCAATTTGTCTAGAAATGATAAGAGCTTTCACCTTCTGCCCCTAAACAAATCCCAGGCAAGCTCATACATTTATAAGTCACTTCTCATTATCAAGGGGCCTTAAGTGTGACAATGACTGATGTAGTACTGAGTCTATGAGAGGCTGTGTGCCATCAGGATGTGTAGCACGTTATCTTATTTGCAGTTTTCAGTAAGGGATGAAATTGGTACCAAGATGACCTGTTTAAAGGCCAAAATCCTCCAAATGGAAGTGTTACAATCTCTTTCAGGTATATAGTGCTGGCTATGGCCACACTGGGAACATTCTACACCCAAAAGGGGACATTCCGCTTTGAGCCTTTGTCCCCCATTCCCCATTAAGGATTGGCACCTTTAGGGAGCAGGTACCCGATTTTGACAGGTACCCGCTCCCACTTCCGCTGCCATTGCCTAAGGCGATCAGATGCGGAAGTTGTCCTCCCCTCCTCCTTCTCTGTAGTCTTCTGGGACATGTGACAGGTCCCAGAAGACTACGGGGCCATTCACAAAGCGCCCACTTCTCACACATGCGCAGTGGGCACCCGACAGTGAAGCTGCAAGCTGTCACAGCCGGGTGCCCACACTGAAGATGCTGGCACCAGGGAGAGAAAACGGCCGGTGAAACCAGTGGTGGTGAAGACACCTCTGGACCGAGGGACAGGTAAGTGTCTGTATTTTAAGCACTCATGCACACTTGACGTTTTGAGAATGCTAGTAATGTTAGCTGTGTAAAGTCACGTTTTTGCATTAGCGTTTAGCGGCGTATTGCTGAGATTAGCTGCGCTTTTCCATGTTTGCGTTTTTTTACTAAAAAATCCAAAAACGCAGCTTTTTGCCATTTTACTATGTTTTGCCGTGGTTTCAGCATTTTTCAGTGTTAGAGCGTTTTTACAGCTAAAAAACTCCTCTATAAACCCACTAGTCCTGGGTTTTTTTCCTGCCAAAAAACGTCCCAGCCAAAATGCATTGATTACAGTCTTTGTGTGTATGGACACATAGGATAACATGCTGGGGGGTTTACTGGCTGTAGAAAAAACATCATACACCAAAAACAGACGCTGTAAAAACGTCCCGTGTGCATGAGTTTTTGTAGCTGCTGACTTTTTTTTCTTTTTCAGGTGGAACTCCGCTTTAATTCTTTTGCTGTCACCAGGGGAGGAATAACGGGTTACTTTATCCAACGAGGATACTAAAAGCACTGAAGGCACATTTTTAATAGCATGAAGAAGATTTTGAGAACCTCTGCTGTCTGTATCCCCTTGGAGGAGAATCCTCCTTCTTCCAGAGAGGTTATTGGTAATAGAAATTTCGTCATACTTGTTTTTTAGAACTATTAGTTTTTGGAATTTGTTTCATATATTCAGATTTGTTTAGTGTATTTGCTATTTTCAAATTGATTCAAAATGAGTCGAATTTGAAAATGAATTCAAAATGGAAACATGTTGCTATAAATACAGTAAGAAATAAAAGTGAAATAAGATGATGAGTCCTACTTAGGCTTCCTTATAGAATAAAATGGAAAATAATAGAATAAACAAGAATACACTATAAAAAGGATAGAATAGAATGGGATAGAGATTAAATAACTAGAATAGAAAAGAACAAAATAGAATAGAATAGAACAGAAAAAAAGACTGGAATACAATCAAAAATAGAACAAATATAGCTGTCTTCCAAAACTCTAATTTCAAAATTGGAATTTCGAAATTGGAATTTTGGAAGTCAGCTATATTTTTTCTTTTCTATTCTATTCTGTACTAATCTATTATTTTTCTATTCTATTATTTTCTATTCTATTATGTTTTATTCTATTCCTTTATTTTATATTATATTCTGTTTTATTATACTCTTTTATTTTCTATTCTATTCTACTTTATTTAATTTTGTCCTATTATATTCTATTCTTTTATTTTCTAATCTTTTTTTCTATTCTATTCTATCCTGTTCTGTTTGATTCTATTTTATTTTTATTCTATTCTGCCACCTAAGTAGGAATCATCCTCTTTCAATTTTATACCTTACTGTATTTATTGCAATATGTTTCCATCTTGAATTCAAATTCATTTTTTAATTTTAACTAATTTTGTTAATTTGTTTAGTTTTAATTTATTTTGGATTAGTTGAAATTCTATACTCTTGTGATTTGGAAATATGAATACATCCAAATCTCTGAATAATAAAAAATTAGTCTGAATTTTGATTTGTAACAAAACGAATCGAACATGTCTACTGAATTCAAACTGTTGCATTGTGGTGCCATTGTGGAACCCCAAAGCACTTTCCTATGGAGGAGCATTGCAGCTCATTACTGTGCACAGTAACGTATAACCATGCATTGTAGTTCTCTGTGTTACAAAGAATAGTACAGGGAATTGTTTAAGATGTTTTTGGTGCGTTAGCAGTCCATTCAAATCATTGGTCTACCATTACACAATGAGCTTATATACAGGTGAAACTCGAAAAATTTAAATACCGTGCAAAAGTTCATTTATTTCAGTAATGAAACTTAAAAGGTGAAACTAATATACAGTGGGGATCGAAAGTTTGGGCACCCCAGCTAAAAATTTGTATTAATGTGCATAAAGAAGCCAAGGAAAGATGGAAAAATCTCCAAAAGGCATCAAATTACAGATTAGACATTCTTATAATATGTCAACAAAAGTTAGATTTTATTTCCATCATTTACACTTTCAAAATAACAGAAAACAAAAAAATGGCGTCTGCAAAAGTTTGGGCACCCTGCAGAGTTAATATCTTGTACTGCCCCCTTTGGCAAGTATCACAGCTTGTAAACGCTTTTTGTAGCCAGCCAAGAGTCTTTCAATTCTTGTTTGAGGTATCTTTGCCCATTCTTCCTTACAAAAGTCTTCCAGTTCTTTGAGATTTCTGGGCTGTCTGTCACGCACTGCTCTTTTAAGGTCTATCCATAGATTTTCAATGATGTTGAGGTCAGGAGATTGTGAAGGCCATGGCAAAACCTTCAGTTTACGCCTCTTGATGTAATCCCCCGTGGATTTCGAGGTGTGTTTAGGATCATTATCCATTTGTAGAAGCCATCCTCTCTTTAACTTCAGCTTTTTCACAGATGGCATCAAGTTACCATCCAAAATTTGCTGAAATTTTATTGAATCCATTTTTCCTTCTACTCGTGAGATGTTCCCTGTGCCACTGGCTGCAACACAACCCCAAAGCATGATTGATCCAACCCCATGCTTAACAGTTGGACAGAGGTTCTGTTCATTAAATTCTGTGCCCCTTTTTCTCCAAACGTACCTTTGCTCATTCCGGCCAAAAAGTTCAATTTTAACCTCATCGGTCCACAGAACTTGTTTCCAAAATGCATCAGGCTTGTCTATATGTTCATTTGCAATGTTCAAACGATGATTTTTGTGGTGAGGACATAGAAGAGGTTTTCTTCTGATGACTCTTCCATGAAGACCATATTTGTACAAGTATCTCTTTATAGTGGAATAGTGTACCACAATTCCAGTGTCTGCCAGATCTTTCTGGAGGGATCGTGCAGTCAAATGTGGGTTTTGAATTGTTTTTCTCACAATCCTGCGAGCTGTTCTGTCTGATATTTTTCTTGGTCTTCCAGATCTTGCTTTAACTTCCACTGTTCCTGATGACTGCCATTTCTTAATTACATTCCGAACAGAGGATATTGACATCTGAAAACGCTTTGCTATCTTCTTATAGCCTTCTCCAGCTTTGTGAGCGTCAACTATTTTCAGTTTCAGTTTTCTAGACAACTGCTTAGAAGAACCCATGGGGCTGATTGTTGGGGCAAGGTCAGATGAGTCTGGGCATTTAAAACCTTTGAGATTGACATAACCTGGTCTTCCCAGACGATGATTGAGAACAATCCATGACACTGGCAGGTCTCAGCTTTGCAAAGGGGGCAGTGCATGCTATAAATTCTGCAGGGTGCCCAAACTTTTGCAGACGCCATTTTTTAGTTTTCTGTTATTTTGAAAGTGTAAATAATGGAAATAAAATCTAACTTTTGTTGACATATTATAAGAATGTCTAATTTGTAATTTGATACCTTTTGGAGATTTTTCCATCTTTCCTTGGCTTCTTTATGCACATTAATACAAATTTTTAGCTGGGGTGCCCAAACTTTTGATCCCCACTGTATGAGATAGACTCATTACATGCAAAGCAAGATAGTTCAAGCCGTGATTTGTCATAATTGTGATGATTATGGCTTACAGCTCATGAAAAGCCCAAATCCACAATCTCAGAAAATTAGAATATTGTGAAAAGGTGCAATATTCTCGGCTCAAAGTGTCCCACTCTAATCAGCTAATTAAGCCAGAACACCTGCAAAGGGTTCCTGAGCCTTTAAATGGTCTCTCAGTCTGGTTCAGTAGGAATCACAATCATGGGAAAGGCTGCTGACCTGACAGTTGTGCAGAAAACCATCAATGACACCCTCCATAAGGAGGGAAAGCCTCAAAAGGTAATTGCAAAAGAAGTTGGATGTTCCCAAAGTGCTGTATCAAAGCACATTAATAGAAAATTATGTGGAAGGGAAAAGTGTGGAAGAAAAAGGTGCACAAGCAGCAGGGATGACCACAGCCTGGAGAGGATTGTCAGGAAAAGGCCATTCAAAAGTGTTGGGGACTTTCACAAGGAGTGGGCTGAGGCTGGAGTCAGTGCATCAAGAGCCACCACACAAAGACGGATCCTGGACAAGGGCTTCAAATGTATTCCTCTTGTTTCCATATATTTGTAAATGCATTAAAAAAATGTAGACTTGTATTTTTAAAGACATACAGCATATTTGAAATGTATTTGTAAACATATTATATTATATTTAAAAATATTTTTCATATATTTTGTAGTAAAAATGCATTTCAACATGCAGTGTATATATATATATATATATATATACATATATAAATATATTGAATATGGCCAAAATTGTGGCAGTTCAAATATATGTCAATATATTTGGGAAGAATATTGAAAAAAATTTATTTCTAATATATATTTTTCTTCCAGGGTGGTCCGTTATTCTTTATGTTATCATTTAAAATAGGCTGCCAATGCACCACAGCACCGGTTTCAGATGCCATCAATTACTGACATCAATGAAGGTCACTTTATCTTTCCAAGTATAGGATATGGCAATATATTTTTATTTAACTGCAGGTCAGAGTTATGCCTGTTACAGACCATAATGATTTGCATTATAATTTGCACTAAAAGCAGAGGCAGGAAACATGCAATTCAATAAACAGGGTATTTACCCATCGCCTTTCATATTCACCTTAAATGTTATCTTTTATTTTATAGGTTGGTTCTGATAGAAATCAATCATAAGTCAAAGGATATGCTAGCACCATGGCCTTGAGGGTGCCTGTACTCAAGATTAATTTCCCTCCAGGGGTATAGAGTTGTATATTTTAAGCTGGGCATAGACAGTGCAGTTTTCTTTATTGCAATCACGGGTTGCAGGAAAGAAAATTGCTAAATTTCCCCATCAACAATGACACGGAGCTATTGTGGGCTCCTGGTGGGGATATGCACACAGGGTAGGGGGGAGCCATCCCAGCCAGGAGAACACAGTGATTATTGCTAGCAGCTATGCAGTAATTGCATGAGAAATCCGACCGGTTGGTTGTATCCAATTCGTACAACAATCGAGTTGGGTACAATCAGCCTGCCCATAGAAGGTGTGAATCTCGGAGTGTTCCGAACCCTCTATGGCTGGCTTTACTTGTGTGTGGGATGCTCCTATTTCCCCCCACAAACCAAAGCATACCCATTGTTAACCTGAAGTTTAATCTGTTTATATTTTGCATTTCCTGGTTCCTCACTTCCCCATCTTCCACATCAACACGACAGCTTTAAAGTAAGTGAACACAGTCTTGGCTTGGGTTTGAAATGTGCCCAAGATGCATATGATGGACAAGTGACCATAAGACCTATAGAAGCTTTAATATATGGAGATTACCCCATTTTGTGGTTACAAGAGCCTCCACTCTACTATGAAGGCCTTCCACAAGAACCTGGTGTGTGTCTATAGGAATTTGTGCCCATTCACCTGAAAGAATTTTTAGGATTAGGTACTAATGTTGGAGAAGAAGACCAGTTTCACAATCAGTGTTCCAATTCATCATAAAGTTGTTCAGTAATCCAATTCGTACATCTTTTGAGTTGGGTACAATCAGCCTGCCCATAGAAGGTGTGAATCTCGGCCGGTTCAGAGTGTTTCAAACCGTCTACGGCTGGCTTTACTTGTGTGTGGGATGCTCCTATTTCCCCCCACAAACCAAAGCATCCCCATTGTTAAACTTGAAGTTTAATCTGCTTATATTTTGCCTTCCCTGGTTCCTCGCTCCCCCATCACATCAACATGACAGCTTTAAAGTAAGTGAATACAGTCTTGGCTTGGGTTTTAAATGTGCCCAAGATGCATATGATGGACAACTGACCATCAGACCTATAGGAGCTTTACTATATGGACATTACCCCCATTTTGTGGTTACAGCAGCCTCCACTCTATTATGAAGGCCTTCCACAAGAACTTGGTGTGTGTCTATAGGAATTTGTGCCCATTCACCTGAAATAATTTGTAAGATTAGGTACTGATGATGGAGAAGAAGACCCGTTTCACAATCAGTGTTCCAATTCATCGTAAAGTTGTTCAGTAAGGTTGAGGTCAGAGCTCTGTGCAGGTTATTTAAGATCTTTTACAAAATTAGTTTGGGGTTGTGGTCAATAAACTGCATTACCTCAAGTAGGGTGGCTCCTACAGGCACAGCGAAGTACCTATACGCCACTGCCTGTTTCCGTATTCAGGGCACACTCACCCTCACCCACCGACTCCCTCTGTAATTGGGTACAGTGGGATTTTGTCAGCAGGTCCCAGCCAATGATCTATGGCTGTAACCTGCTGATCGGCTGTGTCCAATCAGCAGGTTGACAAGCAACCGGCTGTGTCCAATCATTGACACACAACACAGTGCTCTGTATAGAGGGAACAATATCTTTGTTTCTTCTCCCTGCAAAGCTGGGAGAAGAAACCAACAGATTTTTTGTAAAAAAACAGCACATAATGCACACATTAACACTTGTTAGGCACGCATTTAACACCTTGATTACCCTGTAGATATTAACCCCTTCGTGCCCAGTGTCATTAGTACAGTGACAGTGTATAGTATTATCACTGATCACTGTATTAGCGTCATTGATGATGTCAGTGTCAGTTCCCACCCAGTGTCAGTTAGTGTCAGACTGCATGACGCACCATCACAGTCCCACTATAAGTCCCTGATCACCGCCATTACTAGTATAAAAAATAAATATATAAACATTCCAGCATATATACCATGGTTTGTAGACTCTTTAACCTTCATATAAACCAATCAATATACACTTATTGGGATTTTCTTTTACCAAAGACATGTAGCAGAATACATTTTGGCCTAAATTTATGAAGAACTTTGATTTTTTTAAAACATTTTTATCAGATAAGTTTTATAGCAGAAAGTAAAAAAAATTTTAAATTTTTCAACATTTTGTTTAACCACTTGCCTACTGGGCACTTTTACGCCCTTCCTGCCCAGACCAATTTTCAGCTTTCAGTGCCATCACAGTTTGAATAACAATTGCGCGGTCATGCAACATTGTACCGACATGAAATTTTTATCACCTTTTTCACACAAATAGAGCTGCCTTTTGGTGGTATTTAATTTCCACTAGGTGTTTTATTTTTTGCACTATAAACTAAAAAATAGCAAAACTATTTTTAAAAAATAAGTTTTTCTTTGTTTCTATTATAACATTTTGCAAACAGGTAATTTTTCTCCTTCACTGATGTGCGTTGATGAGGCTGCACTGATAGGCAGCACTGATGGGCACTGATGAGGTGGCACAGATAGGCAGCACTGATGAGCACTGATAGGCTGCATTGATGAGGTGGCACTGATGAGGCAGCACTGGTGGGCATTGATGAGGAGGCACTGATGATGCAGCACTAATATGCATCAATGATGGTCACTGATAGGTGGCACTAATGGGCATTGATAGGTGGCACTGATGGACACTGATGGGTGACACTGATGGGCGGCACTGATTGGCAGCACTGACTGACAGCACTGACTGGCGGCAATGACTGGCGGCACTGCTGGGCACTGATGGGCGACACTGATGGGTAGCACTACTGGGCACTGATCATCAGGGCAATGATTACTGATCATAAAACAGACATATATTTGTATAAGATGCAACACACGTAGATATTCATGTCCATATGATTTCCATCTGCCCTCTGTTTAGGGAGTGGAGCACTATTAAGCTTTGCCCCCTTCATATGAAGAAGTCAGTCCATTACAGCCATTGAGTTCAATCATATACCGATATAAGTCATTCCCTAAAACCCCCATATGCAATGGAAACCTCTCTTAGGAGCTTCAAATTGAACTATGTTCAGTATCTTACAGAAGTAAGTACACCCCTCACATTTTTGGAAATATTTTATTATACTGTATATCATTTCTAGGAAGGCCTCTATGTATATGATGGTTTGTATTCCATTTTATACACCTTTAACATCCATACATCAAAATCTGTTAACATTTTTCCATATCCATGGTAAACCATGTACTCTCCCTAGTGCAACACAATCCATTGATATGCAGGAACAAGTTTAACCTTCTGGTTTCATACATTTCTATGCACTACATTGTAGAGAGCATCAAATACACAGCAGATCCCTCTCAAGCAGAGAAAATCCATCAGCTACAAAGAAAGACTTCTCTCTTGGCATCGTAGTATAGGTAGCATATAATTCAGATGTTACTAAACTAGTTCAAAAATCTACACATTGGCAGGCCTCTTGGGCAGCTTGATGGATTTTTTACATACAATTACTGGCTGCTATAGCTGGTAGCAATAATCATTGGGTTCTGCTGGCTGGGAAGGCTCCTTGCTGGCAGAACACAGCTGTTGTGTAGGTGATTCCCTCGTCAGCAGGGGGGAGAATTGAGCAGTTTTCTTCTACTCATGGAGGAAGGAAAGAAAATCGCATAATCTATGGACTTATTAAGGAAAACACAGACTTCTGTCTACAAGGGCCCACATAAGTCCCAAAGATCTGCATTTGGCCCTCGGGCTGCAAGTTGAGTATCAAGAATCTGAGATGATTGCCAAACATAGCTAAAGTATTATAAAGAGATTGAAAAAAAATATATACAGCATATCCCGTTCTGTAAAACTGTACTGTTCATGGTAACCTCATAACCAGACATGTAATGAAAATATCTAGAAATATTGCATGGGGCTTTCTCTTCAGAATTTTAAAGGTGAGCTTTATAGATGAGCAGACTGATTTTGGTGAAACTGATTTGGCTGTGAAACTTATCATTTGCTGAAATTTTGCTATATTTTATGTTCAGGTGAAATTTTCTTAAAGAAAAAAAAATATACTGTTAGAAAACCCTCGGATGTTGCTTTTCAAAGTGTTTTATTTTTTTTCATTCATTTTTATTTTTTAATTACAATAAAGAGAGAAAATACAAAGGAAAAAATTAATTTTGTAATTTCCATATAACGATATAAAGATTGATGATTGAACAGGTTCTTAAAGAGTAACTCCACTGTTGTTGAGAAAAAAAACATTCCCCTCTGGGTGATCTATGTACATTACAAGAACTTTAGCAATCTTTGCTGCAGATTTCTACCTTTTGTTAGTCTGAAGACATAGCTGTTTGTTTATCTGTGTCCATGTGCACAGTGAATGTGAAAGGAAGTGACTTTATACAAGGGGCGTTCAAGTCAAATCAGAAATTTTAATTTTACAGCTATAAAAGTAGTAAGTGGCAAGTGTGTCCTATTACTGATAGGCAGGGCACATGTCACGGGCCAGTCCAGAGATCATCAATCAAGATGGCAGACAATAGTGTTAGTGCATGCATGGAACAGTGTGTGGTGATTAGTATCCAGTTATATTTTGTGTATCCAAAAAAGAATCCAGGCCTTTTTTTAAAGCAATCCACTGAGCTAGCCAGAACTGACTCTTGAGGGAGTATATTCCACATTTTCACAGCTCTTACTGTGAAGAAACCTTTTCGTGTTTGGAGATTAAATTTCTTTTCCTCCAGACGTAAAGAGTGCCCCCTTGTCCTCTGTGATGACCTCAGGGTGAATAGCTCTACACCGAGTTCACTATATGAACCACTGATGTATTTATACATGGAGATCATATCCCCCCTTATGTATTATACATGGTGATCATATCCCCCCTTATGTATTATACATGGTGATCATATCCCCCCTTATGTATTATACATGGAGATCATATCCCCCCTTATGTATTATACATGGTGATCATATCCCCACTTATGTATTATACATGGAGATCATACCCCCCTTATGTATTATACATGGAGATCATATCCCCCCTTATGTATTATACATGGAGATCATATCCCCCCCTTATGTATTATACATGGTGATAATATCCCCCCTTATGTATTATACATGGAGATCATATCCCCCTTATGTATTATACATGGTGATCATATCCCCCCTTATGTATTATACATGGAGATCATATCCCCCCTTATGTATTATACATGGAGATCATATCCCCCCTTATGTATTATACATGGAGATCATATCCCCCCTTATGTATTATACATGGTGATCATATCCCCCCTTATGTATTATACATGGAGATCATATCCCCCTTATGTATTATACATGGAGATCATATCCCCCCTTATGTATTATACATGTTGATCATATCCCCCCTTATGTATTATACATGGAGATCATATCCCCCCTTATGTATTATACATGGAGATCATATCCCCCCTTATGTATTATACATGGAGATCATATCCCCCTTATGTATTATACATGGTGATCATATCCCCCCTTATGTATTATACATGGTGATCATATCCCCCCTTATGTATTATACATGGAGATCATATCCCCCCTTATGTATTATACATGGTGATCATATCCCCACTTATGTATTATACATGGAGATCATACCCCCCTTATGTATTATACATGGAGATCATATCCCCCCTTATGTATTATACATGGAGATCATATCCCCCCCTTATGTATTATACATGGAGATAATATCCCCCCTTATGTATTATACATGGAGATCATATCCCCCTTATGTATTATACATGGAGATCATATCCCCCCTTATGTATTATACATGTTGATCATATCCCCCCTTATGTATTATACATGGAGATCATATCCCCCCTTAATCTCCTTTTCTCAAGAGAGAATAAATTCAGTTCCTCTAATCTTTCCTCATAGCTGATCTCCTCCATGCTTCTTATCAGTTTGGTTGGCCTTCGCTGTACTTTCTCCAGTTCCCCAATGTTCTTTTTGTGAATTGGTGCCCAAAATTGAACTGCATATTCTCCACCATTGATTCCCCCAGTTGTACCCCCCCCCCAGTATGTATGATGCATGCCATTGACATGCAAGACATTTGAATGGTGTAAAAGTTTCAAAGATGGCCATATGTCCACCAGTGACAATCCCGGCCATGGTGGTTCCCAGCCCACAGCAGTCATTCCTGTGAACATTTAGGACATATAACGCCTGAACCTGGACAATCGACACATCACAGCAGAAGCGGTGCACCCGTGGAGCACACCAAGAAGTGCAGAATCACATTTATATACGTATAGCAGTATATCTACTACAGCAAATGGTTAAAAAAGAATAGACAGCAGGGAAAAATTAAGAGAGAGTGAAAACACTTTCTTTGTCCTCATTATTGTTGGAACCAGTGAAGGGAGGTGTTTTCAGGCTTTTCCTACATCAAAAAGCATATCAATAGCCAAAACGTTTTTTGTATCCTTTGGGGGAAATTGACGTTGTATCTTTTAGACTGGGTATCTCTAGGTTTTGCATACTTTCAGAGAGTACTGGGACTGAAAAAATGTTGAGAAACACTGGATATGGAACTAAATTCTACCCTTTGTTTTCTCTCTTCATCGATAACACAAGGAGGCCTCCTACACTCAGCTGTACATCAATGAGCACAAAAGGCCAGGTCAGGTATATGAAAACTTTGTATATAAAGAAAAAAACCCACAGCCTTAAAGTTGCTTTTATCTATGAAAATGGCAAGGGCAATGATATCCCTTGCCAGGGGCGGACTGGCTATCCATATTGCTATAAGTGTGCTTTCAATAGAGCAGCATTGCATTTAATTCATCCTTGCTGGTCTAATAACCAAAGGAACCTACAACCAAAACATAAACCTGTATACAAAGCCCAGTGCTAGGGGTCATGAATATATTGTTCTGCAATCACTCATTCTGTAACCAATCTATGCTGCCTGGAAAGTCTCTTTCCATAATCCAGAGATTCTATGCAGTTTACTAAACCCGTCCATGTAGATATATCAAAACTGAGCATGATTGATGCCACTGTACAAAATTTGCACTTTTTACACCGAGTTTGTTCTTACAGAGGATTCAATCACTCTCAAGGTTAAATCACATTTTTCTTAGAAGCTGACACAATTTCATACTTAAAGAGTGAAAGTAAAGTTTGTCTGACACCAGTATTTATCAAAGGCCATCTAACGCTAGCTTGGATAATGTGTACGAAAAAAATTACAGTTTTGCAATTTTGTAACAGCTAAATAAAATACAAAATAGATGAAAGATCATTCAACGATAACCCAGCACAAGGGATATACAATGGCAACAAAGAGAGCACATCTGACCCGAGAAAAAAGTAACGAGTTACTGGAACATGGAAGGATTCCACAGGGCTGCTTAATGCATTTGGTGGCTGGTACATTATTTCATTAGATTAAAAGGAAAGCAAAACAGAGCTGCACAGAAAAAGTATATCAATGTCAAATATCTTATTTTATGTTTTAATTTGGAAAAAGTTTGCATGTGTAACAGTAACTATTGCTAATTATTGTTTTTAGCTTAATGGTTCTTACCTGAAAATTAAAAAAGAACTCCATTGGGCTCCATCAGCATCCAAAAGAGTGGATGGACCAAGGGAGTGGAGACCTTCTTTATAAAAGGGGCCTCAAATGCCATTCCTGACATCCCCAAATAGCCGCACATACAATAATATTCAGTGAATGTAATACTACAGAAAACTGTCATAGACTTCAGACAAATTTCATGAGACTGCTGGAGATCACTGCTATTGTAGCCCCATTACAATACAATGCTTCTACATTTGTGCTCCCCCATAGCCTCTTAAAAAATCTCTGCCACATTTGATATTTCTCTCAGCATGATCCATAATGATAACATTCAGAGGGAAAAAAGGATGGAAAGCACATAAAAGAGTAAGATAATGTAAAAAGAAATACATCAAACCAAATAGAAGTTAGTCTAAAGCAGCCTTTCTCAACTTCTTCAATACAGAGGAACCCTTGAAGTAACTATCCGGTCTCAGGGAACCCCTGCTAAAAATTACTATATATTCAACTCATGATATATTAGTGTGATGTTCAGTGGGAAGAATGCTCCTTACACTTGTGGACATTGCGAAGGATTACCCCCTTATAGATAGCTAAAAAGACCAATGATGTCAGTGGGAACGTATCTGAGAGGTAAAATTGCTTATTTCCCAAGGAAAATATAATGCTGGATATCTATAATGTATGGACTGGGTAATGTGTTCGGTGGGCAGCTTTTTTTTTTTTTTTTCGGTGCAGGTCAGTGTCTTTATTAACGTTGGACCTATTTTGGGGGAATTTACTTTTTTGGGGATGGGGTTTTAATAAAGGACACTTTTTTTGGTGAATGAGTAGGGGTAGTAGCCCCCCACCCTATGTTGCGAGCATATGACCTAGTACGGTAATATTGGGGACTGATTGTGCCATTTGCTACACAAAATCTTTAAAAGATTTCAAACTAAAGCTGGCCATTCATGGATGAAATTTGGCTGGTTCAGCAGGGACTGGTTGAATTTTGATTCACGTACGGGCTCGTTGGTTGTACACAACTCAGTCTATCATTCGACTTGTGTACAACCAGCCTGTTGGGTTTTTCCTGAATGCTCCCTGCCAGCAGAATACAATATTTCAGCAGCAGTGATTTCCCCATCCACATTGAATGGGGGAATCTGTTCTTATTGTTTTTTTTATTTTTCAAACCTGCTGGTTGAATGAAAAAAATGTATTCATGTATGGCCTGCCTAAGATCCTACTATAGTGAATAATAATGGTATCAGTTTCATCTCGTTAGGTGGGGAACAGTAAGAGCCTTTGTCAGGTTTTTGCCATCTGTGCCCTAATGGGGGGGGGGGTATTTGTCAAGACAATAAATTAGTAATCCCTCCAAAGGGGGTCACAGATCAAAACACATTTTTAGTAGAGTGGGGAAGAGTTAGAAATAGTTTTTTTATTTGCTGTCTCTGCCTTGTAGTCTTATCCCCTATTTTTTGTATTGATGTAACAAGGACAAGTCAGATTTTTCCCCTGTGGGGCCCAAGATAGAAATGAGAGCCTAAAATTCAATGGAATAAGGGAATAAAACCCCTAATAAACTATTTCACACTCCCTCTATAAAAAATGGTAATCAAAATCATCAAATCATATAGAAAATACACTGCTCAAAAAAATTAAAGAAACACTTTGAAAACACATCAGATCTCAATGGGGAAAAATCTCATGCTGGATATCTATACTGATATGGACTGGGTAATGTGTTAGGAACCTAAGAATGTCCTATCGTTTGATGGAAATGAAAATGATCAACCTACAGAGGACTGAATTCAAAGACACCCCGAAACTTAAAGTGAAAAAATTATACAGCAGGCTAGTCCATTTTGCTGAAATTTCATTGCCGCAACTCAAAATGGTAATCAGTAGTTTATATGGCTCCCACGTGCTTGTTTGCATGCCTGACAATGTCAGGGCATGCTGCTAATGAGACGACGGATGGTGTCCTGGGGTATTTCCTATCAGATCTGGACCAGGGCATCACTGAGCTCCTGGACAGTCTGAGGTGCAACCTGGCGGCGTCGGATGGACCGAAACATGATATTCCCAGAGGTGTTCTATTGGATTTATGTGAGGTGAGCATGGGGGCTGTTCAATGGTATCAATTCCTTCATCCTCCAGGAACTGCCTGCATACTCTCACAACATTAGGCCAGGCATTATCGTGCACCAGGAGGAATCCAGGACCCACTGCACCAACGTAGGGTCTGACAATGGATCCAAGGATTTCATCCCGATACCTAATATGATATACAATGTTACAGGCAGCATAACATTCTCCACAGCTTATCCAGACCCTTTCACGTCTGTCACATGTACTCAGAGTGACCCTGCTCTCATCTGAGAAAAGCACAGGGCAGCAGTGGTGAACCTACCAATTCTGTTCAAATGCCAATCGAACTCTATGGTGCCAGGCAGTGAGTGCAGGGCCCACTAGAGGATGTCGGACCCTGGGGCCACAATCATGAAGTCTGTTTCTGATTGTTTGGTCAGAGACATTCACACCAGTGGTCTTCTGAAGGTCATTTTGTAGGGCTCTGGCAATGCTCATCATGTTCCTCCTTGCACAAAGGAACATATACCAGTCCTGCTGATGGGTTAAGGGCCTTCTACGGCCCTGTCCAGCTCTTCTAGAGAAACTGCCTGTCTCCTGGAATCTCCTCCATGCTCTTGAGACTGTGCTGGGAGAGACAGAAAACCTCCTGGAAATGGCACATATTGATGTGCCATCCTGGATGAGTTGGACTGCCTGAGCAACCTCTGTAGGGTCCAGGTATCACCTCATGCTACCCGTAGTGACACTGACCCTGCCCAAATGCAAAACTAGTCAGAAACGATGAGTAGGGAAAAAAATGTCAGTGGCCTCCACCTGTCAAACCATTCTTGTTTTGGGGGCCATCTCATTGTTGCCCATCTAGTGCACCTGTTGTTAATTTCATTAACACCAAAGCAGCTGAAACTGATTAACAACCCCCTCTGCTACTTAACTGACCAGATCAATATCCCAGGAGTTTCATAGACTTGATGCTATACTCTGATTGAAAAGTGTTCCTTACATTTTTCTGAGCAGTGTATATTCACAGTATGAGCTCTAAGGCACTTCTGACTCTAACTTGATACTGTGCTGCTTGCTAAAGATGACACTGTACCTCATGCCCTGTAATGCAAGGATTCTGCTTCATTCATTCTGTGGAACTGTCAGAAAAGGCAGACCAGCAAGCAAGATGGACAGGTATCTGTGCGCAGCCACAAACCATCATACTGTGCACACTCATACATGCGCACATCTGACTCAAGCATGTGCATACATCTATCACCAATGTTGATGCTAGGCAGGCTATTTAAATTGAGTCAGTGCTGTGCCTCAGTGCTGTCTCATCTACAGTCTTCCTGTACATATGTGACCTGTTACTCTGCTTCTGATCCCAGTAACTGACCCAACTCATCTTGATCATTCCTGAACTCCACCTGCACCGGCCACAGCATGTTGCCTGACCTCTGCTCTGCCTGCTGCTTTTGCCTCTGTACTACTGATAGTTACTGACTCTGGCCTGTTCTCTGACTATGAGCCTCCCTCTGCACTTGTACCTGATCCTTTCTGCCTTACCCACTGCTGGGCTGCTCCCTATAAGCACCTGTCTACCACCCATCAGTTCCTGCTCACCATTTGCCTGCTACTGACCCAAGCCTTACCTGTCTGCTTCACCAGTACCAACCAGCTTCTGCCCTCTGCTCACCTGCCTCTATCCAGCTCATCTGATCCACTGCAGTGCACCATCGGCTTCCTGCTGCTTGGCTGGACGTCCCACTAGCTCCAATGCTAGCAAGACCAACAGGCACTTGTCTACTCTGGATGAACATAGAAGCAGGTTGGCTGCACTTCAAGGATGTCGCTGATAAAATATTTATTGAGGTCTTCAAAAAAATTGCAATACAAACATGACAGCTCCCACAGAGGACATAGAAAAAGTAAACACGTTTCACACACACATGTGCTTGGTCTATATCGTTTATAAACATATTAAAAAGTAAGGGTCCCAAAACTGAAACTTGGGGTACACCACTGACACCCCTAGACCATTCAGAGTATGAACCATTAACCACTGCTCTCTGAATACAATATTTTAGCCAGTTTTCTATCCATTTACACACAGATTTTTCCAAGCCTGTAGACTTTACCTTACACATTAGCCGTGTGTGGGGAACTGTATAAAACGCTTTTGCAAAATCCAAGTATACCACGTCCACCGCCACCCCTCTGTCCAAGTATACTACGTCCACCACCACCCCTCTGTCCAAGTATATCACGTCCACCGCCACCCCTCTGTCCAAGTATACCACGTCCACCGCCACCCCTCTGTCCAAGTATACCACGTCCACCGCCACCCCTCTGTCCAAGTATACTACGTCCACCACCACCCCTCTGTCCAAGTATGCCACGTCCACCGCCACCCCTCTGTCCAAGTATACCACGTCCACCTCCACCCCTCTGTCCAAGTATACCACGTCCACCTCCACCCCTCTGTCCAAGTATACCACCGCCACCCCTCTGTCCAAGTATACCACGTCCACCGCCACCCCTCTGTCCAAGGTTTTGCTCACCTCCTCATAAAAAGAAATCAGATTTGTTTAACAACTTCTGTCTTTCATGAATCCATACTGTCTGTTGCTTAAAATATTTTTTTCCAGCAAGAACTCATCTATGTGGTCTTTTATTAAACTCTCCAGTATCTTCCCAACTATTGAAATTAAACTAACAGGTCTATAATTACTTAGTAAAGACTTTGATCCCATTTTAAATATTGGCACCACATTGGCCTTACGCCAATCCAGTTGTACTATGCCAGTCATTAAAGAGTCCCTAAAAATAAGAAACAATGGCTATGTGATCATATACTTGCCTGGAGTGGTTTTCCTTCACAGCTTATTATTTTGGCACTTATCTACTCTATCAGGGGCCCAAGCCAGAGGTGTAAGAGAGTCCTTCCGCAGCACATCAGGTACTTCAAACAGATACATGACAGGATCTGTGCTTTCTGAACCTTTTCTGCTGTTTTTTGAACCCATTCACCAGTTCTGCCTCTTCCAAGGTGGCTGCCTCCATACAAAATCACAGTTCAGAAAAAGACAAGGAACATCAGTAAATGGGAAAATATCAGCTGCAGGGAACCTACAAGCTTACATGGGTCATGTCCAAACCATCATTTCCCACCTTAATTCCACCTTACCGACTGAATCCAATGATTCTGAGGAATGGCGACATTTTGCTAGAATGTCTTGATTTTGCTGACAATTAGACATGCTGAAAACACTTTTGCTCACTCCTACTGAGCAGGTCTTAACCAGTCAATAAAACAAAGAAAAATATCAAGAATCTCCATGCAGCCAAAGCATTTCTAGATCTGATCCTACATGAGCTGTTAGGTGATTTAACAAGGTGCCACAAAACAGTTCAAGAATATAAACAAACTGACTGTTAACCACTTCAGTTCCAGAAAATGTTACCTTCTTCATGACCAGGCCATTTTTTTGTTTGCTACATTAACTGGTAATTGCGCCGTCCTGCAACACTCTACCCAAAAATTATAATATATATTATAATTTTTTTCACATAAAGAGAGCTTTCTTTTGGTGGTATTTGATCACCACTGGCTTTTTTATTTTTGCAATATAAATGAAAAAAGATAGAACATTTTGAAAAAAACTATATTTTTTACTTTCTGTTATAAATCAAAACTAAAAAAAAATTAAAAAATAAAATTTCATAAATTTTGGACAAAATGTATTCTGCTACATGTCTTTGGTAAAAACAATCCCAATAGGTGTATATTGATTGGTTTGCATGAAATTTTTAGCATCTACAAACTATGGTATATATACTGGAATTTCATTTTATACTACTAATGGCTGTGATCAGTGACTTATAATGGGATTGTGATAGTGTGGAAGAAATATGACACTAATTTATTCTGGGGGGAACTGACTAACTGCCACTGACATCACCAGTGACACTAATACAGTGATCGACAATAATACTATACATGGTCACTGTACTAATGACACTGGCTGGGAAGGGGTTAACATCTAGAGTGTTCAAGGGGTTAAATGTGTGCATAGCAATGTGTAATGTGTGTACTGTGTGCTGCATTTACTAACAGATCTCTTTGTTTCTTATTCCTGTGTTGCAGGAATGCAAAACAGAGAGATTGTTCCATCAGTACAGAGCTGTGTTGCTTGTCAACACGGGGCTCTGGGCTGTGATTGGACACAGCCGATCAGCAGGTCCTGGCCATGAATTATTGGCTGGGACCTGCTGACTGACTCCTGCTATGTACAAACACAGTGAATGTTGGCAGAGAGTGCGTGCGCCCTAAACCCGGAAGAAGGCAGCGAAGTACCAATACATTGCTTTGCCTGCATGGGCTGCCCATCCACAGTACATTGTGGGCAGACAGTCTTTAGGTGATTAATTAGGAGAGTGAGTTGAACATGTAAGTTCTGCACCTCTGTTGAGTGCTTTTGGAGTCACAGTTACTTTGATCTATAGGTATCTTAAATTCCTCCTTCCCTCCTTGAATTCCCCTATTCTTGTGAGCAAGCCAGGTGGTGAAACGTATCAAGGAAAGTCGGTTTTTGGGTGGAGACATTACTGTAGCAAACCTAAAAGAAAACACCTCAAGGTCCAAAAAGCATGTTACTATAAATAAGTAAGTAAACCGTGAGACCCTAGTCACCAACACAAGGAGAAACTGCATAAAAATACGACTAGTTGTGGACTCAACCAGAAAATTAGGCTTGTTAAAGTGTAATCTTTGTAAAAAATATATAAATTCAAAAGGGCTGGTGGTCAGTGATGCAAAATCGCTTCTTTATTCAACATAGACATTTCTAAAAACAGAAAATAAAACAACCATACCACACTCCACAGGTCCCAAATATGACCCCCCCCCCCAAAAGGGAGTGCCCGTTTGTAAACAGATAAATTGACAACTCTCTTCATGAATAATGCATATACTCCATATGCAAGGTTACACAATTAAATTGTTGGCGGGTCTCCTAGAAGTTGTAAACATTAAACCTTTTTAGTGTCAGTGGAAACTTTTTTTCAAAAATTCAAAAATTATTCATCCAAGTTCTGGTTCATGATCACATTATATCATAATCTATTCTAGATTTATTTTAGGATACCGATTTATATTTCACTAAGGGTCTCCTAGAAGGGGAACATGCTCATTTATCATACATATATATCAATGATATCTCTGCCAGGACAGGATCTCCCTAGATGGAAGATTGATTGAAGATCCCATAGATCAGTGGTCGGCAAGCCGCGGCTCGCGAGCCACATGCGGCTCTTTACACATTTTAATGCGGCTCTTCTGTGTGCCGGGCGCTCGCTCCCCTCCCCTCCCTCCTCTCCCTCCTCTCGGGCGGCCGCTCCCCTCCCCTCCCTCCTCTCGGGTGGCCGAGGACTCTGCAGCTAGCCCAGCAATGATTGGCCAGTCTCGCTGCCACTCACATCCTGATAGCTAGTGATTGGCTGTCAGGATGTGTGTAGGCGGGGCAGCGTGACGAACGTGAGGGGAGCTAGGCTCCTCTCACAGTCCGCCCTGAAGACCGGAACGACACGGGGAGCACGGCGAGAGGAACGCGTGGAGCAAAGGTAAGTGAATTGACACAGGAGGGTCTTGACTTACTACTTGCTACTTACTTACTACTACTATATGAGGGATGAATTAATATGGGGCATGAATTACTATGGGGGATGAATTACTATATGGGGGATGAATTACTATGGGGGATGCATTACTATATGGGGGATGAATTACTATATGGGGGATGTATTACTATGGGGGATGAATTACTATATGGGGGAGGAATTACTATGGGGGATGAATTACTATGGGGGATGAATTACTATATGGGGGAGGAATTACTATGGGGGATGAATTACTATATGGGGGATGAATTACTATATGGGGGATGAATTACTATATGGGGGATGAATTACTATGGAGGATGAATTACTATGGGGGATGAATTACTATGGGGGATGAATTACTATATGGGGGATGAATTACTATGGGGGATGAATTACTATGGGGGATGAATTACTATATGGGGGATGAATTACTATGGGGGATGAATTACTATATGGGGGATGAATTACTATATGGGGGATGAATTACTATAAAAACTTATTGAAACTAAAAACAGTGTACCATCCTATGTATTTTCAGTTTTAAAAATGTGGCTCTCAAAATAAATTTCAATCGTGGTTTTGGCGAGATTTGGCTCAGTTGAAAAAAAAGGTTGCCCACCACTGCCATAGATAGATTGGTGTAATCCAGGGGAGGATATTGTGATTATGTGAACCTCCCAGACATTACTGTAGGCATTCAATTACAGTATTTTCTGGCGTATAAGACTACTTTTTATACTTAAAAATATACCCCAAAGATTGGGGGTCGTCTTATACGCGGGGTATAAAATGTGATCCCTGAGTTTGTTTGTGTCAAGTTGGCTGGATGTGCAGTAATATACATACAGTATACCGCGCTGAGCCAAGCGGTTTCAAAACGTACCGGTACGCCCCTACTGTAATCAGCCCGCTGGATGCATGTATGTACGGTAGCTGCGGCTACATACAGTATACACTGGGCCAATCATGGCGAGTGATGTATTCTACTAATGAATACAAAGCTTGCTCGGATTGGCTGAGTCAGAGAGGTGGGTTGATGATGTCACAACCTCAGCCAATCCGAACAGGCTTTGTATTCATTAGTAGAATACATCGCTCGCCGTGATTGGCCCAGTGTATACTGTATGTAATATATCATACATACACGCATCCAGCGGTCTGACTACAGTAGGGACGTACCGGTACATTTTGAAACCACTTGGCTCAGTATACTGTATATACCGCACATCCAGCGGGCTGACAGATTAATCTGTCATAGGGACATTTGTTTTGAGCCAGCTTGGCTCAGCGCGGTATACTGTATGTACATTACCGCACATCCAGCGGGCTGTATATATACTGTATACTGTATGTAGCCGAAGCTACCGTATTACCGCACATCCAGCGGGCTGTATATATACTGTATACTGTATGTAGCCGAAGCTACCATATTCCCGCACATCCAGCGGGCTGTATATATACTGTATACTGTATGTAGCCGAAGCTACCGTATTCCCGCACATCCAGGGGTAACCATCTGATTTGGAATTTGATCCATATGATGACTGTCTTACAAATGTATCACAAGATGTCATTCATGAACTTATGATGTCAGAGGATGAACATGAGGATTTTGAAGGATTTTAAGTACCGGTAAGTCATAACCATTTCAATTAAAACATCTGATGTTTTTAAATGGTGTTGCCTCGGAAGGGGGGTAGTCTTATACAGCGAGAATAGCCCAAAACCTATGTTTTAACTGGAAAATTAGGGGGTCGTCTTATACACCCAGTCGCCTTATACGCCGGAAAATACAGTAATTGATTATTAAAAAACACTGCAAGATGAACTAAGTGCAGTGCGCCTGATATTTTTTCATATTTTTTTAATGGAGAGTGGAGAGGGACAACTATGACCAGAACCCAAGATGTCCATGTGTAGTAGAGGTCAGTCTTGAGCGGAGCTATGGATCTGTGTGTTTCTGATCATGAAACCATTTAACACATAGGGGTTGATTTACTAAAACTGGAGAGTGCAAAATCTGGTGCAGCAGATTTTGCACTTCCAGCTTTAGTAAATCTACCCCCTAGTTTGTATGTGTGTCGTGTATTGGAGAGTTGTTAAATAGAAAATTAGAATAAAAATGTTATCAGTATAAAACATTTGTTCTAATATCCTAAAGCAGTAAATATCCCAAAAGCATACATTTATTACTTTGCAGCTTACCAATTGTTAGATGTGATGGCCGCATTAGTGTTTTCTTTTTTGATTTTCTTTCTTTTATTTACATTTGGCGATTCAGCCAGTGACTCTGCTGTTTTTCATAAATTCAAGCTCTTTAGGAGCATGCATCAGCTTACATGGAGGAGGCAATTCATTTATCACTGGCAGGGGTGATTAAAATCATCAGCTTTTATTTATTCATGTAAATCTTTATCCTAAAAAGAAAAATGTTTGCTGTAACTGAATATAAAGTGTATTAGTTGGAGTTTGGCTTCAATGCATTTGTATTCAGATCTGCTAATACATTTAACACTCCTTTGCCCCCCAGACTGACAATGCTGCTGTCTGCTGTGTCCTGTGCTCATTCCTCCCAAGTTGTGTCTCACTAATATCAAAGGTGTGTTACTGGCCAGATCACCAGGTTGAAATCAGAGGGGGGGAGGGAGCCAGAGTAAAGAAAACAAATACAGCCACCATATCTAATGATTGGTAAGCTGCAATATCTACTTGCGGTCCATGCACTGTACATATACTGCAACGGTGCGGGCCCACTGCTCTGCATCACGTACATGTACATGATCCAACATTTCCAGGTTGGGGGTGCACACTGTGCTGTCATTTGCTACAGCCAGGGGCGGAATGACAACTCATGGGGTTCCCGGGCAATAGGGGATCATGGGGCCCCTGTGTCCTTGCCCAAACTCAAAAAGGCTATGAAAAAGGTACCAGGGGCATCTCATGGGGCCCCCTACTGACTCTGGGCCCTCGGGCAGTGCCCAAGTTTCCAAATGGTCAGTCCGCCCCTGGCTACAGCACAAGCTGATCAGTGAGTCCTGACCAATGATTTATGGCCGTGACCCACTAATTGGCTGAGAAAATGACAGAAGAGAACCCTGTGTTGGTAAACAACACAGGTCTCTCTACAGACAGTAGTGATGTGCCAATTTTTTCTCCCTGCAAAGTAGGGAGTAAAAACCGGCACATTGCTTAGTAAAAACAGTACATACTATACACAGTAAACATTGCTGTGCATGCATTTAACACTTTGATTGCCCCTAAATGTTAACCCCTTCCCAGCCAGTGTCATTAGTACAGTATATATTATTAGCACTGATCACTTTATTAGTGCCAGTGGCAGTTAGTTCCCTTAAAGTGTCAGTTAGTGTCAGATTGCTCACTGTACTATCACAGTCCCAATATGTCACTGATCACTGTCATTAAAAAAAATAAAATAAATAATAATATTAATAAAAAAATTCTGTTATACTGTATATACCAGGGGTCTGCAACCTTTAAGACATAAAGAGCCACTTGGACCCGTTTCCGAGAGGGAAAAAAAGACTGGGAGCCGCAAAACCATTGCAACATTTAAAACAAATCCGACACTGCATATATTGCAAAAAGCGCTCTGGTCATGAAGGGGGTTTAAGGGCCCAGTAAGCAAAGGGTTAATCAGGGCCACAGTGTATCGTCATAATCACAATCATAGCCTTAGGTCAGTGGTGGGCAACCTTTTTTTTCAACTGAGCCAAATCTCGCCAAAACCACGATTGAAATTTATTTTGAGAGAAACATTTTTAAAACTGAAAATACATCCCCCATATAGTAATTCATCCCCCATATAGTAATTCATCCCCCATATAGTAATTCATCCCCCATAGTAATTCATCCCCCATAGTAATTCATCCCCCATAGTAATACATCCCCCATATAGTAATTCATCCCCCATATAGTAATTCATCCCCCATAGTAATTCATCCCCCATAGTAATTCATCCCCCATATAGTAATTCATCCCCCATAGTAATTCATCCCCCATAGTAATTCATCCCCCATATAGTAATTCATCCCCCATAGTAATTCATCCCTCCTATAATAATTCATCCCCCATATAGTAATTCATCCCCCATATAGTAATTCATCCCCCATATAGTAATTCATCCCCCATAGTAATTCATCCCCTATAGTAATTCATCCCCCATAGTAATACATCCCCCATATAGTAATTCATCCCCCATATAGTAATTCATCCCCCATAGTAATTCATCCCCCATAGTAATTCATCCCCCATATAGTAATTCATCCCCCATAGTAATTCATCCCCCATAGTAATTCATCCCCCATATAGTAATTCATCCCCCATAGTAATTCATCCCTCCTATAATAATTCATCCCCCATATAGTAATTCATCCCCCATATAGTAATTCATCCCCCATATAGTAATTCATCCCCCATAGTAATTCATCCCCCATAGTAATTCATCCCCCATAGTAATACATCCCCCATATAGTAATTCATCCCCCATATAGTAATTCATCCCCCATAGTAATTCATCCCCCATAGTAATTCATCCCCCATATAGTAATTCATCCCCCATAGTAATTCATCCCCCATAGTAATTCATCCCCCATATAGTAATTCATCCCCCATAGTAATTCATCCCTCCTATAATAATTCATCCCCCATATAGTAATTCATCCCCCATATAGTAATTCATCCCCCATAGTAATTAATCCCCCATAGTAATTAATCCCTCATATAGTAATTCATCCCCCATAGTAATTCATCCCCCATATAGTAATTCATCCCCCATATAGTAATTCATCCCCCATATAATAATTCATCCCCCATAGTAATTCATCCCCCATAGTAATTCATCCCCCATATAGTAATTCATCCCCCATACTAATTCATCCCCCATACTAATTCATCCCCCATATAGTAATTCATCCCCCATAGTAATTCATCCCCCATAGTAATTAATCCCCCATAGTAATTCATCCCCCATATAGTAATTCATCCCCCATACTAATTCATCCCCCATATAGTAATTCATCCCCCATATAGTAATTCATCCCCCCTATAGTAATTCATTCCCCATATTGTGTCAATTCACTTACCTTTGCTCCACGCGCTCCTCTCGCTGTGTTCCCGCGCCGTTCTGGTCTTCAGGGCGGACTGTGAGAGGAGAGGAGTTCGTCACGCTGCCCCGCCTACATCCTAACAGCCAATGTTTGCCAGCGGGCGCCCGGCACACAGAAGAGCTGCATTAAAAGAGCCGCGGCTTGCCGATCCTATTGCCTGTCACCTGGTGGGCAGTGTGCTCCGGAGCCGCAGGAAAGGTGAAAAAGAGCCGCATGCGGCTCCGGAGCCGCGGGTTGCCGACACCCGGTATCTACCATTATTTGTAGGTGCTATAACTTCCACACATACCAATGAATGTACCCTTATTGGGATTTTTGTTTCACCAAAGACCTGTAGCAGAATACATTTTGGTGTCAATTTATGAAGAAATTAGATTTCTTTTTATTTTTTCTGGATATGTTTTACAGCAGAAAGTAGAACATATTGTGTTTTTATTTCCAAAATTTTTGTTTATGTAATAGGAAACTCAGTGGTGATCAAATACCACCAAAAGAAAGCTCTATTTGTGTGAAAAAAAATGATATACATTTCATTTGGGTACAGCATTTGCATGACAGAGCAATCACCAGTTAAAGTAGCGCATTGCCGAATAGCAAAAAATGCTCTGGTCATATAGGGGGTAAAATATTCCTGAGCTTAAGTGTATATAATACATTTTTGGTTTTGGGTTTAATACAATTTTACATTTCTTAGTGAACTATAAGAAAGATTCTGAACACAAAAGACTCTTTTTAATGTAACAAGCATCCTCTATTTTATAAGAAAAAAACATTGTTTCAAAATTAAAATTTTGTAAAATACTCACTCTGCTCTTAGCCAGATATTCTTAAAGCTTTGAGGATTGCCTTCCAACCATTCCACTCTGATGGTATGCCATTCTCTTTTTCAGCTTTTGCATGCTTTGTTTACTTGGAAAGGGATATAATTGGCCACTCTGGATGTGAAGCTCTAAAATAATTAAAAAGCAAATAGAACAAAAAAACTTTCGCTGATCAAACACAAATGCAGGTACAGCTGGTGTTTTTATTCTGAAAATTCCTAGATTGTTTCCTATTTTAAAAAAGGTTATGATATAGGGAACTTGAGACCCTACTGCCCCCTACTGGTTATTTTAAGCATGACATTGGCATTTAAAGTCTGTTTTCCCCAACACTAAAAATAACCCTGTGACTCATTTGCAAATGCTTTAAAAAATATTTTGACTGTTCTCAACACATAAATGGGTTACTCACCAAACAGAGCTTTCACACCTGTCTTCCAATGGATCTCTGTGTGTGACATAAGTTGTCAGGACATGGCTGCCAAGCAGTTAGAATATTTCTTATGATGGCAGATTCAGATTTTGCTACTTTTAATTATAGTGTGGGTTTAGAGGAAAGAAGTTGATTCATTTATTCTGTTTGCATGATTTTCTTGCTCAGATAAATGTTGGAAGCAGCAAGGACAAGGTGCATCCTCTACAGCTTTTTGTATTTCAGCACCTTGGACAGCAGCTGCTGTCATTGGGATTCATTGATAGCTACAGTCAGCAGCAAGGATAGCTCCCTGTGTGCTCTGCGCATGCCCCAGTTCAATAGAAGGGATAAATGACGAGGGCTCAGTGTGAAATATAAGTTGGAGGCATGCACAACTCAGGACCTGTATGCACAGAAGTGTACAGACCCATGCTGCACTCTGCCTGCACTGCTGAGCTCTACAAGGGCACACACCAGCTTGCTGAAGGCTGATCCTGTAGAGTATTTGAAGCTCAGAGGACCAGGAATCTTCCAAATCTACTAACATGGGAGCACAGAACAGACTGACTTCCCAGCATCAGATCTACTAACATGGGAGCACAGAGCAGACTGACTTCCCAGCATCAGATCTACTAACATGGGAGCACAGAACAGACTGACTTCCCAGCATCAGATCTACTAACATGGGATCACAGAGCAGACTGACTTCCCAGCATCAGAACTACTAACATGGGAGCACAGAACAGACTGACTTCCCAGCATCAGATCTACTAACATGGGAGCACAGAACAGACTGACTTCCCAGCATCAGATCTACTATCATGGGAGCACAGAACAGACTGACTTCTCAGAACCTTCAAGCTTCTTATGCCTTGGGTTCTTTGAAGGACATTTCAAACTAACTGCGTTGTAGGTATAATCTTGATCCTGCCATTACTTACCAGCACTGGTCTTCAGACACTTTGAGTTTTGGAAGATGGTTGCAGTACAATGGACTGTCTGAAGCTTACAGAAGCTGAGGATTTGAAAGTAGACAATTCTGATTCAATGCAACTCTAATATCCATGCAGTGATTGAAGGCAGAATGAGTAGTCCTCTTTCAGATTGGACTGTCTTCAGCCTGCAGCAGCAGGGGATGTGAAGCTACCTAGTGCCAGTCCTAAGCACCCTCCTTTGGATTTTACTTATAGGAGCACTGACTGTCTCTAAAAGCCATTACTTTGATGTTTAGGTGATTCGAGCAGCTTTGGTCGTCTTGGACTGCATCAAAGTTTCAGAAGCCAGATATATCAACATGAAGGGTTCAACCTATCTATCTAAGTCTGGGTGTATTTAGTAATTAAGGACAGGTTGAAGTTGAAGTACTGAGCACATTGGACTGTCTGAAGTCTGCAGAACCAGGAGATCCAAAGGCAGGTGACTCTGATTAATATCAGTGTGGAGGCAAAAATTATGGGGAAGCAGACTGATCTATAAAGTAAGTATTTTGCTTGATTTAGGACTTTTACAGCACTCATCATATCCTGCTGGATTAACTCAAGAGAAAGAGATTTGATATTAAATTAATATGAATATAACAACTTCAGTCTGACATTATTCTGAGGTTATTGACAGTTTGGACTGTATCTATCTATCTATCTATCTATCTATCTATCTATCTATCTATCTATCTATCTATTTATCTATCATTGCCTATCTATCTATCTATCTATCTATCTATCTATCTATCTATCCATTTTTCTATCTCTATCTGGGTCTATCTATCATTGCCTTTCTATCTATCTATCTATCTATCTATCTATCTATCTATCTATCTATCTATTTATCTATCATTGCCTATCTATCTATCTATCTATCTATCTATCTATCCATTTTTCTATCTCTATCTGGGTCTATCTATCATTGCCTTTCTATCTATCTATCTATCTATCTATCTATCTCTATCTGGGTCTATCATTGCCTTTCCACTTGTCTATCTATCTATCTATCTATCTATCTATCTATCTATCTATCTATCTATTCATTTATCTATCTATCTCTATCTGGGTCTATCATTGCCTTTCTATCTATCTATCTATCTATCTATCTATCTATCTATCTATCTATTTATCTATCATTGCCTATCTATCTATCTATCTATCTATCTATCTATCTATCTATCTATCTATCCATTTTTCTATCTCTATCTGGGTCTATCTATCATTGCCTTTCTATCTATCTATCTATCTATCTATCTATCTATCTATCTATCTATCTATCTCTATCTGGGTCTATCATTGCCTTTCCACTTGTCTATCTATCTATCTATCTATCTATCTATCTATCTATCTATCTATCTATCTATTCATTTATCTATCTATCTCTATCTGGGTCTATCATTGCCTTTCTATCTATCTATCTATCTATCTATCTATCTATCTATCTATCTATCTATCTATCTACCTCTATCTGGATCTATCATGGACTTTCCATTTGTCTATCTATCTATTTATATATCTATCTCTATCTGGGTCTATCATTGACTATCCATTTGTCTATCCATTTGTCTATCTATCTATCTATCTATCTATCTATCTATCTATCCATTTATCTATCTCTAACTGGGTCTATCTATCATTGCCTGCCTATCTATCTATCTATCTATCTATCTATCTATCTATCTATCTATCTATCTATCTATCTGTCTATCTATCTATCTATTCATTTATCTATCTCTATCTGGGTCTATCATTGCCTATCTATCTATCTATCTATCTATCTATCTATCTATCTATCTATCTATCTATCTATCTTTCTATCGTCTTTAAATTAAAAAGAGGTATTGAACTCAAAAACAAACATGTATACAATGCTGCTTACCAATTCTTAGATGTGGGGCTTTTTTTCTTTATTTTCACCTGGTAATCTGGCCAGTAAATCCGGTATTTAATTTATTTAACTGACCAAGCTGTCCAGCAAAAGTGGCAGTTAAGGGGTTGAAAGACACCATCTATCATTGGTAGGAGTGCTTACAATTGTCAGCTTTTATTCATTTAAGTAAAACCTGTATCCCAATAGGAAAAGAGGAGTGTTAGCTGGAGTTTGGCTTCAATGTGTTTGTCAAGTCAAACTAAATCTTGTAGTCCATCTAACAATACCCTCTTTGAAGATTTTCAATGCTGTTGTCTGAGGGTGTCTCCAAAGCTCCTCCATCCAGTTTGGAGCCACCCTGAGACAGGAATTATGTTACTGACCAGATCACAGGTAAAATTGAAGAAAAAATCTTATAAAAAAAAAAAAACTAATGCAACCACCACATTTAGGGATTGGTAGGCTGCAATATAGTACATTTTTGTTTTTTTGGTATAGCACAGTGGCTATGTAATTAGCACTTTTGTCTAGCAGCAGTAGGGTCATTGGTTAGAATTTCAACCATGGCATTACCTGCATGGAGTTTACACGTTCTGCCTGTGTCTGTGTGGATTTCCTCTGGTATCATCCCACACTCCAAAGACATGAGTCAGTGAATCTGAGTATGGGACCTTAGATTGTACAGTAAGTGCTTCGAGGGCATGGACTGGTGTGAATGTACAATATACTGTATATGTAAAGGTGCTAAATAAGTGCCTGTAATAAGTAAGACTGCTTTAAATTAAATAATTTGCAATTGTTTTGTTTTCTGCATCTCCTCTATAGACTGATGATATCTGCTCTGGCTTTTTGACAGTTGCTGGATGCCTCTGAGGAGACCGAGTTTACTATCATGGCATGGGGGTCAGATGTAACCTCACCTCGTGTTCTATAGCAACCATCATGCAGGAAGCAGAGCAGAGTGATCTTCTGGGGATGTTTCCACTCTTCTTTGAAGAGAAACAGCTTAACAGGACCAATGAGACCCTACAGGACCTCCTGAGAGGTTTCAACTTTGAGAAATCAGACAAAGTAGGAGACAGCTCTGCCATCGTGAGGATTATGATCTCCATAGTGTACTCTGTGGTTTGTGCCCTGGGACTGGTGGGAAATGTGCTGGTACTGTACCTCATGAAGACCAAACAAGGCTGGAAAAAGTCCTCCATCAACCTGTTTGTGACCAGCCTGGCAGTGACAGATTTCCAGTTTGTGCTGACACTGCCTTTCTGGGCTGTAGAGAATGCTTTGGATTTTAGCTGGCTCTTTGGCAAAGCCATGTGTAAAATAGTGTCCTATGTTACTGCCATGAACATGTATGCTAGTGTCTTCTTTCTCACAGCCATGAGTGTGGCCAGGTACTACTCGGTAGCTTCTGCCCTTAAGTCTAAACGAAGACCTATAAGCTGCTCTGCCAAGTGGGTAAGTGTCCTTATCTGGGTTTCTGCCATTGTAGCATCTTTGCCGCACGCTATTTTCTCTACCACGGCCACTGTCTCCAGTGAGGTCCTCTGTTTGGTCAAGTTTCCAGTGAACAATGGTAATGCTCAGTTCTGGCTGGGACTCTATCATGCTCAGAAGGTTCTGCTGGGGTTTGTCATCCCCTTATTCATCATCACCATTTGTTACCTTCTCTTGGTTCGTTTCATCACTGATAGAAACGTGAGCAGCTCAAGCACCAAGAGGAGGTCCAAAGTCACTAAATCTGTGACTATTGTTGTACTGTCCTTCTTCTTATGTTGGCTTCCAAACCAAGCCTTGACAACCTGGGGGATCCTTATCAAACTGAATGTCGTGCAATTTAGCTATGAGTACTTTACCACTCAGGCTTATATTTTCCCCATCACTGTTTGCTTGGCTCACTCCAACAGTTGCCTAAATCCCATTCTGTATTGCTTAATGCGTAGAGAGTTCCGCAAAGCATTGAAGAACCTCTTTTGGAGGATGACCTCCCCTTCTCTGACTAACATGCGACCATTCACAGCCACCACCAAACCAGAGCAAGATGAGCAGGGACATGGCATGGTCCCTCTCAATCCTGTAGAGCCTGATGTCATCTGTTACCCTCCTGGAGCTGTCATCTACAATGGCAGGTATGATCTTCTGCCCAACAGTTCAACTGAACAACGATACTGACTATGAGCATCAGCTCTGACAAACTCCCAAGGAGGTTGATCCGTGAGGGCTGCTGCTCAACGTTCTGTCCTTGTACTGTGGCTGATAATGTACACTGTATGTACGAGGGGTCATCAAAAAGTTTCCACATTTTTATATATTTAATAGAGTAAAAAAAAAGAGTGTGAAATCTTTTTGAAGAACCGTCATAAGATCTCTGAGAATTTATTATAGAACCTATGATTTATATATTTAATATTATTTAAGAGAATTGTTATATAAATTTATATGAAATGTAGATATACAATGTTTATAAAAACATATTATGGACATATAATTAATACAAAAAGCTTTTATATGGTTTTTGGGTAAACTTTCAGCAAAAAAGTTATCATACTTAAAGGGTAAGTCTACTCAATACTGATATTTTAGTTTCTTGCCCATGTAGGTAGACTTAGTTACCTTCCAGATTTTAAAATTTTCTAGGTACTTCTGTGGTGATCGCTCACCCAAACTAACCCACCAGCCACAACAGCTTTGAAGAGGCCACATAATCTTCATTCATGCTACATTTTGGAGGACACAGTATGAGGGTGCCATGCATAGCTTCGTAAATGGAGCCAGGATACAAACATGGCAACTACCATTGCCAACCTTTTTTATGGTTGCAGCACTGCTTTAAAGTGTTACTAAACCCACAACAGTAAAATTAGTTTGTAAATGCAGTAACGCGTTCATGTTATACTCACTGTGGAATCTAAGGGGTCAATCCTCCACATTGTGTAAAAAGGCTGTTTGATCCTGTCTTTTCTGATCCTCCCCTTCTTCTACTGTCCCCAATCCATCTGCTAATGGTACAGAGCTTACTCTGCACATGCTCAGTTTAGTGTGTATGGCTAGAGAGGTTTTTTTTATCTTTGGAAGGGTGCTTGTGATCAGCACTGTCCAGACAGAGAGTCAGGGGTCATGCAGCCTCATAGGACAGTCAGAGCAGTATGAAAACTCCTTCTACAAGCTTTAACTAGTGCTCAGATGGACACTGATATAAGTCACAAGACTGCAACATACTGCTGATGGGAAAGGTATTTAGCAATTTGTATTTACTAAAATAATTGCATTTGCATTTCCATGTTCTGCGTACCGTGGGAGACCAGATATAGTGAATGCAGGGTCCTGGGCTTAGTAGAACTTTAACTACTCAGTCAGCCAGTAACCTAGAGAAAGTCAGAGCCAGGCATGTTAGACAGATTATGAGATATATTTTTTCATGTTAAGTGCATGCAGGTTAAATAATGTGTACATCTGACCATAAATGCTTCCTCATGCCTGTAGCAGAGGGATGACAGCATCCGTAGCAAAGCCACTTTCCTGGAGCATAATATCTGCTTTTTAATTATAAAAGGTATAATTTATTTTTCTAAAAATTATACTGTAAAATGAAATGTCAGGTATTTATTCATGCAGGCTTGTAAAATTACCAAAAGGTCTTCTTGGACATGAATAATTGTTCTAGATCAGCAACTTCTTGGTATTGATTTACTAAAGGGGTAGAAAAGTGATGGAAACTGTTTCCATTCTCAATACCCAGTCATGTGCTGGGAATAATCTGTGTCTGGCACATGAGTGAGGCTAACTTCACATTTATACATGTTGGAAATATGCACAGAATTGTTTGCTTTCCCAACATGCTGCCACATTGAAATGAATGGGCTGCCCTACATGTGACAAGTGGGAACACGTGAAAAACGTGTGGAAATGTGCCCATGCTTAATCACATTAGTAGGTGTCAACCAAGCCTGAATGACTGCAAAAAAACATCACTTTGCTAAGTAAACAGAATCTGTTTTTTTTTTCTATTTCTTTTTTTAATGTAAATGAACTCAATTATCTGGTTAAGCAAGTAAAATTAACACAGGTGCAGATATTGAACCTTTAATAACAAATGTCAAATCTTATACCTTTGCTCTGACATGTCCCTTTTAAGAGTAAACACAGGAGGGCGCCAGCATCTAAGTGTAGACTGTTTAGTAAAAGCAAATGGTTAAAAAACAGCATGTTGCACTCACTGAATGAAGGGGTTAATCAGCATGTCAACAAATCTAGATTAGAACCTTCTATGGCAGCCTTTCTCAATCTTTTTCTTTTATCACAGAGGAACCCTTGAAATAACTTTCTGGTCTCAGGGAACCCCTGCAGGAAATGACTATATCTACAACCTATAATACATTGGTGTGGTGGTCAGTGGGAAGAATGCTCCTTACACTTGTGGTCATTGGGAGGAATTACCCCTTTACAGAGAAACAAAAAGATCAATGGTGTCAGTGGGAGCTTATCTGAGAGGCAGAAATTGCTCATTGCTCAAGGAACCCCTAGAAACCTCTGGAGGAACCCTAGGGCTCCATGGGACCCTGGTTGAGAAACCCTGCTCTATGGAGCTGCCATAATTGCAGAGATCAGCAGGGAGGTGGCTGAGTAATGCAGTAATGTACAATATATATATATGTAAAGCGATGCTTAAATTGGCGGCGCTATATTAGTACCTGTAATAAATAATAAGGAAGATGCTGGCATGAAGTGGACTGGAGTGTAAGCTCTTCAGTAGCACTGGATGGTTTCCGAGATGTCCTTCCCCTGCTTGTCTAGGTTAGGGTGCGCTGAGTGTTGGTGTTCGGCTGTGACCTAACTATGTCATATGGGAGGGGGTGTGGACACACGTTTTGGGGCTAGGGCACACCTCCTTGTCAAGCCCATAGAAAACCTCCCTTTAAAGGACCGAGGAGTGTAGAGGGTGTAGAGGGGAATATTTACTATTTTAGTTCCCAAGCGATTCAGATACCAGATGGTCCTACAAGCCATCAGCAATGGCATAATACTAAAGCATTGGTGATGATTGGACTAACCCTTTTCCTAAGTATTTTATTAATTATTATGACACATGATGCTCAATTTGCAAAGCTAACACCAAGAAAAGGGTACTGATTCACAAAAAAAAAAAGAGACTTATTTTCAGTCAACTCCACTGTGATTTGAAAATGACAGTCCCATGGCTCAAATAAGAAGCCACCTTGTGTTAAAGCTTTGTGAATTGAGTCTTTACACTTGTGGTCATTGGGAAGAATTACCCCTTTACAGATAGATAAAAAGATCAATGGTGTCAGTGGGAACTTATCTGAGAGGCTGAAATTGCTCATTGCTCAAGGAACACCTAGCAAACTTTGGAGGAACCCTAGGGCTCCATGGGACCCGGGTTGAGAAACCCTGCTCTATGGAGCTGCCATAATTGCAGAGATCAGCAGGGAGGTGGCTGAGTAATGCAGTAATGTACAATATATATATGTAAATTGCTGCTTAAATTGACGGCGCTATTTAAATACCTGTAATAAATAAATAAATAATAAGGAAGCTGCTGGTATGAAGTGGACTGGAACGTAAGCTCTTCAGTAGCACTGGCCGGTTTCCGGGATGTCCTTCCCCTGCTTGTCTAGGTTAGGGTGCGCTGAGTGTTGGTGTTCGGCTGTGACATCACTACGTCAAATGGGAGGGGTGTGGACACACGTTTTGGGGCTAGGGCACACCTCCTTGTCAAGCCTATAGAGAAACCCCTTTTAAGGACTGAGGAGTGTAGAGGGTGTAGAGGGGAATATTTACTATTTTAGTTCCCAAGCGATTCAGATACCAGATGGTCCTACAAGCCATCAGCAATGGCATAATACTAAAGCATCGGTGATGATTGGACTAACCCTTTTCCTAAATATTTTATTAATTATTATGACACATGATGCTCAATTTGCAAAGCTAACACACCAAGAAAAGGGTATTGATTCACAAAAAAAAAAGAGACTTACTTTCAGTCAACTCCACTGTGATTTGAAAATGACAGTCCCATGGCTCAAATAAGAAGCCACCTTGTGTTAAAGCTTTGTGAATTGAGTCTTTACACTTGTGGTCATTGGGAAGAATTACCCCTTTACAGATAGATAAAAAGATCAATGATGTCAGTGGGAACTTATCTGAGAGGCTGAAATTGCTCATTGCTCAAGAAACCCCTAGCAACCTTTGGAGGAACCCTAGGGCTCCATGGGACCCTGGTTGAGAAACCCTGCTCTATGGAGCTGCCATAATTGCAGAGATCAGCAGGGAGGAGGCTGAGTAATGCAGTAATGTACAATATATATATGTAAAGTGCTGCTTAAATTGACGGCGCTATTTAAATACCTGTAATAAATAAATAAATAATAAGGAAGCTGCTGGAATGAAGTGGACTGGAACGTAAGCACTTCAGTAGCCCTGGGTGGTTTCCGGGATGTCCTTCCCCTGCTTGGCTAGGTTCAGGTGCACTGAGTGTTGGTGTTCAGCCGTGACATCACTTAAGTCAAATGGGAGGGGCTGTTTCAGGGCTAGAAAACCCCCTTTAAGGACTGAGGAGTGTAGAGGGTGTAGAGGGGAATATTTACTATTTTAGTTCCCAAGTGATTCAGATACCAGTTGGTCCTACAAGCCATCAGCAATGGCATAATACTAAAGCATCGGTGATGATTGGACTAACCCTTTTCCGAAGTATTTTCTTAATTATCATGACACCTCAATTTGCAAAGCTAACACGCCAAGAAAAGGGTACTGATTTTTGTTTTAAAAAGAGACTTATTTTCAGTCAACGCCACTGTGATTTGAAAATGACAGTCCCATGGCTCAAATAAGAAGCCACCTTGTGTTAAAGCTTTGTGAATTGAGTCTTTGATCACAGAATATAATGTGAAAATGCACATTTGTTACTGAGCTAAGATTACTGTGTTTTCTTTTGTTTTCAACTTACTAATGTCATTTCATCATAAGTGCCACAATTTTTTTTTTAAATTGATGAACCTAAGAGATGATCTATAAAGCAAAAAAATGTACAGCGGCAGTAATCAAGGTTACTGTGTTCACCATCTACCAGTGTATGATTACATCAGTTTACTGTGCTGTGACACTTACATTCAATAGGCATCGCCTGGCTGGTTAAGTAAAGGAAAAGAAGAGTACAGAAATGTATAGAAACACCTTTGGCCATTCTGCCTGCTCAGAATAGATACAAGGTGAAATGGGGATGTTAAGGGTTACTGAAGCTCAGCTCTTGTACTGCCTTATGGAGGAGGCTGAGACCTTCAGCTGAGCAAGTGCAAACAATCACTTTATATGCCATCTGCCTGGATTGTAACTTTTACGACCGCATGGCCATACAACAACCATTTATTGGGACGCTCTCCACTGTTATGGAAGTAACTGCAATGTGTTTTCTTGTTATTTTCTAGTGGTTTTAATTTTTAAATAAAGAAGAATATTTTGTTTAATAAATGGAATGCTGTAATACAAGATACCTTTCATGTTTGGAGGATACTTTTGAATCCATTTAAAACAATTTTGTGTCATATATGCAACCAATGTAGAATATATGATCGTTATGCTGCTCTTTTTCATTGGTAATGAAGGGTAAGTGATGCTTGGTCCATCTGGTAGCAAAACGTTGTGAATTTGGAATGATGCTTAGTGCGCGGGATCTATTCTTGGGCACAGAGGGTCTTAACCAGGGGCAGATGACCATTCCGGCATTGCCCGAGGGTCCAGGGTCAGTAGGGGGCCCCATGAGATGCCCCTGGTACCTTTCATAGGCTGTTTTGGGTGTAGTTTGAGTGTGGGAGAAGACACGGGGCCCCATGATCCCCTATTGCCCAGGGGCCCCATGAGTTGCCAGTCTGCTCCTGGTCTTAACCACTTCAATACAGGGTACTTTCACCCCCTTCCCGCCCAGGTCAATTTCCAGCTTTCAGCACTGTCGCACTTTGAATGACGATTGCGCAGTCATGCAATACTTTGCCCAAAGTAAATTTTTATAATTTTGTTCACATAAATAGAGCTTTCTTTTGTTGATCTTTGATCACCACTGGGTTTTTTATTTTTTGCTAAACAAAAAAAGACTACAAATTCTGAAATAAAGTGTGTTTTACTTCATTTTGGTTAAAAAATGTTGCAAATAAATAATCTTCTTCATACGTTTATGTCAAACTATATTCTGCTACATTTCTTTGGTGAAAATAACCCAAATCAGTGTATAATATTTAGTCTGTAGGAAGGTTACAGAGTCCACAAACTATGGTATATATCTGAAAATTGATCAATCCTGCTGTACTGACGGCCCATCTCATTTTTTGAGGCCCAAAAATGTCAGGACGGTACAGATATTACCCCTTTTTGGTAGACAGTCTGCGGTATTTACTAAGAGGCATGGCGAGTTTTAAGTTGTAATTTGTTGTCATGGTTTTGTGGAAAATTCAGAAACTAAAAAAATATTTTTTTTCTGCATACAGTACTGTCATCAGTGAAGTACAGCATCATCCATGATATAATTGGTGTTGCGGTGATCAGGGACACTGACTGGTGACAGTGACACCAACTGTTGATAGAAAAAAAGCTATTTTTTTTCTATTTTTTTATTCTATTTTTCCTTATTTTTTCAAAAAAAAAATTTATACATACTGTCACCAGTGCAGTACAGCATGAACATATAACTGTTGTGGCAGTGATCAGTGCAAAAAAAAAGATCAATTTTTATTTTTATTGCTTTTTTTCTCTTTTTTAATGATTTATTTTTTATAACATACTGTGACCAGAGTAATATATGTTACCATAGTGATCGGTATTTTTTTTTTTTTTTTCATTTTACACATTATGTTTGCTTTTAGTAATAAATGTCTGCTATAAACAAGCATTTTACTGAATGAAATTGATTAATTCAGTTTGTTTTGTTGTGATTAGCTGTGATTGGCCACAGCTAATCACATGACACAGATGGGCGGTGATTGGTCCAGTCTGTACCATGTGATCTCTGTGACCAATCACCGCTAGCAACACAATTGTATACAATGGATGGCATGAAAGGAGCCATCCATTGTTTACAACTGTCATGTGACCTTCTGTGATTGTGACAATCTATATTTTTGTAGAATAAAATGGTTGTAGCTGCAATTTTTTATGGCACGGAATTTTTTGTGCAGTGGTCTATCAATCAAACTTTTTCAAGAAAAAATATATTTTAATGAATTTTAGTGCACGCATGCACAATAAATTACCCTTTTTTGTCAAATATAAAAGGTGATGATACTCCGAGTAAATAGATACCAAACATGTCATGGTACGGTACATAAAAATCTCCATAGGCAATGCTTTAAAAACATTTACAGGTTACCAGTTGAGAGTTACACAGGAGGTCTGGTGCTAAAATTATTGCTTTTTCTCTGACAATTGCAACTTTATGTCACATTTGTGGTGCAATCACTGTTTACATACTGTATATGTGTGGGACACATGCAAGTTCACATTTGCAGGTGAGCAAGGGGGGATGGCGGCACTTTAAAAAAACATTTTTGTTTTAATTTTTATTTTGTGTAAAAATGTTTTACAATGTACCTTCATTTTTTTTTATTGAGCTCTATTACTATCACAAGGGATGAACAACACCTTTTGTAATAGTATGGACCATAACAGGTCCTCTTTATGGAGAGATCTGGGGTCTATTAAACCCCATATCACTCCTCTGCCCTCCAAAGCAACTGATCAAACTGAGATCGGTGTGATCAGATGCTTTGTAAGCCCTGGTTCACACTAGCGTGACATGAAAGTCATGTCGCTGCAACTTCCAGGTGATTTTGCTGTATGACTTCCTAGCAACATGGTGTGACTTTAAAGCAATTTAAAAATTACTTAATTGATAAGAAGCATTTCTATATGACTTTGATGGATCAGTGTTTTTTCTTTGTTTTTTTTTTCTAACTCTCACCTCTCCTCCCTGGTCATCCTTGCTGCCTAAAAACTTCCTTCTGAGCATAACAGAAACTTGTTTCTGCTTGCATTATTTTGTGCATTTGACCAGTTTTGAACATTTTCAGTCATGGAGTGTCACGTTTTTTAAGAGTGTGCTTGCATTGCGATTTGTTGTGTGGCAAAAATGCACATATGCTAATTGTGATTGGGGTGTCATTAACAATTAGGCTTCATTTACATTTCCATCTACATGTTTCCGAATGTGCGGTAACCTGCACAAAAAAATGAATGCTTTGCTGTGCATTTCAGAAATGCGCTGCAAACATGCACTGCACTTGTGTCGCCATAATGGCAAGGCAAGCGCAATGTGCGTTTTTCCGAAATGTGTGGCAAAGCGCATGTTTCCTGTGCAGGTTGCCGCGTGTTCAGAAGTGGATAAATGATAATGATAAGCATGATACATGTTGCCTCACATTTTCCAAACACACAGCTAAGCATGTGTTTTCTTGCAGGTTGCCGTACGTTCAGAAACGCGAGATGCGTACGAATAGTAACACAAGCGCAGCGTGTATTCCAATGTATTTTTGAAACGCACGGCAAAGCGCATGTTTTCTTGTGGGTTGCGTGTGTTCATAAATGCACAAATGCCAATGCTGCCTAAATGTCAACAAACGTGTGATGCGCGTTTGCCACGTTTCCAAAATTCAGGTTGTCGTGCGTTCGGAAACACACAGGCTAATTATTAATGACTCCCAAATCATGATTAACCACTTCCAGTCCGGACACTGTCACCCCCTTCCTGCCCAGGTCAATTTTCAGCTTTCAGCGCTATCACACTTTGAATGACAATTTCGCGGTCAAGCAACACTGTAACCATATGGATTTTTTAGCATTTTTTTGAGACAGACAAAACTTTATTTTGGTGGTATTTATTCACCACTGGGATTTTAATTTTTTTTGCTATATAAATGAAAAAGTCCAAAAATTTTGAAAAAAGTGTTTTTCTTATAAAATTGTGCAAATAAATAATCTTTCTTCATAAATCTTGGCCAAAATGTATTCACTTATCTTTTTAGTAAAAACAAAAATAACCCAAATCAGTTTATAACCCCAAATTATAATTTTTTTAATTTTTTTTACATTTTTATTTTATTTTTTTTATATTATTATTTATGTTTTTTTTTTTACATACTGTCACCCTAGCAGTAGTGTCACCATGGTGACACTGTACTACTTGTGGGGGGGTGATGAAGATTTTTTTTTTGTTAAACTGATTGCTTTTACACCCATAAAGGCTGTAAAATCAATAATTTCTTCTTCTCTCTGGCTGCATTCTTGCAACCATTGAAAAATACTGTGCGAGCTGTGATTGGTCACAGCTTGTCACATGGTACAAGGCTGTTGTGAATAATCTTGTACCATGTGACCTCTGTGATCATTCACAGATTTCACAAGTGGTAAGCAATGATGTCAGAAGTGACATCTTGCTTACTACTATTCATGTGATCATTGATTGGGCAATCAGTGATCACATGATTGGAACCTCACACAGAGGTCCTGTACAATGATCGGTGTTCCACTGTGTCCAGAGGACACAGCAGGTACTGGATCGTGGTGCTGCGTGCTCCTAGTGCCTATAAACGGCCATCTGCCCCTGCACTGCTCCCGTCCGGCCATTTATATACATGGGCCGGATGTGAAGTGGTTAATAGATGCATATTTTGCCACACAATGTGGCGGTTGTTTCGCATAGGGCAGCCCATTAAAGTGCAAGGGCTGCCCTATACGCGATGCCTCTTTACATGAAAAAAACTGAAGGGGAATGTATGTTTCTGCTATGCTCAGATGTGAATGGGATGTGCTAGAACAGCAAGGATGACCAGAAAAGAGAGCTGAAGATTAAAATAAACACTGCCACAAAAGTCTCAGCAAAGACGCTGCAATTAAGACAAATGAACGACTTGCTGGAGATTTGACATTGAAGTCTATGGGAGCTGTGCAACTCAAGAATCGCCCAAAAGTGGTGCAAGTAGCTTTTTTGTTGCAGGGACTCAAGTCTTGCTAATTAAGACAGCACCATTAAAATCTACGTGTTTTCACTTCTCCTGAGATTTTACATGACACCAGAATGCCGTAAGTCGCTGGAAAATTGCACTAGTGTGAACCAGGGCTAAGCCAGTAATGACTTGTAAACAAACAAACACTGGAAGTGAAAAAATCTTTCTTTGTTGCTTCAAGTTTCTGGTGTCACATGTGGTTGGACAATGGAAGTTCCTGTCACTCTGTACAGTGCATCCAATGCTGGTTGCATATGTAACGGCAGGGGCGGACTGACCGTTCGAGCACTTGGGCACTGCCCGAGGGCCCGGGGTCAGTAGGGGGCCCCATGAAATGCCCCTGCTACCTTTTTTATAGGCTTTTTTGAGTGTGGGCAAGGACACAGGGGCCCCATGATCCCCTATTGTCTGGGGGCCCCATGAGTTGTCAGTCCGCCCCTGGAGACTCCTGATCTAAATTATGCCAATATATATTTCCTTAACTTTGGTTCTAAGATTTGTTTTGTATCTTGTTCCTATGCTCACAATGCCATTAGTAAGTGCAGATTTCCTTTCATAAATCCTTAGAGTTTTGTTTGGTAGATCATTGAAGCTCCATTTACACCAGAGTGTGTGCATTCCTGCTCCTTGTATTCATGCATTATGATATCCTTTGACCAGGTTTTTGTTTCTCAGAGGATAGGTGCAGGAACTCCCCCCGTCTGAGTCACCCCTTATCTCTGACCCCTACCCACCTCGGAGTACCGTCCCTTGGTTCCACCCCCTACCCACCTCCCAGTACCGCCCCCTTTAGAGCATACATATTTTATAGGCTTTTTTGTGTGTGGGCAAGGACACAGGGGCCCCATGATCCCCTATTGTCTGCGGGCCCCATGAGTTGTCAGTCCGCCCCTGTGTACCAGGCTCCCCAGTGGAATAGGAGAGCACCATAAAGGCAGGATGGGGGGGGGAATCCCTATCCTCTGCTTCTAAAAATCTGCTTGGATCACTTTTACTTGAAATCCCATTGCCTGTTTTAAAAAAATGATAGGATGATAATGACTGCAGCTGCAGACCACACCCATATGAGGATGTATTTATTCGTACGGTGGACATGAAGTGGTTAAAATTGCTCCCTCACTCCTCCTAATACCTATACTAGCTTACCTGCGTAAGAAAGATCTGTATATGTACCTATTCAGCCCACTCCGGTCACCTGCTCCCCTGTGCAGGTGCAGGGGAGAGAAGAGAGCACTCAACAATGGCTGGCAATGCCTGAAGCGGGAACATCACCTAACGACAGCGCTCCCTCCTCTCCCCTGCAGCTGCTGCTGGCTGACTCAGGGGAACCAGATCACAGGATCTGACCGGAGTTCCTGAAATGAGGTAAGTATACAGATCTTTCTTACACAGGTTAGTTTGTATGGGTGTTATAAGGGGGGAAGGGAGCTTAGCTTAGTTAAGAATCCTGGAATTCTATTTTAAGACCCCTGTGCCCAGGAATAGATCACTTGGACCTGTAGCACGTCCCGGGCACTGAGCAGCATTCCAGATTCCAAGCTTTATGTTACCAGATGGAGCCTGTGCGAATTGTAGCCGCTGTTTCCTGTTCTTAGCTGTCAAGAGTGGCACCCGGTGGGGTCTCCTGCTGCTGTAGCCCATCTGCTTCAAGGTTCGACGTGTTGTATGTTCAGAGATGGTATTCTGCATACCTTGGTTAAAACTAGTGGTTATTTGAGTTAATGTTGCCTTTCTATCATCTCAAACCACTCTGCCCCATTCTCCCCTGACCTCTGACATCAACCAGGCATTTTCATCCATACAACTGCCACTCGCTGGATATTTTCTCTTTTTCAGATCATTCTCTGTAAATCCTAGAGATGTTTGTGTGTGAAAATCCTAGATCTACAGTTTGTAAAATACTCAGACCAGCCCGTCTGGCACCAACAACCATGCCGCATTCGTCACTTAAATCCCCTTTCTTCCCATTCTGATGCTTGGTTTGAACTTCAGCAAGCCAACTTCACCACATCTACATGCCTAAATGCATTGAGTTGCTGTCATGTGATTGGCTGATTAGCAATCTGTGTTACCAAGCAATTGAACAGGTGTACCTATTAAAGTGGCCGGTGAGTGTGTGGATAGATGTGTGGATAGATAGACAGACAGACAGAGATATACACACACACAGTATATATATAAACCTTTAACAAACAATAAATAGACTTACAAGCATATGAGTATCAAAAGAAGAAAGAGATCTGCACTGCTATGTTCTTCTGGAAGCTGAAAAAGCACTGCAGTGGTGAATAGAAAATCTTTATTAATAAAATACAAAGTACTTTCTGTTTTTTTTTTTTTAAGGAATACAAAAGGAAGAAAGCAATTGCAATGAACACCCAATAGATGGCTCCCTATTCAACACAATGATGTGATATACAGAACAGATAGAGTGAAGAAAGTTTAAAACCTCTGGCAATTTTTTTTTGCTGTCTTTGCCCCTGCTGGGGAGATTAAACTTTTCTATGTGTCCCATTGGCCATTTTCATTGAAACAGAAAGTGATGGGTGATCCAAAATATTAAAATTGTCATTGGAACAGGAATAGAGGGGAAATCTTCCAATGAGGACAGCTATTCTGGTGATGATGTTCTAAGAAGGGATTGCCATCGGTGAATTTATTGCCTATTCAGGTTTGCACATAGAGATATGGACTACTGTTTCATGTTTATTTTGTTTGATTTTCATATGTTCTTACACATGTTATTATGTGTGCTGCCTATTTTTATAGCTTTTTTGTCATTTGTCTAACTTTTATTAGGGTGTACATCACATAGTTAAGGTATTAATGCACATTAAATAGTTACATAGCAGCCCAGTGTTACTATATTATGTATACATGTGTATATAGATTTAAAGTGGTTGTAAATCTCAGACATGAAATATGAACAAAGCATATCCCTCTATAATGGTTCCTTGTTTCAATCAAGAGCACTAAGTGTTATTTCTGTCTGCTGCTTTGTTCCTCTGCTATTACTTCTGACAAGTTTTCCTGACACCAGGAGAAAAATGATGACAGGGGAGGAACCTGCAGCAGATTGACAGCCTCAGCTCTGTTCCTGTGAGCTGCGTGAATGGGGCGGGTCCTTTCCCTCCAATCAGCTCTCAGAATTCCCCTCACTGAGAGTAATTTCAGCTCCCCTCCCCCTGCTTTATAGAGATGAGACATTCTGTGTAAATTCTGCACTTTGAATGAATGTAGGCAACAGACGGCTGTAGAATTCGTAAATGCATTGAAAACCAATTAATCCGCTCCAGAGGTCAAAAAAGAAGGAAAAGAAGTCAAAAAAAGTTTTATCTGTTCAAAACCCTTTATAAAGTGCACTTTAAAGGCATAAATACTGTACAGGGACATGAATAAAAAAAAAATTTGTAAATGCATTGAAAAACAATTAATCTGTGCGTATTGCGAACAAAAATTTGTAAACCGAGCCATTATTTTCAATGGATTTTCATTCGTAAACCAAGAAATTACTTAAACCAAGGTGTTCATAAACCGAGGTACGCCCAGGGGCGGAATGACCATTTGGAAACTCGGGCACTGCCCGAGGGCCCGGGGTCAGTAGGGGGCCCCATGAAATGCCCCTGGTACCTTTTTCATAGGCTTTTTTGAGTTTGGGCAAGGACACAGGGGCCCCATGATCCCCTATTGCCCGGGGGCCCCATGAGTTGTCAGTCCGCCCCTGGGTACGCCTGTATAGGCATGGTAGAAACCTCAATCAATTAGCATTCACCTTTTATTGTTTTAAATCAGCCTTTCACACCCAATGGTTTATGTATCTGCAAAGTAGTTCCAGGGGTTTTCCCAATAGACTCAAGGAGTACTACTGCAGGTCAGATAAGTATTAAACTTTCTAAATGTAATTATTACAAATCTAAATAAATTGAAATCTAATGAAAAAAACAAACTGGATTAGTCATTATGCACATGGAGGTATTGCTTGAAAAGCATAGAAACATAGAGAGGGCACAGACATTAATATACTCTCTTCAAACACTATATTCAGCCAAAACGTTTTTTTTTTGCATAGAATTAGGAAAGATTAGATTAAAATTAAGGTGGAATTCCTGTTTACCACTAACTATTCTTAAAAATGTACCCTCCCCCCTCCCACTACCTAGCCTGCCTACCCAATGTAAAAAAAAAAAGGATTGTATACTTACCTTTTTGAGTCCTCACCGGTCTGATCACATGATCCCATAGCTCCTGCTCCCCTGTGTCAGTAAGCAGCTGCAGGAAGAGGAGGGACCATCGACAATGGTTGGGTTATGGGAGCCTATGGGTGACATCACCACTCCCGGAATTCCTGGCCACTGTCGAGCGCTTCCTGACACAGGGGAGCCAGAGCTACCGGATTATGTGATCGGACCAGAGCAGACTGAACAAAGGTAAGTATACAGTTCTTTTTTATACAACAGACCTAAAGTATACCAGGAATATGAAATGTTGGGCTAAATTCACTTTAACCCCTTCCTGCCCAGTGCCATTATTACAGTGTCAGTGCTTTTTATTAGCACTGATCACTGTATAGTGTCACTGGAGATGTCAGTGACAGTTGGTTCCCCCCCAGTGTCAGAATGCCCGCCGCAGTCCCGCAGTCCTGCTATAAGTCGCTAATCGCCACCATTACTAGTATAAAAAAAAATCCAGTGTATATACTGTCAGTGTATATCCAGTGTAGACGCTATAACTTTCACGTAAACCAATTCATTTACATGTATTGGGATTTTTTTTAGCAAAGACATGGAGCAGAATACATTTTGGTCTAAATTTATGATGAAATTTGATTTTTTTTTTACTTGACATGTTTAATAGCCAAAAGTCAAAAATATAGTATTTTTTTCAAAGTTGTCTGTCTTTTTTTGTTTATAGCGCAAAAAAGAAAAAATGTACAGGCGATCAAATACCACCGAAAGAAATCACTATTTGTGGAAAAAAGAGAACCTAAATGTCATTTGGGTGCAGCGTTGCATGACCACACAATTGTCAGTTAAAGTAATGCAGTGCCGTATCGTAAAAAAATGACCTGGTCAGGAGGGGGGGGGGGGGGGGGTAAATCCTCTGGAGGACAAGTAGTTAATGCGCTTGTACACAAATGTGCTGTATTCCTAGTACAAAATTCTTAAAACCTTCCCTTTTGTGCAGAGTTACGAATTATAAGCTTCATTATCATCTCTTGTCTGAAGAGACTCTGGCATTTTTACAAATTGCTTTAGGCTTAAAGGGTTAATTTCAGTGCTGGCCAGGATGACCAGAAGTGACTAGAAATGTCACCGAGGGTACAGGGTCAGTGTCAGCAGCAGCCACACCTTAATGATGTGTACTGGATGTGTTATCTTCACATGCACATGTTCCACTTACCTTAAACTGGGTATACACCAATAGAATTTCAAATGGAAATTTGTATGTAATTTCTTTGAAAAATTAATATGAAAACTCTCAGAACATCCGAATGTCATTCGAATGTATTTCAAGATTTTATTTGCTTTTAACAATCAATTTTGGAATGAATGAACTTTACCAAATGAAAACCACAAACACTGTTAGCAATTCATACATTCGAGAAAAAAATCTCCATTCTGCTCCTTTTACTCTTTTTGTCACTGCGGTCAAAAACGATTAGATGTTGTTCTTACAACAGTCTTAAAACAAAATATAGAGAGAAAACAGGTGGCGCACACACCTAGTGCATTATCCAAGGTTTATTGTAGGAATGAAATAATAAAAACATACTCACAGACGAAGCATGTATCTAAAAAGCATAGAAAAATGACAATGGCCACAACAGCGAGGCTCTTTCTTTCCATTCATCATACATCAGCATCAGAGGTTGGTCATCAGCTCTGAGGAAAGGGATTCGTCCCCAAAACGCGTCAGCCATTTGACCGCACTGACAGTGAGAACACCTTGCCTGCCGTTGTGGCCATTGTCATTTTTCTATGCTTTTTAGATACATGCTTCATCTGTGAGTATGTTTTTATTATTTCATTCCTACAATAAACCTTGGATAATGCACTAGGTGTGTGCGCCACCTGTTTTCTCTCTATCCAGTGGCTGATTTACCCGTCTGAGGAGGGCTGCACCCCTGGAACATTTCCTTTGGTTGTCGCTGTCCTGGTACCCTTGGCTTCCCTTTTGGCTGAGCATATCCTGAGGTGCTGGAGAGTACATACGATATCCGGTTAAAACAAAATATATCAAACAAATTTCAGTGAGTGTATACCCAGCTTAAAAAGCCTCCCTATTAGGGTCCCCCTCCAACTCCAAGCCTCAGCAGTCACTGTGGGTATTGTTACTTCACTGACTGGGCTTACATTTCCACTGTTAAATGCACCTACAGTCACCAGCAGGTATATATCGATAGTTAGTCTTGTTCATATATATATATAGTCAAATTAAGAATTATGAAATCTAAACCAGGAACATAATACTGTAGTTCTACCTGGTTGCTGGGGGCTGATTGTATTAAATGAGTTAAAAGATCGCTCAGCTTTTAGGACACTACAGTACATCATAGTGACTTGCTAACTGGTATTAAATGCCACATTTTTCAGAAGTGGTGAAGGAGACAGACACTTGTACATCTTCAGTAAAAGGAACAGCATTGTTACCTGGCTATCTCCTTCATTACACATGCTTCCAAGGTAGCAGGGTTTGCTTTGTGCTAGCTACTTTGTATGACTGTCACTATGAGCAGCTGGACAACCCAATTAAGGCAATCTGGACTATGACATCTCAGCAGTGAAAGCAGAGGGTCCTTGTAAGGCAGAAGGATAATGGAAAACTGTATCAAATACCTATCTGCATTTCTTTTCCTGGCTCCAATCCATGGCAGCCTACTACCACTTGTGTGCTGCCATGCTGGTACCAGGACAATGTAAAATTGTATCAAATATTTACCATAATTTTCCTTTCCTGTCTCCTATCCATGGCAGCATACTACCACATCTATGCTACAATGTTGGCTCCAGGAAAATGTAAAATTGTATCAAATACTTACCATAATCTTCCTTTCCTGTCTCCTATCCATGGCAGCATACTACCACATCTATGCTACAATGTTGGCTCCAGGAAAATGTAAAATTGTATCAAATACTTACCATAATCTTCCTTTCCTGGCACCAATACATGGCAGCATATTAGCAAAAGTACACTTTGATGATGGTTCCAGGAAAATGGAAAAGTGTATAAAATACTTTAATTTTCCGTTCCTGCTGCCAATCCATGGCAGCATGCATGTGGTTGTGTGCTGCCATGTTGAACATGAAAGTGGAATCTCTATAGTAGGTCACTGAGGACATTTAGGTGTGACAATTTCATTCCCAGAATGCACACAGAGTAGCACTATGGTGGTGAGTCACATAGCCATTCTCACTCAAGCGTGTTCTGACATATTCTAACAAGCACTTACCTGGGTCACCGACCACTGGACTCAGACATTACAGAGTAGTAAAAGAAAAAACGTGTGTGCATTGCGCTGCTGGCAGAAAATGAGTGACAGGCATCTGGAGCAGCGGATTTTGCATGAAAACTAGCAAAAGTGCAAGTGAAACTTTAGCTCTGTTATGACAGGCTTATGGTGAACATCCCATAAAGAAATCAAATGTTTTTGAAAGGCATAAGTGGTTTATGGAGGGGCAGGAAGAAGTCTATGATGACGCAAGAAGTGGGCAGCCAAAAGCGCAAAGGATGGATGCGTATGTGGATAGAAGATAGACCCTCATATGCTCAGAATGAAGATTGAGTGTGCGAATGATGGCAGAAGAATTGAACATGAACAAAGAAACAGTGCAGCACATTCAGAGGATTTGGGAATGAGAAAGATTTCCACAAAGACGGTGCTCCGAATCTTGACAGAAGATCAGAAAGAACGTTGTCTACTAATTTCATCTAATCTTTTGAATAATGCCAAGGTGTTTGATATTCTTATTACATTCCATTCCAGGAATTAAATTGTCACACCTCAGTAGTGGCTCTTTTATTGTTCACTGTATTAGCAGACAACCAGATAACTATTGGGTTGGGAAAATTAAACCTAGATGTTAGACCCATCATGCATATAAAAGTTTGAAGGTGCACACCACCACCCCAGTTTTACCAGTATCATAACAATGGTTCACACATCACCTAGTATCTGTGGGTATCTTAAAGGGCAAATGATCATGTCCTGGTGTTGGCCTTCCCATAAATTAGTGTTGGACCACATTTCATAAAAGTACCTTGGCCAGATGATGCAGTATCAAAACATATGCAACTAAAAGTATATCTATACTAATGTTGTTTTTTTTATAGTTGCAGCAACAGTAAGCAAAGATTAGAACCCCTGTCAGGTTCTTATCACTACAAAATACCAAACAGTGCCAAAGGGTGCTGAAAATAATATATATATATATATATATAAACAGTGCTTAATCTCCTTATGCAGATGGCAATGTTCTCATTATACTCTCACCAAATCAATGATGAAATCAAGCCTTGTATATCAACTTGTATTCTTTTCCTCTTTATCTTCACTGTTCTCTGTGCGTACTTCAAAGTTACATAGAACAAAAACTATGTATAGTGTAGTACATCCACAGTGAAAATCCAAGAAAAAATCTTCACCACATGATATTCTTAATCTTCCATTTCACTTATTATTTACTCTTACCCGTAATAAAGGAACTTTCTAGCATCAAAATACGTATATCTATTATTCAGAGTTCTTTCCAAGTGACCTCTTCCTTCAGCATTAACAAAATGTGCATTTCTTCCACCACCAGTGCACCTCTCCCTTAAGACCATGCACCTTACCAGACTTCTTTCTAGTTGAGCTGGTGCTATGAGGAGCCTGCAGCTCACCACCACAAACTTGTGTGCCCTGTTCAGCAGTGTTGGAGCCGTCCTTCCTCCTGGTCATGGTGGCAAATCGAGCACCAGAGGCTGCCAAAGGGTAAAGGGACAGCTGTTGAGGTAAAAGAGCCGGATGGTGGGGCAGAGTGGAGTTAGGACTCGTTCACACTTGGCTGTTTTGCCAACACTTGCCAAACGCCCCTATAGCGTTTGGCAAGCGTTGGTCCGGCGTTTGCGGAGTGGTTCTAGACGCTCGGCAAACGCTCCACAAACGCCGCATGCGTGGTTTAGCGGCGGTTGCTAGGTGTTTGCCGAGCGTTAATAACGCCCCCCAAACGCCTATAATGCAGTTTGAGTGGTGTTACCACTCCGCAAACGCCCCCCAATCGCGTCGCAACCGCACTGCAAACGCCGGCCGGGCGTTTGCGGAGCGGCACCATAGACAAGAATAGGAGTCTTCAATGCCTCCTGACTCGTCCAGAGGCGTCCATTTTGCCACAACGCGACGCAAACGCTCCCGTTAGAACAGCACCATGTGCTGTAATGTGCAGAATTGGCAGAGGCGTTTGGGAAGCGGTAAAAACGCTTCCCAAACGCCTCTCTGCCGCCTGCACACAGCGCTAGTGTGAACATAGCCTTACAGTGCAGGCAGGGGAATCAGGATAGGTCACGAAGCTCCGAGGTGCCCATCATCTCAAATGAACCATGTCCTGTCCCTCCTATCCAGGTGTGCAGGGGGGCTGCACTTCCTCCCTGGAGCATGGGGATGGATCACAATTGCAACCCCTGTAGGTACACCCCTACCCAGCTCTGTTCCTTTGTGCTGTGTTGGGGGGGGGTTAGTCTCTTCTCTCCAATCAGCTCTCAGAGCTCTCCCCACTGATGTAACTTCAGCTCCACGTCCCCTGCTTTTTAGAGCTGAGGGATCCTGTGTAAATGCTGCTGGATGGTTGCAGGGGACAGACGGTGCAGATAAACAGATATAACTTATGTAGAATTTGTTTCATCTCTGCGTATCACCAGAGACTAGTCAGTTCACTGGGTATATGTAAGGGTTTACAATCCCTTTAAAGAAGTGTAAGGAGATTGCCAACTCCTCTCTGTTATAGTGATCTTAGTGGTTGTTTGGACCAAATTGTTTGGGTATGATATAGCTTAAAAGAACAATGCACTCTTCATAATTAAAACTATAGAGTGTTCAGTAATGTCCAAGTTGTCCAAGGCAGGTCTTCTCTTCAGCATTCCTAGCCAGGAGCTCAAAGAGCAGCAAAAGTGACCCCTTCCACACTTATTAATATACTTCTAAAAAGTGAGGGGATCCTGCCCTAAGGTAAGAAATATTAATTTAAAAAAAATAAATATATATATACATATATACTGTACATACACACACTATATTACCAAAAGTATTGGGCCAGCCCTCCAAATCATTGGATTCAGGTGTTCCAATTCCTTCCATGGCCACAGGTGTATAAAATAAAGTACCTAGGCAGGCAGGCAGACTGCTTCTACAGACATTTGTGATAGAATGGGTCACTCTCAGGAGCTCAGTGAATTCAAGTGTGGTCCCATGATAGGTTGCCACCTGTGCAATAAGTCCATCTGTGACATTTCCTTGCTACTAAATATTCCACGGCCAACTGTTAGTGGTCTTATAACAAAGTCAGAACAGCAGCAATTCAGCCACAAAGCAGTAGGCCACATAAAAGCTGAAGCGCACAGTGCACAGAAGTCACCAACTGTCGGCAGAGTCAATAGCTAAAGACCTCCAAACCTCATGTGGCCTTCAGATTAGCACAACAACAGTGTGTAGAGAGCTTCATGGAATGGGTTTCCATGGCCGAGCAGCTGCATCCAAGCCTTACATCACCAAGTGCAATGCAAAGCGTCGGATGCAGTGGTGCAAAGCATGCCGCCACGGGACTCTAGAGCAGAGGAGACATTCTCTGGAGTGACCAATCATGCTTCTCTGTCTGGCAATCCGATGGATGTGTCTGGGTTTGGTGGTCACCAGGAGAACAGTACTTGCCTGACTGCATTGTGCCAAGTGTACAGTTTGGTGGAGGGGGGATTATGGTGTGGGGTTGTCTTTAAGGGGTTGGGCTTGGCCCCTTAGTTCCAGTGAAGGGAACTCTTAAGGCATCAGCATGCCAAGCCATTTTGGCCAATTTCATGCTCCCAATTTTGTAAAACAGTTTGGGGATGGCCCCTTCCTGCTCCAACATGACTGCGCACCAGTGCACAAAGTAAGGTCATGGATGAGTGAGTTTGGGGTGGAGGAACTTGACTGGCCTGCACAGAGTACTGACCTCAACCCGATAGAACACCTTTGGGATGAATTAGAGCAGAGACTGCGATCCAGGCCTTGTCATCCGACATCAGTTCCTGACCTCACAAATGCACTTTTGGAAGAATGGTCAAACTTTCCCATAAACACACTCCTAAACCTTGTGGACAGCCTTCCCAGAAGAGTTGAAGCTGTTATAGCTGCAAAGGGCGGGCCAACTCAATATTGAACCCTACGGACTAAGACTGGGATGCCATTAAAGTTCTTGTGCTTGTAAAAGCAGGCATACTAATACTTTTGGTAATATAGGAGAGAAAGAGAGAATTTTTTTGTGTGTGTTATGTTCACGGGAATACATAACAAACGGATTCTCAAATTTGACTGCAGAAGTAGAAATACAATATAAGTAGTCTATCTGTAAAACATTTGTTGCACAAATATCAGTAGCATTAGTTCAAGTGAAATGAAATGTTCAGTATCTTTTCTAAAAGAATAATGTCTGTATCGTTAACTGCATCTAGTGGCCAAAATACAGTGTCGATTTTTTCATTGCGGAATTTCAGAATATATCACATATACCGCTGATGATACAAGCACTAATCTCTTAGAAAAAATATGGAATATTTAGTTCAACTTGCACAAAGGCTTCTGACATTCGTGCAACAAATGTTTTATGATGAGACTCCTGAATGAGAAACTCTGAGAAAGTGACCTCTAAGTGCTGAAGAAACTGCAGACTGGTAGTCATATACCATGGGGATGCATGTGTTTTGCCCTTTTCAGTGAGGACAAGGCAGAATGTCTTGTGTAATGAGCTGGTAGCATCAGAATTAAGGGCAACTTTTTTTCAGTTCTTTAATTTAACAAAAAGTTCTGCAAAAATCATGTATTTCTAAAACCAAACCCTTTAATTTGTGTTGTCCTATTGGGGATATTTCCTGTTCTGCAGACATAAAAGAAAGTGAGAGGAAATCTTTCCAAAAACAAGGGTAAACCCATCCTAGACAGTGGTCACCAGAGTAAGTGTCCCTATTGGAAGTGTATGTTTTTGCTCTGTTGTCAACTCCAAAGTTTTGATTTCTCACTATTTTTGATCCCGGTAACAATGTTCAGTAGGACAAATAAAGAGGGGAGACAGCAACAAAACCCTGACAGGGGTTCTAAACCTTTCTCACTGTATGTAAAATGTATTAAAAAAAAAGGTTTTGACTTTAAATACACTAACAATCCAAGAACCAGTAATATATTACACCTTTCCTAGACTTTAGATGTGGTGACTTGTTTTATTTTCAGGCTAAGAACATTTTCTGCAAGTGCAGAAGAATACTATTCATCTTGCCAGAATTCCAATGTCCTTGTAACCAGTGGCTTCCCAAGGCAGGTGCTGGGGGGTGTGGCCCACTCCGGGTGACACCGACCGCACGGGGTGACACTGGACCCGCTCCACGAAAAGGTAATCTGTAAAGCAAGCCGATGATCCCCGCAGGATGGATCTGATCCATCCTCGGGGATCGTCGGCTTTCTTTACAACTTACCTTTTTCATGGGGCGGGTCCAGTGTCACCCCGTATAGGTTGCATGCCGATGATCCCTGCAGGATGGATGGGATCTGCGGATTGGGGAGCATAATGGATCAGACTCCGATTCATTATGCTCAATCTGCAGATCAGATCCTTCCTGCGGGGATCGTCAGCTTTCTTTACAACTTACCTTTTTCATGGGGCGGGTCCGGTGTCACCCCGTATAGGTTGCATGCCGATGATCCCTGCAGGATGGATGGGATCTGCGGATTGGGGAGCATAATGGATCAGACTCCGATTCATTATGCTCAATCCGCAGATCAGATCCTTCCTGCGGGGATCGTCAGCTTTCTTTACAACTTACCTTTTTCATGGGGCGGGTCCGGTGTCACCCCGTATAGGTTGCATGCCGATGATCCTTGTAGGATGGATGGGATCTGCGGATTGGGGAGCATAATGGATCAGACTCCGATTCATTATACTCAATCCACATATCAGATCCTTCCTGTGTGGATCGTCAGCTTTCTTTACAACTTACCTTTTTCATGGGGCGGGTCCGGTGTCACCCCGTATAGGTTGCATGCCGACAATCCCTGCAGGATGGATGGGATCTGCGGATTGTGGAGCATACTGGATTGGACACCGATTCATTATGCTCAATCCGCAGATCCGATCCGTCCTGCGATGATCATAGGCATGCAACCTATACGGGGTGACACCGGACCCGCCCCATGAAAAAGGTAAGTTGTAAAGAAAGCCAACGATCCCCGCAGGATGGATTGGATCTGCGGATTGAGCATAATGGATCGGGGATTGTCGGAGGGGTTGTCACCAAGTGTTACCGCACCGGGTGACACCAACAGTAGGGACGCCTCTGCTTGTAACTGCACTGAAATCTCAAACAATGTTTTCACTTTCCCAGCTATGTTTTCTGAACTACAAAAAGACCCCCCCTTTATGTAATGGAGATGAGGAGTGGTTTGTAGTCCTAACCAGGAGTGCAGTCTAGGTGACAGTGAGTGAGTGTTGTCACCCTAGGAAAGGAACTGTGTTACCTGCAGAATGCCAGGTGAAAACAAAAGGGAAAAAGATCTGAAAAAAGAAAACCAATGCAGTCACCACATCTAAGGACTAATAATGTGCACAGGGGCAGACTGACAACTCATGGGGCCCCCGGCAATAGGGGATCATGGGGCCCCTCTGTCCTTGCCCAAACTCAAAAAAGCCTATGAAAAAGGTACCAGGGGCATCTCATGGGGCCCCCTACTGACCCCAGGCCCTCGGGCAGTGCCTGAGTTTCCAAATGGTCAGTCCGCCCCTGAATGAGCAATATATTACATTTGAGTTTATGGGTTAGCCTATAAGACAGGAACAGCCAGCAGTAAGTGGAAATGCAGAGAGGTTACATGTAGAAGAAACAACTGAGTGTCATCAGTATTGTATTTGAAGGCAAAATAACTGTGAAGAGATACATTTAACTAAAATCTCTGAAATCATTTAAGAGCTTTTGCTGCATGAAAAGATCCTGAACTTGATCAACAGAGTGGCAAACACTTCAAATATCGCTGAATTCCATCATCCTTGTTATATGAATAATTCCATTCTTGCCAGCTGGCTATTATACCATCCAGTAACCCAACTGTATTAATGGTTTGCAGCTTAAAGTGCTTTTCTTAAAAAGACTCAGAGGCACATCAATAATGTCTGTCCATAAATTAACACATTTGAAATTAAATTGCACAGAAGCAAGCCCCAGCTTTCACTGCCACTGCCGTATGTCATATGTCGGCAGTAGCAGGGTAGAGGTTTGTACACACAGAGTGTAAATCAAACAAGCCCTTGGTTTTTAGTTGGATCAGTTGGATGCAGTGGCTGTACAGCTGCCAAATCACTTCCATGAACCCCCAGTAGTGCGTCTTCCTCCCATCCCAACCCCCACCCGCCATGTATCCTGGACTCCGTTATTCCACCTGCATACCTAGGATCCCCATGTTCAAGGTCACTGGGTAGTGGAGGGACACCAGAAAATACCAGGTTACTGATCGCCCTAGCTGGAATGAACACAAGTGACATGTGTAACACCATCCAAATTAAGGTTTAGGGTGATGGGTCAATTTAGTTTAGCTCCTCTGTAACCAATGGGGAAGTTGTTGATTGCTTTAGCCTGCTCAGTGTTACCCAGGCTGCTGGTCTGATTATTTCCCCTTGTATTCTAGAGGATTCTGAAATCACAGTGGGAGGAAAGGTAGAGCAGTCTGAATATTTATGAGGACCCAGCGAAACCCTGAGGAGGTGTGCCCAGTAGGTAGCTGGATAGCCCATAAATTACCTAAATGAAATATTCCCCACACACAAGTTCCTGCAAATGGCTAATCAGTATTGCTGGATGTTGTAGTGACCACAGGCTCTGAATGGTGAACAATCCAAGTGAAGAAACAAAATGAGTCCAAAGCTTTATTTTTGTATCAAATCTATTTATTTATTTTTGTGGTCACATGGTAAACACAAGGCAACATTTTGGAGTTGTGCAGGGCCCTTTCTTTGGTCACCTGCCTGACGAACGGGCCCTGTGTGGCCTTCAAAATGTTGCCTTTTGTTTACAATGTGACCATGAAAATAAAGCTTTTGCCTCTTTTTGAGAAATCCTTGGTGTGCTGGTGACATTTCTTCCCATAAATAACCTGGGGCAGGAGTGAGTGGGTGTCAGGAAACTAGTACAGCTAATGCTAATTCTCGTGCAGCTAATGCCAATTCTTGGGCAGCTAATGCTAATTCTCGTGCAGCTAATGCTAATTCTTGGGCAGCTAATGCTCGTGCCAGCACACATACAAGCTTGGGTTGATATCCAGTATGCACTGATATGTAGGTGCATTTCTGTAGACCAGTGCACATTGGCGCTCACGTCCTCACGCATTCGCGTCAAGCTGCCTATTTAAAGGAGACCTTGTTGTGTGCTAATCACTGGATGTTCTTCAGCTCCCCGTGATCCATGTTCCTGTGTTTCTGCTTGTGCAGACTGATCTTTCGTTGCTGGTTTGTTACTGACCTTATTACATGGATTCTGGATCCTGACCTCAGCTTGCCTCTGACTATTCTCTGTCAGATCTCCTAGTACTGACTTTGGCTTGTTACTGGACTTTTCTCTGCCTGCTTTCCTGGTACCGACCCGGCCTGCTTCCTGTCCATGCTGCTGTTTCACTGCGTATGACCCTGGCTCACCTTGACTATGTACCTGACCGTGGCAGTCACCTGCTATCAAGCTACTGGTACCCGTGCTTCTATGAGCCTAGTACCTCTGTCACCACATTTATGGGTGCTCAGACCAGAGCCACAAGAGAAGCCCTTTCGTCAACTTGTCCTCCAACCAAGGTATGTGACAGTGGGTCCTGTCCTGTAGGAGGAGTCCCCAGCCTAAAGGGGCTCTGCCCCTAAGGGCAGTCTGCTACAACACCGCTCAAAGGTCATCAAGGTCCCAACTGTAGCATAGCTGGTGTCCCTATTGCAAGTCTGGTCTGGGATTTTGGTCTGGAGAGCTCTATGGAGAGTATCCAGTGGAAGTTGGAGATAGTTCAGCTGTGTTGTGGTATTGTGAGCTTTGTTTCTCCTCCACTGATGAGTGCCAGGTGGATATAAGAAGGAGACAACTGATGATCCTGTGGCATTGTGAGTACCAACTTGAACTCAAAGCCCAAGTTATTGTGTGCAATTCTCTGTTCTGTGTTGAGTTCCTTGGGAGCTCTATCTTGTCTGCTTCGTCAGATTTGTGAATAACCATCAGGAAGAGAAATGTCCACTAATAACCCAGAGTTTTTGATAGGTATCCCATGTTCCCCTCACCCCATCCAAGTTCAATCTGCAATAAAGACATAAAACACATCCCCTGGACTGCTATGGAGCCAGAAAGAGAAATTCTGGGTGCCTGGCTGCATTTGCACTAAATTTGGGGAAGGAATCAGCGTATCATCAGTGCTTCCTTAGGGGGTGTGCTACACGTGTATTACATCACTTGTAGGTTTGGCTATCACTTTCCCCGGCCGCTGAGGCCAGGAAAGAAGCTAGAGAAGTGTGATCTGTGCACCACTGGCTTCAGTGGAAAGCAGGCAAGACACCAGGGATCTAATAGACTCCTGATTTCTAATTAAAGAGAACTTATCACAACAACAACAACAACAACATGCTATCACATAGGGACATTTTGGTCCAGTGTTGATAAAAATAAAGTTAAGTAAAAAGGTTATTAAGCTCCCCAAAAACCTTTGTAAACACACTCATCGGGGGCATCTATGTATGAAAACATAGATTATTCTGTACATGTTACAGTATGATATAGTGAGAGAAATAATTCTTGGGCCATTATTCATGGTTAACTCTAAAAGGATGACCTATAATGACTTTTAAAGTGTCGCCTATGGAAAATTCATGGGTATGCACAATTTTAAGACTTGACATGTTGGATATCCATTTACTCAGTGTAACTTCATTGCTTATATTTTACCAAACATTGAGTAATATATTGCATTTGTGTGCCCTATAATTTCCTTTAGAGTATTTTTTTATTGAAAATTTGCACTTGTTAACCCATGCACTAATAGTATGGGATATAAAAATTTAGAGCTACTGACATGTTATTTTTCAGGATCTCTGCTTGAAAGTAGAATCTTGGGCAAAACTGATAAGAGAAGTAGGAGTTTGTGCTTTTTACCCAAATCATACTTACCTAGGTGGATGCAGCATCGGTCCGATGATCGCTGAGTTCTCACAGCTGCTCTAAGCAGAGAGCAGGACTGTCAGTCACTGCTCTCTGCTCTGCCCCCCCATCCCGCTCTCACCGGACTGGGCTGTGGAGGGTGAGGAAACGGCTGGCTGAGGCTCTCAGCGGCTTACTGAGAGGCTGAGCCAGGTGCTGCTCTAGACTCTGAGGTGGATTACGACTTTAAAGTCAGGATCTTTCCCCAACCTGGACCAGATGAGTGACATCAGCCAACAGCAGGCTTCAGTCCGCTGTCAGCTGAATATGGGTCACAGGAGTGCAGAACGAACTACACTCTTGTGATCCACAGGAGAAGTACAGCCAAAAGGGCTTTGGCTGTACTTCTCCTTTAACTACTCTTAAAAATGCTCCCTTTCCCAGTATACTTACCTGACTGCAGGGGAGAGAATAGAGTTCTCCAACAATAATGTCTGGGAGCAGTGACCCATAGAGTTCAGTGGTCCATCTGCTGTAGGCGCTCTCTCCTCTCCCCTGCAGCTGCGCTGGCTGACACATGGGAGGCGGATCACTTAACCAGACCAGAATGGCCTGAAAATAGGTAGGTATACAGGACTTTCTTACACAAGTTAATCAGTGTAGGTGTTAGAATGGGGAGGGAACTATTTTAAAAGTAGATAGGTATTGTCTGGAATACCACTTAAAGTGATATTAACCGCCTCCCGCCTGCCATATAAGGTAATGGCGGGTGGACGGTGGTTCTCCTCTCGTTCTGGGAGAACGTGATATGACGTCCTCCCACTCTAACTGCACATGTGCGCCCCCAGGGGCACCCGGCGATCAGCGGTGCACTGTGTCCCTGGGACACAGCGGATCAGCGATCACTATAAAGAACCGATGACGTTGGCTCTGTCATGTGATCAGCTGTGTCCAATCACATCTGATCACATGTAAATAATCGGCATTCCTCAGAGGGGACATCTACACTGATCATCAGGGCACTGATGATCAGTGCCCTGATGATCAGTGTAGCCCCATCAGTGCCACCTGTCAGTGCCCATCAATGTCACCTGTCATTACCCATCAGTGCACATCAATTTTACATATCAGTGCCTACCAGTGCACATCAATGCCACATATCAGTGCCCATCAGAGCTGCCTTTCAGTGCCAGTCAATGCCGCCTAGCAGTGCCAGTCAGTGTCGTCAATCAGTGCCACCTATCAGTTCCAATCATTGCCGCCTATCAGTGCCAGTCAGTGCTGCCTAACAGTTACAATTAGTGTTGTCTATCAGTGCCAGTCAGTGCCACCTATCAGTGCTGCCTGCCAGTGCCCATCAGTGCTGCCTATTAATGCCATACATGAGTGCTGCCTTTCAGTGCCCATCAGTGATGTCTGTCAATGCCCATCAGTGCCACCTATCAGTGCCTCCTCATCAATGCCGCCTATCACTGCAGCCTCCTTAGCACACATCACTGCAGCCTCCTTAGCACACATCACTACAGCCTCATTAGCACACATCAGTGAAGGAGAAAAATTACTTATTTACAAAATTTTATAACAGTCTTTTATTTTCAGTCTTTTTTAGTTTGTTTAGCAAATAATAAAAACTCAGTGTGATTAAAAACCACCAAAAGAAAGCTACATCTGTCTAAAACAAATTATAAGAATTTTGTTTGGGTGCAGTGTTGCATGACTGCGCAATTGTCATTCAAAGTGTGACAGCGCTGACAGCTGAAAACTGGATTGGGCAGGAAGGGGGTAAAAGTGCTCAGTAGGCAAGTGGTTGAAGACATTTTTTTTAAATAACAAAAATGTTACACTTTCTTGCTCTGTTGGTTTTGCAAAGAGCAGCCCTGATCCTCCTTTTCTTTGGTCACCCGCTGGCACTTCTGGCCCTCCCTCCTGCCTAGTACCCCCATAGCAAGCAGCTTGTCCATTCACACACAGAGTGCAGCTCGGTCCCACCCACACTCTCCTCTGATGATCAGTGCCAATCTGTTCTCTGACAACTGCCGGTTATCGTCAATACATTCCTCACACAGTGACAGGGTGTGACAGGACAGCTCATTCTGGGAAGACATCACATGACGCCCTCCAGGACTGGACAACCATGCCGTAGCCGTCATTCGGCTACAGTGCAGTTTTCAAGTGGTTAAGCATGTGGTTAAGCATGTGGTGGTGGCCAAGTCCTTAACAAAGCTATTCTAAATGAAATGAATGCCAAAGATATGAACCAAATTCTGAAAATGAATTGGTTCAACATAACAAATATGACGAAACAAAATTCTTCAATTAACGAATGCAATCTGACACAAACTGAAAGGAAAATCTCTGGCATGCACATGTCTAATCAGGAGTGCCTTGCAAAAAGTTTTTTGATACCTGGACTCCGTACCTGATCAAACACCTATCCAACTTAGAGAACGTATGCTGTTATTTAGATACTCTAGATCCCTGGTGCCCAACCTACAGCTCGTTGGCCACATGAGGCCCTTTGGCACTTTCTGTGCAGCCTTTGAGGCCCCTGAATACGTTGATCTATGTTTCCCTATCGCCCTGTTATAGCAGAGATTTCTAGCAGTCTCATATAAAGTGTCTCTAGTCTATGTCTGTCTCCTTAAGCATATCCCACTCCTATAGCATATTCACAGTCTCTGACCATCTCTTTTTATCATGCTCATAATTATCCTATTGTGTGTCTGCTGTCTCTCACACTGAATATTAACAACATTTTATGTGCAGGCCTTTGGTGCTGTTGGGGGATGCACTTGAGACCCTCCATATTAATAAAGTTGACCACCACTGCTCTAGATGCTATAATACAGAGAAATTGAAGGGCTCTTTAGTCCCTTTAGAAGTTGTTTTTATAAGTACAGTAGATTCTCCTTATTTATACGCATTATGAGAATATTTTGAACTACATTGGCCTTTATAGATTTACATTTATGTTGATTTTGAGGCAAAAGACAGTTGTTGGTTTTGTATTAGGGGGTGAATATTGATAGTTTATGAACCGTAATTCTAGCAGATAAAGGGAGTCCAAATGGTAATGCTTATGACGTATATACAGTATGTAGGGTTTTCCTTTGTTGTTCTTTTCCAGGACTCTACTTACTTTATTAAATACAATGCTATTATAGTTTGTCTTTATATGTTAGCAATATTTTGGATAGTATGATGTTTTTATTTTTGTGTGATTTGAGTGTTAAGGGAAAAAGAATCCCTTGAGAGAGTACAACATTGGGGGTACAGTGTTGGCCAACACTTCAGAGGAAAAGGACTTGGGGGTACTTATTTCAGATTGCAAAATGAGCAAACAGTGTGGCCAGGCAATGGGGAAAGCAAATAGAATTCTAGGATGCATCACTATAGGGGTCATCAACAGGAAGGAGATCCTGATCCCCCTATACAGATGTTTAGTTAGACCTCATTTGCTATGTCCAGTTCTGGAGACCTCACTTAACAAAAAGATATTGATAGGATAAAACGAGTCCAGAGACAGGGAACAAAAATGGTGAAAGGTCTGAGGGATAAAACATATCAAGAGCGACTTCAGGAACCTAACATGCACAATCTGGAGGAAAGAAGGGAAAGGGGAGACTTGATTGAAACCTTTAAATACATCAGGGGGGTGAATAAGGTTCAGAAGGGCAGGATTTTCAACAGGAAACCAAAATCAAGAACACGGGGACATGACCTTCAACTAAGTTTAAAACTATTCCCAGAAAGTACTATTTTACTGAAAGAGTAGTTGATGCTTGGAATAAACTTCCAGCAGAGGTAGTGAGCCAGGCAACAGTAAATAGCTTCAAACATGCTAGGGACAAACATAGATCTATACTAAGATTAAAAAAAACCCAAATAACCCCCCCCCCCACACACACACACACACAAAAAGGGCATACTCAATGGACCACTCAGTCTTTTTCTGCCATCACTTTTGTTTATATGTTAAAATTACATACATGGTTTTGCTATACTTTGTACTTGCGAAAATTTGCAAATAAATACAGTATATTAAAAAAAATCAACGGCAGCCTATGAGATAATATGGGTTTATGAGTCTTTTCTTTTTTGGTCATATGTACAGGGTGGCCAACAGGAGCCGGATGTTTTTAACACAGGTAGTACACAGTAAGTGGTGATGGGAGGGGGGCGAGCTCAGCGTCTCCCCCCCCCCCTACTGGAATGCCAATTCAATCCAAATAAAGCAGTGGACATTACAACATCGTTTGTTTGCTTACGACAGCTTTGTTCGAAGTGGTGAGTCTATCACAGCAATGCAGAGGCTATTTCGTCGAGATTTCAATTTTGGTTGACATGGGGCCATTCCCCAGAAAATGCAATAATCATGATGAGCAATGAAGCTCATTTTCATTTGAATGGAACAGTAAATAAGCAGAAACCTTGTTACTGGGCTCCTAAAAATCCTAGGAACACTCAAGAATGATCTCTCCAGTCTGCACGATACATTCTGATGTGCGGTTGCTCTTTTTGGCATCATCGGCCTGTATTTTTTAGAGGAAAACAGAATAACAGTGACTGTTAACTCGGAACGTTACATTCACATGCTGAAAAAATTCTCACAACCAGAACTGCGAAGATGCTGAATAAAGATGAGAATTTTTTTTTTCTGCAGGATGGTGCCACAGCGTGTACTGCCAACGCACCAATGGAAGGTCTTTGAAACATGTTCCCTGGGCACCTCATTTCACGTTTCGGTGATGTGCCATGGCCCCCATGGTCTCCTGACTTGTCATCATGTGATTTCTTTCTATGGGGGTACCTGAAGAGCCATTTGTACACTCATAAACCTCATAGTTTGAATGAATGGAAGGATGCCATCCGACAAGAAGTGCTCACGATTGATCAACAGCTGTTGGCAGGAGTGATGGACAATTTCAAGAGAAGGATTGAAAGCTACAGTCAGGTCCATAAATATTGGGACATCGACACAATTCTAACATTTTTGGCTCTATACATCACCACAATGGATTTGAAATTAAACGAACAAGATGTAATTTAACTGCAGACTGTCAGCTTTAATTTGAGGGTATTTACATCCAAATCAGGTGAACGGTGTAGGAATTACAACAGTTTGCATATGTGCCTCCCACTTTTTAAGGGACCAAAAGTAATGGGACAATTGGCTTCTTAGCTGTTCCATGGCCAGGTGTGTGTTATTCCCTCATTATCCCAATTACAATGAGCAGATAAAAGGTCCAGAGTTCATTTCAAGTGTGCTATTTGCATTTGGAATCTGTTGCTGTCAACTCTCAAGATGAGATCCAAAGTACTGTCACCATCAGTGAAGCAAGCCATCATTAGGCTAAAAAAACAAAACAAACCCATCAGAGAGATAGCAAAAACATTAGGCGTGGCCAAAACAACTGTTTGGAACATTCTTAAAAAGAAGGAACGCACCAGTGAGCTCAGCAACACCAAAAGACCCGGAAGACCACGGAAAACAACTGTGGTGGATGACCGAAGAATTCTTTCCCTGATGAAGAAAACACCCTTCACAACAGTTGGCCAGATCAGGAACACTCTCCAGGAGGTAGGTGTATGTGTGTCAAAGTCAACAATCAAGAGAAGACTTCAGCAGAGTGAATACAGAGGGTTCACCACAAGATGTAAACCATTGGTGAGCCTCAAAAACAGGAAGGCCAGATTAGAGTTTGCCAAACGACATCTAAAAAAGCCTTCACAGTTCTGGAACAACATCCTATGGACAGATGAGACCAAGATCAACTTGTACCAGAGTGATGGGAAGAGAAGAGTATGGAGAAGGAAAGGAACTGCTCATGATTCTAAGCATACCACCTCATCAGTGAAGCATGGTGGTGGTAGTGTCATGGCGTGGGCATGTATGGCTGCCAATGGAACTGGTTCTCTTGTATTTATTGATGATGTGACTGCTGACAAAAGCAGCAGGATGAATTCTGAAGTGTTCCGGGCAATATTATCTGCTCATATTCAGCCAAATGCTTTAGAACTCATTGGACACCGCTTCACAGTGCAGATGGACAATGACCCAAAGCATACTGCAAAAGCAACCAAAGAGTTTTTTTAAGGGAAAGAAGTGGAATGTTATGCAATGGCCAAGTCAATCACCTGACCTGAATGCGATTGAGCATGCATTTCACTTGCTGAAGACAAAACTGAAGGGAAAATGCCCCAAGAACAAGCAGGAACTGAAGACAGTTGCAGTAGAGGCCTGGCAGAGCATCACCAGGGATGAAACCCAGCGTCTGGTGATGTCTATGCGTTCCAGACTTCAGGCTGTAATTGACTGCAAAGGATTTGCAACCAAGTATTAAAAAGTGAAAGTTTGATTTATGATTATTATTCTGTCCCATTACTTTTGGTCCCTTAACAAGTGGGAGGCACATATGCAAAGTGTTGTAATTCCAACACTGTTCACCTGATTTGGATGTAAATACCCTCAAATTAAAGCTGACAGTCTGCAGTTAAAGCACATCTTGTTCATTTCATTTCAAATCCATTGTGGTGGTGTATAGAGCCAAAAATGTTAGAATTGTGTCGATGTCCCAATATTTATGGACCTGACTGTACATTCAAGAGGATGAACGTCATCTAAATGACATTATTTTTCATAACTGAATAAGTAATTTGAATGTCATGTCTTGACCTCTGTTTTTGTAAAAATAAATGCATTTCAAGTTGAAAATCTACGGAGTACTGTTTTCTTTCAAAACCATCCGATTCCCAGTGGTCACCCTGTACATACAGTATGTAAACATTCCAATGAGCGCACGCATTTCCTTGACACAGAGGCCTGAAGGCAGCATACCAAGACAATATTTTCATACAAGTGTTTATCTATTACTACAATGATTATAAAGGGATTAAGCAATTTGGTTGCTTTAGATAAAATGTAGAGAGTTTATTTTTCTTGAAGCATGCAAATTTCAAATACTTTTGCTGGAGAAATTTATTTTCAAGGTCATGTATGATTTTCTTCAAGATAACCTTGAAAATACTTTAATGTATAGAAAAAGATCTTAAATGGTGATCTTTGTGCACATATATTGTAAACACCATTCCAGTGGCCAAATAGGATTTTGTGGCATATTTTCCTTTACAGCCAAAGGTGTATCAATGATTTCAATCTCACAATACATTTACTGAAGCTAGGTAATACAAGACTTTTTCAGCTGTAGAAAATATACAGTATAACCCAGGGGTGGATTGACCATTTAGGCATTTGGGCACTGCCCGAGGGCCCAGGGTCAGTAGGGGTCCCCATGAGATGCCCCTGTTACCTTTCATATGCTTTTTTGGGTGTGCTTTGAGTGTGGGCGAGGACACAGGGTTCCCACGATTTCCTATTGCCCGGGGGCCCCATCAGTTGTCCCCTATGCAATTCTCTCTACAAGGTTGTGACCCAAAGGCGGGGTAGACTAATTAGCATATTTATAGAATAGTCTGACCCATAAACACACATTAGTAATAGAGATGAATACATTTGGGAGTTTTCATTTGCTCCAAAGTTCAGTGGAAATTGGCAGATATTGGAGAAATTTCACCATTTGGGCAAAATGCATTGGAGTCAAAGAAGCTAACTTAATTGAGGTGGTTTTTCAAGGCTTTTGTTTAATAGATTTTTATTGAAAATAGGTTTATAAACAAACAAGAAATAGGGATACTTACAGTGGGGCAAAAAAGTATTTAGTCAGTCACCAATTGTACAAGTTCTCCCACTTAAAAAGATGAGAGAGGCCTGTAATTGGCATCATAGGTAGACCTCAACTATGAGAAACAAAATGAAAAAAAAAAATCCAGACAATCACATTGGCTGATTTGGAAAGAATTTATTTGCAAATTATGGTGGAAAATAAGTATTTGGTCACCTACAAACAAGCAAGATTTCTGGCTCTCACAGACCTGTACCTTCTTCTTTAAGAGGCTTCTCTGTCCTGCACTCATTACCTGTATCAATGGCACCTGTTTGAACTTGTTATCAGTATAAAAGACACCTGTCCACAACCTCAAACAGTCACACTCCAAACTCCACTATGGCGAAGACCAAAGAGCTGTCGAAGAACACCAGAAACAAAATTGTAGACCTGCACCAGGCTGGGAAGACTGAATCTGCAATAGGCAAGCAGCTTGGTGTGAACAAATCAACTGTGGGAGCAATAATTAGAAAATGTAAGACATACAAGACCACTAATAATCTCCCTTGATCTGGGGCGCCATGCAAGATCTCACCCCGTGGGGTCAACATGATCACAAGAACGGTGAGCAAAAATCCCAGGAGCACACGGGGGGGACCTAGTGAATGACCTGCAGAGAGTTGGGACCAACGTAACAAAGGCTACCATCAGTAACACACTACGCCGCCAGGGACTCAGATCCTGCAGTGCCAAACATGTCCCCCTGCTTAAGCCAGTACATGTCCAGGCCCGTCTGAAGTTTGCTAGAGAGCATTGGGATTATCCAGAAGAGGATTGGGAGAATGTCATATGGTCAGATGAAACCAAAATAGAACTGTTTGGTAGAAACACAACTCGTCGTGTTTGGAGGAGAGAGAATGCTGAGTTGCATCCAAAGAACACCATACCTACTGTGAAGCATGGGGGTGGCAACATTATGCTTTGGGGCTGATTCTCCGCAAAGGGACCAGGACGACTGATCCACGTACAGGACAGAATGAATGGGGCCATGTATCGTGAGATTTTGAGTGCAAACCTCCTTCCATCAGCAAGGGCATTGAAGATGAAACGTGGCTGGGTCTTCCAACATGACAATGATCCCAAACATACCGCCCGGGCAACGAAGGAGTGGCTTCGTAAGAAGCATTTCAAGGTCCTGGAGTGGCCTAGCCAGTCTCCAGATCTCAACCCCATAGAAAACCTTTGGAGGGAGTTGAAAGTCCATGTTGCCCAGCGACAGCCCCAAAACATCACTGCTCTAGAGGAGATCTGCATGGAGGAATGGGCCAACATACCAGCAACAGTGTGTGCCAACCTTGTGAAGACTTACAGGAAACGTTTGACCTCTGTCATTGCCAACAAAGGATATATAACAAAGTATTGAGATGAACTTTTGATATTGACCAAATACTTATTTTCCACCATAATTTGCAAATAAATTCTTTCCAGATCAGCCAATGTGGTTGTCTGGATTTTGTTTTCTCATTTTGTCTCTCATAGTTGAGGTCTACCTATGATGCCAATTACAGGCCTCTCTCATCTTTTTAAGTGGGAGAACTTGCACAATTGGTGGCTGACTAAATACTTTTTTGCCCCACTGTATATCCAAAATGTATCAAAGTGCATATATAACAAATATAAGACTCAATAATGAGCACATATTATTTAACCACTTCAATACCGGGCACTTTCACCCCCTTCCTGCCCAGGCGATTTTCAGTTTTCAGTGCTGTCGCACTTTGAATGATAAGTGCATGCTCATGCAACACTGTACCCATATGAAATATTTATTGTTTAATTTCACACAAATAGAGCTTTCTTTGGGTGGTATTTAATCACCACCGGGCTTTTTATTGTTTGCTAAATAAACTAAAAAAGACAACATTTTGAAAAAAAACATATTTTTCTTTGTATCTGTAGCAATGATCAGTTTCGAGAGGACCTCACGTCCACCCAGAACAACAAAGGTCCCACACATTTGTCATTTGACAATAGGCTGGACGGGAAGTGGTTAACCAGTGTTTCGCAAAAAGTATTCTTTTAGCGGTTGCTTGAGGTTCCTTGAGCAATGAGCAACTTTTTTCCTCTTCAATAAGTAACCACTGACATTAAAGACCTTTTTAGCTGTAGACAGGTGCAGTCTGTTTTCTCCATTGTGAGCGGTGCTCAATCGAGTGGTACCATAGCCTGGAGAGGAAGTCAGGGGAAACCTGGTTTCTCTATGGTTTCCTGGGTCATAGAACAATGTTCCAGTTGGCTATGCTTCATCTATGTGACCCCTGGTGGCAATCTTGGGTCAGCAGGGCCTTGATAGGTCCCTTCCCCCTGGTTTTGGCATGCATTTGGTGAAGTGGGTAGAGTAGAGAGAGAGACCCCATCTGATAGGGAAAGTGATTAGGTGCAGGGAAAGTAGGGACAGGCTGGGGATTTGCTACCCTCAAGGAAGCCTCCCCTATTTGGGACCGGACTGACCAGGCCGCACTTCACCCTCTAAAACAGACACTGTTGGTACATCTATTCCCGCTGCATCTCTGTCTTTGAACTGAGCTGTGAGTGGTTTCCCCAAGCAGCGCTCTCCTGCTGGGGTTTTTGTAGTTTGGCATTCTCTTCAATACAAGTTCCAAGTTTATTTGCAACTGGACTCTGTGTCTTACTGACACCACACTGCACCTCCCCACAAATAAGAGTGGATTCTTCCCACTGACCACCAATGTATGGAGCATTCTTCCAAATGACCAACAAAATTGTAGACTGTAGATACGGTTATTATTAGTATGGGTTCCAAAAGCCCAGAAAAGTAGTTCAATGGTTCCCGCATGTTAAAAAGATTGAGAAAGCCTGTGTTAGATCGAAAGAAAGGAGCATTAGGACATGAGGTTGTATTGTGCTTGGGGTGATCTCATGATCTCTGTACACTTGTGGTCTTTGAATATATCTCCATTTCTACTGCATGGTGCTGGGTCCAGTAGTGGTACATTCAAAGACCACAGGTGTACAGAGAAGATCCCATGATTCCTATGCTGACAGTAAAGGTCAAAATTTTCTGGTGAGTGTGGAAACATGGATTGCACGGATTGCATTGATTGCACAGAAAGCAGGTGGAATAATACATTTTTATTATAAGGACAGATTTCTTTTGCATTAAGCACTGTTTAAACAAGCAAATCATTCATAGTATTCATTATCAGTTATTAAAAGACTTTGTTTTTTTATGTGAACTTTTATGAACACATTTTAGGGAGGTAAAGCATCTGGTAGTGCTGTGAAAAAGTATTTATTTGAAAAAAACAAAAAAACAAAACAAGCCTACATATTCTCCCAGGTGGATGCAGCATCGATCTTATGCTGCATCTGTCCCCCGCTGCCTCCAAGACTGAGAACCGAGCAATCAAAGAGAGCTGTTCACTTGGTTTTAAATCGGTAGTAAACAGCAAGAAAGATAAAAAAAAAGTCCCCTGCAAGGTAATGTCATAATGTGCTACTATGCATCGCATACTATATGTATAACTTACCTTAAAACGAAGCCCTCCAGCAGCATGCCTTCACTGCTGCAGAGGCTTTCATCTTCACCCGGTCCTTCTTCCGGGTTCGCAATCTCCAGTCGTCTGACAGGTCGAGCCACGATGACGTCACTCCTGCGCATGCATGCAGGAGTCCTGGACCACGACACACAGATACCCGTGCCGTTCCTTCAGAGTGCATGCGCCAGCTTTAGGAAAAAGAGAATATCTCCTAAATGGTGCACGTTTAGGACATATTCATTTTATCTACAGGTAAACGTTATTATAAGCTTACCTGTAGGTAAAATTAAAAAAACAAGTTTACTACCATTTTAAGTGAGCTCTCTGCTCTGCCCCTCCGGCGCTCCCTGGAGCTCTGGGCTGTGAGTGGCTGGTTCAGGCTGTCAGTAGCATCATGGGAGACTTAGCCAGCTGCTGGTCAGGCATCTGGGTGGATCCCAACATGAAAGTCAGGATTCATCCAGAGTCTGGACAGGCTAACAGTAGACTTTATTTATTTATTTCAGGTACTTATATAGTGCCATCAATTTACGCAGCGCTTTACATATATATTGTACATTCACATCAGTCCCTAACCCTCAAGGGATGTACAAGCTAAGGTCCCTAATTCACATTCATACAAACACATACTAGGGACAATTTTAGACAGGCTCCAATTAACCTACCTGCATGTCTTTGGAGTGTGGGAGTACCCAGAGGAAACCCACGCAGGCACAGGGAGAACATGCAAACTCCAGGCAGCTGGTGCCATGGCTGTGATTCGAACCAACAACCCTAGTACTGCCAGGCGGAAGTGCTAACCACTAAGACACTGTGCCGCCCACTCTCAGCTGAATCTGATGCACAGGAGTGCACTCCAATGACCTACAGGAGAACTAGGGCCAAAAGAGCTTTGTCCCTACTTTTCCTTTAAGGCTGAAGTGTGGTTTATGGAATCTGATGGTTTATGTAAGCTAATTTTGAACATTCCCCTCATTAGTCTTGTTTCTCAAGAAAAAAAAACAGCAAAAAAATATATTTATATATAAAAATGTAAGTAACACAAAAATTCAAATACACTAAAAAAAATAAAATAAAGTAAGACTAAATGAAATATAAATAATCAGCCCTGATATCACCTCTACATAAAAACAATGTAAATAAAAAAATAAAAGAGTAATATTTTTTCAAGCAAATTTTGTGAGTAGTGGTTCTTCACAAAATTTCACAAATGGAGAATTCAGCTGCAAAATCAAATTAGTCGAAATCACTCTGCTCATCATTAATTCATAATAAAACATAAAAATCTAATAGCAGTGTTGTATAAACATTAAATTGTGAGTGATTCCTTTGTATAATGACGTTCCTTGTTAGGTGCAACAATGAATACATAAATACAAAAACTGTAAATGTAGAAAACCTAACAAAGCAAGATACATCCCAAATTGCCAGGATGTTCGAGATGATTGGGTTTTTATAATAGAAGCACTCAAGATTAATTGAAAAGACAGTTAAATACAGCAGAATAAGTACGGCCATGGAAATCAATTAATGGAGCAAAACAGACAACATAACCCTTTATACAAAGATCAGAACACATGTTGTCTGGTTGTTAGCAACTGGAAAATCAGAAAATGGCAGCAGCTCGATTAATTTACAAATAGCAGAAAGGAACCTGCAAGTGGGCCTGTCGCAGCTAATAATACAACATTTCCCAACACACAACCTGGCTGGCCAGTATACCAGTATATACAACCTAACAATCTACTACTAACATTTCGATTAAAAATATACATACACAAGTTCTACTTTTCAGTGTTAAGTAATGGTTGCACCTTACTGTTGGGCAGCACAGTGGTTTACTTGTTAGCACTTCTGCCTTGAAACAATGGGGTCCCCACCAGGACCAGGATTTGCATGGAGTTTGCATATTCCTGCATGGATTTCCTCCCACACTCCAAAGATATGCTGGTAGGTAATTGTCTCTTTCCTACATTGGTTCTAGTATACAGTATGTGTATATATATTTATGCATGTTAAATTAGGACCTTAGATTGTAAGCTCCTTGAGGGCAGGGATTGATGTGAATATACTGTACAGTAAGTAAAGCCCTACATAAATTGGCACTGCTATATAAATACTTACATTAACCACTGCCTATTGCAAAATGACAGCCGAGCGGGACTTTTGTCCTTACAGGTGGACATCAAATGTCAGATCACTATACCGGCCCACTGCTGGTACCATGCGATCACTGTGACCAATCACAGCACATGACAAATGTAAACAGTGAATGGCTTCAATCCATGCCATTAATTGTGTACAATTGTGTTGCTAGCTGTGATTGGTCACAGTGATCACATGGTACAGACAGGGCCACTCACAGCCCATCTGTACCATGTGATTAGCTCAGCTCATCACAACAATACACACTGAATGAATCAATTTCATTCAGTAAAAATGGCTGCTTTTACCAGTAAAATTCATTGGCAGAAGCAATCATAGTGTAAAAGAAAAAACAAAAAACCCTGATCATTTACCCAGAATAGTATAATGTTACTGCCAAATAAATCCCATCAAAGCCCCCCTTACATCAGAGTGCCCATCAGAGTCCCCCTTGACCGGAAAGCTTAGTGTGTCCAGGCGCATATCAGTGTTGCCAATCTCTCACATCATTATTTACTAACAGGACATGGACAATTTACTGACACAGCACAGTGGGGCACCCTCCTGACAGCTGAAACATTAAAGTATGTTTTCAATACTAAAATAACGCATGACTTACTGTAATAATATAACGCATGCAGTATTTTAGTAGCTGTGCAATCTCTTACCACATACTTAGATGTCCCCTCTGTTCGAAGTTCGCTGTTGAACTCTTGTTAGGTTCGAATATGCGACCGCGAACCGAAACAGGGGAGTGTTCGGCCCATATTTAGTCAATGGATGGCCGGTGAGTGTGGTGTGCAGAGGGGAGCACGGGATCTGCACTTGGAGTGAATTAATATTGCAAGATTATCATGAATTATGAAGCACAAGGTCACTTTATAATATTTTAAAGAGCACTTTACTGAACGTTATGGTTTTATATATATATACAGTGAAGGAAATAAGTATTTGATCCCCTGCTGATTTTGAATGTTTGCCCACTCACAAAGAAATGATCGGTCTAAAAATCAAATTGTAGGTGTATTGTAACACTGAGAGACGGAATAGCAACAAACAATTCAAAAGACATGAAAGTCTAACAAATGATGCACTGATTTGCATGTTCATGAGGGAAATCCGTATTTGATCCCCTATCATTCAGCAGGATTTCTGACTACCAGGTGTCTTTCATACAGGTAACAAGGTAAGATTAGAAGCAGTCTCTTAAAGGCAGTGTTGCTAATCTCATTTTGTTACCTGTATAAAAGACACCTGTCCACAGGAGCAATCAAACAATCAGATTCCAAACTCTCCACCATGGCAAAGACCAAAGAGCTGTCCAAAGATGTCAAGGACAAGATTGTAGACCTACACAAGGCTGGACTGGGCTACCAAACTATCCCCAAGCAGCTTGGTGAGAAGGTGACAACAGTTGGTGCAATCATTCGCAAATGGAAGAAACACAAAACAGCTGTCAGTCTCCCTAGGTCTGGTGCACCATGCAAGATCTCACCTCGTGGAGTGTCAATGATCATGAGAACAGTGAGGAATCATCCCAGAACTACACGTGAGGATCTTGTCAATGATCTCCAGGCAGCTGGGACCACAGTCACCAAGAAAACAATTGGTAACACACTACGCCGACAAGGACTGAAATCCTGCAGTGCCCACAAGGTCCCTCTGCTCAAGAAAGCACATGTCCAGGCCTGTCTGAAGTTTGCCACTGAACATCTGAATGATGCAGAGGAGGACTGGTTGAAAGTGTTGTGGTCAGATGAGATCAAAATCAAGCTCTTTGGCATCAACTGAACTCGCCGTGTTTGGAGGAGGAAAAATGCTGCCTATGACCCCAAGAACACCATCCCAACTGTCAAACATGGTGGTGGAAACATTCTGCTTTGGGGGTGTTTTTCTGCTAAGGGGACAGGACAACTGCACCACATCAAAGGGATGATGGACAAGGCAATGTTTCGTCAAATCTTGGGTGAAAACCTTCTTCCCTCAGCCAGGGCATTGCAAATGGGTTGTGGATGGGTGTTCCAGCATGACAATGACCCAAAACACATGGCCAAGGCAACAAAGGAGTGGCTCAAGAAGAAGCACATTAAGGTCCTGGAGTGGCCTAGCCAGTCTCCAAACCTTAATCCGATTGAAAATCTGTAGAGGGAGCTGAAAATACGAGTTGCCAAATGTCAGCCACCAAACCTTAATGACTTGGAGAGGATCTGCCAAGAGGAGTGGGCCAAAATCCCTCCTGAGATGTGTGCAAACCTGGTGGCCAACTACAGGAAACTTTTGACCTCTGTGATTGCCAACAAGGGATTTGTCACCAAGTACTAAGTCATGTTTTGTGAAGGGGATCAAATACTTATTTCCCTCATGAATAAGCAAATCAGTCCATCATTTGTTAGAAATGCATTTCTTTTGAATTTTTTGTTGCTATTCTGTCTCTCAGTGTTACAATACACCGAACATTCGATTTTTAGACTGATCATTTCTTTGTGAGTGGGCAAACATTCAAAATCAGCAGGGGATCAAATACTTATTTCCTTCACTATATATATATATATATATATATATATATTATTTTTTTGGGGCACAATGCACTTTGCACCAGATTGCAGGGATGCATTGATTTGCACAATGTATGTATTGTATTGAATTACATGATTTATTAATTTATTGTTTGTATAGGTGAATTTACATGTATAAGTAGCTCTGCATCCATATCATTAGTCTTTGATTTCAGTATAGCCAAAGGCACTCTTTGGTGACACTCGCGGGTGCAGGGCAGCTGCTGCCATTGTTTAAAGAATCAATAGTTCAGGGTTTAATTATTTAATTGCCCCTCCTTGTTAGTCTAGTGTCCATGCACACATAGGCATTTAGAGGCAGAAAAAAGAAAAACACTTTCATGTTCTGAAATGGAGCATTTGGGCTGATAAAACTTGAAAACACGCTTAAATGCACATAGCTGAGCATTAACACTAGGCGTGTTTATGCACAATCATACATTTTATATATATGTACTGGCTAATAGAATCCATTAACTCCATATGGCGAAATGCACTTGGATGGGCATAAACGTACGTGAATGAGCATGCAAAAATGTGGCTTTTACCGCATTTTTCTCTGCTGCTTCTCTCCTGAAAAGGTGTCTGAAGAATACAGTGTGTATGAACCCTTATTGTGGAATTTTCCTTTAAATGAAGATAAACTGTACAATATAATGTTATATGAATACAAATCTATATCTCTTTGTATTAAGAAGAAAAACAAATAGCTGTCATCATGTCAATATAACGTATCTCTTCATATGTTTGTAGTGATTGAAAGCTTGCATTGCAGGTAAGCGCTTGTATGCAAACACATGCTGACACCAACAATGTACTCTGTAGGGCTATCATACTGCCAACATGGAGTTTGCATTGAATGTATCCACAATGAATACACAAGTACTCAAGTGGAAGGAGCCGTGAGCCATCCTTGCTGGGGAAAATGTTTTCTTCAAATGCCTGAATCCAGATGTACACAATCAATATCAGTATTCAAGTATGGCCTTTTATATATATATATATATATATATATATATATATATATATATATATATATATATATATATATAGTGTATATACAATATATATACAAAATACCAATATTGCGAACACTCCCAAATTTAAATAACTGCAACCCAAAAGAAAAAAAGAGAAAAAAACTTTCACCCTTGAAAGTAATATAATAAATATAATGACTCTTTCTTTATCCCCTAACATTATACCTTCTAAAGTGAAAATCTACACATATATAAGATGTAAAATTATAACATAATAATACAAGATAAAATATAAATATAAATAATGTCCCAAATTGTCTCTAAAGATTCAAATCACTTTCTCTTCCACCTCCACATCATCTCTTGTGATACTGTGTATGAAATTCCAGATATACTGATCCAACGTTGAAAAATCTCAAAAAATATAAACTACAAATAGTGTATTACCTTAATTAAATCACAAATGTGCAATATGTGTCATGCACACTCCATAACAAGTGTCAAAACAGTGAGAAAAAAAAAAAAAAAAGATTTATATATATATAATTATAATCAAGGAGATAATAAATGAGCGTGAACAAAATTATTCCAAAATCACTCAAATATGTGTAATGTGTATCTTACTAATTGTGACAGTGAACTCAAACACTGCAAACACTACTATTATAAAACAAACAAACGTGAATACAAAATGCTGTGTCATAAAAGTGAACACTCCAACTTAGTGCAGCAAATGAACAATTACCCTATAGAGGTAATAATTCGCTTTTCAAAATAATAGATGCTGGCACCTCCAAACTTCTTGCAATTCCTTTAGGCATCCATCCATATCCCTCATAAGGCAAATCAGTAGTTAGAGGCGATGTGGTCGGAGACGGAACAGATCCCATGCGGTCCCTGCGGTGGCCGTGTGTTCAGGATGGAGATGGAGAATCTGTTCAGCCTGCTGGAACCAGATCTAAAATGTCGGAAAACAGGAAAAGCGTTCCAATATATATACAGTATATATATATATATATATTTTGGATGGGGAAGGGAAATCCTACCTTATATATTGGTTTATCCAATCTCCTCTTGAGTACTAAGCAGGCAAGAGGAGGTGAGTATATGCTGCTGGGGAGGGATTATGGACAATTAATTATTTATAGTAAAACAAGGCATCCCTCATCTTTATAGCTGCTTTTAATATGTAGTTAATCCTTCTTAATTAGATAATGATCTGGGGGGTGAAGGTCTGCTTTATGGGACGGTTCACAGTCCAGTGCATTTTTTTTTTTGCATCAAAAACACATGGATAATTAGGCTATATGGTTACCAATGACTAATAAACCAACTTATGCAGTGCTACAAGTGAATAAAAAACAAAAATGCATGCCGATACATAATAAATAAATAAAATAAGATTAAAGTCCAAATTTCATTATGGGTGACATCCACCAAGTGCATAAAGTGACAGATAAGAAAGTAATCATCTTCTTGAATCCAATGTTGTTTATATCCAAACCACCACATGTGCTTCACCAATTAATATGGGGCTTACCAGAAAGACAGATAAGCCCGAAGCAAAAAAAAAACAGGCAAAGGGCTACATGACAAGGGGGACAGGGGATACAAGGCAATAGCAGGGTAAAAGGTATAGTTGGTCAGGCGGTCACTTACCGGATTGGGAGTTGCAGAGAATAGGTGGAGCTGCTGGGGGGGTTTATGAGGAGCAGACTCAAGAAAGGCAAAATCCTTGGGAGCAGCGGAGGAGTAGGAATCTTCCCGCCCTGTTGTTGATGTTTGGACCCTGGGTCCTTTGGCGGTTGGAGTCTTTGGAGTTTACATTTCGTGGCAGTTCATAGCAGTGACCCATCTAAGGTATGGCATCCTCTGCTGGATCTCAGTTAATGGGGTATTATCTGGGAAGTGGTAACAAGTTGGTATCTGCAGAAAACTGGGATTTGACCCCGAGCCACTGTTTTGTGGCTGGAGATCGTGAAGTAGTAGTGCAGATACACAACCTGATGTTGGTTCTCAAGTGCCTCCCAAGACCGGCAACCTGTATGTTATGGCAATTGCTTCATGTATATTTTCCTGTTTTAAGGAATGTTATTTTGGTTTATGGGTTAATAAATGGCACTTTGGCAAATTTTCTCCAAATCTGGTCTTTGGTCATTCCTCATTAGTATAAGTTGGGAAGGGTAGCTATGGTGAGGTGTAGAAGGACTTGGAGACATATGGGTTACCCTAGTCATGTGACCCTCATATGAGAAGTCAAACAGCGTTTGTATATCAATCCAAAAACAATAACCATCAAGCTAGGCACCATCCTGTTAGATCATCTCTCATTTGTAAGAACAGGATCGATGTATGGCCTACAATAAAAAAGCACTCCAACAGTGTAAATCCTGTATAATTGTAATATTAAAAAATATTAAACATCTCACATAAATGCTGTGTATACAAGTGTCTCATGAAACTACATATACCAGCATTCTTCAGAAAAGCACACACATGTGTATTGATGTTACAGCCTTAATGTTGAATGCAAAACTTAATTTCCCATTTTTTCTTTGCAGTACCCCCAGTCACTGTACAGCTACTTCTTCTGAGCCAGAGTCAAAGAACACATCCCCAAGCACCCTTTAGATATGCATATTCCAGGGAGGGAGCTTCATAGATAGGTGCAGCATGGTGTGATGGCAGAAAGCACACAGAGCCCTGAGCTGCCAAAAGCAATGTATTGCAGAACTTGTAAAACAGTACAAACAAGTCCAGCAGAAAAACTCATCCGACCGACAACAGTTCAGAGCAGTGTCAGCGGTATAAGAGTCTGAGCTGCCAACAGCGTCTGTCCAGGGGAGCATAGTGCGGCCTCACCGGTCCAACCTAAGAGAGGAGCTTCCTGAGGAAGCAGATGTAGGCCCTACTCTTTCCCTACTCCACCAGAATCTCTCCCTACAACTAGCGCTATCCCTGGCAGATAAGAATCCTGTCCCTACACTAGCCACTCACATAAAGAGTGCCAAAACTCGAAGGCAGAGACTTAAAAAGACTCTGCATGACCCAAGATGGCTGCCAAGATCACCTGGCTCTAGTGCATCCAACCAGATCACAGTTCCAGGGGACAGAGGAAACCAGATTTCCTCCTCCAGTTGCATTGCCACTGTGGACGAGAACCACTTGCAGTGGAGAATATAGACTGAGCCTGCCTACAAGCTGTCTAGTATAGACTTTAACTATGCAGTATGTCCATCATTTGTATGATTAACCACTCCAAGTCCGGACACTGTCACCCCCTTCCAGTCCAGGCCAATTTTCAGCTTTCAGTGCTATCACACCTTGAACGACAATTGCGCGGTCATGCAACACTTAACCATATTCATTTATTAGCATATTTTGAGACAGATAAAACTTTATTTTGTTGGTATTTATTAATCACTGTGATTTTATTTTTTTTGCTATATAAATGAAAAAGTCCAAAAAGTTTGAAAACAAAGTATTTTTCTTATAAAATTTTGCAAATAAATAATCTTTCTTCATAAATCTTGGCCAAAATGTATTCAGCTATCTAAAAATAACCCAAATTCGTTTATAACCAAAAATTATAATTTTTAAATTTTTTTTCATTTTTTTTATATTATTATTTATTTATTTATTTATTTTACATACTGACACCCTAGCAGTACAGTGTCACCATAGTGACACTGTACTACTGGTGGGGGGTGATGAAGAATTTTTTTCTTTTTTTACACTGATTGCTTTTACACCCGTAAAGGCTATAAAAGCAATAATTTCTCCTTCTCTCTGGCTGCATTCCTGCAGCCATTGAGAAATACCGTGAGAGCTGTGATTGGTCACAGCTTGTCACATGGTACAAGGCTATGGAGAAAAGCCTTGTACCATGTGACCTCTGTGATCATTCACAGATTTCACACATAGTAAGCAATGATATCAGGAAGTGACACCTACTGTTTACTACTATTGGCCAATCAGTGATCACATGAATTGGGACCTCACACAGAGGTCCCATACAGCAATCTGTACTCCCAGGGAGCGCGCACAGGCAATGGTTGCGGGAGCGTTACAAATGTCCACCCACATCGCCAGTGCTCCCGTCCATCCGGACGTATATCTACACAGCGTCCGGTCGTTTATGTACATGGAAGTGGTTAAATTCTATCACACCTGCTTCTGGAATAATAATAAAGCAACTGATCAGCACAACATTGCTAAGATTTGCGCCATCCAGTGACTAGCAGGGAGGAACACACATGTCAGAATAGATGCCAAGGATATGTTCTTTCACTCAGGCTCATGACTTGTCATAATATAAACTCTCTGCGCTCAGTGCTTCTGAACAGGTTGCTACAAAGGGAGATATTGAATAAGCAGAATTAATTATAGACACAGGCATATAGGGAATGAATGTAGATAGGGATCTCTGGAATGATTCACAGGTATTCATAGTGACTACATGTACACAGAATGTCAACCTCCCTAGCAGTATGATTATTTCAGATTTTTGGTGCTGAAAGCGGTACCATTATTTTGCATGGAAATATGTAGTTTTTTTATTGTAGGCTGTAATTTTTAGGAATAACTCACTGAAATCTGTCCGAACAAGAGTCTAGTAAACATCCCGGGTATGATAAAATTTGAAACATGAAATCATATATTATAATTTAATAAATAATCATAAAAAATAATAATATAATAATAATACATTTAATTCAATAATATAATCAAACCAAAAACACTGAAATTTGAAATAGAGCGCCAAGTTCGCACATTGCTGAGCAAAGTCGCAAAATCGTTTTCAGTGTCTGATGACGAATTTCCCCACGAATTATTATCACTCAATTCTGCAAGTGGTTCTGATTTACTATCGCTGTTCTCTAGTTGGTCTAAAACTGCTTTTGACCTAAAGGGACGCTTTTTGGACGCCATGGACTTTTCTCAGTTTCCAGGCAGAAAGAACAGACAAAATGCAGGCAGGGCACAGGACAAAGCACTCGGGACAAAATGTATGTGAAATGGTTTGAAACAGCAATGTTTTGCTATGTAAAATTTTTTTTGAAAAAAATGACTTTTTTTTAAATTTTCAAATTTCCCGCCGCCGGCGGTGCCTGTACGCTCCGACGTCACAGGGACCAGGACACAGAAGCCGGATTCCGGCATCGGCAGGAGGAGATGGCCAGGGACGCTGCAGGGGACACATTGCTGGAGCGCAGGACAAGGTAAGCTCTGCAGGGACTCCCTATGCAGCGCCGCATGGTAAGCCCGAGTGTAGCTCGGGGTTACCGCTTTTGGCACTGAAACTTTACCCCGAGCTACACTCGGGAATACCGTTAGGGAGGTTAAAGGAACATGGCGAAACAAATGAGGATTTAAACTTGAAGCATGTATGTCATTCTTTTATTTTTTACTTTAGTTGAACTTTAATATTAAATATATCTGTTTTTTTGGAGCGCGTTAAAGAAAAAAACACAATCCCCTCATTGATTAATGTACATTGCAGGGATTTTAACAAACGTAATTGCAGATTTCTACCTGTTTCTGCTCCAAAGAAAAAGCAGTTTGATTATGTCAATATGCAGATTGAATTCTGAATGGGAGGGTCTGTGTTCATTATACTCACATCTGGTGCACTCTCAGTGTTCTGATGTGTAAAGTTGCATGATCTGCATCCCATTAGAAATAATTACCCCTTAGGGAGTATCTCACCCAAAAATTAAATTTCTGATGCAGTGGATGCCTAAAACAGAAACTGCAACCTGAATATAAACTTGCTGACCTCAATTGTGGTTTGCAAGTGGTTTACCAGGGTTATAGCTGAATATATTAGCCATAACCCCAGTATATTTTTTTCAGCCAGTCGCCAGCTTTCACATGAAAGTGGTCCGAGCAGTTTATTAGCCACTGAATCGCTTTCAGGAGTGATGGGAGGGGGCATCTCCCCCTCCCGCTAAATTCCGGTGATTCTCAGGCTTACCATTTCAACCGGTGTGCCGATCCAACGGTACGGCTGGCTGATGAGAGACTCTATTGTCTCTGATTGCCTCAATGACCTTGGAGGATTGAAGCGACACCATGACATCACTTTCGGTCTGGGGCCAATGTAAACATTTTTTTTTAAAGCAAAAGATCGAAAAAAAATCTTTTATCTTTTGCTTTTAAAAGTAAACTTTTTTACCCCAGATCTCTCTTTAAAGAAGACCTGTCCTCCTTATTTCTATTGCAATGGCTGTTTACATTCTTTGTAATAGAAGTAAAAGTGATAAAAAAAGAAATTTAAAAAATAAAGGGACAGTGTAAAAATAAAAAAAAATTAAATGTTAAAGCGTCCCCATCCCTCCATGCTCATGCATAGAAGTGAACACACACATAAGTCGCACACGCATATGTAAATGGTGTTCGCAGCACACATGTGAGGTATTGCCACGAATATTAGAATGACAGCAATAATTCCAGCACTAGACCTCCTCTGTAACTCTAAACAAGTAACCTGTAAAAATGTTTAAAGTGCTGCCTATGGAGATTTTTAGGTGTATATGTATTGTGTTTTTTTTTTTTTTTATAAAGTCATCAAAGTGTATTTTTTCCAAAAGAAATGCGTTTGAAAAACCACTGCACAAATACCATGTGACATAAAAAATTTAAACAATTACCATTTAATTCTTTAGGGTCTTTGCTATAAAAAAAAAAAAAAAAAAAAATATATATATATATATATATATATATATATATATATATATAGTTGGGGGTTGTTTGGGGTTATTAGTCATTTTCTAGCAAACAATATTTAATCATTTAAACCTGTAAACAAAAAGTGCTAGAAAATGCTTGGTCTGATGATTATGGAGTTCCCCAAGGAGCCTTGCCTCCTCACCCTACTGGTGAGGGAACAACCCATAAATATCAGGGGCCTAGCAGCCGGGGTAGCTGAGTCCAGTTGCTTGGAGGGGACCCCTGTGCAGGGGGTTCTGCTCCTAGGCAGAAGGAAGGCCAGAAGAGAGAGAGAGCAAGAGGGAGAGATCAGGAGAAGATCTTTTCCAGCCTTAGCTAGGCTTAGCTGAAGACATCCAGAAATCAAGACCCAGCCTTAAAGAGACTGAGTGAGTAACTTCCATTTCAGCTTACCCCAAGCCTGTACAGAGAAGACAGTAAGGTGCAATACTTTGCATGTCTGTGACCAGGGAGCACCTTAGAGCCAGTACAAAGTAGCCCGAAGCTCCCTCATATCTCTAGCTTGGGACAGTAGTAGCCAGGTGCTTGCGCCTCCAAGTTTGGAACCTTTTTTGATATTCTTTTAGCTGCATCATCGTTCCCACAGGTGGGCAGCATTGTTGAAGTCAGTTCTTAGCAGCCAGAGACATTAACTAGTCCTCCAGAGTTATCAAAATTTTTCAATTCTGGGCATTCCATGCATCCCTCTTCTCTATCCAAGGTCTGTGTGGAAATTCCTGTTGTCTGCCTGTGGGTCCAGTAGGGGGAAGACTCGAAAGCCAACAGCTCTTTCGGGGGGTAGCGCTACATGGAGGTACCTTTTCCCACTAGAGGATTTACCCCCCTTCTTGACCAGCCCATTTTTTGTGATACAGCGCTGTGCTACTTTACCTGATAAATGCGCGGTCATGCAACGCTGTATATGAAATTAATGTCCTTTTTTCCCACAAACAGAGCTTTCTTTCTGTGGTGATTTTTAATTTTTTTTTCTATACACAAAAAAGACCGACAATTTTGAAAAAAATTATATTTTTTACTTTTTGCTATAAAACATATCTGAAAAACGAATTTAAAAAATCTAATTTCTTCAATAATTTAGACCAAAATGTATTTTGCTGCATGTCTTTGCTAAGAAAAATCCTGATGCATCTAAATTAATTGGTTTACGTGAAAGTTATAGCATCTAAAAATGGCAGAGTATATACTGGAATTTTTTTTTTATACTAGTAATGACGGCGATCAGCGACTTATAGCGGGACTGCGGGACAGCGGCGGGCATTCTGACACTGGGTGGGAACTAACTGCCACTGACATCCCCAGTGACACCAATACAGGGATCAGTGATAATAAAAAGCATTGACACTGTACTAATGGCACTGGGCAGGAAGGGGTTAACATCTGGGGCCATCAAAGGGTTAACTGTGTGCTGTGTGAGTTTCACATTATGTGCTGTGTGTTGTTTTACAATGGAGACATGCTGCTTTGTAGTTCTCTGGTGTGCAGAGAAATACAAAGCAGCATGTCCTTGCTGACAGGAGAGAGACCTGTGTTGTTTACACACAGGTCTCTTCCTTGTCAGCTTTCCCCGCCAATCACTGAATGCCAGCAGGGAATTGCCGTCTGGGACCTGGTGACTGACATCTCTAGCCGCCAATGGTGGCGCGGGTAGGGCGGAAATGCAAATCTCGTATATACAGGGTGCAGCAACATAACTCCCTTTTTTCGAAACGCAATAAAACCCATTTTATTAATCAGAATTGTTTTTATTGTCTTTAATAATGTAGGTACATATCTAAAGTTCTGTTTTACACAGTTTTGAAAATCATATCAGGTAGGTGACACCCCCCATTGTCCATACACTGAATAAGCCGATTTCTGGTGTTTTTCATGACCCTTACCAGCATAGCAGCGGGTATGTTGGCAATTTCTGCGCGGATGTTGGCCTTCAGGTCTTGTAGGGTCCTTGGACAGTTTACATAAACGCGGGATTTAAAAAAAAACCCACAAAAAAAAGTTGCAAGGGGCCAAATCGGGGGAGCGGGCTGGCCACACCAAATCGCCCCTTATTGAGATGAGGCACTCCGGGAAGTGTTCCCTTAAAACAGCCATTGATGCTCTTAAAGTGTGAGCCGTTGCTCCGTCCTGTTGGAACCAAATGTCCCCTAAGTCTAATTCATCAAGTCGTGGAAAAACAAATTCCTCCAACATGTTCACATACCGGTCTGAATTCACTTATTCAGTGTATGGACAATGGGGGGCGTCATCTACCTGATATGATTTTCAAAACTGTGTAAAACAGAACTTTAGATATGTACCTACATTATTAAAGACAATAAAAACAATTCTGATTCATAAAATGGGTTTTATTGCGTTTTGAAAAAAGGAAGTTATGTTGCTGCACCCTGTATATGTGATTTTTCGCAGCCCTGCCGCCCTGTAGCAGTACTTCTACTATAGGGCGGGGGGCAAGTGGTTAATGACTTTACTTGGTTGATCCTGATTTCTTTATCATAATTAGCACCTTTTTATAACTGGACTTCGTCCTCAACCTCACACTTCAATAGATATTATCAAATTTATAAATTTATCTGCAAGCTCTCTCTGGATTTTCAGCCTGCTGTCACACAGTTCATTAACAATTCCGGCTTGGTTTTTGCAGCTGATGTTCTCTTGCTGCGTTCTGGATGTCAGGAACAGTAGAGCAGACAAGCCAGCCGGTAACAATGAACATTGGGAAATGCTCACAAATAAAAACCAGATGCAGCAGATATAAATGGAATCCTCCCTCAAGTTCTTTTACTCGTGCTCAGTGTGAAAACGCTGCTGATGTTTCCGTCCCCAATCTATCATCTCTGTGTGCTGTCTTTATTTTAGAAGACTTAATTCTTCCAGAAATCCAGCTGAAGGTATTTCATTGTGAAATGAATTTTCCCTTGAACTTCCGAAGCTTGCTTTTCTAAATTGCGGCTTTGATTCCAGTAGCAGAAAAGAAATACAACATTGTAAGATGTATATTGGCAATCATATGAAGTTTTAGGCCCCTTTCACACTGATTCAGGGTGGTTTGACTGCACCGCTTTGTGAAAGCGTACCAAACGTGCGGGGCATAATAGAAATCTACGGGCAAGCACAGCTAACCCAAACCCGCGGGTACACCAGGGCCGGATCTAGCCTGTCTGATTTGGGGGTGCAGTAAAAATGTCAGGGGGAGAGAGGATGCAAGGTCAGCAGAGCAGTGTATAAGAGTCAGTAGAGCAGTGAACAGGGGGTCGGCACAATGTAGGGCAGTGTACAGGGGTTAGCAGTGCAGAGGACGGGGTCAGCATGGCAGGGTGCAGGGATCAGCATGGCAGAAGACAGTGGTCAGCAGAGTTGAGGAGAAGGTCACTGCTGGCAGGGCACTTAGGCTATGTTCACACTAGCTTTGTCAGCAGGCGTCCGACAGGCGTTTGGGAAGCGTTTTTTTTTCCAAAAATATTTTATTAATATAAGAATAGACAAGATAGCATATAGAGCATATACAGCTATAAAGCACAGTCAGAACACAGACATGAAATATTGATTTCCGTTTCGCAGACGGGATTTAGTGTAAATCGTAATACAAAGAAATGTGGTGTAGAACAATACATCAAGCTTACAATTCAAACCATTGAATACTTAGAGGAAAGTAGGTACAACACTGAAGGTGTCTTGAGTATCAGCAATGCTTAATGATGAGGTGATATGAAGATTAGAAGCTGGAAGGCATTAGATGTTAAAGTCATGGTTTACATGTTTATAGTTTAAGTGTATAATATAGATGAAGTGAGTCCTATCTGTGTGAGGGTGAATGCACTATTTGGTTGGTGAAGAATGACTGATAAGGTGGTATACCAGGTGTGAAAAAGGAGAGATGCCAGAAAGAAGAACAGCAAGAAAAAGAGATGTAGGATGAGATGATAGGTGGGATAAAAAACAGAAAAAAAAAAGAAAAACAAAATTATGGGTGGGGGGGAATGGGTTGAGTGACAGTGGCGTATGTAGGCAATAAAAAGTTAAAATGGGTCACCTTTGGGAAGCGTTTTTAAAGCTTCTCAAAAGCCTATGAAAATCTCCTCCTCCCCACACAGCACATAGCTGAGATCAGCATCCCTCCACACAGTGTGTAGCTGGCTACTGCAGCTGCCAATCCAATCAGGGAATTTCACAGGGCAGAACTGCAACTATAGCCAGCTACACATTGTCCAGATTGGTGCTTTGAGGAAAAAAAAATGTAAAAAACAGAAAATGCAATGCACAAACGCATCAAACGCAACCTGCATAGGTGTGAACGTAGACTTATAGTGTGCCCACTCCAAATTCTAAAATTCATTGAAAAACGTGCATCATATGGATGTCAACGCAAAAAGGAAAGGCACTTTGACGCATGACAACACACCTACCTAACACTATAGAAAATGTACCTTTACACACACACCCACCCACACACACACACACACACACATACAGTATATATAAATGAGCCCTAAAGCAATGATCTTTTTAATAGTACATACAATCATATTTGTGGTTGTAAATAGAAAAAATGTGCTTTGTCTGTAAATGTTCCAAATTTTGCCAGGATAAAAAAATATGATGGGGGTTGACAACCCTGCTCTTATAACAGTTAATAACTTTAACTACTTCAATACCCGACAATCTCACCCCCTCCCTGCCCTGGCCAATTTTCAGATTTCAGTGCTGTCACACTTTGAATGACAATTACTCAGTAATGAAACACTGTGCCCATATGACATTTTTATATTTTTTTTTAGACAGATAGAGCTTTCTTTTGGTGGTAGTTAATCACCACTGTTTTTCTTATTTTATTGATATATAAAAAATATGAAAAAATAAATAATCTTCATAAATTTAGCCCAAAATGTATTGTGCTACATTTCTTTGGTAAACATAACCCAAATCAGTGTATATTATTTAGTCTGTGTGAAAGGTATAGCATCTACAAACTATGGGATATACAGTCATAGCCAAATATATTGGTACCCCTGCATTTCTGCCAGACAATGCACCACTTTGCACAGAAAAGCCAAATCTGACACATTCCATGCAAAAGTAAAGTGGACAAAATTATTGGCACCTGCTCAAAATTGTAAGAAATTATTGCATTCCAAATTTGTGATGCTCCTGTAATTTGTAATTAAACTCACCTATATCAATTAACAGATCCTAACCCCTTCACGCCTAAGGGTAAAACAAATCCTAACGCCTAAGCACAATCCTACCACCAAAGAACAACCCAAAAAAAATGTTCCAGCTCTTGATGATACCATATATGTGTGTGTTATTTGTTGTTTGTACCTGTAGTACTGCCCAGAAACAATAGTACGCATTTTTGTTTACCTAAAACACACTGGCATTGATACCAATTTTTTTTTTAATCCTGACCTTTGAACCTTGACCTTTGACCCCAACCTTAACCCAAGCACTAACCCTGGTACTGAACTAGATCAAACCTTGATCTAGGTATTTTTTCTTTATTTTTTATTTTACTTTTTAATATTTATTCATTTTTTTTCTTTTTTTTTAAAAAAACAGTCCCCCCCCTCTATGCAAGGAGAGAGATACAATGTATTGCTCTCCTCCATTCATAGAGAAAAAAAACAAGGGGGGAGGGCTGTACAGTGACTGATCACTGTGATAGCCAAATCAGAGGCTATCACAGTGATCATGTTCTAACGATTGGGACCCTGGGCTCTCAGTGACACTTCAGTCTTTGTGCTGGGAGTGCGCTGTGCAGCACACTCCCAGCACAAAGATAGGTACGCAAATATGCAGCCCCATGGAAAAAAGCCCAGTTCTGTGAGGCCACATATTTGCGTGACGTCGCGGGGAAGGGGTTAATTTTCCTGTGTCCACTGTGCACAACATTGTCAAGAAGTTTACAGCTCATAGCACTGTAGCTAATCCCCCTGGACCTGGACAAAAGAGAAAAAATTATCGAAGATTGCAACTAAGGATTGTTTGAATATTGGCTAAAGCCTCGATCAACTTCCAGACAAATTCAAGCTGACCTTCAGGCACAGGGTACAACTGTGTCAGCTCGCACTATACATTGCTATCTGAATGAAAATGGACACTATGGTAGGAGACCCTGGAGGACCCCACTGCTGACACAGAAACATAAAAAAGCCAGATTGGAGTTTGCCAAAACTTACCTGAGAGGAAGCCAAAATCCTTTTGGGGAATGTGCTGTGGAAAGACGAAACAAAATTACAGATTTTTGGTAAAGCCCATCATTCTACTGTTTTCAGAAAAAGCAATGAGGCCTTTAAAGAAAATAATACAGTTCCTACAGACCAAATATGGTGGAGGTTTACTGATGTTGTGGGGTTGCTTTGCTGCTGCAGGCACTGGATGTCTGTGATGACCGTGTGCATGGAATTATGAAATCTGAAGACTACCAAAGAACTCTGGGCTTGCAATGTAGGACCCAGGGTCAGAAAGTTGGGTCTCTGTTAGAGGTTGTGAGTCTTACAGCAGGACAATGACTCAAAGCACACGTCAAAGAGCCCCCAGAAATGGTTTCAGAAAGCGCTGGAGAGTACTGAACTGGCCAGCAATGAGTCCAGATCTCAGTCCCACAGAACTCCTGTGGAGAGATTTCAAAACAGCAGTTGGGAAAGGGAACCCTTCCAATCTGAGAGACCTGGAGCAGTTGGGGAAAAAAGAATAGTCCAAAATTCCAGTAGAGAGATGGGAGAAACTCATTGATGGTTACCGGAAGCGATTGGGGGTGTGCTACCTAATATTAATTTGAGGGTACCAACAATTTTGACCAGTCCATTTTTGGGGTTTTGTCTGAAATGTGTCAGGTTTGGCTTTTTGTTTCTTCACTTTTTGTGTCATACCAATGCAAACAAAAGAAATAAACAAGAGAATGCCGAAACATTTGTTACTGCAACAATTTTCTGGGCGAAGTGGTGCATTATCTGACAGAAATGCAGGGCTCCAATATTTTTGTCCATGACTGTATTTTTGAAAATTAATCAGTCCTGATGTACTGATGGCCTATTATCTCTTTCTTGAGGCCCTAAAAGGCCAGAACAGTACAAATACCCCCAAAGTAACCTCTTTGTGGAAAGTAGACGCCCCAAGGTATTAAGAGGCATGGTGAGTTTTTGAAGTTGTGATTTTCTTGTCACAATATTTTATCTATATACTTTCACTATATGATTGCTGTGGTGGTGATCAGGGACACTGATTGGTGACAGTATGTGGAAAAAAAAAATCACCACAGTGTGAGCGAACGGGAGGACATCATATGACAGAGCACCCACCTGGCTCTATTATTACAATAGGTCAGGAGGGAAGTGGATAGGCTGCTGCTGGAGCCAGCTTAACAAGGAACTCCACCATTATTTTATGAATACAACAAAGGCACATTTAGACATTTTTAGTAAAGGCAATCTACAAACAGATACTTACAGATAATTGCAGGCTTTCTACTTCTTTGCATACATCATTTTTCTTTTCCTTCTTATTCTTCTCACTGTGGTCATTTTCACGAAGTATAATGAATCCATCTCCCTTTACTTCCTGGAATTTTGGGTTGACCTGTTGGAACTTGTGACAGTGTGTTGGACAGGTGTTGGACTGCAGTATACCCGCTGACCTGAAGGTGGCCATTTCTGTGGGCTGGCAGGAGACCATTGAGGATTTGTCCCCACTAGGTAGCCATCTTGGGGAGCTCAAATCATATGAGATTCTGCGTCATTCAATGCACCCGCAGTGTGTAAATTATGGGCATAGCTGGTTAGCGAGAGAAAAGGAGCAATGCTGGGGAGAAGAACCAAGGAAAACAGTAGATTTTCCATCACAGGGTGTCTATTCTGCCATCTTCCAGAAACAGTCTCTCACTGGCAGTTATATATCTGGAAGGACTTTTGGGTATTGCAGTGTGCCCCAGTAATACCATAACCCCTCCAAGGGAAGGGCAAGGAAGGCATTAGGGGCCTAACAGAATCCTAATACAAAGTACCTGTCACCTGTCCAACGCTGTCCACTGCTTTCACCTAACGGCTTGTTTACCCTCTTGTGATACGTTTACAGAAAAAATAATAATTAATAATATATTTTTGCAGAAAACAAATGTGCTTTTAATATTTCAGCCTGCACCTCTGTGCGGACTTTCTGTTTGAAAACTGGAGGACAAGGCAGTGTACTACGAGAGTGCTCATCAGAGCCCCCGCAGCCCATCGAAACTACAATTTCACGTGCCCCAGTGCCAGACAGTACTTGTAGTTTATTTATTCACAGGAATCTGTGAATGAATGATGTGGCTGTGGGGGTGGGGCCCAGTACAGCAGTGATGTTTTAAAAAGTGACAGCTGAGGGGAAATCCCAACTTCCATCACAGGGAAGGGGGGTTGTGGGGAGATGAGACAGGAGCTGGAACATATTACTTGCTGCTGCCAATCACAGCCAGTGAAGAAGCAGGGGGGATGGGGCACACAACTGACACACAGAGCTGGCTCAGGAGCAAGCCTGCACAAGTGCCCCCATAACAAGCAGCTTGTAGGATTGGGTACATTTAGTGTCCTGACTCCTGCACAGTCTCAGCAATGGGTGAATAGATCCCTCACCAGTCCCCAGGATGCTGTGGTGAGCTCTCGCTGTAGAAGGGGGCCCCCTACTTGGTAACTTCTCGTGCTTGGTGACTGAGCAACCTGTCACCAGAGCTCACCCTAGACAGGTGGGGGTATGCAGCGAATAGAAGGGGAATGCCTTTCCATATGCAAATACCACCTCACATCAGTGTCTGTGTAAGATTGTCAGGGGACATTGACAAAGTTGTGTAATGCTGCTGGTACATTTTAGGAACCTTGTGTTGCTCACAATTCAGAAGCTTTTTTTTATTTTGCAAGACTTCTGACAAGCACAGATGTAATTTACATTTTATCTTCATGGAAATGCTAAGTGGTAAATGGAAGGCATTAATGCTAAAGAAAATGTTCTATCTTGGCATCTGTTTTGGCTGTACTTTTTACATTTCGAGCTCGCCTTTATAATCATCAGTTTGTTGGAATTTCCAGCAGTTTAATCTGTAACTTCAGGATGAAGTAGTTTTGTGCTAGTACAGACAAGAGAAAACACTTAAAACCCCAGCCTTAGCTTTAGTCTTGAACAGTCGTACAGAATCTTCTCCTGTATAGAAAGAGCGTACTCTGATTCCACTGCACACTGTGAGTGTCATGTACCTGATAGGAGCCTGATATGATGAAGGTGGCCTCTCTTGTATCTCCAGGCCATGCCACACTGAGATAGTGCCAAGTGAAAGGAGGAACACAAGTGCTGGTAGATGCTGAGGATGCAGGCTTGGTAGAACTTGTTGCTGGGGATGCAGGATTGGTAGAACTTGTTGCTGGGGATGCAGGCTTGGTAGAACTTGTTGCTGGGGATGCAGGCTTGGTAGAACTTGTGGCTGGGGATGCAGGCTTGGTAGAACTGGCAGGACATCGGATCAGGAATAGAAGCCCTACAGGATGGACTAACTGGAGTTAGGAAGAACTCTACAGACACAACAAATTCAGGAAGCATGGCTTGTCAGAGCTTCCAACAGGTTTGTGGCAGGAACCCACTGTGATGGTTGGGGCAGATGCCAGTGTTATTGTTTGGTAGTAATGTAGAGCCAAATCAGAGACAGGAGCGAGGTCATATGGGTAGCCAAGATCAGTAGGAGGCAGGCAGCAAGGTACAGAAATATAGGCAGGATCAAAGTTGTAAACAAAGCCGGGGATTAGTAACAGGTAAACAGCAGCAATGGCAGATTCTAAGATCAGGGTCAAAGGCAAGCAGGGTCAGCAACGGAAGACATACAAAGGATATTAGCAGGACACAGGATAGAGATAAAGATCAGTCAGCACTGATACAGGATCAAGGCATCCTCTAAATAGGCTGTCTGGTCCCATTATTGATTGTGGACATGCTAGTGCATTCCTAACACATGCCAGCCCTTGATCATAGTTGTCTTTGCGATTCCATGTGATTGTTTTGATAGGCTTGCACTGGTAAGGGGATTTAAGGCATTCAACACTGTTTTTCTGCCATTGGTGGAATATAGCCTCCAATCAAGAGACGATTGCTGAGAGGTGAGGTCATTTTTTAGTGGCTATGACAAAACTGAATCGTTCTATGGGTAGGTGAGAATGTAAGGTCACCATGGTAGTCCCTGGTGATGCACAGCTTCACTGGGATTTACAGATAATCCAGGATCTTCAAGTAGACATAGAGACACTGAGAATTTTGACAACTGAGCCTTTATTGTCTACAATGGTACTATCAAAGACATTTGTGAGGTGGGTGCTTATTTCTGGGGATGGAAAACTGATCACTAAGGTGTGAAGATGCTGCAAGGATGTAGACACCCGGGGGGGGGGTGTTTCTTTGTGGTTCTATTCTTTGGTGAGAAATTGGAGCAGATTGGACATTTAGATGAGGATATGCATGGCCTCCTGAATGAAGTTGGGACAACTGAAGATCAAATCACGGCTTTAGGGGGTTGGATTGAGTCTCCTATGCCCCCAATCTGCAAATCCACCTACCTTTCCGACAGGTGGTAAATGGAATATTATATGGTTCATCTCACTTGGCTGAAAATGGAACTACAGTGCAAGCTAGGGGAAACAGGCATCTGACACTCCTGGAAGTGGTAAGTGCTAAAAAGTCTGGAGGAGGCTGCAGTACTGAAAGGTGACTATACTGCCTCTTATATTGCCAGGAACTTTCAGTTGCATATTTTTTAAGAGACTGACTAGGTCACATTAAAGTAAACATGTAAAACACTATATGCTTTGGGGCTGTCATTCTTATCCTGGGCTCAAAAATGGATAAATAATTATCCTGGATGTTACTGTTACGAGCCTGCAGTTAGTAAAGTCTAAAAAAATCAAGCGTCCTATTCAACACACTTATAGAGTTGCTAATTAGTAAATGACATCTGCATCTTGCACTTCTAAAGATAGATCGGCATTTGCATCTTTCCTAACCTGACAGATTCTCTTTAAAGTTTTTTGTGTACGATTCCTTTGTAGACTCAACAATAAATACCGGTAGGTTGATTTTTACTATGAACAGATTCTAAAAGACTCATGGGGGTAGATTTACTCAAACTGGAGCACTCAGAATCTGGTGCAGTTGAGCATGGGAGCCAATCAGCTTCTAACTTCAGCTTGTTCAATTAAGCTTTGCGAATAAAACCTGGAGGCTGATTGGTTTCTCTTCAGAGTTGTACCAGATTTTGCACTGTCCAGCTTTAGTAAGCAACCCCCATGATTTATCATTTTAGATATTCAAACACATCGGCTTGCTCTGGACCGTGATCATTGTTAATATCAGTGGACAACATTTGTAAAAGAATTTTATGGGGTATATAAAAATACGAACACACATACTCACCTCGATGCTGCAGTTACTGCAGATTGCTCAGTTCCTGGTCCACTCTGAGTAGAGAGCAGTAACTGTCAGTCACCACTCCAGCTTTGCCCCTCCAGTGCTTACTGAATGGCCAGGCAGGAGAGGGGCAGGAACAGTTGGCTCAGGCTCTCAGTGATGCTCTGAGATGCTGAACTAGCTGCTGATCGGGCAACTGGGTGGATCCCAGGGGTGGACTGACAACTCATGGGGCCCCCGGGCAATAGAGGATCATGGGGCCCCTGTGTCCTTGCCCAAACTCAAAAAAGCCTATGAAAAAGGTACCAGGGGTATCTCATGGGGCCCCCAACTGACCCCGGGCCCTCGGGCAGTGCCCGAGTTTCCAAATGGTCAGTCCGCCCCTGGTGGATCCTAACATTATTATCAGGATCTTTCCAAGAGTCTGAAGCAGCTGTGATGTCAGCTGACAGCAGGCATTTCCTGAATCACAGGCGAGCACAAGTAAGTGCACTTCTGTGACTGGTAAAGTCAGAATTTGTCTGTTGTATATTGTAAACTAATTTTATATTAAATCCAAAATATGCCTAAAACTGTGTACACAGGAAGAAAAGCCACAGTCACTTAATGGTGATTGGAAGCTTCCTCACTTACTGTAAAAATGACATAGACTTTTTCACATTGTTAAGAGATAATGTTAGATCATATGTCAATTAGCTGAAACAATACAGTTCTATACCTTAGTAGATACACACAAGCTCAATGTTGGCTTTGTGCCAAGAAAGCTAAGAAACATTCTTTGTATACCCATGAATAAGCATCTGGATAAAGACTACTTTTAAAAGAGGACTTGATTCAATATGGAGTCTCTATAACATAGATGAGTGAAGTTGATAAGAGAAGTATAACAAAGCTTTGGCCATACCTCTTGTTTAATGGTAATTCCTCTTTAAGTTTATCCAGTACATCAATTAGCCGAAATTTGCAAATATATCAGCTCTTCTTTAAATGCATCTTTGCAAGGATTGTTTAATTAATGCCAGACCTTATCATATTGACCCTTTTGTTTTATGGGGTTAGAGTCCCTGATGGCCCCCCTTAAGTTATTTCCTTGGATTACTCCATGTGTGCTTGTTTATTGCTCCAATCTAAGGATAATTTATCTATTGACCTTATTACAGTGGCGGATTCATTTATTGCATCCCAAGCTCATCATTAAGAGATGAATAGATCTTTTATTTATTACGGTATGCAGTGGGACTCAGGAGATGCATCTCACTTGTCAATTTCTATGTTTGATATTAATGATTTTATCATCCAGGATTAATGTATAGCATGTATATTCATTATACTGTATTTGGTATTTATTATTCATCTATGGATAATGCGGTTTCTGTATTTTAAATGTTGTTAGAGGTTTTGTCCTTAAGGTTCTGGAGGATAATGGGCCTTTAAAGTTTTGCTTTTTATTAATTTATAATGTTTTATGTCAATTTGTTTATATTATTTGTACACATTTGACATTTTAGGTTTGGGAGTAGCACCCAAAGCTTTGTCTTATATTTGTGGTGTTATCAGAATAAGTAATTACGTTATAGAAGTCAAATAGGTCACCAGATGTGCATATTTCACAACAACCAGAAGATAGTCTAAGGTTCTTTCATGGTCTTATTACATTATATGCTCCTGTGTTTTACTTCACATAACTTAATGCACGGGTAACTTGTGGAGGGAAATATGTGCAATAATCTGATTGTATCATCGATTATTCAGCTAGGCTATGGCGAACAATTAAATGACTGCAGACCATTTCCCATCGTGATGAATATAAGTGAATTATTGTGTTTAATCATCTGTACCTGAGAAGTATAGAGAGCTACAGAGGTGAAAATAAAGGGCATATTTATTATTTCAATAAATACAATTTCAACCTAACATTCTTCTTAGGAGAGTATGGAAAAGCCAAGAATTTGCCAATAGCAATAAAAGTGCTGGGGAAAAAAAGTTCAGTACAGAGTATTATTTTACATCAATACCCAACTATTATCTGTGTTTTTTCAATGAATTCTTTTTTTTGGGGGATCAGAGACGTGCTATTGATATCAGGTGTCAGCAGGTTGGAATATATACCCATTACTGAACATCTTTGACAGACCATTACCGTTGGAAAGTTTTGAAAATGGTTGGATTCTTCTTAATCTGCTTTCATGCTTTTCATGTTTTGATTTTCATCACCCCCTAGACAACTGCAGATCTCTAAAAATTTGTAATGTTTGAATTTATTTTGCATTTCCAAACACTACCTTGTTGCCTATTTTATAATGTGATAAAGGACTCTGTATGTGTTTTTGCACAACACTTTCCATTACACACTGTGTGATCTGATTCAAAGGAGGGCACATCCAGGTTTAATGAATCAAAACTCAACAATGACTCAACATAAGCTTTTTAAACACAAATTTTGTTACTGGTACTCCTAAGACTTTTCCTTAGTTTTATAGTAAAGCAATACTTAAAGTGGTATTTAACCCAACAACAAAAAAATGATAAAATTGGAGCATACCAATTCTGAATTTGTTTTAGGCTTTTTACTTTATTTTCACTTGGTGATTCAGCCAGTAAGTCTTTTATTTTTCAACTTACTTTAACAGACCAAGCTGTCCAGACAAATTGGCAGGTAGAGGGTTGAGACAAACCATTTACCACTTACAGGGTTGCTTACAATGGTCAGCTTTTATTCATTTATGTAAAACCCTTATAAGCAGTTAGAGCAACAGTTTTTTCCTTACATGATAACGTGTTGGCTGCAGTTCAACTTCATTTTGTCAATTCCATCTAAATCTTCTAGTCTAAGGCCTGGTACACACATTAAGTTTTTTTTTTTTTTTTATTCAACCCAGTGGGCTGAAAGAAAAAAAAACTGAGGAGGTCTCTGTACTAACTATGCTATATTAGTACATTGATCTCCTCTCTGCGCAGGGAGGACCGCATCCTGCCAGAACACAGGTCAGCGCTCCCAGCCATTTGTTGATCAGATGCCAATTTTTTCCAGCATACCAGTTTGACAGAGGCTGGTTATGAGATTGGCTTCTGTTGGACAATCAGCTGTACACACGGGCTGAAAGTTGGCCTGTTTCTACAGTAACTGCTAATTTCGGATGATATTCAGTCTGTGTTACACAAACCTCTCCTTGGACTGTCAATGCTGCTATCAAAAAATCTGCTTTACTTCTCCATCCAGAATGCAGTGTGTTACTGGCTGGATCACAAGGTGAAATAAAGGAAAAAAATGCTTAGAAAAAGAAAACAAAGGGAGCCACCACATCTGATGATTGGTAAGTTGCAATGTTACATTTTGGTTTTGGGTTTAAGACTGCTTTAAATCTACCACCATGTAACCTCACCTAAGCAACTGTATGATTAAAAGAAGTTTCCATTGTTTCCTTTATTGAAATAAGTGTAATGCCCTCTAGTTTAGCTAGATAGGTTGGTGTTTTCTTTTTGTTAGATAGAAGCCGAGTAGCAGGCTGGGATGAGTCTGGGAATGAGGCAGTAGTTCATCTCAGGACAGGCTGGGAGGTTCTACAGGTCAGGGTTTATGGAGCCCTCCCACCTTTCCGGAAATCTGAGAATCTTCTGGAGCAGGGAAGGCGGAGGGGAAGAAACCCAGATCTGCATGTATGAGGGACCTTGGCCAATCCCCTGGCAGGAGGCTTGGCATGGTGACCAGGGCAACCCTCAAATATGACAGAGTCTGGGGAGATAGGGGAGTCGGGTGGAAGATGGACTGTGAAGAAGGCTGGGGTGTGGAGCCTGGAAGAGGCCCCAAGGAGAGGAGCCTACCTACTGGCTGGTTGCTGGACAGGAGGATCTCCAGTGCCCAAAGTCTCCTAGGGAGCACAGCCTGAGCAGCAGGGAAGGAGCCAGCCCAGCGAAAGGCCTGAAAGCAGCTACTAATCCACCATGCTGACAGGACCCACCCCCTGGGCCGGATAAGGGGAGAAGGCGGTCAGGTGCAATACCCAACTAGTCTTCACCTGGGACTGCTTAACTGCAAGCTCTTGGGACATTTTTGCTCAGGGATACCTTCAGCATAGTTGGATGAAAAGGATGATTCATCCAGGGTCTGTGGAGGTACACTGAAAACAGGACAGTGCTTTATTTTTGCTAGTCCACCCTTCTTGTACACAGTTGCTAAGAAGTTCATCCTCAGGTTATCCCATATACCCCTAGACCCCATCCAAGTTGTTAACCCCTTAATAAAAATAGTTAAAAACCAGCTTAAGGACAGTTTAGCTGACTCTGAAGGTACAAGTGTGAAAAATACATATTGCCTGGCTGTGCAGGGTTTAGGGGGAGCCAATCCAATCTAGCAGCCCTTATGAGGGTAGTACTACATAAAATTCAGACCTGGAACCCTATATGGCATCCTGATATATGAGGTCACATCAACAAAATCTCAGTGTTGTAGCATCGTTTAGATAGGATTCCTTGCACAGGGGGCATAGAGAATTATTTTATATTTTAAATCCACTCTGACCCTAACAGCTAACATACTGACCTTTTCTGCTGAGATCCTAAAGTCTTCAGGTTGTAGCATGAGAATGTTAAGTATTTAGGATCTCAGCTGGAGACTTCTGGTGCCAGAGGAGTGGAAAATGACCCAAAAGCATGCTTTCACTTTCTGTGCCGGGAACATTGCAAATGGCCAAATCAAGATCATTCCCAAACAATGTAGAAGAAAGTCAATTTCAGTTCAATACAGGCTGATTATTTGATGCAATTGAAATACCTACTACCCAATCCAGTATTACTGGTTTAATACATTCTCAGTACTTCCATTTTTTTATTTAGCACCCCTTCACACTATTTTTAGCAAGGCCCCTTTATGTTTAATGAGCTACCAACAAACTACAATGCAGGTTTGTAAGCAGGTGGCCCCAAAAAGGGATTTTCAGCATTAAATATTTTATTGTGGTTTCTCTGAGTTTTATTATTATTATTATTATACAGTATTTATAAAGCGCCGATAGTTCGCTCAGCGCTGTACATTACAAAGGGAGACAGAACATGCAACAGTACAATAACAATACAATGTGATACATGAGGGGTTTGAGGGCCCTGCTCCTTCGAGCTTACAATCTAGGAGGGAGGGGATAGTGGTACAGGAGGAGATAGCTGTGGGGGATGGAGTGGTAGGAAGAGTGGAGGAGGTCGGCAATTAGCAGGGGGTGGGGTAGGCTTCCCTGAAGAGGTGGGTTTTCAGGGTGCGCCTAAAGGAGAGGAGAGTAGGTGATAGTTTGATGGGTTGGGGTAGGGAGTTCCAGAGGGTGGGTGACACCCTGGAGAAATCCTGGAGGCAGGCATGGGAGGAGGAGACCAGGGAACTAGAGAGAAGGAGGTCTTGTGAGGAGCGGAGTGTGCGTGTTGGGTGGTACTTGGATATCAGGTCGGTGATGTAATTTGGGGCAGTATGGTGGACAGCTTTGTACTTCAGTGTTAAGATTTTGAATTTGATCCGTTGTGCAATCGGAAGCCAGTGGAGGGATTGGCAGAGGGGGGTGGCAGAAACGGAGCGGTTGGTAAGGTGAATGAGTCTGGCTGCCATATTCAGGATTGACTGAAGCGGGAATAGCCTGTGGCAAGGCAGGCCAGTGAGGAGGGAGTTGCAGTAATCGAGTCGTGATATGATGAGGGAGTGGATGAGCTGTTTAGTGGTTTCTGGGGTTAGGAACGTGTGGATTTTGGCAAGGTTGCGGAGGTGGAGTCTGCATGAGTTTGTTAGTGATTGGACTTGGGGCTGGAAGGATAGGTTGGAGACCAGAATGACACCAAGTACTCTGGCCTGCGGGGCGGGCCTGATAGTGGCATTGTTGGACGTGATGGAGAAGTTAATGGGGGGTGGTGTGCGGGCTGGGGGGAAGACTAGGTTCGGTTTTGGAGAGATCAGTTTAAGGAAGTGGAGCGACATGTCTGATATGTCGTTTAGTAGGTTTGTGATTCTGGCGGAGACTGAGGGGGTGAGGCGAGGGGTTGAGAGATAGATTTGTTTGTCGTCAGCATAGAGGTGGTAGTTGAAGCCGTGAGAGTGTATGAGTTGGCCAAGGGAGGAGGTGTAGATGGAGAAGAGAAGGGGTCCGAGGATGGAGCCTTGAGGGACCCCAACGGAGAGGGGGAGTGAGGGGGAGGTGGTAGCGTTATAGGTAACGCTGAAAGAGCGTTGTGATAGGTAGGATGAGAGCCAGGAGAGAGCGGAATCTCTGAGGCCGAGGGAGTGTAGTTTTTTTTTGAGGAGGAGGTGGTCGACTGTGTCGAAGGCCGTGGAGAGGTCGAGGAGTGGGAGCACTGAATACTGGCCATTAGCTTTGGCAGTTAGAAGGTCGTTGGAGAGTTTGAGTAAGGTGGTTTCGGTGGAGTGTAGAGGATGGAAGCCGGACTGTAGGGGATCGAGGGGATGTAGGGAGTAGTTTTAACTGCTGTATATGTTCCTGTTGGTGCATTACAATATAAGATAAGTATTTTGTTATTTGTGGAAGCTCTGTTGGGGTGCTGGACCAGTTTTTCCATGCTTTTCAGGGGAACACCACCCCCTCTTGGTCACACCATATAAATAAATCCTTGAGTTCCGGAGGTCAAAATGTAGCTGTCACTCTGCTGCTCAGTGCCTCTTGTGGGAGCCCGGTCGGGGTTCCCAAAGGGTCACGATTTATATGGTCTTATGCTGCCAGATTATGACTTTTATGGATTATTGCTGACAATTACAGATTTACTGCTAATAATGTACTCTTGCATTGCAAAGGACTTTTAATGGACGTTATTACCTAAACAATGTATTTAGGTATGTATTACCCAAACCCTTTGGCGCTATATAAACTCAAAGTAATAATAATAATAATAATTACCTTCTGGGACACTACCACAGGAGCACCTAGAGAACTTTGTCTAGGAATTCTGTTCTAGATGTCTTGAAGATCGGCACCTTTGTTACCTTTAACTACCTTAGTAAAATAACTTTATTGTTCCATTTATCTGCTTGATCTGAAGTCATTAAAGGGATGTATGCATGGCATATCAAAGATTGGGGCTTATTCAAGGGAACCAGAGAAGTTAGCGAAGAGGTCTAATGGGTGAAGAATCTGTCCTAGGGACGCTATATTGCCAATGCCCAGTGTACTTGTGTCTAGTGCATAAGCAGCCACCCAGCCACGGTGCGGGCGACATGGCTTGTGAGAGCAAAACTTTGGTTTAATTCTTGGCCCTTTTACTGTCGATCAGTTCCCCACATACTGAGACCAGCGTATGGCATTGGGTGTGCTGCAGACTAAACCATATTTGCATGTTCTGCTTTAGGTTATTTTTCTTTTTTGGCACCAGAACCAAACCTGCAAGTAACTGCAGGTTATACACAACTGGGATATTTCCCAGAAATTCATGGGTACTCAAGCCTACAAAGGACACAAGTTAGCTTATCCTGGAATGTGCTTTGATTTTGTTGGTGGAGTCATTTAGCCAATGACTGACATACAGCTAGTCAGCCTTTCTCAACCGTTCTGAGACAGAAGGATCCTTAAAATAATTTTTATGTCTCAAGAAACCTCTGCTAAATTAATATATGTACAGCTCATGGTATTTTAGCGTAATAAGTTGTAAATATAATAAAACAATAAAGAGTGTGTGTTATTATATCTGACACCCAGAACTCATCATTTTGTAACACCTTTGGTTTATAAGACACAATTAATTTTAGAAATAATAATGAAATTAAATAACAATAATAGACAAAAAATTAAAAGAAAAAAATAGACATTGAAAATTGTAGTGTCCCATTGAAGTGTAGAAGCCCTTACATTACTGGACAGTAGGAGAAGGACCCCCTTACATTGGTTGTCAGTGGAAATACTGCATCTCTAAGAAAAAAGATAATTTATGGCAGTGGTATTGGTAGACAGACATTGTTCAGTGCACAGGGCACCTCTAGCAAGCTTTGGAGGAACCCAAGGGTTCCTTAGAGCCCTGGTTAAAAAGGATGCTTTATAGCAAACAAATTTTGCAAAAATATAAACACTGAGCTAAATTTTACAATGACTCTTTATAAAATATAAATATAATGTAGATGCTCTTCAAAATATACATTGAACAATTTGTTCGTTTCCGTGATTGTGCAGTCATTTAATCCCCGCTCATCAATTTACACATGGCATTTTCCAATTATCCAGATTGTCATATTATCTGCACTAACACCAAAATCTGTGAATGTCAATATTTACGGCACTCCTGCGGATTCTAATTAGCGGTGTATCTGTCCATGAAAGGTTGTTTAGTCTAGCACAGCTATCATAGCAATCAGCTTATGAGTAATTAAGAGGATGAACCAAAAGAACAGAATCATATGAGACATTTTGCTGGATGTGCTGGAAAACAAGAGAGTGGGAAAAATTAAATCAACAGCCTAAATCACCGGACATTGTCAAACACACAGAAGGTTTGAAAACTCAGCATCCAGATAAAAATGTTTCTTGTTCAGTTGTCTTTATGAATGACAGTGTTGTCAAAAAAAATATTTGTTTTTAAAATGTGTTATTCAATGAAAATAAGCATTTAAATGAAATTAAGTTTATAAAAAATTTATATTCGATTTGTTTTAAATTAGAATACCAGCTTACACATAACTAGCCTAAAAACTGTCCCTTCCCCCCTCGTAACATCTATGCAGAGTAACCTGTGTAAGAAAGATGTATAATACTTACCTATTTTCAGCCCACTCCAATCTGGTCATTTGATCTTCATTGTGTCAGCCAGCAGGGGTTGCAGGGGAGAAGAGAGTTCTCTGACTGGTAAAGCCTGGAGTGGTGACCTAACTCCTAGGCTCCTGAGGCCAATTGTTGTCAGTGCTCTCTCTTCTCCCATGCAGCCACCGCTGGCTACCACAGGGGAGCCAGATCATGTGACCAAAGCAGCCTGAAAACAAGTAAGTATATGTAGCACTACCCCCTTAGGAGTCGCTTGATTTGTTTCGGTCCCCCTATGCTCTGCACAGCCAGGCAACCCACATTTTCCACACTTGTACCTTCAGTCAATAAACAGTCCATGGACTTGGGTTTGTTTGTCTTAATAAAGGATTAAACTTGGATAGGAAAGAGGGGTTATAGGATGCTCAATTTGATTGAAGAAATAACAGAAGGAGGATGTTTCCTGATCTAGAACACTTAGGAAAAAAAAGGACAGACACTTGACTGCATCCCAGCCGTAACCATTACAGTCCTTAGTAAAGTAATCCCCTTCTAGGATCTTGGTGTCCCTTGAGTTGATTTCTAATAATGTGACAATGTATAGGAGCTTTGGTCCCCTTGGTGCACAGAATACCAGCCCACCTAGCTATGGTCCAGGAAAAGAGGTTGGGTAAGCTATGAACTGTCCCCTGAAGACTTGCCAGAACTAGCATCCAGCAGACTTCTCCCTTCAAAGCCCTGGGGGTGTAGAGGTACTGACACTGCCCATATCCTGCAGCTGTGGATAGAACTGCTTTCTTGTCTTCCAGATGGGCTGGTTCTACTCCAAGCTTTGCAGGCTGTCCTTCCCTGGTGGATGGCAGGGCAATGGAGTACCTTCTTTCAGCTTCTCCTCAGCTTCCAGCCTAGAAGCAGAACCCCCTTCTCCGGGGCTCTCTCCCAGGCCACACAGCAACACCTCTCAGCAATCCATCTTCCACTCGACTCTCTGCCCTTGCTGCACAGGCTCTCTCATATGTATGGGCTAGTCTACTACACATTACCAGGGCCTCTTAGCCTGGGATTGGTCAGACTTGCATGAATATGCAGATTGACAGCTTCACCCTTCTGCCTACTGCATTCTGGAAGCTTCCATGGACCTCCAGAACCAGTTGGAGGCGATAGAGGCTCAACCTGCTGAGTCATCCAGCCTGACTTCACACTGAACCCACAAAAATTCAGGCTCACTCACTACCAAGAGCCAAAAATAATTTTATCTTACACTAGCACCACCTAGTGAGCACTACACACACATTATGTACTATTTATTATTATAATATACACATACATTACAGGCATTAGGAGGGTGGTGGGGACAGTACTAAGGCTAATTAGGTGTAAGCTGGAATTCTACTTAACCACTTGCCTACCGGCACTTTTACCCCTCCCTGCCCAGGCCAATTTTCAGCTTTCAGTGCTGTCGCACTTTCAATGACAATTGCACGATCATGCAACATTGTACCCATATAAAATTTTTATCTTTTTTCACACAAATAGAGGTTTCTTTTGGTGGTATTTACTCACCATTGGATGCTTTATTTTTTTCTAAACAAAAGAAAAAAAGACTGAAAGTTTGAAAAAAGGTTTTTCTTAGCTGCTGTTATAAAAGTTGCAGACAGGTAATTTTTCTCCTTCACTGATGTGCATTGATGAGGTGGCACTGATGGGCAATGATGAAACTGCACTGTTAGACGGCAATGATGGGCACGAATAGGCAGCACTGAAGGACGCTGCCTATTCGCGTCCTTGGCGCTGATTATCAGTGTAGATGTCTCCTTTCACACTTGCCAGTTATTGGCAGTACTTTCCTCACACTGTGGCAGCGTGAGGAAATTACTGCCAATAACTGGCAAGTGTGTTTACATTGTGATCAGCTGTGATTGGACAAGGACAAGTACCTGAAGGACTCAGTATTCACAGAGAGTGCCAGGTGCGTGGTTCTGGGAGGAAATCATATGACCCCTGCCCTGAACTGGACGACCACGCTGTAGCCGCCATTCAGCTATAGCACGGTCAGCAAGTGGCAAACAAGATTGAATAAAATCATATTAGTTCCCTTTATTGTAACCAACAATAGTAGTAAAGCCTCAGCGCTCAAGTGTGGTGCCAATGCTGTGCAAATACTCTCTATTTCAGGCATCTCAGGTACATGAACATGGTCTCAGTCATCTGGTATCCACTAGGCCTTGCTGCCCTTCTCAACTTGGGGTATCCAAAAGTACTATAGGCAAAAAAACAAAATGGGGCACACCAACCTTGTGCATTAACCAAGACACCATTTATTTCCAAAGTATACATCGGCAATATATGCACAAACAGTTATTAACAAAAGGCTTGTCATTAATCTCCAGAAGACATGACCAGAACCAATGTGCACATCTCCATATGGACTGGGAAGATGTCACAAAGTCCTGCAGATACTGATGCGTTTCAAGGATAAAGAGCTCTGAAGAAGAGGGGCACCCTCAAAACACATCAACGTCTGCATGACCTTGACATCTTCCCACTCCATCTGGAGATGTGCACAATGGTTTTGGTCATAACATCTGGAGATTTAGGACAAGCCTTTTGTTAGTAATTGTTTGTTAGTGTTGGCAGGGCTGCCGATATGGGGGTACCACCAGTCCTCTTGTAGGGGGCCTGGGCTCAATCAGTTTAACAAAGGGGCCCCAGACAGCTTCATGGCATAGTATAATGTGCAGGCAATGCATGATTGGTTCCTAGAATATCTAGTAAATAAAAACAATTTCCCTGGGCTCCATTATATCATCAGAGGGAACTATTTGTTTAATTGTGGCTCGTAGGGAGCCGGCGCTGCACCTTTAAAGTTCCGTTCTTGGCTGTGGGAGATGCTTGCCTGCCTCACTCCCTCAGTAACTTGTGAAGGCAAAGGTTGGGGCTGCAGCCAGCAGTGTGTGTGGGATTGTGTGGGGATTTGCACAGCTAGGGATTGTGATCTAGGCGGCAGTGCCCTGATGGTCAGTGCCGATCTGTTCTCTGACAATTGCCGGTTCTCAGCAGTACTTTTCTCATGATGCGACAGCGTGAGGAAAGTGCAGCCGATAACTGGCAACTGTATTTACCCAGAGATCTGCTGTGTCATTGGACACAGCTGAGCACGTGGTAAAAGGCTGCTGTGATTGGCCTTTGTACGACACCACGTGATAAGCTGTGTCCGTAGGACACAGCAATCATGAAGATCGCTGGGTGAGCTCCCCCGGGGGTGCGCGGGAGGGCGTGTTCTGGTAGGACGTCATATGACACCCTCCCGGAACTGGGTAACTGCGCTGTACTTGTCATTCGGATATAGCGCGGTTACCAAGTGGTTAAAGAATTATTTCACTACTAAAAAACCGCATGACTTCATGACTTAATAATATATCTCATGCAGTGTTTTAGTAGCTGTGTAGTATCTTACCGCATACTCAGATGCAGTAAGATACCGCTTAGTGAATTGTCCCCTCATGGTTGAACTTTCATTAGGTTTGAATGTTCGACCGTGAACCGAACATTCGGCCCATCACTATTGTTTGTGAGTATATTACCTATTTTTACTTTGGCAATAAATGTCGCCTTGGTTAATGTATGAGGTAAGTGTGCCCTCTCTTGTTCTTTTGTTCCCTTTACTGTAAACCTGTGCATGGTTCACACATAGTAATTTAACCTCAATTTATGGTATCCAGTTCTGTCATATAGCAGCAGGTATTATATTGAATGATGTATTAATGAATACAGAGCTGTATCATGGTCTTTTACATTTGCTTGGAGTTCAGCTGTAAAGCTGAATTTGCAAAGGTATATTGTTCCAGTTTGGATCAATGCAAGTATGTGCCATACCTAGAAGATCCCCATGGAAGCTGGAAATCACTTTAGTAGACTGCCACTACAGTGATTGTCACTAGCTTATGGATCCTGTTGCTTGCTTGGCATGGCGCCATTCAGAGAACACTTTGCATTTTCTCAATGAATGCAAAATCTGATTGAACAAGGTGGAGAATACAACATCACCACCCTGCTTCCCAACTTTGTCCAATCAGAGAAAGCAAAGTGTTTGCTGAATGTTATCCATGTTGGGCATGCGACCTACTGTGTACAGCTTCTCAGCATGGGACCCGGAAGTTAGCATCAATCACTGTAGTAGAGGAGTCCACAGTCATTTTCAATTTCCACAGGGATCCCCCCAATTTAAAAACAGCCTTTTTACTTTGGTGCGCCCTACCAGGTATGCACAATGCCACTATTCCCACTGTCAGACTGTGGAGATCATATACAAAATGCACAGAGTTGAAAAGAGTGGCTCTGTACCTTGTGATTGCTATAGTGTTCAAACACAGATATTACAAATGTAAGCAGTAGTACTGATTACATTGAAGAGCTCACCACTTCCTCCCACAACAAAGTAATAATATAGAGTAAGCCACTAGCTATCAGTATTGTGAGATTGTTTTTTGGGTGAAGGGGGACCACCAATGATTGAGGGATTGTTTAGGGTGCCTTCAGTTGTTTTGGGTTTGTCCATAACATCTAGCCATATCACATTTTCACTATTTCAGTGCCATGTAATTTCATCCTCCAGGGAATTTTCTTCCACTAATAACAGAAGACTTGCATTTGGCTTCCGTGGGCAACTTCTAAATGCACCTCAACCACCTCAATACCAGCATCTCCAAAAAATCACAGAAAAACTAGCTCACTGTAGAGTGTCTGCTTTCCAAAAAGAGCTCATTTGGGAAAGGGGGGGGTTGTATTGTCTTGGCATTTGAGAAGAAGAGAGAACAAGAGAGAAGAGGGAAGGAAGGAAGAAGGAAGGAAGAAGGAAGGAAGCTCTCGTTGTCCCAAAAACTATATTTCATTTGGGTACAGTGTTGCATGACTGAGTACTGTAACTGTAAAGGAAGGTGTTATAACATGTTGGCACTGAGATGCTAAAAATAAAATAAAAAGCTATACAGTGTATATAACTATGAAATAAGCCACATTATAATATACCATAAATACCTTTCCAATTCATTCTACAAGCAATTGTGCTTTACTGCTTCACAGTGATTCAAAATGGTGGTAACTTGCTGTCCCTACGGATAATGCAAGATCACAGGATATATTTATAAAGAAGAGAGAGGGACATTTGTGACAATGCTGCATGGATGCATGTTAGGGATCTATTGGTGCACCCACAAAATGCATGTGTGCACATCTGTGTTGGTCTGAACAGGGCCTGAAAGCGACAGTAACATTGAGCATGTAGACCTACATGAAGCAAAGCAGAGCATTACAATACTCATGATGCCAACTACAGCATTCCAATATCCATGGAACTGGATCAACAACTAACCAGACACTGGTTCCCTGGTATAATAAAAACATTCAGGCTAGAAAGTTTTTTTTTTTTATTCGACATATCGAACAAATAAAGCAACAAAACAGCAGCCAATGAGTGATACTGTGGAGGCGGACATGACGACTACCACCACACTTCCAGCTAGGATGACTAGGAATCCAAGACCACCACCTACAATGATCTGAGCCAGCTGTACCATGCACGTGAGGGCAGCACAGTCAATCCCCTTCCCTCTGTGCTCGGTCTTCTTTCCCTCCAAATGGGATTCACGCTGAAAATACAGATGGAAGCAAAATTATTTTTTCATAATAGGAAATCCTTATGAGTTATTTAAAACTTCGCAGGATCAGTGATTTTGACATTTTTATTACCGTACGTTGTTTGCAAATTTTTTCACATTTGAAAAGGATTTCAGTTCACCAAAGAATTGCAGAGATCAGCTGAATTACCTTTAGGGTAATCCACGTCACAAAACATTCTAAAAAAAAAAAATAGGCTTACATTCAGATATAGTGACATGCTTCCACCAAGCCTGTCAGTATTCAAACAAAGGGGTTGAAGCATTTTAGATGCTGAAACAAACTTAAAATAAATATGTGCTTCATCCCTGAGTTTTTCAACCTTTTTCAGTTAAAGCACCCTTTAAAAGCCTTTAAAAGACACCCCAGTCTAAAATGTAAAAAAAAATGTAAATGTTACTTATCAATGAGAAACCTGAGCCTAGGATGATGCAGACAACCATCTTCGTGAGATGAATTCATACAGCAAAAATCCTTTACATCTGATGTCCTCCCATCATGTTAGAGCCCCCCCCCCCCAATGCCTTAAAAAAATGAATTTCACATCAAAAGCCCCCCACCCCCGTTTACAGCAGATGTCCCTCCAGCACATCAGAGTCCCCCCGTCATGGCTTTAACTAAATTAATTTAATATCAGAAGCTCCCTTTACAACAGATGTCCTTCCATCATGCTCAAAGTCCCCCATCATGTTAGAGTCCCCCATTATGTCAGAGATTGCCCTATATGCCAGACTTTGCCCCATTAGACTCCCCTTGTTAGCAAATCTTCTGATCACATTAGAGTCCCATCATCACAAAAACTCGCAATTACACAGTCCCCCTTCACATTAGAGCCCTACCTTTTGGCTCATCAGTGCTGTAGAGGATGGGAGGTGGATCAGGTCTGTAGAAGCCAGACTTCCATCCTATCCTAAATGCTGGGGGTGGCCCTGCTCTGAATTAGTGTTATGAGTTGCCATGGTGATGCCATGTGTCATGTGTACAGCTCATTCATTAGTTGTTATGTTGCTGGTGGTAAGTCTGTCCACACCATGGAAACTCATCATGCTGATCCAGGTCAAAATGGGCCATGTGCTTGTGGCACCCCAATTGAGAAACATTGCTTTACCCATACAGGGCAGAGCAACAGGTATTGTTCTTCTCTATCCAGCAGGTGGTAGCCTTACTGCTAGGGATGGAGGGGAAACCAGGAGATTGATGTTCCTCTGCAGCCTCAGTAGGTGTCGCAGGAGAGGCAGCTACCTGATTGGATGCTGCAAGTCCCAGTGACCATCTTGGTTGAGGGCAGTGCTAGTAAAAGCAGTGCCCTGCTGGTTTGTAAGAGAAGTACAGAAGCGCCTCTAAATGTAAACTGTAAAGTAATTTTATTCCAAAGACGTATAAATTGGCAACTCCACATGTTAAAGGTGAAAAGCATAATAAAATAATTTTACAGTTAATTTAGTTGCATTTAGAGGTGCTTCTGCACTTCTCTTGTCTTCCAGGCACTATCTGGAGGTTGCTTCCGCTCCAACAAGAGGCTTGCCCTAAGCTGCAGACACCCTCTGCTCTTGTGACCCTATCCTACATTGGGATGGACTTTTAGTTATACATATCCAAGGTTATACTTACATGGATTATCCCTATTATAAAAGAGTCAGATTATTTGCGCTAGTACTCCCTTTCTTCCCTGCTGTGCTTGGCGTGCATTTTGCAAGTGGACAGGTTAGGGAAAGGGTCTACACTTGTGAGGGACAGAGTGATAGCCCTAGGGAAAGGTTTCTGTTGAAGTAGGAGGAGTTTTGGGACACCATTGGATGGCTTACTGCTCTCCAGTCTGCGGAATTACTTCATAGGACCTGTACAGCTTTCTCAAGAGCCACTTATGCCATCACCCTGCCACTCAGCCTCCCCGGTAATGTAAGTCGTTGGTGTGTGATACCTTGTGTGCTGAAGATATACCACTGCATAACAGAATTACCGTGCCTCTTATTACCCACATTACAGTGCCGCTTAATACCAGCATTACTGCGCCTGTTACTCCCAATACTGATGCGCCTGTTACTACAAATTTTACTGAGCTTACTATAACAGCCTGAAACTTTTACTTCAAGTGTTTAATACCTGACGCTTGCTGGTATTGAGGAACCATGTGACCTACCTCCCTTTCTTTTATGTGCTTGGTGATTGCTCCAGAGCTGTCACATGGGAAGGGAGAGAAGCCCACAACCCTTTGTAAGCTCCAAATCACAACTTGGAGCTTACACAGGACATTTTCACTTCTGACATCTGCACAGAGCACTAGACCTAAGTTGTATGTGATGACTTCAGAGAGGCTGTGACTAACAAGAATGGAGACGAGGAGCATACAGTTGGGGAAAAGTCTGCAGAAGTAAGGAATATGATAATTCTTTCTGCTTAATCCTTACCTTATTGTTTGGTGCGGGCTAGAGTTCTGCTTATTGGAGTTCAGCTCCAAAGCAGGGCTAAAGTTTTGGAGTCGCTAGGAGCTCTTGCCATAATGTGCAAGCATACACAGCATACTTGCGCACTATGGCACACTTACCATGCCAACTGCTCTCCCCCAGTGATGAGATGTCTTCTCTCCCCTTTATCGCTCCATCAATGGCACCCTCATTTTTTTCCCCAGTCTTCTTCTGGGTCCGAAGAGTTCAGCCTTTTCTACTTCTGGGGTGAGGATGATATAACATGCACACATATGTAGGATATCAGGATTATACATGCGCACATATGGCTGTCAGTGTACAATTTTTAAAGAATAAAGATTTCATGGCAGAAGAGAATAATCTTGTACTGTGCTGGCCTTTGATCAAATGCAAATTGCATTAAGCTTGAGGCAGGGGTCTAGCTGGAAATCAAATAGCTCCATAACAAAAAGTGCGGAACAGAGAATGTACATCATGGACCAAGGAGTGGCTTATGGAATAAGGAGGTGCAGAAGAGGGTATATACAGCATTACATGTGGAATAAAGCAGTGAGGAGTTAGAAACACACATCATGGCAAATGGCATGATAAAAAAAAATGTACACTATGGCATAAGGTATGAACGAGGTATGGAAAAGGGAATGAACAGCATAAGGAATAAGGTGTTCAGTTAGGGTTTAGATCTTTTAATGCAAGTCTTAAGGTTGGCATTCACTTCACTTTAGCAGAATATGGCTAAATTAACCCCCAAATTAGTATCAATTTAATTATCTTATGATTATTCAAATAAAAACGTAGCATATACAGTTAAAAGCAAGAACATAGTCTAAAATCCAATACCTGCACTCTAATTTCATGCAGTGTTCGATTTTTTTTTACATCCATCAGTATGGAACCCACTGCGCCAGTCCACCAATCACGATTGTAACTGGAAACACAGAAGCGGTCAGGGGATTGCACTACCCACCATTCTCTGCCACACTCTTTATCAGTCAAGATTCCAAAGAAACAGAGAAATGGAAGACTCTTTGTTGGCTTCTGTGTTTACAAGTGACAACAGTGATCAGGTAAACTGTCGCAGCTGGTCCTGCGCAGATGAAGGTCTGGATGGGGCTAGGCAGCCCAATTTAACTGCTTATGGGTGAAACAAGCAGGTAAGAAAAAGAGCTCTTCCTTCTGCCCCAAATACAACCCTTACCCACCCCTGCCAGCTCCCCATGTCTGACTCTGGTCTCGTCCCATCATCTGGCTCGAGCCCCACAGCTGCTGTGTGGGCTGGTGTGGTGGTAGTTCTGCCACTGGCCTGAGGAAGGGATCTACGGGATCTTGCAGGCTTGCATCTTTAATAACTCAAGTTAACCAGTAAAAGGTATTGCTTACACCATAAACTTTCTGCATGGCAGAGAAGACTTACAGAGTCTCTTCTGGCATATAACGTATTTGCTAGCAATTAAAAAAAATGATTTTGCTTAAGTATACTAACATAGTATTGCACAGGTATATGTTTGCCTTTTTGTGTAAATTATAGCAAGCTAGATTTAATAAAGTGCTGGGGTTTTACATGTAGCACCCTCCTAGTTAGGCTGCTAGGTATTTTTAGTTTCTCGGCTCGGCTTTCTGTAATGAAGGGAGAAGTGATTGTTAAGTGTGGTCTGGTCGGGGCTGGTTGGGAGTTTGAGTCCCCCTGCCTCTATAAGAAGTTTCAAGAGCTTATGGAGAAAGAATTCAAATAGCCAGCCTGAATATTGAGCAGGGCCTAGCCAATCCCTGGAGAGGTTTGCCCAGTTGGGGGCTAGGTTGTTGGCGACTAGTCTGAAGCCCTAAAACAACTGTCTTTTTCCCCCTGTGGGTATGGATCTTTGAGCTGAAGGGGGAGGGGGGCTTGCCTCTGGAGCCCTATGGATTGAATGCTGGACTACATTGCAGGAGGCTGCATGAATGGACTTATTACCAGGATCCAGTGAGTAGAGCCTCTTTTCTGCGCTAAAAGCATTTCATGGTCCCCAGCTGTGATCCGTGGACTGTACCAGTCTGACTTTATCTGTGTTCATTGTACTTCGTGGTCCCCAGCCATGAACCGTGGACTGTTCCAGTCTGCCTTTACCTGTGATCATAATACTTCATAGTCACCAACTGTGAACCAAGGACTGTTCCAGTTTGACTTTACTTGTGCTCATACTATGTCATGGTCCCCAGCAGTGAACCATGGACTGTTCCAGTCTGCCTTTACCTGTGCTCATAATACTTCATGGTCACCAGCAGTGAACCATGGACTGTTCCAGTCTGCCTTTACCTGTGCTCATAATACTTCATGGTCACCAGCTGTGAACCATGGACTGTTCCAGTCTACTTACATTAGTGCTATTGCTGCCAAGTAAGAAGAGTCCTTGGCTAACAATACATTCCATTTTGTAGTATTTAACATCACCCCACTCCCCTCTTAAGTTCTAATAGCAAATAAAGTTTAAAAAGACAACCCCTAGACTGATCAATGAGCCGGAGTGAATGGACTGTTGCTGTGTGCCTGGCTGCCTCTGCACTAACTGAGAAAGAACTTGTTTAATCTACAGAGGCCCCTCAGGGGGTAGCACTGCATACGCATATAAAATAAGTATGCCAGAACTTTTTCCTTGATTACATCTGGTTTGGAATTAGATTTACTGTATGAAATCAATAACAATTCCTTAAAATTACATGTGACCCCAGTGTGCACATAATATTAAAACTCCATTTTGTATATGAGGTCTGCATAATAATTTGATGGAAAAGGATGAAAGTGGTCTCATGCTGTGCCTCGGACATGCTTGTCCTTTCCAATGTGTGAGGTCTCGGGGGTACATAAGGATAGAATTGATAAATACTATCACAGTAGGTTTTTACAGACATTTTTGAATGTTCCAAAACTAATTTTACAGTATAAATTCAATATCTTAAACTTCATTACCTGAGGCAAGCATAATAGTGTTATGTTAAAAAAAAATACATTTGCTGGTGATGGCATAAAAACAACCACTATAATAATGGATAAAATTGCATTTTTCCAGCTGGATGATTATCATAATTCTGTTCAATTTATGTTCGAATACAATTATTCATTTCTGGATCAGTTTACAAAGCTCTAACAGTCCTGATATGAAAATGGCCTCAATGCAGAAACATAGATGGAAATCTCAGGGGTTTAAATTAATTATTTACAGGACCAGTATGAATGGGAAGCCTAATAATCTATTTACATAGGAAGTAGTCACAATTTGTACCATGCATACTGGCAGCCTTTATGACTTAAATTGAAATAAGCCCAGAAGATTGTTTGAAAGGCTTTTGGAACATTTTATATTTGGTATGGTGCTAGGAGTGAAGTAAATACTCTGTTGGCATCATCATTTAAATGAAGGACTATTGGTAAATAATATTTTTGCAAGGCTGGGGCTATTACAAAAATGTTTACCTGAATTTGGACATGGTCATCCGCATTTTGCAGACAGAAATGAATTGTGCCAACTGGTGCAGGTTGGTATCTGGTGAATGTGCATGTTTGCATGTATACTGTACGAAAGGGAGAGAGAAGAGGACTACGGAGGCCACCTCTCTGTTTGTCAAACAGTCAGGAAAATATACCCTTGCTGACAAGCTCTGATCAAATGGCTGGAGGAGAAAAAAAGTATTTCCCAAAAGGGCACCTTTAAAGCGAGTGTCGATAGACGTAAAAATTAAAGTCAAAACAGATTTGTTTACAGCAATGCAAATAGGCTGCATAATTTTTATTTTCTTACAATGTCAAGTCTGCAGCAAGAAATAAAATACCATGTGCTGGTAGTACATAGGAGAGTTGGTCTGCAGGTCACCCAAACAAAAGCAGTGTCCCAGCTCTCCAGCAGTCCGACTGTCACAGTCAGTTGCTATAGCAGTAGAGAGGCCCCCACTGACCAGCAGGGCAGGTATTCAAGCAGGTCACCCTGGTGCATGATGCAGGCGCACCTGAGGTATGGAGTCTAAGAACAAACCGGTATTCACAAGAGCTCTTGATGGTGGTGATGGGTTAGTAACAGTACCAGGTCGCGATCCTCAGGATCGCCCCACCAAGAGGTGAATAAGCCGGGGTCCAGTAGCAGATATAGCAGGTAGGGGTCAAGCAGAAGCCTAGTCCCTAAAAAAGCCAACGGTTTAAACAAGTGGTTGCTGGTTGGGATCAAGCATAAGCGTAGTCAACGAACAAGCCAAATGTTGGTAACACGTAGTAGTGAAGATGAGGAAAGCTGCAGGTATGCAAAGGAGAAAGATATTGGTTTGAAAGAATACAATATTCTGCCAAACACGAAGTGCAGAGAAACAGCGTAGGAAGTTCATGGGAGGAGCAAAGAGTTCAAGATTCACAAGAAACAAGAGATTAGTCAAGATTGTCCTAAGACAGTGGTCGGCAAGCCGCAGCTCGCGAGCCACATGCGGCTCTTTACACATTTTAATGCGGCTCTTCTGTGTGCCGGGCGCCCGCTCCCCTCCCTCCTCTCGGGCGGCCTCCCCAAAAGTCAGGACTCTGCAGCTAGCCCAGCAATGGGCAAACTACGGCCCGCGGGCCGTATACGGCCCGGCAGACCTTTTAATCCCGCGGAGCGTGGCAAACATTGGCTGTCAGGATGTAGGCGGGGCAGCGTGACGAACTCCTCTCCTCTCACAGTCCGCCCTGAAGACCGGAACGGCGCGGGAACACGGCGAGAGGAACGCACGGAGCAAAGGTAAGTGAATTGACATAATATGGGGGATGAATTACTATAGGGGGGATGAATTACTATAGGGGGGATGAATTACTATATGGGGGATGAATTACTATATGGGGGATGAATTACTATGGGGGATGAATTACTATATGGGGGATGAATTACTATGGGGGATGAATTACTATGGGGGATGAATTACTATATGGGGGATGTATTTTCAGTTTTAAAAATGTGGCTCTCAAAATAAATTTCAATCGTGGTTTTGGCGAGATTTGGCTCAGTTGAAAAAAAAGGTTGCCCACCACTGTCCTAAGAGATCTGGTGGGGAGCTGTCCAGCAGCTGAGGTGGCAAATCAAAAAAGAGCTACAGCCAGACACCACAGAGGTCGCAGGCTCAGATCCGGATCCTGACACCGACACATAGGGAGGCATGTTAGCCTGCTAGAAAACTGGGCAACTGCTTTGTGTGGAAAACCATGGTCATTTGAACAGTGGTCTACTCAGCAGCTTTCCCCCAATGGGAAAGCAGTGCAAGCCATTGGAGAGCCAAGCTGCTGCTTTGTGTTGGAGAACCACAGTCTATGTGTTGGTATATAAAACCTTGCTTCAGCATTTACCAGTGTTAAAGTAAGAGAATTCCATATTTATTTCTGTATATGTAGCAACTCGGATGCATTATAATATTACTTAGGGTTTGGGGTTGAAAAAAAAAAACCAAAACCCTATTATTTCCCAATACTCCCCATTTTGGAACCTGCACTGCTGGTTAGTAGTTTATTGCAGACAGAGCTATGGTGGGTCAGGATTCTTCAGCATCCAATTTTCCAGGCGTGTTCTTTACCGTCAGCACTTATTTTTGTCTCAATCAACATATAAACAGAGCCATTATTATTATCATTATACAGGATTTATATAGCGCCAACAGTTTGCTCAGTGCTTGTTATAAAAGGGGAAACTATATCTTTTTTTTTAAGGGTAAATCCTTTTTATATGCTTATCGTTATCTAAGTAGGCAATGCAGCCATAAAGTTTCTAATAACCCGAAAATATTTTTTTTTTGGCAATTACTCACACATAGGTAGATACTTCATATCAACATTTTTCTGCATTCACTTTCTTTCCAAACCCATAGCTGAAGATGGCATGTTAATTATAGTGTCAAAATGCAGGATCCTCTTCAACATCAATGTCATTTAGCACTATGTCTGGGACCAAAACTCTTTAAGAAATACTTGTTATGTTGACTTAGAAATCAGACTAAATACAAAAAAAAGTCTGCTGTAGGACAAATACACCCACGAATGTCATCAAGGGCATCATAAGAAAATTTTGATTCAAAGAACTTTTCCATTATCTATTTCCCACGGTAACTGCTGTTCTTTCAAAAGATCATGAAAGTTTAGGTAGATAAAAAGAAAAGGGTAAAGAATTTATTAGATTAAAAAAAAAGTAAAACATTAGGAACTGCAGAGACTTGAAAGAGCTGTTTAAAGTGGAAAAACAAAAGACAAAAAAATTGCTAACAGGTAACTCTTTTTGGTAAAAGAGGCTGATAAGGTCAGTCATAATGTTTAAGTATGCAGTGCACAACTGCTCATGATCACATTATTAGAAACGCTTCAGGAACTCATTGCAATTTAAGTGGAAATGTAGTGATAAAATAGTATTGTAAACCAATTCTTTAGATACATTTGCATAATAAATGGTCCAAATTAATTTAAATATCAAACCCCAGACCTAAGTTTAGATTGAAATCAGTCACCTTTATCCAAGAGTGCAGTAGCCATTAAAATTGGAGAAGGAGGGGCATGACTGTTTGCCATTCAGGCTCTCTGGCATTGTACATATGCTGAGAGCAGAAGAGAGCAGAGTAAGCAGAGGGATAACCTTATCACTGATGGGCGCAACTACTGGGTAGCATTGATGGGTGGCACTGATGGGGGGGGCACTGATGGGTAATGGTGAGTGGCACTGCTGGGCACTGATGGGTACTGGTGGGTGGCACTGCTGGGAACTGATTAGCCGATCAGCAGTCCATTATCACCTAGTACTATGGGGTGACTCTCAATGTTCTAGGGACCATAGTGCTCACCGGAAATGAGAATGACCGCTGCTGAGCACCCTGCAGGCGTCACTACCCACTATCCTGATCAGTTGACAGGAGGCAATCTGGAGCCCCTCTACTCTGCCAGGAGCCTGACCCTCCACAGTGGATTTCAGTAGTGTCATCTCCCAAGTGTCTTGTGAATTGATTCAAACCCAATTTTCTCCATAATACAGTATAGACACCAAGTGAATCAAGCTAAATAAAACAATATCCTTGCTATATCAAATTATATAAGGCAGCTAACACCAATAGGTAGTATAACAAACCTATATAAATGTGCATGAAAGTGAAAGTGCAGAGCCAATTAAACAATTTAAGTATCTGATTAAAACCTGTAACAAAATTCAATAAAATAACAGTCCATATAGCCAAACTTCAAATGAAGAAAGCTTGAACGTATCAGTCAGCCACCAAAAAGTGATCTTGCTTCCAACAAAGAAATTCAGAGGTCCACCACCATCTCCCTGTGGATTCAAAACTCATAAGTGCTCCTCTGTCATATCAGAAGTTCAATGTACATACGCAAATAACTGCATCCACCGGTACCACTCTATATGGACGCGTTGTGACATAATAAAGCTCACAAGGAGCACATATGCTTCCAATAGTGTAGTATTTCTTATAAAATATGAATAAAAACACCCCAAATGCATCAAAGCAATGCTGGCTTATATAGACCCAGGATCGCGCAGCAGCATGACATCAGCACTGTAAACTCCTCCTCTACACGTTTCATCCAATGGGACATCATCATGGATGAAACATGTCCGGGAGGAGTTTACATTGCTGACGTCATGCTGCTGCGCGATCCTGGGTCGGCAGTGGCCATCTATGTAAGCCAGAGTTTTGTTTTACTGAAAAGGGGTAAAAGGGAATTTGTAGGCATTTTACCTAGATACAATTGTCTGAGTGTTAACCTTTTTGCAAATAACTTTACTTAAAAAAAAAAAAAGTGCAATAAGGAGCCATGCATGCTAGAAAAAAATGAAAATCAACTCAAAATGTCATGCTAATAGAGGTGAATAAAGTACTCACTGATACACCTAGTTCAAGACTTGACCTGAATTAAGCGGTGTGCAGGCAGAAGAGATATGTTACAATCTCCTGTGATGCAGACTTAACCACTAACATTTAATACACCATTTTCCTTTTTTATTACTACCTTTTATTGAAGTTTTACTGAAGCCCCAGCATTAACATCTGAGAAGAGGATTTGCTCCCGAAATTAAAGCAGACCTGGTATGGGACCATGAATTTGAAGAAGCTATTAAGTTATTATCCATTCATTTTTTTTTAACTTTTTTTTTTCTTTTTTAAGTGCGGGAGACTTTTTTCACTATACTTCTAGAAAAAGAAGAAGATAAAAAAGGCTGCTTATACAGACATTTGGCATTTTTTCTCTTAGCTTTTAGAAGCAACTCTATGTTAGCCTACGTGTCCATGCACATTTAAGAGTTTACATAGTTGTAGAGGAACGTTTACAAGTTAAAAAAAGAAAAAAAAAATCACCAGTGCATTTTTGAGAGTAGGTTTTGGGCAGAAGAAAATGCATGAGATGCTTCAATGTGCCTAAAAGCATTTTAATTATACATTTTTATCTAGTGTTTTTGAGGAAAAATAAACGTAAACGTGTCTAAACGCATGTACAATATGCTTCATAGGGGCGTTTTTTTATGCTGCCCTTTTCTGACAGCAGTTCTGTCGTTCTTACTGCTGCGTACTGTGCATGGATCTTTACTGTAGCTTCCCATACTAATACCAGAGGTACCAGTGAGACCTACTGGCAGAAGGGAGTAACCACAGCTCCAGCTGTGGTTACTCCTTCATAATGCCGCGACCCTTTAATACAGTTCCTCATGTTGTGGTGACCCCCAACCATAAAATTATTTACCCAGTAATTATAATTCATGAAGTGTCGTTTTACCTCCAATACTGCTGCTTTCAACACAGTAGCTGCTTTTAACACAGTAGCTGCTTTCAACACAGTAGCTGCTTTCTACACAGTAGCTGCTCTTTACACATTGGAAATACGTGTTTTCCGATGGTCTTAGATGACCCCTGTGAAAGGGTCGTTCGACCCCCAAAGGGGTCGCGACCCACAGGTTGAGAACCACTGATTTAGGGGAAAATCAAATGAACAAGTAGACTAAAGATCAGCTAGGCTGTCTAACACCCAACGGAACTAAAATTGACTAGTAACCCTTGTTTAGGACAAGGGGGGCTACACACATATAGGGCTCTTATCACCAGAACATGGGGTCCAGATGTTCATCGACCTCCAGCGCAATATCTATTTGAGTGCTGGGTATTTAGATAGGATGATACATTTTTTTGCATACCCGAAAAAAAAAAAAAAAAAAAAAAAAGGAGGTCTATGTTGACTATTAAATATCAAAGGATAGGATAACTAGAGTGCATATAAGAAATTGCCAGCAGGGAGGATTTCTCATTATCTCTTATCTCCACATACTGACCTTTTTTTCCCCAAGATGTCCATGTATGCCTGGAGAGATATGTTCCTTTTATAGACAGAGAGAAATAAGCAGCAAGAAACGAAGCTTGAGAAGAAATTCACATTTTGCTGTTCTGGCTGGATAAAAGCAACTACTCTGTCTACTTTTTGTGTTTGAAAGATTATCCTCTAACATCCCTTAAAGTATTACTAAACCCAGGACCCTGCATTTACTATATCTTGTTTTCCACAGTACACACAACATGGAAATACAATTATTTTAGTAAATATAAACTGCTAAATACCTTTTCTTATCAGCAGTTAGAGCAGTCTTGTGACTTCTATCAGTGCCCAGCTGAGAACTGGTTAAAGCTTGTATAAAGTTTTCATTCTGCTCTGACTGTCCTATGAGGCTGCATAACCCCTGACTTTCTGTCTGGACAGTGCTGATTGGCCCTGTGCTGATCATATGCACCCTCCCAAAGAAAAAAAAAACTCTCTAGCACAACGCAAACTGAGCAGACTCCTAGAGCTCTGTACTATCAGATGGATTGGGGACAGTAGAAGGGGAGGATCAGAAAAGACAGGATCAAACAGCCTTTTTGCACAATGCAGAGGATTAACCCCTTAGTTCCACAGTGAGTATAACAAGCATGCTTTACTGCATATACAGACTGATTTCACTGTTGTGGGTTTAGTAACTCTTTAAGATTTCCAAAAGCACATCAGATATATCGTATGATGGAGCAGCACGAGCAGAGCCTCTTTCAAATAACCTAAACCTTTAGCTACTAAAATCCAGTATACAGACCAATCTAAATAAAATATTGGCCAATCCTAAGACTTTGGTTGATATGAAATTTTAACATGTGCTATAGTATACAGATTAACCGCATGCCGCCCAGCCACTGTACATATACGGCGGCAGGGCGGCACTCACAGGCAAAACCACGTTTTAAGACGTGTGTTTTGTAAACAAATTGGGGGCACGCGCGAGGCGCGCACACCGCCCTATTTGTCCTGCGGATCACCGCCGCAGATGTCAGTCGCCGGGTCACAGCCGCTCCTTAGCGGCTATGTCCTGGCGATCAGCGAACAGCAAACAGCAAACAGTGACAGAGAGCACAGCTGCAGTAGCTGTGCTGTCTGTCACTTCCTTCTCAGCTCGAGGATGAGTTGATCGAGAAAGAACAGTTTCTCTTTCTCGATCAGCCTTGTCCCGCCCAGTACACACCCCCGCCCCCTAGTAAAACACTCCCCTCACTCCTATAATCCTTCCCTGCAAAATAAAGTTAACCCCTTCCTCCCCATTGCCATTAGTACAGTGTCAGTTTTTTTTTTTTGCACTGATCACTGTATTAGTGTTTTTGGGAATGTCAGTGACCCCAAGTCAGTACCCCCCAATGTCAGAATGTCCGCCACAGTCCCGCAGTCCCGCCATAAGTCGCTGATCGCTGCAATAAGTCCCTGATCGCCGCCATTATTAGTATAAAAAAAAACCTAAAAATCCCAGTATCTTTCCCGCCATTTGTAAACGCTATAACTTTCACGTAAACCAATTAATTTATACGTATTGGGTTTTTTTTTAGCAAAGACATGTCGCAGAATGCATTTTGGCAGAAATTTATGACTAAATTTGATTTTTGCATTTTTTTTTTACTGGACATGTTTTATAGCAAAAAGTCCAAAATATTGTTTTTTTTTCTCAAAATTGTCAGACTTTTTTTTTTATAGCGCAAAAAATAAAAACCGCACAGGCGATCAAATACCACCAAAAGAAAGCTCAATTTGTGGGGAAAAAAGGATGTAAATTTCATTTATGTACCATATTGCATGACCGCGCAATTGTCCGTTAAACTAGCGCAGCTCTGTATAGCAGAAAAATGGCGTAAATTGCAGTATTTATACCATAGTTTGTAGACGCTATAACTTCCACACAAAGCAATCAATATACACTTATTGGGATTTTTTTTACCAAAAACATGGAGCAGAATACATTTTGGCCTAAATTTATAAACAACTTTGAGTTTAATATATATTTTTTATAGCTGAAAATAAAAAATATTGTTTTTCTTCAAAATTTTTGGCCTTTTTTTGTTTATAGCGTGAAAAATAAAAAGCGCACAGGTGATCAAATTACACCAAAAGAAAGCTCTATTTGTGTGAAAAAAAGGACGTAAATTTTGTTTGGGTGCAGCATTGCATGACCGTGCAATTATCAGTTGAATTAGTGCAGCGCCGTGTAGCAAAAAGAGGCCTGGTCATTAAGGGGGGTAAATCCTCTGGAGCTCAAGTGGTTAGTCTGCTATTGTATAGACCAGGGGCGGAGTGACAACTCATGGGGCCCCCGGGCAATAGGGGATCATGGGGCCCCTGTGTCCTTTCCCAAACTCAAAAAAGCCTATGAAAAAGGTACCAGGGGCATCTCATGGGGCCCCCTACTGACCCCGGGCCCTTGGGCATTGCCTGAGTTTCCAAATGGTCAGTCCACCCCTGGTATAGACTAATCTTACAGAGGGGACTTTGGCATAAGAAGAGGAATGTTAGTTGAAAAACGGACTGGATTTAAAATAGAATCAAGATAGTATAAGCGAGTGCTGTGTATAACAAAAAGCAGCTAGCACAAGAGACAATGACAATAAATCTCACAGTAGCATGTGTGTGTAAAGTATGAACAGGAGCCAGGCGCTGCGTAGTTTTGTGATAGAAGTAATACACCTTATAGGGAGGTGTGCCTTTAAGAATTCATATGGTAAAAAATAGATAACCAGCCTGTGGCTTTAAGAAGCCAGGTTCCAAGATGGACGACCCGTCCGCTCAGAGGGAAACAGTGGAGAGTAGAATGCCTGTCAGTGCAGGGACCACGTGTATCCGACGCCCCAGAGTCCCGGATGACGTCACCACGATGTGGAGAGACGGAGGGGGGGGGGGGACGACTCTCGCTGGAGCCGCAGCTTTAGAAGGAAGAGGCCAGTTGTCGGGACAACATGTTTTGCGCGCATGCACTTTATCAAGTGTGTGTGTAAAGTGCAGCGCTAAATCATATAATAAAACATCCAAGAGATTTGTAAAACACCAAAAAATATTTATGCAGACAAAAACATGTCCACCATGGCCAATGGTGGACTGGCATCCCATCAGTGAAACAATAAATGAATAAAATCCATACGGTGTAATACATAGGTGCTAGTGTAAATCACAATAACAATGTGACAAAGTCCATATATGTGTCAGTAGTACTGCAAGACACAAAACAGCAATGTGTCCAACTTCAAAACAGTGCCAGGCAGGGGCGGACTGACCATTTGGAAACTCGGGCACTGCCCGAGGGCCTGGGGTCAGTAGGGGGCCCCATGAGATGCCCCTGGTACCTTTTTCATAGGCTTTTTTGAGTTTGGGCAAAGACACAGGGGCCCCATGATCCCTTATTGCCCGGGGGCCCCATGAGTTGTCAGTCCGCCCCTGGTGCCAGGGGATCCAGTGAACACTCCACCACCACTATGCACTCGCCAGAATGCTACTGGTATAGTAGCAATGATCGATGGTCAATCAGATACAATGTTCACAATCCTTAGCCTGAGATACTCCTGCCCTCACTGTCATTCCGGTCTTTATAGTCTTGTACAGCCCAGGCTGGTCTGGTAGCTCAGGCAGAGGCTTCAATCTTGCAGCCACCATGTAATTGCCAACTGTCCTGCTTCAAGATTTCCGCTGACACCCATTTCATATGACTTGCCTAACACCGTTGCCTACATACTATACCCTCATGGCCAGTTTATTAGGTACACCTTGCTAGTGCCAAGAAAATATCCCCCCACACCATTACACCACCACCAGCCTGAATCATTGATACAAGGCAGAATGGATCCATATTTTCATGTTGTTTTTGCCACTTTCTGACCCCATCATCTGAATGTCGCAGCAACCAGTCTGCCCATTCTCCTCTGACATCAACAAGGCATTTCCATCCACACAACTGCCGCTCATTGGATATTTTCTCTTCGGATAATTCTCTCTAATCCCTAGAGATAGGTGTGTGTGAAAATCCCAGCAGATCAGAAATTTTTGAAATACTCAGACCAGCTCGCCTGGCACCAACAACCATGCCACATTCAAAGTTACCTAAATCCCCTTTCTTCCCCATTCTGATGCTCTGTTTTAACTTCAGCAAGTCGTCTTCACCACATCTACGTACCTAAATGCATTGAGTTGCTGCCATGTGATTGGCCGATTAGTAATTTGTGTTACCAAGCAATTGAACAGGTGTACCGAATACATTTTTATCATAGCAATAAAGTCAAAGTCATTCTGTATATATCATAGTCATGGCCAATGGTGGACTGGCATCCCATCTAAAACACTTCACAGACTTGATCTGCTTCCCCAGGATAGAACACTGAAGTATCTGAAGTCATTAACAATTTTGTAGTTCTGTATGCACTGTAAACAATACAAGAATCCTTTTAAAAATCACTTCCCAGGCAGACACAAGGCAACCATAGGACACTGACTGGAAATTCCCCACAGAAGTATTAACTCTCAGTAACCATTGAGCCATACCTCAATATACGTTTGTTACTTCAGTCATTATAAAGCTGGAAACATCTGACCTCATACTGTAAGTCCACTTCTATATCCCTCTTTTAGATGCCACTCCTAAGGGTAAAACAGCCTTTGTGTGCATATACAGTATATCTTAGTTTTGTGCCATTATTTTATCCTTCTCTATGCATCTGAGAAATCAGCCCATTATTCATAAAACAGACAGTATGCACCGACGTCCAAGAGCAGGAAGATCATTGAAGAGCACACCATAGTGCCTTGCGGGAAATGAAAAAAAACACCTCTGGTCCCATGTAGAGAAAGTTCGTTGAGAAAGCTCAAAGTGAATAGAAGTCTTTTACTTTAGGAGGGATTGATTCCCCTTTTGCTACATTGAAATGCACGTAGGGGGAAACAATTTGTGCAAATTCTTAGCATAACAATGAGATAAAATTAGGAGCTCAAGGGCACAAATTATCATGGCGGCAACTTTTTCACAGGTTTGTGATTGCTCCATTTTCAAATGACATTGCATTCTCTAACATGAGCATTTAATGGTTGTAAAGGGAGCACGAATGTCATCCAGACCATCCAAGGTCATTGTTTTGACCTGGGAATTCATCTGATGAGGGAACATTTGTATCCATTTTTAGGATATATTGGTGAGTTTTTGAGCTGGAATGAGATTCATGCTTTTTGCAGGGCTGTGGGGGGGGGGGGGGTGGAGAATTGTGCTGGGAAGAAGGAGGAAGATTGCTGCTGGAGTAGAGATTTGTTCTTTGGGAATTGAGTGGAAATTGTGGTGCTGCAGGGATATTTGGGATATAGGTTTGGGAGATTGTGTAGGGGTAGGGAAGTAGGAAGAGGGTGCAGCATTTTGCTGGAAATTGGATTATTTTTCTTGGGGGAGGAGGAGGATAGAAAGGATTTCTGTTTCCAGAAGGATGATTTCTTCATTGGAGGGAGTACATTTTGTTGGGGATCGATTTTTTTTTTTTTATTAAGAGTGTAGATTTTTGATATGGGTGGGACACTTTTTACTTGGGATAAGAGAAAATAGGTGAGAGATTTGTGTTGGGGTCCTTAAAGTCATGGGATTTTTGTGTTTGGGGAGGATAGAGGGTATAAAAGAAGAGTCATTTATTTCTTGTGGGGTGGCTGAAATGGTGCAGAGGGAGTACTCCACACTCAGTAAGCACTGCTGTATGTTGCATATTGTACATATGAACACTGCATTCTGTGTGTTAAATGCTCCTAATCATTGCACTCAGTACACTGGGAATACAGGGGTCAGGAGTATGCAGTGCTTAGCATAACATACTGTGTGGGGCAGTTAGGAGAATTCAAAATACTGCACAAAATACAGTCAGGAATATAAAATATATGATATATACAGTGTACACTACATTTTCCTGACTACTGTACTCTGTACATTTCACCTCTACATACTCCTAGCCCTTGCATTTTTTACCGATTTTCCATTAAAGGCCAGCAAAGCACTAAAGCACACTAATAAATCATGTCACTGTACTTTATAAATGTGGAGGTTAGTTTTTCTTTTAAAGCAGCTTTATGGCCATAATGCCAATTTATGAATAGACTTTTAAGAGCATGCTAAAACAGATAACATTTTTACAAACAAAACAACTGACTTTGTAAAGCTTGCTTCGACCTGTAGTTATCCAATATAGCTTTACCATTGAATATTTGCCCAAGTTTTTGTTTATCAACTTTCTTAGCGACTTTCAATACAGTCTGGTCCATAAATATTGGGACATCGACACAATTCTAACATTTTTGGCTCTATACATCACCACAATGGATTTGAAATGAAACATACAAGATGTGCTTTAACTGCAGATTGTCAGCTTTAATTTGAGGGTATTTACATCCAAATCAGGTGAACGGTGTAGGAATTACAACAGTTTGCATATGTGCCTCCCACTTGTTAAGGGATCAAAAGTAATGGGACAGAATAATAATCATAAATCAAACTTTCACTTTTTAATACTTGGTTGCAAATCCTTTGCAGTCAATTACAGCCTGAAGTCTGGAATGTACAGACATCACCAGAAGCTGGGTTTCATCCCTGGTGATGCTCTGCCAGGCCTCTACTGCAACTGTCTTCAGTTCCTGCTTGTTCTTGGGGCATTTTCCCTTCAGTTATGTCTTCAGCAAGTGAAATGCATGCTCAATCGGGTTCAGGTCAGGTGATTGACTTGGCCATTGCATAACATTCCACTTCTTTCCCATAAGAAAACTCTTTGGTTGCTTTTGCAGTATGCTTTGGGTCATTGTCCATCTGCACTGTGAAGCGGCGTCCAATGAGTTCTGAAGCATTTGGCTGAATATGAGCAGATAATATTGCCCGAAACACTTCAGAATTCATTCTGCTGCTTTTGTCAGCAGTCACATTATCAATAAATACAAGAGAACCAGTTCCATTGTCAGCCATACATGCCCACGCCATGACACTACCACCACCATGCTTCACTGATGAGGTGGTATGCTTAGGATCATGAGCAGTTCCTTTCCTTCTCCATACTCTTCTCTTCCCATCACTCTGGTTTGGCAAACTCTAATCTGACCTTCCTGTTTTTGAGGCTCACCAATGGTTTACATCGTATGGTGAACCATCTGTATTCACTCTGGTGAAGTCTTCTCTTGATTGTTGACTTTGACACACATACACCTACCTGCTGGAGAGTGTTCTTGATCTGGCCAACTGTTGTGAAGGGTGTTTTCTTCACCAGGGAAAGAATTCTTCGGTCATCCACCACAGTTGTTTTCCGTGGTCTTCCGGGTCTTTTGGTGTTGCTGAGCTCACCGGTGTGTTCCTTCTTTTTAAGAATGTTCCAAACAGTTGTTTTGGCCTCTCCTAATGTTTTTGCTATCTCTCTGATGGGTTTGTTTTGTTTTTTCAGCCTAATGATGGCTTGCTTCACTGATAGTGACAGCTCTTTGGATCTCATCTTGACAGTTGACAGCAACAGATTCCAAATGCAAATAGCACACTTGAAATGAACTCTGGACCTTTTATCTGCTCATTGTAATTGGGATAATGAGGGAATAACACACACCTGGCCATGGAACAGCTGAGAAGCCAATTGTCCCATTACTTTTGGTCCCTTAACAAGTGGGAGGCACATATGCAAACTGTTGTAATTCCTACATCATTCACCTGATTTGGATGTAAATACCCTCAAATTAAAGCTGACAGTCTGCAGTTAAAGCACATCTTGTTTGTTTCATTTCAAATCCATTGTGGTGGTGTATAGAGCCAAAAATGTTAGAATTGTGTCGATGTCCCAATAGTTATGGACCTGACTGTATGTGACATATATTCATACAATATGATATACAGGACTTCTCCAGGGTGTCACCCATCCTCTGGAACTCCCTGCCCCAACCCATCAGATTATCACCTACTCTCCTCTCCTTTAGGTGCACCCTTAAAACCCATCTCTTCAGGGAAGCCTACCCCACCCCCTGCTAACCTGCCGACCTCCTCCACTCTTCCTACCACTCCATCCCCCACAGCTTTCTCCTCCTGTGCCACCATCCCCTCCCTCCTAGATTGTAAGCTCCAAGGAGCAGGGCCCTCGATCCCCTCATGTTTTGCATTGTATTGGTATTGTTCTGTCACATGTTCTGTCCCCCTTTGTAATGTACAGCGCTGAGCAAACCATTGGCGCTTTATAAATACTGTATAATAATAATATACCACCCTGTAGATATTGAAGAGGTTAAAATGTAACTAAGTCTTTTCTAACAAAACAACCGCTTAACCGCCTGCCATCAAAATATTGATATGAACAATGGACCATGCAGTGCACACTCCTGGCCCATTCCCAGCATTTAAAGGATGCCTGCAACAATGTGCAAGTAGAAGCATACCTGTGCACTACGGAAAGAGCTCTGGGGACCTGCTGTGGATTTCATTCCTCTAATTAGTGGAACCTGAAACCCCTGCAACAAAGCACAACCAGGTCATGGACTTCTTTGGAGACTACACTACAGTTAAGCAATAAAAGTCAGTCATGGACCCACACCAGCATGTTTTCTGGTTTAGATCGCTTAATGCAAAGTGACAAAACACTGATTGTCAGACAGGTGCCCCTCTCTGTCCATGTTCTAATGCTGCTGTGAAGGAAATTACAGGAGTATAATATTAACCAAACACAAGTACGTGTTAGTTGTATGAAAAATACATTAATCTGTAGTAAGATTATAACATATACAGTACTGTGCAAAAGTTGTAGGCAGGTGTGAAGAAATGTTGTAAAGTAAGAATGATTAAAAAATATATATATATATGTATTTATTTTTAATTTTTTGAATTGTTTATTTTTAAGTTACAAAATGCAAAGTGAGTGAACAGAAGGATAAGCTAAATCAAATCAATATTTGGTGTGACTACCCTTTGGCTTCAAACCAGCATCAATTTTTAAACTTGCACAAAGTCAAGTATTTTGTAGGATTAGAATAAGGTGTATAGTTAACCAATTATACCAAGCAGATGCTAATGATAATCAATTTCATATGTAGGTTGAAACACAGTGTAGGAAGTTTAAAACTGTATAAGGAAAAGCCAAACTCTGCTATCAACCTCTGCTATCTGTCACAAATCATACACCATGGCAAGATTGAGCACAGCAACAAGACACAAAGTAGTTATACTGGATCAGCATGCTATTTGAAGAAGCACAAAGATAAGGGCAACATTGAGGACCATAGACGCAATGGTTGGCCAAGGAAACTTCATGGAGCGATGAAAGACACGTCATGCTTACTTCCCCTTGACATTAGAAGATGTCAAACAGTGCCATCATCACAGAACTGGTGAAAAACAATGGGACCCAGGTACACCCATCTACTGTCCAGAAAAGTCTGGCCAGAAGCGGCCTTCTTGGAGAAATTGCAGCCACAAAACCATACCTCTGATGTGGAAACAAGGCTAAGTGACTCAACCATGCACAAATACATAGGAATTCGGTGCAGAAAAATAGCAGCAGGTGTTCTGGACTGAGAGTCAAAATGTGAAATATTTGGCTGTAGCAGGAGGCAGTTTGATCACCAAAGGGCTGAAGAGTAGTACAGTAATGAGCGTCTGTAGGCAACAGTGAAGCATGAGAAGGTTCCTTGAAAGGTTGGGGCTGCATTTCTGCAAAATGGAGTTGGAGATTGGTCAGAATCAATTGTGTTCTCAATGCTGAGAAATACAGTCAGATACTTATCCATCATGCCATACCAACAGGGAGGCGTGCGATTGGCCCTAAATTTATTCTGCAGCAGGACAGCGACCTCAAACATACAACCAATGTCATTAAGAACCATCTTCAGTTAAGGAACTGCATCATCATCGTGCAGTCTGTCTGGGATTACGTGAAGAGACAGAAGGATATGAGGCAGCCTACATCCACAGAAGATCTGTGGTTAGTTCTTCAAGATGTTTGGAAAAACCTACCTGCTGAGTTCCTTAGAAAACTGTGTTCAAGTGTACCTAGAAGAATTGATGCGGTTTTGAAGGCAAAGGTTGGTCATGCCAAATATTGATTTGATTTGGATTTCTTTTTGTTAAATGATAAAAAAACTATTAACACTTCTTTTTCTAAAAGCATTCTTAACCACTTGCCGCCCTGCCACTGTAGAAATACGGCGGCAGAGCAGCACTGGCAGGCAAAACCACATTTTAAAACACGTGTTTTGTAAACAGATAGGGGGCGCGTGCGAGGCGCGCCGCCGCCCTATCTGTACCGCCGATCACCGCAGCGGATGTCAGTTGCCGGGTCACAGCCGGTCTTTACCGGCTGTTTCCCGGCGATCGGCGGCAAACAGTAACAGACAGTGCAGCTGCAGTAGCTGTGCTGTCTGTCACTTCCCTGACAGCTCGAGGACGAGCTGATCGAGAAAGAAGACTTTCTCTCTCTCGATCAGCCTTGTCCCATCCAGCACACACCCCCGCCCCCTAGTAAAACACTCCCCTCACTCAGATAACCCTTCCTTGCAAAATAAAGTTAACCCCTTCCCCCCCAGTGCCATTAGTACAGTGTCAGTTTTTTTTTTTTTGCACTGATCACTGTATTAGTGTTTTTGGGGATGTCAGTGACCCCAAGTCAGTACCCCCCAATGTCAGAATGTCCGCCGCAGTCCCGCAGTCCCGCCATAAGTCGCTGGTCGCTGCCATAAGACCCTGATCGCCGCCATAATTCGCTGATCGCCGCCATTATTAGTATAAAAAAAAAAAACCTAAAAATCCCAGTATCTTTCCCGCCATTTGTAAACGCTATAACTTTCACGTAAACCAATTAATTTACATGTATTGGGTTTTTTTTTTTTAGCAAAGACATGTCGCACAATGCATTTTGGCAGAAATTTATGACTAAATTAGATTTTTGCATTTTTTTTTTACTGGACATGTTTTATAGCAAAAAGTCAAAAATATTGTTTTTTTTTCCTCAAAATTGTCAGCCTTTTTTTTTATAGCGCAAAAAATAAAAGGAAAAAAAGGACGTACATTTTGTTTGGGTGCAGCATTGCATGACCGCGCAATTATCAGTTGAATTAGCCGAGTAGCAAAAAGAGGCCTGGTCATTAAGGGGGGTAAATCCTCTGGAGGTCAAGTGGTTAATTTACAGTATTTTTTCACACCTGCCTAAAACATTTGCCCAGTAATAATAAATATATATATATATATATTTTTTTTTCCACATCTACTTTGAATTCAGATGTATTGTATGTTAAATTCAAAACCAGTAAACATCAGTCCTCTCTATAAAAATCCTCAATATGTTATCAGCTGCTGCCCACCTTGGCAGGAGCCGTCCTGTAGCATTATACAAGCAATGAATTCCTTGGGCACCTCATTCTTCACATTAAACACAGAAGATTGGTTCTTTATAGCCACACAATATGTGAGTTTTGACAATACGAAGCATGCTGAACACTCTGCAAGCTTCAAGCTATACTGTGACCCATTTTCCCTGAACAGCAAGATACCTGGCAGCCATGCAGGCTACATATCGCAAAATTGACAAGACGAGATTAAAAGGTACCCCCAGTCAAAAGCTGAAAATTAGAGCTGAACTAGGGCATTTATAAAATGCATTTATTACTACATAATTAAATATAATATTTGCAAGCCATGTTAGCACCTGAATTTTACTCAGTATTAGACATGGGTAGTCCCTTTAAAAAACAACTGAAACGCCAGAGAGAGCCAGTCAGTTATACTGCAGTGCACAGTACCATGCTGATAGGAGGAGACAGCAGAGGGATGGAGATGAGTTTATCAGTTTGCTGCTTTCACTGTCCAGTCACCTGTCAAGAAGGGACAAGACCCGACAGTGTTACTGAAATTCAGCAGAGATGGTATTTGATCACCTGTGCGGTTTTCATTTTTTGCGCTATAAAGAAAAAGACCGACAATTTTGAGAAAAAAACTATATTTTTTACTTTTCGCTATTAAAACATGTCCACTAAAAAAATCTAAAAAAAAAAAAATCACATTTTGTAATAAATTTAGGCCAAAATGTATTTTACTACATATCTTTGCTAAAACAAAATCCCAGTTGTTTTAGCTTATAGTTATAGCATTTACAATTGGTGGAATATATACTGGATTTTTTTCTTATAATAGTTATGGCGGCGATCAGCGACTTATGGCGGGATTGGGGGGAACTGACTTGGTGTCACTGACATCCCCAGTGGCACCAATACACTGATCAGTGCTAAAAAAAAGCACTGACATTGTACTAAATGCGCTGGGGAGGAAGGGGTTAACATGAGGGGCGATCAAAGGGTTAACTGTGAGCTATGCACAGCCATCCAAAGCAGTGTGCATGAGCTGACAGAGGGGAGAACTGTATTGTTTACATACAGTTCTCCCCATCGGAGATCCTCGTCAATCAACGGGCACCGGCGAGTAATCACCGGCCGGGACCTGGTGATTGACAGCCACGGCTGCTAATGGCGGCGCAGGTAGGGCACGTGCCCCCTACCCGGAACTGCAAAATCACACACACATACATATATATATATATACACACACAATTCTCAAACTCAAATTCATATACCATGACTCTTTTGGTAATGGAGTTACCTTCCTACAAATTGGCTAGATACCTCTCAGTCAGGACACCAAACACATCTATATCACAAGATTCTAAAGGCTAAGAAGGCACAGCAGATCTCCTAAGGGAAGTATACATCAGATCTACACTGCTCAAAAAAATGAAAAGAACACTTTTTAATCAGAGTATAGCATCAAGTCAACTAAACTCCTGGGATATTGATCTGGTCAGTTAAATAGCAGAGAGGTTGTTAATCAGTTTCAGCTGCTTTGGTGTTAATGAAATTAACAGGTGCCCTAGATGGGCAACAATGAGACGACCCCCAAAACAGCAATGGTTTTACAGGTGGAGGCCACTGACATTTTTTTCCCTATTCATCTGTTCTGACAGTTTTTCACTAGTTTTGCATTTGGCTAGGGTCAGTGTCACTACTGGTAGCATGAAGGCAATACCTGAACCCTACAAAGGTTGTACAGGCAGTCAAACTCCTCCAGGATGGCACATCAATACGTGCTAGTCCCAGAAGGTTTGCGTTGTCTCCCAGCACAGTCTCAAGAGCATGGAGGAGATTCCAGGAGACAGGTAGTTACTCTAGGAGAGCTGGATAGGGCCATAGAAGGTCCTTAACCCATCAGCAGGACCAGTATCTGCTCCTTTGTGCAAGGAGGAACAGGATAAGCACTGCCAGAGCCCTACAAAATGACCTCCAGCAGGCCACTGGTGTGAATGTCTCTGACCAAACAATCAGATCAGACTTCATGAGTATGGCCTGAGGACCCAACGTCCTCTAGTGGGCCCTGTGCTCACTGCCTGGCACCATAGAGCTCGATTGGCATTTGCCATTGAACACCAGCATTGGCAGGTCTGCCACTGGCACCCCATACTTTTCACAGATGAGAGCAGCTTAACCCTGAGCACATGTGACAGACATGAAAGGGTCTGGAGAAGCCATAGAGAACATTATGCTGCCTGTAACATCTTTCAGCATGACTGTTTTGGTGGTGGGTCAGTGATGGTCTGGGGAGGCATATCCATGGAGGGACGCACAGACCTCTACAGGCTAGACAATGGCACCCTGACTGCCATCAGATATCAGGATGAAATCCTTGGACCCATTGTCAGACCCTACGCTGGTGCAGTGGGTCTTGGGTTCCTCCTGGTGCACGACAATGTCTGGCCTCATGCGGCGAGAGTATGCAGGAGGTTCCTGGTGGAGCTGCATGTGATTGCTCTGGTCTGCTCTGTTTCACAGGTTGTGGGGTTGACTGCTTCCCTCTGCCTTCTGGATGGTTCTAAAAAGTAGTGGACTGGGAGAGTGCCATCTACAGTCTGAATATTTATGCGTTCCCAGCCAATCCCTGGGGGAGGATGCCCAGTAGATGGCTGGGAGAGTACATAATTTGAGGCCTAGAGCAGCAGGGTTCCTTTTCAGCTGTGCGTCTTCATTGCTCATCAAGGTCCCGGCTGTGTTAACGGGGGGTCTATTCTATTGAACTGGTCGAGAGATTTATCTGGGGATCTTTTCTGAAGAACCCACAGGAGACATGTCTGACTGATGTTGGAAGGTGGCATCCAAATATCCAAGGACATTTTTTGGGACAGATCGGTGGGGGAGCGGTGTGGGAAACCCCCCTGTAGGAAGGAGATTTGATATCCCACTGCTTCCTTTCCTCTTCTTGCAGCAATGACAGTTCAGGCTAGAGGACTTTTGATTGGTCAGCACCATCACATGTACAGTGCTGACCAATCAGATGCCGTCTAGCCCGAACTGTCATTGCTGCAAGGAGAGGAAAGCAAGTGCGATATCAAATCCCTGCTGCTTCCTCTTCTCTCCTACCACTGAGACTCACCATGGGATGCCTACGGGGAGGCTATCACAAGCCTAGGTTCACACAGAGCAGTGTGGAAACCACATGCGATTTAGACAGCAATCACATTCCTGTTCAAATCGCATGCTATTCTTTGCGTAGCATTTTGCATCCATTAACGCAAATCACACCGAAAGTATCACTAATTGGTATTGGAGAGTACTTGCCCCGAAGTATTGATACCCGTACTCGCCAATTAAAAAAAAAAACAACAGTATCGGTGCATCCCTAGTAAGGATGCTGGAGCATGGGGGAGAAGACACTGGTGGTCAGTTAAAGCAGATTTATACTGGCCTCAGTTCCGGCAATGCAGCATCCCTCTGCTACCTGCCCGGCCACTGACATCTTTGAGCGCCCGGCTTCCAGGTCTGGATCGCAAGCCGCTGTCATTGTCCTGGGCAGGGATGATGTTCCTCCTGCACATGCGCAGGAGTTCCATCAGATTCAGCATTGCCAAATTTCTACAGTGAACTGCGCAAGCACGGCTCACTGTATGGGGGCGGACAGGCAGGTAAGTAAAGCATGTCTCTTCTGTATTAAAATTCCTGTCAGTTCACCCACTTTTATTTTTTTGTTAAAGTTCCACTTTAAAGAAAAACTTCTTTTCCATACCTCCTAGACCTAAACGAGCTGTTAACCTTTGCAGTGTGTGGGTGCAGCTCCAGTTCAGGAAGACGTTTTGAAGTCTGCTGGAGCTGGCTTTAAGCAGTCTTAGTTTTTTTCTAGTTAAAAAAAAAACTGCAACACAAAAAAAATTTACAAAAAAACCAAAAGTCTGTAAAAAATAAAAACAATTAGAAAAACAATGTAGAAAGAAAAAGTAGAAAAACAATGTAGAAAAAAAAGTAGAAAAAAAAGTAGGAATTAAAAGTAGGAAAAAAAGTAGAAAAAAAAGTAGGAAAAAAAGTAGAAAAAAAAGTAGGAAAAAAAGTAGAAAAAAAGTAGAAAAAAAGTAGGAAAAAAAGTAGGAAAAAAAGTGGAAAAAAAAGTAGGAAAAATGAGTAGAAAAAAAGTAGGAAAAAAAGTAGGGAAAAAAAAGTAGGAAAAACAGTAGAAAAAAAAGTAGAAAAAAAAAAAAGTAGACAAAAAGGGGGCAGACCAGATGGACCACTGGATCTTTTTTCTGCCATCACTTTTTTATGTTTCACTTTGCTGTGCTCATTAGAGATGTTTTTTTCAAGCTACACATCACAAAGTGCTCCTTAAATGTTTTTAAAATATAACAGTTAAAACATCCCAAGGGTTGAGCTACTCTAAGGAATTCTACAGCCCAATATTCATAAAGGAAGCTTCGTTCTACGACCATTAAGCTGCACCTTGAAGCCTCTATTGCCGGTCCGCATAGCTACTGTCACTATGGCTCAGGTATCCATAGAACCGGCCGTGTTGAAGACAATAGGCTCGGCTCCAAGAGCTTTCAGCTTCTGTCTCCCATATACCCTAATGAACCACAGATTATGGAAAACATGGATATGCAACATCTGTGCCAAATGCAAGATTAGTAACTATACACAGTATATTAGCTGCTTATGAATAAGCAGGTAGATAAATTACAGGTCAAGAACAATTACAGGACAATTTAATTCTGCTGCCTCAAATCTATCTTTGTGACATGGTGGGGGTTGCCAATTGCTCTGTTTCTGATTGTTGGATGGTTCTTTATATTGTGTTCTAGGTTATACCATACTTATCACATGCCTGCATGGCTCCGAAACATTGCTATCCTTTGCTGCGATTGATCAATAAAGCATTTAGACCCCATTATGGAGTTTCCTGGTGTGCTGGTGGCAAATTCCATAATCACTTGAGCTCAGTAAGGTTTTACCCCTTTCATGACCAGGGCAATTTTTTCCCATTCCGCATGCTACTTTAACTGGCAATTGTACGTCATGCCACACTGTACATGAATGAAATGTATATAATTTTTTTATACTAATAGAGCTTTCTTTTGGTGATATTTAAATCATCACTTGTTTTTTTACTTTTAGAAATGTTTGAAAAAAAACATTTTCTACTTTCTGCTATACACAAATCCAATAAAACAATTTTTAAAAAAATCTAATTTCATAAATCTAAGCCAAAAATGTATTCTGCTACATTTGGTCAAAAAAAAATATCCCAATAATATTTGTCTTGTGCAAAAGTGATAGGGCCTATAAGCTATAGTATACTAGTAAAGGCAATGATGAGCGACTTCTAGTGATACCATGAGAGTGTGAAGGGCAGACTGACACTAAGTGACCGTGGCTGTTAGTGACACTGACATCAATTGCGACACAAATACAGTGATCAGTGCTAATATTGTACACCGTCACTGTACTAATGGCTGGGAAGGGGTTAACAGCTAGGGACAATCAAAGCGTTAACTGTGTGCCAAACAAGTGTAATGTGTGTCATATGTGCCGCTTTTACCAATCCACGTGAATCGCTTCTCTCTGTACTGAGCCATGTGTTAGTAAACACAGCACTCCGTACTATGATTCGCTAAGCTAATCAGCGACCATAAATCATTGGATAAGCTGCAGCTCATCAAGGTCCCAGCTGTGGCAGAGATGGGGGGCCTATTCCTAACCAACTTTGTAGCTTACCAACCAGTCTCATCCAGGGCCGGATTTGCCAATAGACACTGTAGGAATGCAGCTTATCAAGGTCCCAGCTGTGGCAGAGATGGGGGGCCTATTCCTAACCAACTTTGTAGCTTACCAACCAGTCTCATCCAGGGCCGGATTTGCCAATAGACACTGTAGGAATGCAGCTTATCAAGGGCCCAGCTGTGGCAGAGATGGGGGGCCTGTTCCTAACCAGCTTTGTAGCTAACCAACCAGTCTCATCCAAGGCTGGATTTGCCAATAGGCACTTTAGGAATGCGCCTACAGGCACCCTTCCTAGAGTGGCGCCCATCTGTTAGAGGTCTTTTTTTTTTAGGCCTCATCACCTCGGGCCACCCGTGTCCCTAGTAGTGGGGTGGTCATTGGTTTGTAGCTCCTGCAGCAAGTAAAATTGACAGTCCAAGGTGATAGGTGCAGCAGTGGGGACAGTTACAAGCACCGATCTCCCTGTATGGCTTTGAATGAAGCAGCTAAAAGCTACTTCTCCCCCTCTCCCTCCAACGGATTTCAGCACAGAACTGCAAGTCCCATGTTCAGGTCCTTCCTGTGATGCTGAGACATACACACATCAACCTTAGTTCCTGAGTCTAGCAGCTGATGTAGAACTGCAAGTCCCAGCAGGTTGTAGGTGAAGCTTCATAAGAAAAATGAATGTCCATGACTTTATTGCGAATGGGGGGGGGCACCCTTCAGAATTCTCTGCCTATAGGCTTCTGAGATGTAAATTCGGCCCTGGTCTCATCTAAGGATCTGGTCTGTAGGACTCACTGAAGAGTGTCTGGTGGAAGCTAGGGACTGAGCAGTTATCCTAGGACATAGAGAGATCTTGAGGAAACTTGGGGAGTTCAGCTGTCCTGGAGAGACATTGTGAGAACAGACGTGATCTCAAAGATTCAAGACATTGTTTGCCATTTTTGAAGGGAAAGTGCCAGCAGTAGCTCTCTCAAGGTCTCAGTCCTGGCTATTCCTATAAACCACAGAAGAAACCTAGTTTAGGTAAGAGTGTCCTCCTGTTGCTATTCATTGCGTTTGGAGTATCCCATACTATCATCACCCCTCTCCCATACCAAGTTCTACAAGTAATAAACTACAAAAAGACAACCACTAGACCAGGGTTTCTCAATCAGGATTTCATGGAATCCTAGGGTTCATTCAGAGGTTGCTAGGGGTTCCATGAGCAATTAGTAACAATTTCTGCCTCTCTGATAAGTTCCCACTGACACCATTGATCTTTTTTAGCATTCTATAAAAAGGGGGTAATTCTTCCCAATGACCACAAATGTAAGGAGCATTCTTCCCACTGACCATCACACTAATGTATCATGGGTTGGTGATATAGTAACTTAGCATGGGCTCCCTGAAACCGAAGCTTTATTTCAAAGGTTCTGCTGTGTTGAAAAAATGAATGTGCCACTTTTTTTTTTAATAACAAACATGTCATACTTACCTGCCCTTTGCATTGGTTTTGCACATAGCAGCCCCAATCCTCTTCTTCTTGGGTCCCCACTGGTGCTTCTTGCTCCTTCCCCTCTAACAGTGCCTCCAGGGAAAGTCGCTTGCCCTGGGGGGGCACCGCTGTGTGCTTGACCCTGAGCAGCTGCTCTATGTGTCCATTAGACACATAGATCCGCAGCTTGCCCCCCCCGCTCTATCCTTAGTGGCACACAGGCTGTGATTGACAGCAGCAGAAGCCTATGGAAGAGTACCCAGACAGCAGAGGCTGTCGAGAATGTCGCTGGATTAGAGGGGACTCAGGTAAGGATTGGGGGGGGGGGGGACTGCACACAGAAGGTTTTTTACCTTCATGCAAAGAGTACATGAAGGTAAAAACCTTGAGCCTTTAGAACCACTGCCCTAGACTGCCCTGTTGGAGTTGATGGACTTTTGAATGTGTGACTGGTGGCCTCTGCACTGTCCAGGAAAGGACCAGTTGACATCAGCATCTCCTATGGGGTAGCGCTACATAAGGTAAATCTGATGGACCTCCTGACTTTGGCACATTCACAAAACCCTCTGAACAATTCTACTGTCTGCCTTGTGCTTCTCGTTAAACACTGGCAATTACTAGCAAGCATACTTCATATATGAAATTTTATTGTATTTTCCTATAAATTCATCTGTGGATAGAGTTGCCTGGGGATAGTGCTATCCAATGACATAAGGCCAGCATTCTCTCAAAATATAATAACTGTATGAAGGATTAAACTGAATTATTTCATTTTTAGTGCTTTAAACCTTAAACTCTTCTGCTGTCCCTGACTGCAGGCTTATAACACAGACACAACTTCACCAGCGGGCAGAGAAATGAAAGCAGAGCAGCAGAGGGGCTCTATAATACATAGCAAGAAGCTACACTGGATAAACAGTTTGCTTCCGTTTACTTCCAGCCAGCATTGGATCATAATTGTATTTATGAACTCTCTAGGGACATTCCCAGAGCCCAATGCATCTATGTAGGAATAATAATTACCACAATCACACATTGGAGCTCTGTTAATCTACTAACAGCCTTTCAAGTTGTGTTTAAATCCTTAAACATTCAACAGAATTAGGATTCTCCTTGGGTAGAGTTAATATTTGAAGGCAGTGCAGGTGGAAAAATTAATGGACGAGATGTAAGAAACATAAATCTGTCATTCGTTTTAAGATGGCACACTTTAATTTTTTGCAGCATCTTATTTATAGCAATATTACAGGCAAAGTTTTTTTGTGTGCATCTAAAACCATTTTTTTTATAGATTGTGGAAAGATTGGAAAATCTTTTACTTTTTATTGATACTTTTTGTTGTTTGTGTTGTGCCTGTGCTATGAATAGGTTGCTAGAGGGGATCAAGTACATGTAATTCTTTAGTTTCTCTAATTACTGGAGCGTTATGTGATTTTTCTTGGCTGTTCTGGGTCTCACTGGCTGCAGGCTTAACTGCTTCCCCCTGACTTCCAGAATGTAGTGGGTCGCAAGAGGCAGACCCTGGACTTGAATATTCATGTGGTCTTGGCCAATTCCTGGGGGAGAAGACACATAGTAGGTGGCTGAGGAGTACATAAATAGCTTTGGGCCTGGAGCAGCAGGGTTCTTGTCCAGAAGTAGTCTGAAGGGCTGCTGCCCTTCTGGGCAGAGCAGCCAAAGTCTGCAGGAGTTCAAGGAGGTCCTATCTCAGTGGGAGCTTGGGGTCCTTTTTCCTGAGAGGAGCTGTAGCCAAATCTAAGGGGGTTGTAGTTATCAACTCTATACCTCTTTATTATACACTGATGTTTACATTATCCTTTGTAAAGAAGTATCCATAAATAAATAGAGAATTTAAAAAAAATCTAAGGGGTTCACTGAGGATCTAGCCTGGGAGTTCACAGCAGAACAGTTTGGCCAACATTGGACATGGGCATCCAATTATTTGGGGACATTGTGAGTATAGGCCTGAGTAAAGGACCCTAGTGACTGCTGCTTCAACCCTTTGAGCATCTGCTCTAATGTTGCTGAATTGCTACATTTCCTGTGCTTGGAGTTCCTGAGTTCATTGTTCTCCTATTGCCAGCCACAAAGTGCACGAGTATAGTCAAGGCAAAAAGTGTCTGATTACTTTGAGCAGTAAATTTGGAGTATCCCAAAGCACACCTTGTATCCCTACCAAGTTCAACAAGCATTAAATCTTAAAAAGACATTCTCTGCCTACTTATCAAGTTGTGAGACTGTCTGTGCTGCTGTGTGTCTGGCTGTCCTTTATTCCCATTAGGGAAGATAACCTGGGACAAATCTACGTGGCCCATCAGGGATATGCTCTACACCTAAATTATAAGAGGAATAAGAGGGGGAATCTACCAATTGGGATACATTCATTTTGGAAAGATTTCCTCTTCCATCCTTTAGAGACTACAGGATAGAAAGTAAAGGGGAATCTCCTCAAGAGGACACGAGAAAGTGGACAGTGGAAAAAAAAGGTTTTTACAATTGTTTTACTTCAGTAACTAAAAAAAAAAAAAACAGCTTAACTACAGACATGTGACAAGAGATGGTGAAAGACCATGGGCATGCTATGAGAGATAGTAAGAGTGTAGATCTGCTGCAAAAAATGGCCAGAGATTAGGAACACACTATAAGAGTTGTTAGACACTGAAGACATGTTTCAGGAGACTGCCAACACATTATATAAGACTGCTAGAGATCACTGGAATAAGAAAATACAGACTACTGTCTGCAGGGGTCACACATAAAGTACCAAAAAGGACCAGATTTGGGGACTGATTGTCGCATGGCAACAACCAATGCCTCAACCTGGACAGAACAATCTCAATAAGAAGATAGGAGAATTACCCTATCCCAAGTGATTTGTTGGTGGTGTGTTGATTCAGGAGCTACGAATCACATGACAGCTGACAGAAATGTTTTTATTCACCTTGACCAGAGTAAAACAGAAAAAAATCACCACAGTTAATGAGCAAATAATGGAATCAAAAGAAATAGAAAACGGTTTTCTTTACTGTCCTATTTACTGTCCTAGAAAGACATCTGTGAAAAATGTCATGTATGTCCCTGCCTTTGAAACTAATCTTTTGTCAGTGAAGAAGCTCACAAAACAAGGCAATGTAGTGACCTTCCAAGATGACAGTTGTACCATCACAAAAGTGGATATCTTACTTGCAAAGGCTAAAATTACAAGTTACTGTATCAGCTGAACTGCAACAAGGAGGTTAATACTGCCAAGGAGGAAAACATTAAAAACTGCATTCAAACACAGTACAGACAACTTTGGCACAGAATTCCTGGCATAATAAAGAAATTAACTGAGAATTACTATGCAAGTGGAATAAAAATTAGTACATGTGATCAAACAATGAAATGCACCAGCTGCATAAAAGAAAACATGACAAGAAAAGGTTTTCCAAGCAATAGCAATAGCACTAATAGCAAAACAAAAAAAAACCTCTGGACTTTATTCATTCAGAGATTTGTGGTCCAATGGAAAAATTTACTCCAGGAAAGATGAGGTATTTTATAGATGATTACTCCAGGTATACTACACTATATCTGCTACACAACAAAAGTGAAGTACCAGAGACACTCAAACAGTATTTGACTCAAATAAGCAACACATTTTGCAAAATGGTGAGTATATTGTACACAGACAATGGAACTGAATATACAGAATATACAGCCCTCACATTCCTTCTGTACTGAAATGTATTGTAATTGTACTGTCTCCCGTTATATTGTAAAGTGCTGCGCAAACTGTTGGCGCTATATAAATCCTGTATAATAATAATATACAGGTGATAACACAGGCAATTCTCATGGCACAGAGAAGAGATTAAGGGGGGATATGAATAACATGTATAAATACATCAGTGGTTCATATAGTGAACTCGGTGTAGAGTTATTCACCCTGAGGTCATCACAGAGGACAAGGGGGCACTCTTTATGTCTGGAGGAAAATAAATTTAATCTCCAAACACGGAAAGGTTTCTTTACAGTGAGAGCTTTGAAAATGTGGAATAGACTCCCTCAAGGGTTGGTTCTGGCCAGCTCAGTGGATTGCTTTTAAAAATGCCTGGATTCTTTCTTAGATACACAGAATATAACTGGATACGAACATTCATAGGTAACGTTAATCCAGGGAATATCTGATTGCCTCTCGGGGGGATCAGGAAGGAATTTGTTTTCCCTGCAGGAGCAAATTGGATCATGCTTTGCTGGTTTATTTGCTTTCCTCTGGATCAACTGTGGGTATAGGATTATAACTTTTTTTTTTTAATGGTTGAACTGGATGGACTTTTGTCTTTTTTCAGCCAGACCAACTATGTAACTATGTAATATTTCAAAGTACTGTACCATACAACTTAGAACAAGATGGGGTTGCAGAAAGAATGAACCTTACTCTATGTGAGAGTGGAAGAACCACCCTGTTTGATGCAGATATGCTAACATATACTGGGGGAGGCAATTATAACACCACGTTATCTCCAAAATGGACTACTAGGAAAATCAACTGAAAACTCCATATGACCTGTGGAATGGAAAAGCCCCTAATTTGGACTGTCTAAACATTTTTGGAAGCAAAGCCTATGCACTCATCCCAAAAGAAAAATATACAAAATAAGATGCTCGCACAAAGGAAAGTGTACTTGTGGGGTACAGCAAATTTCAAAAGGGATAGAGATTTCTACACCGAGGTACAAAACAAGGTAGAAGTGTAATTGTCAATGAAACTTCAGCATGTTCAAAATTTCATGAATTCACACAAACACTTCAAACTGAGGCAAATGCCACATCAGTGTCACATGAAGATAGGCAACAAAGTGACACAAACATAGAAAATTACCAGAGACAATCCAAATACTGTAAAAGAAGAAAGCAGAACACTAGACGTTTCAATCAGGAAATCCTCCAGAAGCATTAAAACCAGAGCCAGATTCATGAGATGAGATGCAAAGACTTCCAACCCATGAAAAACAAAAGTGGATTAGAGCGTTTGACAAAACCACTTACAAGAAACAGGTTTATAGAACTGAGATCTGAAATGGGACACATATAAGTAGTAGTCGTTGAGTGGGGGTGTTGGAATACAATGTTCATATATTTTGTGTACAACTACAGATATATTCTTCAATCAGTAGATGGCAGTGTTTACATGTTAGTAGCTGCATCTATGGTTAACCTCTGTTTTTTTTAATAACAAAGTTTTCTGTTTCCTATTTGCAGAGAAATAAATAAACCCATGTGGACTGTCCAATGTTTGTTCTGTAGGACTCTAAACAGAATCTAACAAAAACATACATTTAATGGATATTATTACTGAATATAAAGCTCATTTATTTATGTTTGCAATTCAGCTTTAAGATCCTGCCATTTAGGGTGACAATAATTATCTCCTGGTGAATCTCCTAGAAACGTATTTGGTATTTAATTGTTAGCAGCTTATTTAGCGTGTTCCTGCAGTGAAAAACAACACAAAACAGTGGCAAAAAGAAAGTGTTATATAATAAATAAGTGAACAAATTATTTAAAAAAAATCTTATTGACTGGTGCTGATAAAGGATAAAAAAAACTTTAATTTCCCCATAATATGCAGCCAGGCAGAAAAACAAGGCACATTCAAGATTATCTGAAAAAATGCATACAAAACAGCCTGAAGAATTAATGGGAAAACGATTTATTTAAAACCAAGCTCACTAAAACTGTGTAAAAGTAAAGTTACAATCCACCGCCATACAGTATGGGAGCTGTACCAATCCATATTTCAATCAACCCCATACCACAGGAATTGCCTGGAGCAAACAAGACAAGCTGGGTGTTAGGGAAACTAAGGATAATGAAGGGGGCTCTGAAACTGACCAACAGGTGTCATGAGAACATGAGAAGGAGACTTTTAGCACTCATCCCTCTCAGCTTTTACATCTATTATCTTTTAAGATTCTATTCGCATACGTCCCACATATTCTGAGAGCAGAAAGAGGAAAACAATAGTATAAGGCAGCCTTTTTCAACCAGGGTGCCCAGAGTGCCTTCAGGTTTCTTCCAGGGTGCCTTGGCAAAATGCCTTAAAATTGTCCAAAACTTCTATACAAGCCAGTGGGTTGATCAAGCCTGCCTTTTAGTTACACAGAGACACAGGTTTTCATTGTGCACCATTAAAACCTTCCAGTCGCTGGCGTCATGACAACCAATGATGTCATCAGTCATATGGAGGACGTTGGGTGCCTGCATCAGCACTGGATTCACATTAGCTGAGTGATGGACAGAAACATTGCAATACTAGTCAGTACCAGTGCGCAAAGGTTTTGGGTGTCCCACATGTTGCTGCGTTATGTAAAATTATTAGTTTAGTTTTTTACATTTTAGCATGTTAAAGGGTGTCTTGACTGGCAACAGGTTGAGAAACACTGGTATAAGGTATACAGGCAAAGGACACATCCCTGCAATGGACCAAATTACCTAGGCCTCGAAGAATTTGCAAAAAATGAAAGGGGTCTCCAAGCTTTCCAAACATAGGGCCAGTTCACTGTCTCAGGCTTGGGGGTGGGGCAGATTGAGTCCAGTGGGGGGGGGTAGAAAATACCCTGGGAGTAAATTACATAGTGCCTGTAGTCAGTAGGAGGAGCAATAGTGCCCCGTCATTGGTGTCAGTGGGTGGAATAGTTCCCCATCATTGGTGTCAGTGGGAGGAGTAGTGCCCCATCATTGGTGTCAGTGGGAGGAATAGTGCCCCATCATTGGTGTCAGTGGGAATAGTGCCCCATCATTGGTGTCAGTGGGAGGAATAGTGCACCATCATTGGTGTCAGTGGGAGGAATAGTGTCCCATCATTGGTGTCAGTGGGAGGAATAGTGCCCCATCATTGGTGTCAGTGGGAGGAATAGTGCCTCATCATTGGTGTCAGTGGGAGGAATAGTGCCCCATCATTGGTGTCAGTGGAAGGAATAGTGCCACTTCGTTGGTGTCAGTGGGAGGAATAGTGCCCCATCATTGGTGTCAGTGGGAGGAATAGTGCCCCATCATTGGAGTCAGTGGGAGGAATAGTGTCCCATTATTGGAGTTAGTGGGAGGAATAGTGCCCTATTATTGGTATTGGGGGAGAACGGATTCCCCACTGTTGGTGACAGTGGTTGGAATAGTGCCTTTTGTCAGTGGAAGGAATAGTGCCACAGGGGCAGAAAAAAAATGTCTGGCAAAGGGATGCATTCAGACTGCAGTTTGGAGACGATTAAACCCACAAGTGATTTCTTTTCTACACTATGTTTTCTATATACCAGCTTTCTAAACTAACAGTTTAACTTGTTCAGTAGTTGGGTGTACAATTTTTGCAGTATAACACTTCTAGTAACTAAATAATACATTTCTTTATATAAGTCTATACATCAGACCAAAAAGAGGGACAAATACAGAGTAAAAAGCAACAGAGGGATTTGGCTGCGAAAGAAGGACAGTCCCTCCAATTCAGGGACAGTCTGGAGCAATGCATTCTCCACTGACCACAGTTAAATGAATTGGGGATATTATGGTACCATGTGAAACCGCCTTATAAAGCATTAGACTTTGGTACTACTTTTACAGTTTGATTCTTCTCCCGTCAGTAGGAGACCTAGAATATCTGGTTTCATACACACAGGGCTATAGGAATTGTTACAGAATAAAAAAATAAATAAATTAGAGACACATAGGTTGAACTGGATAGACCCGTATCTATTTTCAGCTTAACATTTTTTTAAACTTTACATTTTTTTTTTATAAATACACTCCTTAAAGTGTACGTATAGCCACAATCTTTTTGGTCTCCCATCAAAGAGATTTCACTTCTTGTCCCAGAGATATAGCAGAAAGTTCATCCTGGTTGGCACACCTATGCACTATAGGAACGCACCAGGAACTGAATTTCTTGGTGGACCATAGCTCACCAACGGTATACATTTGATGGTGGATGCTTATATGGTTACCATTGTTTCGGGCAGGACTTTAATAGCCAATGTGACCATTCATTCATCCAGTGTGGAATTCCATTGCCTGTAAACACAACTTTCTTATCACTCATTTATGGTTTTATATTATTTCAAAGACTACCAACTTACCTTGTATTGAATTCAAGCAATGAACATAATACCAACATCACTAAACTGTCAGTTACTGATCAAGCCCATGGATCCATATTTGTACTGTTGTGATAACCTATTATTTGACATTGTGATTGCTCGCTGTTATGTACTAGTGAGAACTGAACATTTAGCTGATCTATATTCATGGATGAAGAATAACTTTACAATGCTGTATAATTATCTGTGATTGTTGGCATATAAACTCTTTTTGCAAGTTTATTTCATTGATCGAATGAACTATAATACCATTTGTGGCTTATATCTACAAAAGTAGATTCAGTATTTCTTCTCTGTGGAGAATTAATAATGCACTTTGGTGAATTATGTAGCTACTACTCTGGGTATCTATATGACATGGCATACTGTATTTATTGACAGACCATGATTTATGGATATAAACACACATTTTCACAGGAAAACATATGGAGTATGTTTCGGTATTTTCATATAAAAAAGATGTTTCCATATTTTTCACTTATGGGTGTAATACCCCTTTAGCTTTATTTATTTAATAACCCTTAAGTCATTAAATTCTTTAAAAGCATGTCATCTGTTGATAATGTGTATATATATATATATATATATATATATATATATATATAGTGGGGCAAAAAAGTATTTAGTCAGCCACCAATTGTGCAAGTTCTCCCACTTAAAAAGATGAGAGAGGCCTGTAATTGGCATCATAGGTAGACCTCAGCTATGAGAAACAAAATGAGAAAAAAAATCCAGACAATCACATTGGCTGATTTGGAAAGAATTTATTTGCAAATTATGGTGGAAAATAAGTATTTGGTCACCTACAAACAAGCAAGATTTCTGGCTCTCACAGACCTGTACCTTCTTCTTTAAGAGGCTCCTCTGTCCTGCACTCATTACCTGTATCAATGGCACCTGTTTGATCTTGTTATCAGTATAAAAGACACCTGTCCACAACCTCAAACAGACACACTCCAAACTCCACTATGGTGAAGACCAAAGAGCTGTCGAAGGACACCAGAAACAAAATTGTAGACCTGCACCAGGCTGGGAAGACTGAATCTGCAATAGGCAAGCAGCTTGGTGTGAATAAATCAACTGTGGGAGCAATAATTAGAAAATGGAAGGCATACAAGACCACTGATAATCTCCCTCGATCTGAAGCTCCACGCAAGATCTCACCCCGTGGGGTCAAAATGATCACAAGAACGGTGAGCAAAAATCCCAGGACCACACGGGGGGACCTAGTGAATGACCTGCAGAGAGCTGGGACCAACGTAACAAAGGCTACCATCAGTAACGCACTACGCCGTCAGGGGCATTGAAGATAAAACGTGGCTGGGTCTTACAACATGACAATGATCCCAAACATACCGCCCGGGCAACGAAGGAGCTGCTTCATAAGAAGCATTTCAAGGTCCTGGAGTGGCCTAGCCAGTCTCCAGATCTCAACCCCATAGAAAACCTTTGGAGGGAGTTGAAAGTCCGTGTTGCCCAGCGACAGCCCCAAAACATCACTGCTCTAGAGGAGATCTGCATGGAGGAATGGGCCAACATACCAGCAACAGTGTGTGCCAACCTTGTGAAGACTTACAGGAAACGTTTGACCTCTGTCATTGCCAACAAAGGATATATAACAAAGTATTGAGATGAACTTTTGATATTGACCAAATACTTACTTTCCACCATAATTTGCAAATAAATTCTTTCCAAATCAGCCAATGTGATTGTCTGGATTTTTTTTCTCATTTTGTCTCTCATAGTTGAGGTCTACCTATGATGCCAATTACAGGCCTCTCTCATCTTTTTAAGTGGGAGAACTTGCACAATTGGTGGCTGACTAAATACTTTTTTGCCCCACTGTATATATATATCTTAAGACAAAAAAAATTACCCAGTTTAGGCAAACCCCCAGCCTCATCCCAATTCATAGGTCTTTATTTCTGTCTGTATCCCTAATGTTGGTGAATTTCTACCACTTCCTCTCTTGATGACACAAGAGAAAGAAAAGGGAATCTACTCAGAGACAAAGTCAGTAACAAGAACATGACATAAAAGGATGAGAGACTGCTGACCATTGGTGTTGTCGCTGTAGTCCAAGTTTATTCCATACAGCAACCCACCATAGGACTGATCCTCTAACAATTTTCACCAATAGAGCTTAATTATAGACCGTATTGAGTAAAATACATTCGATATTGTGATCCTATGGCAGGGACAGTTAGTATTTTGATTGTGGTTTTGCAATGAAACCTGGACTATAATGGTGGCATTGGTGTGCAGAAGTCTGCCTTCCTGTGGTGTGGTACAAGTGTGGGCAGCTCTGATAGTTTTCTGGCACCCAGCACTCAAGTGGCAGTGGGAAGAATTGACTTTGAAGCAGAGACAAATGGGTTATGTCATCATGACCTAAAAGGGTTGATTTGTAAAAGACAAAAAGGCTATTTTCCTACGGAAGTTGCACATTGCAAGGGGATTTTCCCCAGAGGTTAGTGAAATGTGCTGAAATTTAATTTTGCAAAGAATACCCAATCATGTGCAAGGAAAAAAAAAAGCTGTTTTGCTTGCACAAGATTGGAAGATGGATCAAGTTCCCCTCATTCACTAAGCTATGAATATGTTTCCTTGCAAAATGCAACTTCCCTAACAAAAAAGTCTGGCTGAAGTTCTACTCTATCTTGACTATTAAAACTCACCTCTTCTTCTCGATGGTACTCAGAGATGAGGTTGAAAGGCACCGTGTAGAGGGTACTGGACATTACACCAAAGAGGGAACATAAGACCAGCGTAGAGTAAACATTGGGGAACAGTCCAATAAACCCGGTTCCTAGTCCAAAGAGCAGATATCCAACAAAGTACAGGCCCTTTAGCCCAATATAGGGTAAAAGTGCTTTCTGGAGATCTGTAAGAAAAAAACAAAAAAAACAAAAGAGGTGAAATGAAAAAAGGTGGCCAGAACTAAGTATGACTTTTAAATGGGATTTTTAACATGTTGTTAATGTTTATTAAAGGGTTAGTTTATCTTTACCGAAAAAAAACAAAAAACCTTGCCTATGAAGATAAGGGATGTCTTACCTGCATCCCTTACAAAGTGAGCAGCTTACACCAAAATTTAATAATGCTCTTTCTAAAGGTGTAGGCCAATTACAGTGCTCAGCATAAATGAGTACACCCCAACAGATTTGTCAGAAAGCCTTAACTTTCCTTTCAGAATCAACATTTTCTATGGGGCACTATACTACAAAATACTCCCACAACTGCGGGACATTGATTGCAAAGATTTGTTAATTTGCACACACACAAGAGTATTTTTCCTAACAAATTCATAGAAGACCATGTTGCAAAAATGGATACACCCCAATGAAAGTCTTAGGAGCAAAGTTAAATTTTAGACAACAAAATCCTAATTAACCACTTGGCTACCGGCCACTTATACCCCCTTTGTGACCAGGCCAAATGTTCAGCTTTCAGCGCTCTCACACTTTGAATGACAATTGCGCGGTCAAGCAACATTGTACCCATATGATATTTTTATAATCTTTTTCACACACATAGAGATTTCTTTTGTGGTATTTAATTGCCACTGGGTGTTTGCTCTTTTTTTGTTTACAGTGAAAAAAATAAAACAATTTCTTTGTTTCTATTAAAAAATTTTGCAAACAGGTAATTTTTCTCCTTGACTGATGTGCGTTGATGAGGCTGCACTGATACGCAGCCCTGATGGGCACTGATCGGCAGCACTGATGGAAACTGAGGTGGCACGGATAGGCAGCACTGATGGGCACTGACAAGCTGTACTGATGAGGAGGCACTGATGAGGCGGCACTGGTGGGCATTGATAAGGAGGCACTGATTATGTTGCACTGATATGCAGCACTGATATGCAGCAATGATGATATGTGGTACTGATGGGTGGCGCTGACTGGCGACACTGACGGGCGCAACTGCTGGGTGGCACTGGTGGGTGGCACTGCTGAGCGCGGATGATCAGTGCTGATCTGCTCTGTGACAGTTGCCGGTTATCGGCAGTACTTTCCTCATGCTGTGACAGCGTGAGGAAAGTGCAGCTGATAACCGACAACTCTGTGATCTGCTGTGTCATTGCTGTGTCATTGAACACCAGGTACCAGGTGTGACTACATATGAGTCAGAAATAGTAATGGGCCAAACACCCCGTTTGGTTTGCGGTTGAACATCCGAACCCAACGAAAGTTCGACCGCAAACTTCTAACCGGGACAATTCACCAAGCGGCATCTCACTGCATCCGAGTATGCAGTAAGATATCCCACAGCATTTTTCAAGTTATTTCAAGTCCTGAAGTATTTTTAGCAGTGAAAGTATGCTTTAATGGTGCAGCTGTCAGCGAGGTTCCCCACTGACAGCTAAATGTAATAAGAATTTCTGGCAATTAAAAATGTTGGCAAAAAAAGTGGTGTGGGGGTCCCCCCCATCCATACCAAGCCCTTCAGGTCTGGTATGGAATTTGAGGGGACCCCCACGCCAAAATGAAAAAAGAAAAAAAATTTCATGAAGGTCCCCCCAAAATACTTGCCAGACCCTTATCTGAGCATGCAGCTTGGCAGGTCGGAAAATGCAAGCAAGCACCCCCCCATCCTGAACCATACCAGGCCACATACCCTCAACATTTGGATTGCCCCCCAAAGCACCTTGTCCTCATGATGATATGGACAAGGGCCTCTTCCCACAATTTTGGCCAGTGGTTGTGTAAGTCTGCGGGTCAGGGTTTAACAAGGGGGCCCCCAGATCCTGTCGCCCCCCCTCATGTGAATGAGTATGGGGTACATGGGATCGCTACTCATTCACAGAAAAAAAGAAAAGTGTAGTGTAAAAAATGACAGAAGACAGTCTTTGACAAGTCCTTCATAAAAAACAAAAATAAAAAAAAAGTCCCTCAAAGTAGATCCAACATCAATCATGATTCCCACTGTCACTGGCGACCTGAAAAAAGAAAAAAAAGGGTGTACTCTTAATGTTGGCTCCCACCGTTTGACAGCTGTACCAGCTTGAAAGTTCTTAATTAACTAAGGGGCAGGGCCACCCCGTGAGGTCAGCCAGTGACCCCACCCCCTTGTGACATCATGTGCTGTGATTGGCCAAAGCATTGCACCTGATCAGTGGTCAATCACAATGCACTGTCAGAGCGCAGTGCATTGTGGGGTGTGGCAGGCGAACAGCCCGCCAAATGCCCTTACTGTTCATGTGTTCGATGGACACATAAATGGCCGATAACATCAAGCCCAACACTAGTCAGAATACTGTAGCAAAAATGATACAAAAGTTTAACAATGATGGAACTGCAACCATCTCACACAGACGTCCAGACCGTTCATGTAAGTGAACACCTCGTCAGGAGCGTCTTCTGATGAGAAGGATTGAAGAAAATCACCATGCAAGTTCACTGCAGTTAGTTAAAGAAGTAGAAAGCAAAACTGGGGTGATTGTTTCCTGTGACACAATACGGTGTACACTGCAGAGGAATGGCAAACATGGGTGTCATCCACAAAGGAAGCCTCTCCTAAAGCCCATGCACAGAAAAGGCCACCTAGAATTTCTTGAGGCGCATGCTGAAAAAGAAGACGTCTACTGGGACTCTGTACTCTGGAGTGATGAGAACAAGAGAAATGTTTTTGGAACTGATGGCTTCAAAACTGTTTGGCATTGCAAAGGTGAAGAGTAAAAAGTAAAATACATGGTGCCTACAGTGAAACATGGTGGTGGCAGTGTTCTTCTGTGGGGCTGCATGAGTGCTGCTGGTCTCGAGGAGCTGCATTTCATTGATGGTATCATGAATTCACAGATGCACTGCTCTACACTGGAAAGAGAAGATGCTACCATCACTCCATGGCCTTGGTCGTCGTGCACTTTTCCAACATAACAATCATCCAAAACACACATCTAAGGCCACTGTTGCTTTTCTGAACAGAGTGAAAGTGATTCAGTGGCCAAATATGTCTCCTGATCTGAAACCAATTGAATATTAATGGGGAATTCTGAAGAGACAAGTGGAGCATCACTCTCCTTCCAGCATCCAGGCTATAAAAGAGGTCATTCTTGAACAATGGAAAAAGATAGATGTCGCTAACTTGCTCATTCCATGCCTAGAAGACTTGGTGCTGTCCTTACAAATCTCATACAAAACAATAGATGTAGTAGTTTTTGTTGTGGGGTGTATTCATTTTTGCATTAACAAATTTGAGTAAAACTGAATATTTTGTAATTGAAGTTACATTATAAACCTTAATTTCATGTAATGAGCTAAACAAATGTTCTAGAAAACGCAGTTTTGTCATAATTTTGGAAATTGTTCTTGTGTTCATTGAGATATTGATTAAAATCTTACTTTTCAAATGGGGAGTACTCATTTATGCTGAATACTGTATGTACCTCTCAAAGCCTGGCAAAAAAAAAAATGCTCATTGGCTAGTTCCCTTTAGAAGTCACTCTTTGAAAGGAGTATGCGGCCTGCTATGGCAGCTGTTTTGGGGCCAGTTCACAGCACAGAATTGAAGTCCAGATGCATTTCTGCATGCTCATTGACATGTATTTTTGATGCGTTTAACATCCTAACAACTAGTGACTCATCACTGCTGTCAGCAGCAGGGAGGAGTCATTGGTTGTTAAGAATCCAGCACCCGCTGGCATCCTAACATCGATGAGACATTGGTTGTTAAGGAGCTGGCACCCGCAAGCCTCTCAACAATGATGAGTCATCCCTGCTGTCAAAGGGGATTCCCCATAAGGTCCCCTTCAAAATCCATACCAGACCCAAAGGGCCTGTTATGTGTCATGCCATTTTTGGAAGGTGGCAGTTCCTAAACAACCGATGGCTCATCCCTAATGCTGACAATAGGGATGACTCCTCATTGTTAACAATCCAGCACCTGCTGGCTTCCAAACAACCAATGACTCATCCCTGCTGCTGACAGCAGGGATGAGTCACTGGTTGTCAGGATGCCAACGGGTGCCGCCTCTTAACAACCAACAGAAATCGCAGACAAAATTGCATTCCAGTGTGTTTTTGATACATTTTGCTGCATCCCAATACAGTTCAGTGCTGAAAAAAAAAATGCAGCATGTTCTAATTTTTTTGACAGCACTGGAACACACTGTGCTGGTGTGAACTATGCCATTGGAACTCATATAACTTACTGTCCCTGTGTTCTTGATGCAGGAAAAAAAACACACACACACACTGAACTGCATCTAGTGTGCTGAACTGGCCCTTAATATGACAGAAGCTGCAGGACTGGAAAGTGTCTTGCAAAAGGGCATTGGGAAAAGCTATAACACAGTGAGAGGCGTATACAGTAATTAACTTTTATTCCAATAGTTTTAATTGCCTATTAAAAACCCTTGCTGCTCAAACAGTTCAGACATTGGTATATACCAGCATCTCACGGAAGTCAGTACACCCCTCACATTTTTGTAAATGTTTTATTATATTTTTTCATGTGACAACACTGAAGAAATGACACTTTGCTACAATGTGACGTAGTGAGTGTACAGCTTGTATAACAGTGTAAATTTGCTGTCCCCTCAAAATGACTCAACATGCAGCCATTAACGTCTAAACCGCTGGCAACAAAAGTCAGTACACCCCTAAGTGAAAATGTCCAAATTTGGCCCAATTAGCCATTTTCCCTCCCCGGTGTCATGTGACTCGTTAGTGTTACAAGGTCTCAGGTGTGAATGGGGAGCAAGTGTGTTAAATTTGGTGTTATCGCTCTCACTCTCTCATACTGGTCACTGGAAGTTCAACATGGCACCTCATGACAAAGAACTCTCTGAGGATCTGAAAAAAAGAATTGTTGCTCTACATAAAGATGACCTAGGCTATAAGAAGATTGCCAAGACCCTGAAACTGAGCTGCAGCACGGTGGCCAAAACCATACAGCGGTTTAACAGGACAGGCTCCACTCAAAACAGGCCTCGTCATGGTCAACCAAAGGAGTTGAGTGCACGTGCTCAGCATCATATCCAGAGGTTGTCTTTGGGCCAATGAGTGCTGCCAGCATTGCTGCAGAGGTTGAAGGGATGGGGGGGTCAGCGTGTCAGTGCTCAGACCATATGCCGCACAAATTGGTCTGCATGGCTGTCGTCCCAGAAGGAAGCCTCTTCTAAAGATGATGCACAAGAAAGCCCAAAAACAGTTTGCTGAAGACAAACAGACTAAGGACATGGATTACTGGAACTATTTCCGGTGGTCTGATGACACCAAGATAAACTTATTTGGTTCAGATGGTGTCAAGCGTGTGTGGCGGCAACCAGGTGAGGAGTACAAAGACAAGTGTGTCTTGCCTACAGTCAAGCATGGTGGTGGGAGTGTCATGGTCTGGGGCTGCATGAGTGCTGCCAGTACTGGGGAGCTTCAGTTCATTGAGGGAACCATGAATGCCAACATGTACTGTGACATACTGAAGCAGAGCATGATTCCCTCCCTTTGGAGACTGGGCCCCAAGTCACTATTCCAACATGATAATGACTCAAAACACACCTCCAAGAGGGCCATTGCCTTGCTAAAGAAGCTGAGGGTAAAGGTGATGGACTGGCCAAGCATATCTCCAGACCTAAACCCTATTGAGCTTCTGTGGGGAATCCTCAAACGGAAGGTGGAAGAGTGCAAGGTCCCTAACATCCACCAGCTCTGTGATGTTGTCATGGAGGAGCGGAAGAGGACTCCAGTGGCAACCTGTGAAGTTCTGGTGAACTCCATGCCCAACAGGGTTAAGGTAGTGCTGGAAAATAATGGTGGCCACACAAAATATTGACACTTTGTCCCAATTTTGACATTTTCTTTTAGGGGTGTACTCACTTATGTTGCCAGCGGTTTAGACATTAATGGCTGTGTGTTGAGTTATTTTGAGGGGACAGCAAATGTACACTGTTATACAAGCTGTACACTCACTACTTTACATTTTAGCAAAGTGTCATTTCTTCAGTGTTGTCACATGAAAAGATAGAATAAAATATTTACAAAAATGTGAGGGGTGGACTCACTTCTGTGAGATTTTATATATATATATATATATATATATATATATATATCACATACATACATACATATATACACTAAGCATACCATCATTACATGCAGTTGATAATATAGTATTTGTGACATCAATTGCACCAAGATAAGGGTTTCTCCCAATACTGGATGCATGACAACTGCAGCATTCATTTAAAAATTAAAGTCTTGATCTTGATTTAAATTCAAGGAAGTCCCTTTAAAACTTCTGAGGTTGTGTATTTTGCCATGTATTTTCTTATGACCTCTGACAGTGTATGTAAGCTGGGCTGTTCTGTCCTGGAAGTACAGCAGGCAATCATAGGTTCACTTTAAGCAAACTCAGCCCAGAATCAATCAACTCTCTCCAGTCAAGATGGATCATTGCTCCGATGGAGATTAAAAGCTTTCTTTCAGTCCAAGTCAAGATCAAAGAGTGTGTTCTGTAGGATATATACACTGAAATGGACTTCAAAAAAACACAACAAAAAATTCAAGGACAATAAAGGACCGTAAAGGACACTGAACGTTTTCATCAGTTGCGAATGTAGGTGTTAAACCTGAACTATTCATTTATTTCAGATCTTCTAATGAAAATTAATAGCCGTTGTTGCTCATTTCTGTGATTGGTGTTGGTTTGAAATTTTATTAACAGGCCACCTTTAGTGCTGGAACCCAATTAACAATGAATTGCATTTGCTTTTGTTAAACATGTGAAAGAATTACTTTAACCATTTCCATACCGGGCTCTTTTATCCCCTTCCTGCCCAGGCCATTTTTCACGTTTCAGCGCTGTCACACTTTGAATGACAATTGCGCGGTCATACAACATTGTACCCAAACTAAAATGTTATCATTTTCTTCACACAACTAGAGCTTTCTTTTGCTGGTATTTAATCACCGCCTGGGTTTTTATTTTTTGCTAAATTAACAAAAAAAGACCGAAAATTTAAAAAAAAAACACATTTTTCTTTGTTTCTATTATAAAAGTTTGCAAATAAATAATTGTTCTTCATAAATTTAGGCCAAGATGTATTCTGATACACGTCTTTAGTGAAAATAACCCCTGCATGGCTCTGCAGGGGCGCAAACTGCGCATGAAGGGATCTGCATGGGCGCAAAGAACGCTGAAGGATTTTGCCGGCCGCTATCTGCCCATAGGCTGGGAGGGAAATGGTTAAGCAGAAGGAAAGACGACACAAAACCCCACATTGTAATTGTTGCTTCCCCATTGCCAACACTCCATGCATACATCTTCTTAAAATTCCAATCTAATTGTAAACCGGTCACATCACCACAAAGTTGCAGCTAATCTGTGTGGTTAACAGTGCTGAAGAATCTTATAGAATTCTGACGTCATCCCTCCGACATCCATAGGTCCAAGGTGCTTTTGGCGAGAGTTCACACCCACCAGCTGCACCAGCAACAGAGAAAGTTAAAAGGATCAGAGTCCAATGATGTCTCCTGTAAGAGAACCAGCCACCTGCACTATGCTATCACATAGGGGATTTCTCAGCCCCCCCTGTGATAGCAATAAATTTAATTTAAAAAAAGAAAAAAAACATTTAAAGTGATTCTGAAGTTTTTTTAAATAAACAAACATGTCATACTTACCTGCTCTGTGTAATGGTTTTGCACAGGGCAGCCCCAATCCCCCTCTTCTCAGGTCCCCCAACAGCGCTCCTGGGTCCACCCCCCTTCTGAGTGCCCCTTAGCAAGCCGATTGCAATGAGGGCACGCATGCATGTTTGATCCTGAGCTGCACTCCCTGTATCCATAGACACACAAAGCATGGCTCAACCCCTCCCCTGCGCTCTCTTCGGAGGCTGTGATTGACAGCAGCAGCCACCTTGGCCAATTACGAGAGAGAGAGAGCTGCCGCTCTTGTGCACAACACTGGATCGAGATGGGGCTCAGGTAAGCATTTGAGATTGGGAGCTGCGGGGAGCACAACACAGGTGTTTTACCTTAATGCAGACAATGCATTAAAAAGGTAAAAAAAGATCTGCCTTTAAAACCACTTCAAAAAATTAAAGTTTAATAAAGCAAATTTTAAAAAGGCACAGAACAATTTAAGAGACCCTGCATCCATATACATATGAAAGCAAAACACTTGACTCGGGTGTGCATGAAATGTTCTACTTTAATGCACTTTAAAAAAAAAAACTGCCCCCTAGTTGCACATTGTAAGTTATAAACAAGAAAAGTTGTATATGGCGTTCTATGTAAGAGCTTGCCCTAAAGAAGAGCCTAGAAAAGGTCATTTTTTTAAATATATATTTTTTAAGTATGCTGTGTGAATGGAAACACACACAGTCTGTGTGTGTGTGTGTGTGTGTGGGGGGGGGGGGGGGGGGGGCTTCCTCAAATTTGACTGCAAAAAACTGGACATACAAAAACTGGAAATACACTTCATTTGTGCACTCCTTCAAAACCAGTTTAATTCAATTAAATAAATAAATTAAAACATGTTTTCTTTGTTTTTTACATCTGAAGATAGAACGATGCTAATTGACATACAGTAAAAATTGGTGTGAAATACTTACAGGAGTATAATGAAGATGAGATGGCATTGATGCACATGCCCCAGCAGCCAACCTCTACCCCCCTCTCGTAGATGAGGTAAGCAGTAGAGTTATGAGGTGCGTATGGGTTTCCATGGTAAACGATCTGAAAGTTAACAATGTTGGATCAATTGACTTTTATTCCGATACACTTTCACTTAAAGGCAGATAACGTTTATGAAAATAAATACCTAAAATCTACCTTTTATCAGCCTCTGACCCCTCTTGATAGAAACCGTGATCGGTGAAGAAAATCTATCCCAGCTGATCGACTTAAAAAACATAAAAAAAAATCCCTAATTGGACTATAAACAACAAGCCCTCTTTATGGCCTGGATCATATCTATGTGACTTTGCATGCCACGTTTGCACAGTCACAGCAGCCCGTTCATTTGAATGGCCTTCTGTGTATTCCATTATTGAAGGAACAAGGTCCCTGCACCTTTTTAGGCACTAAATTTTATATGCGGAACCTAGCCTAATGTCTGTATGCACCCTTATGTTCTCTGGGTCTCTCAGTGTGCAGTGCGGGAGGTCAGGCAGACAGAGGGGCAGGGTCTGTTAAACTTCAAGAGACACGGTTGCCAGACTATTAACAAAAATTATTCTGTAAGGTTATATGTGCTATTTCCCTGTAAAATCCTCCTTGTGTAGACATCCAAAAGCCCTGAGACTGCTGCTGGGCACCACGTTCTTGGACGCGATGTCAGCAACTCCAGCAAACTCAGAGCTATCACTCCACTCCTTCCCTGGCATTAAAATGTTATATAGTGAGATGAGGACTGGAGAAGCTGGTCCAGCACAGAGAATAATTAGACACTTCCAAAATAGGTGAGGACTTATGACATGTAAGGAGGGAGGGGGCTGTGCTAGGGAATTGACTCTTCCTGGAGTAACCAACAATATGAACAAACACAAAGGGGATTTTTAAGGTGCTTAAAAAGTTCCAAACATTGTACTAAAATTATACAAAACTTAATTACATATTTTCATGTAAAAAAAATTACATCACATTGGTAGTTAATGAAGTCTAAAACCAACAGAGCGCTCCATGTGGCTTAGATTTCACAATGCAACAATTCCCACTCGACGTGTTTTGCCAATTTTAGGCTTCTTCAGGAGACTTACAGATAATTGCATATAATTGCCACTAGGAGAAAATAAAATATAACAAATTTAATTAACAAAGATACAAAAAAAAGGTACAATATTAATCAATACATCCTAGACATACATAATTTACTACGTCTGCTTGATATAGGTTTTTATAGGGTTAACCTACCAGGGCTGTTCTTACCAGGTGTATCTTCATTAAAAAGTGTATAAGAGACAAGCATCCAGTCTCATATCCCCAGAGGAGTCCAAAATGAGCCAAAAGAGGGAAAGAAAGCTGCAACCCACCAATACGGACCTCCCTGCTAACAAACACATTAACTCCTCAATACAAAAAACTAAATAAATAAATACAAAAACAGGCCAAAAAGATGGAAACCTTGTGACAAATAGTGACCCAACATAGTGTGCCACCTCATGAGGGGACACATTGACATCCTCTCTGGATGGCCAAAGACCCCCCACACTTTCCCCTAGCCCCAAAAGAGGGGGGGAGGGGAAAATAAAAAATGTTAAAAATGTATGCAAAAAACATGAATATGTTTAAAAAATACACACAATCTCAAGAGGCATTAAATATCATTATACTTGTGCCTTAATACACATTTGGCATGCTAGACGCCCTCACCTGGTGAAATATCGAACGGCCCCCTGAGGTATACCCAAAAAACCACTAATAGCAATACAATGAGCTGCACTTAAACCATAACAAATCATATCAAACTACACTAGTCTTACATTTTGAATTCTTAATTTCTTAAATTGAGACAGCGTTCAGGGGTTCAATCCATACTGATTAACAGAAAAGCAGCATCAAGTCCATCTGTCTTAAAAGGGCTTGAAACTAATGGACTCCCCACTTTGCAGGGAAACCCCAATATATGGGTATTAAACCAGCAGGTGACCAAAGAAATTAAGCAAATAACATGGAAAGGGGGATTAACATCAAATTTGACACCAGGTCAAAAGGCAGCTGTGGCGAGTCTGAAACAATCATTAGATTGTTGTTAAACCATCTGACAAGGGTGGGAATCTGGTAGTGATGAATTCTGATGAGGAATGGTTCTAGACAAGAAATTGAGCAAATAACATGGAAAGGGGGATTAACATCAAATTTGACACCAGGTCAAAAGGCAGCAGTGGCGAGTCTGAAACACAATCATCAGATTGTTGTTAAACCATCTGACAAGGGCAGGAATCTGGTAATAATGAATTCTGATGGGGAAATGGTCCTAGACATCTTAAACAACCAGGAATGGTATAAAAAGATTTCTGCCACTTATGTTGATCAAGTAATCCTTAAATACAGAAGTTTAGTTAGTCAGGCTTACAATGAAGGCATCATGGATAAGAAGACCGGGGAATACTTGAATGTTAAATCTCAGAGGACACCTACGCTTTATACTTTATCCAAAATTCATAACAACCTGACCCACCCTCCTGGAACGCCTATAGTCTCAGGTAGAGGTTGTCTTACTGAACCTGCTAATCAATTAGTTGATGATTATCTGCGCCCACATGTTCAAGCTTTGATCTCTTATGTCAGGGATACAATGGACCTATTAAAGGACCCTGGATGGAATCTGTGTTCTAGTAGGTGCTTGGTTGGTGGCAATAGATGTTGAGGCCCTCTATAAATCAATCCCCCATTAATGGGGGGTTAGGGTTGTTGAGGGCTTTATCTCGGAATGAGTGGTTTCATCAGGCCAATACAACCAGTTCATTCTTGACCTCTTATGGTTTGTTTTGATGAACAACATCTTTATGTTTGGGCACTCCCACTACCTCCAGGTTCAGGGGGTGGAGATGGGGACACGGTGTGGCCCATCATACACCAAACTGTACCTGGGGGGGTGGGAGGGTGTAAGCATGAGCTTTTTTTCAGAGAAGACATTAAATTATACCTGAATAAGGTGTTAATTTGGTGTAGGTTTATTGATGATGTTTTCATGATTTAGACTGGTTCACTAGTTGAATTACAGACATTTATGTCGACTTTGAAGCAAACAGTTTTAACCTCAAATTTGTCACCAGGAGACAATCAGCTTTCTGGATGTCCAGATTTTTGTTGAGAAGGATGGCAGTTTAGGTTCTACCCTCTATAAAAAGCCATGTTCAAGGAATACCATTCTACATGCTACCAGTTCTTACCCAGCACCTCTGGTGTCTTGTATACCAAATAGCCAATACCTTCATCTTAAAAGGAATTGTACTGACCAGGGGGACTTTGAAATGGAGGCCAAGGCCCTTCAAAATCGATTAAGGGAAAGGGGTTATAGTAAATCATGTCTTAAAAAAAGCCTATCAAAGAGCTAATGCTCAGGATAGACAATCATTGATCCATGAAAAGAAAAACGTTATAACCAATACTCAGAATGTCAGGCTAATTACAAGATACTCCATGCAGCACAGAGAGGTTTGTCAAATATTGAATAAATATTGGTATCTATTAATGGCAGACAATACAGTATCAAAATATGTAAACAGATACCCGGAAATAACGTATAGGAGGTCTTCGTCACTTATACATTAATTGGTTCAGAGTCACTATTACAACAAACCCAAACTTAGATCTAAGAGTACTGGTACAGCCCCTTGTGGCAAATGCAATTTCTGCAGATTTATTCCTAAAGCACGTCAAATTATTTTACCTAATGGTCGTATATATACTCCAAGATTTTTTGCCAACTGTCAAATGTCTGGTATAGTGTTTCTTATGAGAAGCTAATGCAATGCTTTCTGTATAGGAAAAACTAAAAGATCCTTTTTTCAGAGAGTTCGCAACCATGTAGCATTCATTTCTAAAAAGAAAATGGAAACACCTATCAGTCAACATGTGGGCTTGTATCATGGATTTGACCTAGCTAAAATTCAGTTACATAGTTACATAGTTAGTCCGGCTGAAAGAAAGACAAAAGTCCATCCAGTTCGAACCATAAAAAAAAAAAAAAAAGGTATAATCCTATACCCATAGTTGATCCAGAGGAAGGCAAAAAAACCCAGCAAAGTATGACCCAATTTGCTCCTGCAGGGAAAAAAATCCCTTACTGATCCCAAGAGGCAAATCGGATATTCCCTGGATCAACTTTACCTATAAATGTTAGTATCCAGTTATATTCTGTGTATCTAAGAAAAAATCTAGGACTTTAAAGCAAATCCACTGAGCTGGTCAGAACCAACTCTTGAGGGAGTCTATTCCACATTTTTACAGCTCTCACTGTGAAGAAACCTTTCCGGGTTTTGAGATTAAATTTCTTTTCCTCCAGACGTAAAGAGTGCCCCCTTGTTCTCTGCGTTGACTTCAGGGTGAAAAGCTCTACACAGAACTACACAGTTCTTTGCTCTGGACCATATACTTCCCCATGAACATGGAGGAGATGTTGATAAACTCCTCTTACAGCGTGAAATGAAGTGGATATACACATTAGCTGTCAAAAAATTTCCTGGACTCAATTAATCCATAAGCTTCAAGCCCTTTTTATAGACAGATGGCCTTGATGCTGCTATTTTGTTAATCAGTATGGATTGAACCCCTGAACGCTGTCTCAATTTAAGAAATTAAGAATTTAAAATTTAAAACTAGTGTAGATTGATATGATTCATTATGGTTTAAGTACAGCTCATTGTATTGCTATTAGTTGTTTTTGTGGATATTTTCACCAGGTGAGGGTGTCTAGCATGCCAAATGTGTATCTATGCACAAGTATAATGAGATTTAATGTCTCTTGAAATTACATGCATATTTTAAACATATTCATGTTTCTGCATCCATTTTTTCCTTTTTCTTTTTCCCCCTTCCACCCCTATTTTGGCACTACGGGAGTCCTTGACAGCCATTGGGCGCCCATGGGTGCGATCCAGAGAGGATGCCAACATGTCCCCTCAAGAGGTGGTGCACTTTGTTGGGTCCCGATTGCTACAAGTTTTCCATCTTTTTGGCCTGTTGGTTCGCTAGCGAACCCTGCTGGTGAGGGCAGTGGTGGATGCTCCAAAATGGCGCTAAAGTGGTTCTGATTTTATTTTTTCTATTGGAATTTTAAGGGTTTACATAGGTTTGGTGAGGTCCTTCCCTTGGAGTAAATAGCTGGCGATATAAAACCCTGGATTGCTTGAGGCCAGTGAGTTCGCCCATGAGTTTATGAATTCTTCTTAACTTTTTGTGGTAGGAGTAGGACATTTTTTGCCTGATTAAATGTATATATAAATGTATGGCTTTTTTTTCTTTTTTTTTTGTATTGATCTATTTAGTTTGTTACATTGAGGGGTTGATGTGTTTGTTAGCAGGGAGGTCCATATTGGCAGGTTGCAGCTTTCTTTCCCTCTTTTGGCTCATTTTGGACTCCTCTGGGGATATGAGACTGGATGCGTGTCTCTTATGCTCTTTTTAATGAAGATACTCCTGGTAAGAACAGCCCTGGTAGGATAACCCTATAAAAACCTATATCAAGAAGGCGTAGTAAATTATGTATGTCTAGGATGTATTCATTATTTTTGTACCTTTTTTTGTATTTTTGTTAAATGTGTTTATTGTTATATTTTATTTTATCCTAGTGGCAATTATATGCAATTAGCTGTAAGTCTCCTGAAGAAGCCTAAAAATTTGACAAAACATGTCTAGTAGGAATTGTTGCATTTTGAAATCTAAGCCACATTGAGCGCTCTGTTGGTTTTAAGCTTCCTTAACTACTAATGTGATGTGATTTTTTTATATGACAAAATGTAATAAAGTTTTGTAGAATTTTAGAATTTTTGAGCACTTTAAAAATCCCCTTTGTGTTTGTGCATATTGTTGGTTTACTATATGGGATGTGGTGCTAACTGACCTCCAGCCCACCTGTGACAATATAGAAAAGATTCTTCCTGAAGTTGTCAGAATTTCTAGCAAGTTAAAATGCAAATTGAAAGTGAATATATAATTCCTTTAAGGAAAAAAAAAGCAGTTAAAATATTTGATTTTTCTGAGCTTTTACCTGCAACAAAGTTAAACCATGATCCTGGTGCCATTTTTTGTACAAATCTTGTAAAAGTGATTCAGGCAGCCTTACAGCCGTCCAATGATTTACAGAGCTGCAAAGGCCATGTGGAGGAGTGCAATAAGGGAGCAATGTTTTGTGAACCTCAGAAGGCCCCACTGTTAACATCAACTGTATACGGATTCCTATAAACTGGTTGCTGGGTGGAAACGCATGCACCTCCAAGTGCCTATCCACACAGCTAGTTATGGCCAAAGTACCTCATTATCCCAGAAAAGCCAGATGACTCTCTAATGGAATCATATCTCTCGTTGTCGTGTTGTGTTCTGCCCAGTCCCATTTCTCCTTGCATCTCTGTTTGAAAAGAAATATATAAATATATGATTGATTGGTGGCTTATAGGCCATCTGGGAGGCTAAGGGAGCAGGTAGGTCCAAGTCACAACAGGACCACGTGAGATCCAGGTTCCATAACAGAGGGCCTCAGGTCAGAATTTTACAAATCTTTAAAAAGCATCCACTAAGAGGTGTGAATGTGAAAAAGCAGTGAATGTGACTAAACATGCTTTCTGGTGCTTGTGTTTTAAACTACAACTACTGCTACACTAGCAGTGAATGTTTGGTGAATTTCACATACACTGCTTTATAATCATACCCCTTAGCCCTCATCCACACAGGACCAGCGGCGGACTGACCATTTGGAAACTCGGGCACTGACCTAGGGCCCGGGGTCAGTAGGGGGCCCCATGAGATGCCCCTGGTACCTTTTTCATAGGTTTTTTTGAGTTTGGGCAAGGACACAGGGGCCCCATGATCCCCTATTGCCCAGGGGCCCCATGAGGTGTCAGTCCGTCCCTGCACAGGATGTTAAAAAAAACTCTCCTAGAAGCTGTCCTCCTGGCAGGAGCATTTTGCAGAAAAAAAGCCTGATGCTTGCAAAAGTATCTAACGCTTTACAAGCAGTTAGTTGTGTTTACAAGCATCAAGCATTTGGGCATTAATTTCATTGGGCAGAATGATAATTTATTCTAGCCATTGAAATTAATTAACACTCAAGAACCAAAACTCGCCTAGCATTTTGATGCAATTAGCTGCATCAAGCGTTTTTTCTGCCAAAACGCAGCTGCTCCTGGATGCTCTGGCCCTGGGTTTTTTTCCGATGCTGGTAAACGCTACTGCCACTAAAAGCTGAAAAGTCTATGCATGCATGGACACTTGGGATAACAGAGGGACATTTGGAAGCACTAAAAAAAAAAGAGCCTCAAAAAGTGGCTGCAAAAATGCCCTGCATGCATGAGGCCTAAGTGTGTGGCAAGACACCTGGAGTTGACAGGAATCAATACGAGATGGTGTTATGTGGCTTGCAAGCCATGCAAATGCAGCCTTGGAGAAACAAATGAGGCTGATTGGAATAATTCAGAATTTTTATGGTTATAATACTATATTTATTGACATGCAAATTCTATATAAATGGAATTGTCTGGTTATATACAAATAAAAAGAATGAACTACAAAAATATAGCATGGTTCTGAAACAAACAACGAAGGAATGAAGAAATATAGAGAGAGTAAGCTCTGGGCTCCTTATACAGAAATCTGTGCCCGTCAGCAGCTAGCATGCTTTATTCAAAGCGGAGTTCCACTCGACCGATCAAAAAATAAAAGTCAGCAGCTAAAAAAACAGCCACTTACCTGTCCCTCGGTCCCGTGGTGTGTCCCCCGCAGCCCATTTCACCAGCCGTCCTGGATTCCAGGAGGCCGACATCTTCAGTGTAGGCACCCGGCTGTGATAGCTTGTGGCTTCACAGCCGGGTACCTACTGCGCATGCGCGAATAGCACTGTGCTTCATGAATGGTCCTGTAGTCTTCTGGGACCTGTCACGTGTCCCAAAAGACTACAGGGAGGGAGGACACTTTCCGTTTCCAATCGCCTAGGCAATCGGACCAGAGGTGGGAGCGGGTATCTGTCAAATTTGGGTACCCGCTCCCCCCCACTCCCCAAAGGTGCCAATCCTTAATGGGGAGCGGGGGAGCAGTCCTTAAGGTGGAACTTCCCCTTTTGGGTGGAGCTCTGCTTTAAGTGACAAGTCTTATGTTAAAGCAATCCTCTTGTGCCAGTTGTGCCATCTTCATCTGAAACCTCACAGCTTTGCATAAAGCCCCCTGCCACCACATTCTATTTTGAATACCCCCTGGTACAGAGGAACAGATGCATTTCTGTATGTAAACTAACAAGTTGAGTGTTTGTGATGCAGCATAATGTATTGGTGGCTAGACGGGATTAACATACACTATATATTGCCTTTACACACACATGAACATGGCATCCCAGTCATAGTCCGTAGGGTTCAATATTGAGTTGGCCCCTGCCATTTACAGCTATAACAGCTTCAACTCTTCTGGGAAGGCCGTCCACAAGGTTTAGGAGGGTGTCTATGGGAATGTATAATCAGATCTTGTGATCTGCTAAATAAATTTAAGAAATACAATATGGTAATTAGTGGATGGCCTGCACCTAACACATACTCATACCAGTGTGTCTAACCAGTAATAAATTTCAAAAATGTGCCGTACTCCACTTGTTAATGATATTATCAAATCATATAGTCACCTATATATACACATGTGTTTCTATTGACAATTAGTGCAATAAAGAATACAATATCGGCTATAAACATCCGCTGTAAAAAACAAAAGATGCCCATAGATACTTTTTCAGAAATACGTGTTCACTTGAAATAAATGAATTCAGTGCTTCTTAATTCACCTCTTGTGTGAAATAACTTAAAACTGCGTGCACCCCCTCCGGTTGTGCTCTCACCTCAAAAAATATGACCAAACCGTTAAGTGAGGTCAGAAAACGCTTGTGTCCCTTTAATTGGACCAAATATGGATGGGATGGTATCCTGATGAATGGGATCCCCTTCACTTCATCAATAGGTTCTCCTCCCACGGTGGTTTGTAAAAAGGAATAATCAGATCGTAGTGCTTTATCCTTAGATAACATTTTATTAATAATCTGTAGTGCACTCACATGATATCTGTATATAAACTGCTTTGTACAAAAAATGTATCCTCCTGAGTTTTGGCAGTGGTGAAAATCCTAAGTATACCAGCTGGTCAGTATGGAACCATTGACAATTGGCGACCCCCCTCTGAGGACGTGTTTGTACACGATACGCATCAGGAGGAGCCACATCACGCCGTGACATCACGCAGCCGGAGCAACATGGAGCTCCAGCGGCTATCTTTAATACCAGATGGTTAGTCCTGTCTGTTCTACCCTTTTTTTGATGGATCACAATAAAGTTGTTTATAACTACTACTACTACTACTACAAGTTTCCTTGTCCTTACCCCCTGGGGGAGCTCTTTAAACCAGCAGACCCACTACTCTAGGACGGATTGCCATACCCTGAGGGTTGATCTGCATATCCAGAGAGTTACTTCAGGTTGAATGCAAAGGAGCTATATAAGGATGAGGACCATCTTTACCAACCCCATAACATCTAACCTGATGATCCACCATCTCTGTGAGGGAAGTCCATCTACCTAATACCTGTCTGATGACATCTGGATTTTAACATAAGGCGCAATAATTATGCGCGTCCGGTGAGTGCGCATTACCTTTACCACTACTGCACTGATATCGGATCCAGAGTCATTAAGCACGAGAGTCACTTTATATACTGTTTACATTGGAACTTTTTGATATACCATTTCTGATTTTAGATTGAATTAATTAATTGGTGTTTATAGTGTTTTTATACGCAAAGTCCTTTGGACAATTCATTTATTTATTTATCCCAGCGCTGCACTTTGTCTATTATCTGTGTTTTAGGGTGCTATTGGTTACCTTTTTGTGCACAGCAGCTTTTTTAGTGTGTTTTATTTAAGGCGCTCGCACCTCCTTTATTTTATACTTTTCTACCAACATCACTTATTTTGGGTGGTTGGACTAGAGCTGGATGCGGTGTTACTAAGACTACTCCTCTCAGTGTAGAATTGTAGGATAATTATTATTATGCGGATAAGTATATAAATATGAGAATAAATATAAGTAATAAAATGTAATTCAATTTTAAAAAGTAAATTAAAATAAGAATAAAATAACAATATTAAAATTTATCAAGCAGATAAAGAAAAAAAAAGAAAAAAAGGGGGGAATATTTGAGTTTTATATCTATTGATTTTAAGATTACCACCTCTACATGTGAATTACTATTCATTAAAAATATTGTAGTTTTAAATTCTTATAAAATGAGTGAAAAATACACACTATACTCTATATATTACTGATAAAGTATGTTAAATCAAATTCCTTGTTGAGACCCAGTGGGAATTAATTTCATATATCCATTTTGATTACTTTTTGCTGAGTTCCCTGACTTTGTTGTCTCATCTCCAGTGGCTGATGTGTTTCTCTATACCCCAGAATTCTAATTGGGTAGCATCTTTATTATGTGTTGTGCGAAAATGTAGCGATAAATGGTGATATTTATATCCCCTATTGACATTGCAAACATGTTCTTTTATTCTTTCCTTCATAGCTCTTTTCGTTCTGCCAATATATATGAGATTGCAGGGACATTTTAGGGCATACACCACTCCTATGGTCTTACACGATATGAAATGTTTTATACTATATTCCTTCCCTGTCCTTGGATTGTAGAATGATGATCTTCTTTTGGGATTATTTTTAACTCGACTACAACTATAACATCTCCCACATGCATACAAACCGGTACCTTGAAATAAAGTGGGATGGTGTGTTGTGTTAGGGCAGGGGTGTCCAAACATTTTTCAAAGAGGGCTAGATTGGATGAAGTGAACATGGTGGAGGGCCGAACATTTTTCCGAACATTCTTTGAACCATTACAATTAAATGCAAATAAATTATTTTATGCCAAGTTAATTGCAAATGACATACTTTTCATTTCATAACATTAAGATCAACTGACAGCTGAGTTTTCACAATGTATTGAAAATAAATTTAAAAAAAACTTACCTACACTAATGTGAAGGGTGAAAAAGGTAGCTGGAGCTGAAGTCTCTGCTCGGCAGCCGGGAGGAGAAGAGAAACACACTTCATGCTGGAAGCCCAGCCCTGACGTCACCGCCCTCTGTCGCTCCCAGTGCGGCGCAGTCACGCATGCGCACTGCTCTCAAGCAGAAGACTGTCTGCCACAGAAGGGAGGGCTGTGCGACAGCCGCATTTACACAGACCAGGGAGGGCTGTTGGAGGGCCGTATTAAACTGACCCCGGGCCGTAAATGGCCCGCGGGCCGGACTTTGGACATGCCTGTGTTAGGGCACTCTATAACATTTTTGACCAACTCATCCCTTAAGTTAGGGGCTTTTTTTTATATATAAATTTTGGGTGTCATAGTATTGTTTTCAAGTGTTTTCATGTCTCAATATATTTCAATGTTTATTTATGATGTGCTCTACCGCTTTATATAGTGTGTTGTATTCTAATACAACCGATATGTTAAACTCTTCCTTATCAGTGAGTACCTTATCTTGTAATTGGGAGGTTCTATTAATTCCTCCTACTTTTATTCTCTCTTTTTCAATGTCTGCTGGTAGGTATCCTTTTTGTATAAATCTGTTTGCTATAACCTGACCTTGTGCTTCATAATCAGACATTTTAGTACAGTTTCTTTTCATGCGTATGAATTGCCCCCTGGGGATATTTGTGAGCCAAGGTTTAAAGTGACAGCCAGTTGCAGGGATATAACCATTTCTGTCAGTGTTCTTAAAATATGTTTTTGTATAGAAGTTATTAGTATCCTTAATTGTTTCTATATCCAAGTAATGTATGTTTTGGTTACTAATGTCCTAACTTAATTTGATGTCCTTATTACTTTCATTCAAAATTTGCAAAAATGCTTGCATCATGCATGTATCTCCCTGCCATATGATTATAAGATCATCTATAAATCTTCTATATAACATAATTTCCTCTTTGTTGCCATTGAATATCATCTATTCTTCCCATTGCGCCATTAATAAATTTGCTATACTGGGAGCAAATTTGGCTCCCATAGCCACTCCCATTATCTGTAAATAGTACTCTCCTTTGTACCAAAAGTAGTTGTGTTTAAGGCAGAATGCTAGACATTTGATGATAAACTTCTGATGCTGATGCGTAAGTGTGGAGTATTTTTTTAAAGCCCATTTTGCTGCTCGTATTGCCCCTTCATGATCTATGTTGGTATAGAGTGCTGAAACATCAGCTGTCCTCATAATAGTATTATGAGTAGGTTCTATGTTTGGAATAAGTTGTATAATATGATTGGTGTCTTTTAGGAATGCAGGAGTTTTTGTCACCAGTGGTTGTAGAGAACAATCCACATATTCTCCAATTCTTGCTGAGAGGGAGTCTTTTCCATTTATTATAGGTCTACCTGGAGGGTGTATGCTATCCTTGTGGAGTTTTGGAACCATGTATAATCACTTGTATTTTGCCAGCAGAGGGAACCAAGTATTTTTCTTCCTTTTTATTTAATATTCCTTTTCTACTCCCATATCTAACCAATTTTTCCAGTTCTTTTTTTATATATGTTAGTGGGGTTGCTATTCAGAATAGTATGTGTTCCTATCACTCAGCATGTTACCCCTAACTAGTTCATAATAATCTTTGGATAGTACAACTATCCCCCCACCTTTGCCTGCGGGGCAGATGACAACATCTTTCCTTTTATCCAATGCTTTTATACCTTTGTAAATTCTGGTTGAGTCTATGTTTTTTAATTTGAAGGTGATCAAGATCCTCTATTACTAATTTTTTAAACATGTTGATGTATCTGTTGTCTGTGGGGATCAGATTGAATATAGATTTATTCCTAAGTAATGTGTGATGTGCTGCCATTCCTTCATCATGTTGAGTGGAGGGTACATGTGGTGTTGGGCATAATGTGTTTTTATATTTAGATTCCTGACCAGTTTTTGGATATTTACATAAGTGTCAAACTTACTAAGACATTTCCTATGTGCAAATTTGAGTCCCTTGTCAAGAACTAGTATCTCTTCTTTAGTGAGTGGAACCCCACTTAAGTTGAAGATACCTGCTCCTATCATTCCCTTCTTTTTTTGTTGTTTTTCTTCTTCCACCTCTGTATCCTCTCTTACGGGTCTTTCCCTGTATTCTCCCCTCCCTTGAGCTGGATTTCACCCTAAAAAAGGGGGGTGTGGGATAGAGGATTGGGGATCTTCTTGTGCTAGGGATGAGTATCTGTTATGCATCAGTATTTGGTATGGTCTATATGGAGGTTTTCTAAATTGAGGTCTTTGGAGTTTGGGTTTTTGATACCCATAACCATAATTGTTATAAGGTGCATAATTGGTGTATGGTCCTGAATGTGTTCTGGGTGGGTAGCCTCTATATGAATGTTCATATTGGGGTCTGCCACCATATGGGGGATATTGTGGTGGTGTCCTGTATGAAGTATGTGGTGGTTTCCAATGATAATTGGCCTGTTTGAGTGTATATTCTTCATAATAGGCAGTTTTCCTTTTTTATGTGTCTCCTTTTTGAATGTGATGTTCTGGGGTTTTCAAACCCAAATTTGTGTTTTTTTTGGTGAATTTAAGGGTGTGTCTCTTTCTGGTGTAGATTCACCTGAATGTAATTTGTTGGCTAGTTTCACCTGCCATTTGAATACCTGTTTGTGTAAATATTATTGTTGTACTCTATTATACTTTTTCTTACTTCTATTTTCTGAATCTTTTTTCTGTATATTCTTTCTCAGTTCACTCAATCTGCCACACTCAGTTTGTTCTTTTAGTGGCTCAATTTTAGCTTTATATTCATTAATGAGTGCATCTAATTTTCACATTTCCTTTGTTTCCTTTTAGTGAGAAAATGTAAGTGTTCCAAGCCCTTCTCATTAAAAAAGCTATACCATTCTTGTATGTCCTCATCTTCTAATAATCCATCATTTATGGGTACTTCAAACCTTAATTTCTTGGGTACCATTTTATCTTTAATATATTTTTCCATGGTGACTAGGTCCCACCACATATTTGTTTTTTTTATCATCCATAATGTGACCTAATTTCCTAAATAAACCTGTAATATTTGTGTCTTTATTCTCTTCATTATTAAATACTGTATATCTTCTATATTGAAATCCCTTCTATCTACAAATGAAAATACTTCCATAGCTGCTACCAACAAGTGCATGAGCAAAATTCAAAACACAATATATAATCTGGTGAGCTGCAAAATAAATGTAAGAAATACAATATGGTAATTAGTGGATGGCCTGTGCCTAACACATACTCATACCAATGTGTCTAACTAGTAACAAATTAAAAAAATGTGCCGTGCTGCACTTGTTAATGATATTATCAAATCATATAGTCACTTATATATACACACGTGCTTCTATTGACAATTAGTGCAATAAAGAATACAAATATATCCGCTATATACATCCGCTATAAAAAACAGTGTCCATATACATATCAAAAGATGTCCATAGATACTTCTTCAGAAATACGTGTTCACTTGAAATAAATGAATTCAGTGCTTCTTAATTCACCTCTTGTGTGAAATAACTTAAAACTGCGTGCACCCCCTCCGGTTGGGCTCTCACCTCTAAAAATATGACCAAACCGTTAAGTGATGTCATATAACGCTTGTGTCCCTTTAATTGGACCAAATATGGATGGGATGGTATCCTGCTGAATGGAATCCCCTTCACTTCATCAATAGGTTCCCCTTCCACTGTGGTTTGTACAAAAGAGTAATCAGATCATAGTGCTTTGTCCTTAGATAATAAAAAAAGGTAGTGCACTCACATGATATCTGTATATAAACCACACACACACACATATATATATATATAAATATATATATTATTTTCTTATTTTTCTTCTTTAACCACTTGCCTACAAGGCACTTATACCCCCTTTGTGCCCAGGCCAATTTTCAGCTTTCAGCACTACCGCATTTTGAGTGACAATTGCGAGGCCATGCAACACTACACCCATATAACATTTTTATCATTTTTTTCACACAAATAGAGCTTTCTTTTGGTGGTATGTACTCCCCGCTGGGTGTTTTATTTTTTGCACTATAAACAAAAAAAAAAGAGCAAACATTTTGAAAAAAAAAGTTTTTCTTTGCTTCTATTATAAAATTTTGCACACAGGTAATTTTTCTCTTTCACTGATGTGCGTTGATGAGGCTGCACTGATAGGCAGCACTGATGGGCACTGATAGGCAGCACTGATGAGGGGGCACTGATGAGCTGGCACTGATATGCAACAATGATGGACTACGATAGGCAGCACTGATAGGCAGCACTGATGAGCTGGCACTGATATGCAACAGTGATGGGCACTGATGGGTGGCACTGAAAGGTGGCACTGATGGGTGGCACTAACTGGCAGCACTGCTGGGCACTGACTGGTGGCACTGCTGGGCAGCACTGATGGGCGGCACTGCTGGGCACTGGTGGGTGGCACTGATGGGTACTGCTCATCAGTGCCCTGATGATCGGTGCCGATCCGTCCTCTGACAAATGCTGGTTATCGGCAGTACTTTCCTCACACTGCGATACCGTGAGGAAAGTGCAGCCGATGACCGGTGATCTGCTGTATCACTGGACATGGTTGATCACGTGGTAAAAGTCCGGTGTGACTGACCTATTACCACATCACATGATCAACTGTGTCCGTAGGACACAGAGATCGCAGGGGCGTGCGGGAGAGCGCACCCTGGGAGGATATTATATGACACCCTCCCAGAACTGGCCAGCAGCAGTGAAACAGTCATTCGGCTATCTGCCGTCGGCAAGTTGTTAAATATATTGTTGTTGATGTTTTTCATTATTTGCCACTGCGACCTTTCAAATGGTCTTTGTTTTGTGAGTGGAGTTGCTGTATCCACATTTCCACTGTTCTTTTCCCTTTTTCTTTATGCTTTCTTTCCTTGTTTTTTTACTTTGTGCATGTGTTGCAATTTGCTGTTCTCTCTTCTGTTTTCTCAGGGTTGGTGGCCTTTAGGATCAGGATCGGGGGGCGCCGTGGCCTTTCCATCAGGGAGAGGCTTGACTTGCACTCTCCCTGGCCGCTCCCCTTCCTGACTCTGTCTTCCGTGTGGCACCGTGCGACCGGAGAGTGGACGTCGCGGCTAGCCTGGGCAGCAATAGGTCTGCCCATATGCATCTTATTATCATAGATGCTGATTGGCGCATTTCTAAGTCCAACTGGGGGTATATAAACACCACCTTGAGAGCTCATAAATTGCTTGTGCAGCCATGGGGACACACTGTCTAATCAGACCTGGTAAGTTATATACCTTTTGGAATCATTTTTTGAAACTTCTTGCTATACAAATAGCCTTATATGCCTCTGCCTGGACAATACCATCTGTGTCCGTTATAGGCTTATAACGCCAAAAGGTTTTCCGTTTTTGGAATTTGGATGCCAGATCATCACTTACCCATATTAAGTGTCTCCCGCCCCTTATTTACCCCTAGCAAGTGTTCCTATCCTCCCTACCTTCATCAATTTTTTGGTATATGTGTAGCATTACAATTTATTTACATTTTATTAATTTACACAGTACTACCTAGACTAATAATGGGGATCAGGTATCCCACTTGGTCGCCCCTTGGGCCCCTCTAGGAGATGAATAGAGCGATGGTTGTTTTTCTCTGTCCTTTTCTTTCTTTACTCCCAGAATGAGAGGATTGTGGAGTCATCGGCTACACTCATTTGACTAATTATTTTAATCTTGGTGGCTTTCTCACATCTTCTGCCCCCACCTGGGCTATGTAAGTGTAAAATTATGCTTCATGAGATTGTAATTAATTACACAGTGTTTTTTTTTGCTAGACCTATGTAAAGATTTGATACATAATGATATGTTTATCATAGGTGTCATGCTTTTGTAGCACTTCTGAAGAAGAGATTATGATTGGTCTCAAAACGCGTCAAGCGCAAATACATGGACGACTCATTTTCCTTCATCTACTGTAAAACCACGCTCAGTGATACCGCCATATTTTGTAACTTTATGCCCTTTTACAATACTGTATAACTAAAACATGTTTTTTTTTAAACTATTATTCTTTAGAACATTTTTGGTTTAATTTGTGCCTTAAAAGTGCATTGCCAAGAGGGTTTTTCCATGTGATTTTATACACCTGTGGCCATGGAGGTGATTGGAACACCTGAATCCAGTAATTTGGAGGGGTGTCCCAATACTTTTGGCAATATAGTGTATGTATAGGTTTCCAGTGACTAGTCCCCTTCAAAGAACCAGAAACTCTTAAGTTAAAGTAGAACTAAAGGCAAAATGTTTGTTTTTAATTTAGAATAGAACAAAGCAGGGTTGAAGACCCTGCAAGTATTTTTTTTCCAAATATTGTCCCATTGGAAAGATTTCCCTCCACTTCCTGTCCCATAGCCAAAACAGGAAGTGAGAAAATCCCTGATTGTCCCTAGAGTTAGCATCACCATGTATGATTTTCCTTCTATTCCTTTTCTGGTGACAATGCAAATTTTGCATTTTCTTTTACATCACTTTTGGTTCAACCGGTAACCAGGATGAATAGAGTGAGTGAATCTCAGTAAGGCTAGGTTCATGCCTATGCAGGTTGCGTTTGAGCCGTTTCTGCATTGCGTTGCATTTTTGACGAGTTTTTTTTTCTTGTTGCTAGGCAGATTTAAAATGCAAAATGCAGCAAAAATGCAGCAAAAACAAAATACATGCTTTTCTGCAGTGTTTCCATTGAAGTCTATAGAACCAAAATGCAATTTTTTGCATTAACAAAAGTCCCTGACCCTTTTCAAAAAACGCACCGGGTGAAAACGCGCAGATGTGAATATGTCCCATAGGAAAATCATGTTAAATGGACTGTACTGCATTTCTGCAAAATGCAAACCTAGTGAACCTAGGGTAAATGCACAGATGGCAATACAAATTTCAAAAGTGTTTGAATTCCTATCTGCTCTATCCAACAGTAAAAAGTTTTGCCTTTTGTTATATTTTAAAACTATATGATAGAATTCTACCATTTTAGCATTGCTCACAGGCAATTTTTGAGTAGTTGTGAAGTCCTGAACCTTACCTGCCCCATGTAATCTGTAAAGAACAACATGTTGGAAAGAAATGCTGTCCAGCCAATTAGGTGACTCACACACAAGTAACGGTAGTGAGATGGCATGGTTAGGAGAGCACGAATCAGAGACTTGAGGGTCATTCGTTTCTGCACCTGAAATGTAAAATATTAAATAAAATTTAAAAGAGCAAAACTTGAAAAGCAATTACAAGAAATATATACATTACTTAAATATTATACAGTATATCTGATAAGGAGAAATATACAGTGGGTAAGACAAGCATTGAACACATCAACATATTTTCAGTAAATATATTTGTAAAGGTGCTATTCACATGAAATTTTCACCACATGTCAGTAACAACCCATGCGACTCATACATACAAAGAAATCAAAGAAATAAGTTCAGAAATTAAAGTTATATCAAATAAAATGGAATTACACAGGGAAAAAGTATTGAACACACTAACTGAAATGTATTTAATACTTCATACAAAATCCTTTGTTGGTAATGACAGCTTCAAGACGCCTCCTTTATGGAGAAACTAGGTGCATGCATTGCTCAGGTGTGATTTTGGCCCATTCTTCCACACAAACAGTCTTCAAATTTTGAAAGTTCTGTGGTCCTCTTCTATGAACTCTGATTTTTAGTACTTTCCATAGATTTTCTATTGGATTCAAGTCAGGTGATTGGCTGGGCCATTCTAGCAGCTTTTTCTCTTTGAAACCAATTGAGAGTTTCCTTGGCTTTGTGTTTGGGATCATTGTCTTGCTGAAATGTCCACCCTCGTTTTATCTTCATCATTTTGGTAGATGGCAGCAGATTTTTATCAAGAATGCCTTGGTACATTTTTCCATTCATCATCCCTTCAATGACATGAAGTTTGCCAGTACCATATGCTTAAAAACAGCCCCACACCATGTTGTTCCCACCTCCAAACTTCACTGTTGGTATGGTGTTTTTGGGGTGATGTGCATAACGACTTGACTTCAAACATGGTGTGTATTATGGCATCCAAGAGTTAAATTTTGGTCTCATCTGACTAGACTATATTCTCCCAGTATTTCACAGGATTGTCTAACTGTTGTGCAGCAAACTTTAGACGAGCTTCAAAATGCTTTTTCTTCAGCAATGGAATCTTGAGTGGTGAGCGTGCATACAGGCCATCACAGTTAAGTGTATTACTTATGGTTTTCTTTGAAACAATTATACCTGCTAATTACAGATCTTTATGAAGCTCTCCACGAGTGGTCCTTTGCTCTTGGACAACTATTCTGATAATTTCACTTCTCTGTCAGAAATCTTGCGAGGAGCACCTGGGCTTGGCCGGTTTATGAAGAAATTATGTTCTCTCCACTTCTGGAGTATGGCCCCAACAGTGCTCACTGGAACATTCAGAAGTTTAGAAATCCTTCTGTAAGCAATGCCAACAGCATGTTTTTGCAACAATAAGGTTGTGAAGGTCTTTTTTTTTTTTTTTAAATGCTTTATTGCCATATGCAAATATTTTTACATCAGGTAAAAAGTATTTATGTATGCCAAAACTATCAGTAGTCAGTAATAAAATAAGAATATCATTCAATTCCAACATTTAAACCATTGTCCAGAAAAACGGATAGAAGCAAGTATTGTCACGTATTATAGGGTGACAATTATCATATTCACATAAAGCATATAGTATATGAATACATAAGAAAAAAAAACTCAACCAAACTATCCCCTACTAAAATATACTCAGAAAAGAGAAGAAGAAAAATAAAAAGGGGAATCATGAAAACGAACAAACATACAAGGGAAAAAAAATATTATATATGTCCATTCCAAACATCCAAAAACCAGAAAAGGTATCTCTGGGATTCATAGCACTCCCTATCAAATGCTTGCGGAGCACCCCACCTGCTATAAGAGTCCTAAAAAAGAAAAGAAGGGGGGGGTAATAAGTTATAATTATCACTTAAGGGTTGTCATCCACTGTTGCAGTGGCATCCACCCACCTGGACCATATACAGTTGCAAGAAAAAGTATGTGAACCCCTTGGGATTACGTGGAGTTTTGCATGAATTGGGCATAAAATGTGCTCTGAACGTCATCTAAGTCACAACAATAGAAGAACACAGTCTGCTGAACATAATACTACACAAACATTAGATGTTGCCATGGTTTAATTGCACATAACATGTAAACATTCACAGTGCAGGGAGGAAAAAGTATGTGAACCTTTGGACTTAATAAATGGTTGACCCTCCTTTGGCAGCAATAACCTCAACCAAACGTTTCCTGTAGTTGCAGATCAGACCTGCACAACGATCTGGAGTCATTTTGGACCACTCCTCTTCACAAAACTGTTTCAGTGTAGCAATATTCTTGGGATGTCTGGTGTGAATCGCTCTCTTAAGGTCATGCCACGGCATTTCAATCGGGTTGAGGTCAGGACTCTGATTGGGCCACTCCAGAAGGCGTATTCTGTGCTGTTGCAGCCATTGTTTTGTTGAATTACTTGTATGCTTTGGGTCATTGTCCTGTTGCATCACCCATTCTCTGCGGAGCTTCAGTTGGCGGACAGATGGTCGTACGTTTTCCTGCAAAATGTCTTGATAAACTCTGGAATTCATTTTCCCATCAATGACAACAATCCATCCAGGCCCTGAGGCAGCAAAGCAGCCCCAAACCATGATGCTCCCTCCGCCATGTTTTACAGTGGGGATGAGGTTTTGATGTTGGTGTGCTGTGCCTTTTTTTCTCCACACACAGTGTTGTGTGTTCTTCCCAAACAACTCAATCTTGGTTTCATCTGTCCACAGTATATTTTGCCAGTAGTGCTGTGGAACATCCAGGTGCTCTTTTGCAAACTTCAAACGTGCTGCAATATTCTTTTTGGACAGCAATGGCTTCCTCCGTGGTGTCCTCCCATGTGCTCCATTCTTGTTTAATGTTTTCCTTATTGTAGATGTGTCAAAAAAAATGTTAGCATGTGCCAGAGATTTCTGTAGGTCTTTAGCTGACACTCTGGGATTCTTCTTTACCTCATGCAGCATTCTGTGCTGTGCTCTTGCAGCCATTTTTACAGGACGACCACGCCTAGGGAGAGTAGCAACAGTGCTAAACTTTCTCCATTTGTAGACAGTCTGTCTTACTGTGGACACATGAACATCAAGGCTTTTGGAGATACTTTTGTAACCCTTTCCAGCTTCATGCAAGTCAACAATTCTTGATCGTAGGTCTTCTGAGAGCTCTTTTCTGCGAGGCATGGTTCACATCAGACAGTGCTTCTTGAAACCAGTAAATCTAAAACAGGTGTGTGTTTTTTAAGGGCAGGACAGCTGTCAGCAACACATCCAATATCATCACACTGATTGGAGTCAAGGTTGGCTCACTCCTGGCTCCAATTAGCTCTGGGAGAAGTCATTAAGCTAGGGCCTCACATACTTTTTCCTCCCTGCACTGTGAATGTTTACATGTTTTGTGCAATTAAACCATAGCAACATCTAATGTTTGTGTAGTATTATGTTCAGCAGACTGTGTTCTTCTATTGTTGTGACTTAGATGATGTTCAGAGCACATTTTATGCCCAATTCATGCAAAACTCCACATAATCCCAAGGGGTTCACATACTTTTTCTTGCAACTGTATCTCAAAACTTCCCTGGACACCCCCTAGCTTCATACGTCATTTCATACAGCAGAAGATCCAAGTTAACCAATGTTTTCCATGCCATCAAGTCAAGAGCATCAGTACATATCCAATGCAACGCTATCAACTTTTGTACTTAAAAAAACAGGATGCTCAGAAAAAGTTTGGTAGCATTGTTCATAGTATCATCTTCAAGTACCCCTAAAAGGCATACCAAAGGACTACACATATTAGGTATATCAAATGTATCAGATATGAATGCTGTGACTTCAGACCACAAGGGCTTAAGTTTAGAGCATTCCCATACCATGTGTAAAAAGGATCCTGTACTAGCCTGACACTAATGTCAGGTGGTTGTAGCACATCTCCCATACAAAAGACATTGAGGCATATAGTACATTTGATGTAAATAACGCAATTGTATAATTTTGTCACTAGAGAAAATAACCATACCCACATATGTGGCAAGAACATCTCTCCACAACTCCTCCGTCAAATCAGGAACAATGTTAATGCTCACAGGTACAATGACATTGCCTAACATCTATGGGAGTTAATTCTAAGTAGCACCAGGACACAAATTTAGTATGTTTTGGCTGTAGGAGAATGGTTTCCAATCTGGTATTGTTTAAACTAACCTCCCCAAGGCCATACTGGGCTATTGCAGTACGTTTGAGGTGAGCATACTGAAAATACCAGGAACCCGGTATGAAAGGATCTAGATAACCTCCATTTTGTATTATGTACGCCATTTTAAATATTAAGTTAGCTTTTTGCAGATATATTAGAAGTTTAATGAAACTGTTTTAGTTGTTCAAGGATGTATCAACAGAAGCTAACATGACCCTGACAATGTTTTTGTCTGGTTGTTTCTCAGAAAGTTAGCCAAAACAATTTGTACCAAGAAATGTATATGTCATGTTTCATGTAGTTAGCTCATGATGGAAATTTACAAGTTACAGTTTTGAAACTCGTTCCCCCCTCCCTTATTTTATCTGTAGTCTATATAATCTTATTAATGCCTAATAAACTTTGAACATCTCTGAACATAAGCTGACGTTATTTCCGTGTTCAAGGGGTGTTCCCAGAATTCTGCTGATAAACCATGAATCTCTCCACAGATCGGGGGTCTCTGAGGGGATAAAGAAAATCATTCCTTTCAGCTGGGGGCTCGTCCGGGATGACCACCCACCTCACTTGGTAAGTAAACCTTTTGTCTTTTTATGACTAAAAGCTCTTTCTTGCCCTGTGTTGAGGGAAGGTCTTGAATCATTCTGTATTGTCTATATAGACCCGTGATAACCTGTAGCTGCTTTTGGTAAGCAGACTTAACTCTTTGGTAGAGTTACAAAATAGTGCACTATAAAAAAAAAAGGTGTTTTTGGTAAACACAGATTGTTCTCTGGTAGAACACACTGTTTTTTGGTAAAACAGTGAAGAAATAACTTTTGGGAAGTTATCAAAAGGTTAATAAGTCTGTGGAGCAGATTCTGGTTTATCTGTCTTTTGCTTTTTCTTTCTGTTGCGTAGAAGTATAAGATAATTTGTTGTGTGGAACAAAATAAGATTTGAAGGTAAAATTGTCTTATCCACTGTATAAATATGGGTCAAGGAGGTAGTTACCCACCAGGTCCCCCAGAAAAGGGAGAAAATTGTAAGGATTATGTTGCTAGAGTTTGTGGAACGGACTATTATTTAATAAATCCCTGGGTGGATTGTATGGCAGGCTGGACAGAAGCTATGGGGAGTACAGACCCATTCCCAAGAAAGGGAGCAAATGATCCTTTTCATACAGACATGGTTAAGGGATTATGTTTGGGGGACAAACAAGCCTTTCCTTGGTATGAGGGGGACCCACAATGGGACCAAGTTTATATGAAGAAAGGGGGAGAAAACTGGTTGAAATGGTCACCGTATTGGGTTGATAATAGCAAGGGAAAGTTCAATTTGATTTTCTCTTTAAAACAAAAGAGGAAGTTGACATTGGATACATTAAAGATATGCCAGGAAAAGCATCAATCTGAAAAGACATGCAGACCCAAGATTGGACTGAAAACAATTCAGATACCAATCCCACCCCCTCCGTATAATATATATCCTTCATTAAGTGGTTTTAAAATTGCTGTTGATGATGATTTTTTGATCAGATTGGGGATGATTACTCCCCAGCCTAATGCCCCTCCAGTCCCTGCCCCTGTCCCTGCGTCACTTCCCGTCCCGGATCTACAACCAATACAGCCAGGCCCCTCCATTAGACCCAAACAGATTATTAGTATAAAATCACCAGACAAAGAGGGTAGCCAAGTTCAAGGCATCCTTACGGAAAATAATGACAACGAAGGAGAGTTGGAATACGAAGAACAGGGACAGGTAAATATAATAAAATTACAGAAAAAGGATGGTCAATGGAGAAGAAGTGACACCAGTCATAGAAAGGGCAGAGATGTGGAGGAATTTAGAATGCAGCTTAGATCCATGGATAAGAAGCAAGAGGGAAAAAGAGAAGATGAGGGGGCCGTAGGAGGAAAGGAGTTGGCTATATTGACACTACCTTTTCTCACAGCAGGAGAACTAATTCTAAAAAAACCCATAGAATTAGAAGATATTAATAAGATTGTTAAACATTGTCCCAAGCCTACAGTATCTCCTGGAGGTACACTTGCTTATTTAAAAAAGGCATGTTTAGGAAGAAATTACACGCAGGAAGATATGAGATTGATCATTGATGGTATTCTGGGAAATAATCCAGCTTGGGATTGGATAAATGTAAAAAGCATTAGTCACATAGAACCAAGTAATACACAGGCTACTGCCTATAAACTGAATACTACAGAAGGGAGAGAAACTATGTGGGAGGAGCTTGACACAGAATTAAAAAGGGTTTTCAAGAATAAGGCTTCCCTCCCTATTGCTACAGCATGTAAACAGAAGGTAGAAGAAACGGTTTCTCCTTACAACACACCTATCAATCCTGTTAAGAAGCCGGATGGCTCTTACAGGTTTGTACAAGATCTGAGGGCCATAAATAATTTGGTGGTTCCATTAGCCCCAATAGTGCCTGATGTGCCATCACTCCTCACCTCCATTCCGTCCGATGCAGAATATTTTACAGTGATTGATTTAACAAATGTATTTTTTTCGGTTCCTGTGGACCACCAGATGAGGGTGCTATTTGTATTTATATTATGAAAATCGCCAGATGACCTGGTGTAGAATGCCCTAGGGCTATGTAGATTTGCCTGCAGTCTACTCGCTTGCCCTCCAGACCACACTGAGGTCCTGGACCCCTCCCAATGGTTCGGTCCTCATTATATATGTGGATGACCTATTGATTTGTAGTTCAAGTCAGGCGGCCAGTCAGGAGGATAGTTGGTCTCTGTTAGAATGGTTGTCAGGGAATGGTCACAAAGCATCTAAAAAGAAATTGCAATGGTGCCAAAATCAGGTTGAGTTCAGGTTGGTTTTACTCTAAGTTATGGTGAGAGGAATGTCAGTCACAAAAGAGCTGCGGCTCTCGTGGGTCTGCCCTGCCCACAAACAAAAAAGGACATGCTAACTTTTCTTGGTATGATTGGTTACTGCCGCCAATGGATACCTGATTGTTCATTCTATGATCACACTCTGAGGTCTGCCACACTTTCAGAATCACCTGACATTCTCACATGGTCAAATGAAATGGTTGATGCCTTTGTGTACCTGAAGAATGCTATGGTAACGGCCCCTGGTCTTGGACTACCTGATTATAAGAAAATGTTTCATCTGTATGCTAGGGAAAATTGTACAACTATGGCGGGGGTCCTGGCTCAGGAACATGGAGGCAAGCTCTGCCCTGTATTTTTTTTCCAAAGTAGTGCCAATTCAGGTTCAGGGCATGCCTGCTTGTCTGAGAGATTTTGCATTCTGCGTAATGGTAGTGGAAGTGGCTATTTCTTTCACATTGGGACATGAAACTACCCTACACACCACACATCAAGTGTCCTTGTGCATCTTCCTGACAAAATACTCGAGGCAAATCCAATCCCATATCAGTCAGCCCAAGCAGCCGAACTGATTGCCCTTACAAGAGCATGTCAATTATTTGCAGGACAGGATGTCAACATTTACACAGACTCCAAGTACGCCCATGGTGCTGTACATGATTTTGGGTTCATTTGGGAGAGAAGAGGATTCATTGCTGCTGATGGCAAAACCATATCTCACTCTTCCTTGATATCTGATCTACTCAAAGCCATACAGTTACCGAAAACATTAGCCATTCTTCATTGCAGGGCACATACAAATCACAGAGATCATATTGCCAAAGGAAATGCATTAGCAGATAAGGTAGCAAAGGAAGCTGCATTACAACAGGTGGCCAGTGAGCAGATGCCTTTGCTCACTTCAGGCGTCACAACTACCCCACAAGACTAGATGTATGCAGATTTACAAAAATTTGCTACAAAAATCGATTTAGCAGACTGGAATGGTTCTGGAGCACAACTAGATCCAGCTTCTGGTCTAGTGTGCTTAGAGGGGAAACCATGTATTCCCATGTCAAGTGCCCCATTGTTCATTGCACAGTACCACGGTCTAGGACATAGAGGATGGAAAACGACATGTGAAACATTATTGCAGGATTTTTACATTACAGGCTTATCTAGGTTGGTGAAAGAATATGTTTCCAGGTGCATTACATGTATAAGGAACAATCCACAGAACCCAAAGAAATCACAACACCAGCATCTAGTGTACCCAACTACACCTTTCACCCATTTACAAATAGATTTTACCCACATGCCAAAAACAGGACAGAGGCAAGAGTTTTTGTTGGTAATGGTGGATATTAGAGATGAGCGAATTATTCAAAAATTCGATTCGGCTGATTCGCCGAATTTGCGGAATAAATTTGATTCGATGCAAATTTATTCGCTGCGAATTTAACTTATTAAAAGGGTTTCTAGGCTTCAGAGAGCCTTTATATTAGTGCAGAACACTGTACCTTTAATTTAAATGCCCTTGGAGTCTGCTGGGGAAGAGAACTAATACTGTCAGTCAGTATGACATGCAGATGAGTGCCGTCGATCTTAGAATCACCGCACACTTCACTCATTTGGGCAGTCACGGGGCCAAAACCAGAGTGTGGAGCCACAGTGTGGCGGTGCAGGCAGCAGCAATGGGAGGCCATACAGCACCCTATGACAAAATGGAACCCACCAGCAGTGTGAGGAGACCTGAAAGTGGCACATGGCAGAGTGTGGCAATGGAGACAGCAGCAATGGGAGGCCGTACAGGGACCCATGACACACTCTGGACCTGGCAGCAGCATGAGGAGGCGGTACAGGGGCCCATGACAGATTACGGGCCTGGCAGCAGCATGAGGAGTCGGTACAGGGGCCCATGGCAGAGTGGCGAAGCGTAAGCAGCTTAAATTGAAGGCCATACACAGGCCTAGGTTAAAAAGTCCCCCCAGCAGCAGCGTGGGGAGACGACTATCAAGAGTCCAATGGCAGAGTGGCGGAGCGGAAGCAGCTTCAATTGAAGGCCAATAGTGGTTGTGAAGCAGAAAGTCAGTTTATTGTACACAATCGGTCAATTGCAGCTTGCCGTTGGCTGGAAACTGTACGTTTCTGTCACTGGAATGCACTAATCACCCAAAAAATATTACCGCCACCCGGCGTGTAAATGGATTTAACTCTTTGAACGTACAATAGTGGTTGTGAAGCAGAAAGTCAGTTTATTTTGCACAATCGGCAAACTGCAGCACCAACTGTGCACGACAGCCACCAAAAAAAAAGAGGGTGTATGTCACTTTAAATTTTCGATTCTTTGATAGCTGTGGCCCTAAGTAACGATTCTGTGTCCTGAGTAACGATTCTGTGTCCCTGAGTAACGATTCTGTGTCCCTGAGTAACAATTCTGTGTCCTTGAGTAACAATTCTGTGTCCCTGAGTAACGATTCTGTGTCCCTGAGTAACGATTCTGTGGCCCTAAAGTCTCTGTGGCCCTAATGCAGGCCATAGATGGGTTGAAAATCGGCCGATTTTTCGGCCGAAAATAAAATCGGCCGATTTTCGGATCGTTAGTGGGCTATTTGGTCGGCCGTTTTTCGGTATTTTGGCCGTTTTTTTTTTCTGTAAAGTTGGAAAAAAAATCAGCCGATTTTGCCGATCGGCCGATTTTCGCGGCAATAGTGGGCAAATCGGACGATTTTTTGCCGATAAAAAATCTGCGCATGAGCAGTGACCTGCAAGAGGAAGACAAAAAGAAGAAAAAGAAGAAGAGGAAGAGGATGAAGAAGAGGATGAAGAAGAAGAAGAGGAAGAAGAGGATGAAAAAGAAGAGGATGAGGAAGAGGAAGAAGAAGAAGAAGAAGAAGAGGATGAGGATGAAGAAGAAGAAGAAGAAGAAGAGGATGAGGATGAAGAAGAGGAGGATGAGGATGAAGAAGAAGAAGAAGAAGAAGAAGAAGAGGATGAGGATGAGGAAGAAGAAGAAAAAGAGAAGAAGAAGAGGATGAGGATGAAGAAGAAGAGGATGAGGATGAAGAAGAGGATGAGGATGAAGAAGAAGAAGAGGATGAGGATGATGAAGAAGAGGATGAGGATGATGAAGAAGAAGAAGAGGAGGATGAGGATGAAGAAGAAGAAGAAGAAGAGGATGAGGATGATGAAGAAGAAGAGGATGAGGATGAAGAAGAAGAGGATGAGGATGAAGAAGAAGAAGAAGAGGATGAGGATGAAGAAGAAGAAGAAGAGGATGAGGAAGAAGAAGAAGAAGAAGAAGAGGATGAGGAAGAAGAAGAAGAAGAAGAAGAAGAGGATGAGGATGAAGAAGAGGATGAGGATGAAGAAGAAGAAGAGGATGATGGTGAGGATGATGAAGAAGAAGAAGATGAGGATGATGAAGAAGAAGAAGAAGAAGAAGAGGAGGATGAGGATGAAGAAGAAGAAGAGGATGAAGAAGAAGAGGATGAGGATGAAGAAGAAGAGGATGAGGATGAAGAAGAAGAGGATGAGGATGAAGAAGAAGAAGAAGAGGAAGAAGAAGAAGAGGATGAGGATGATGAAGAAGAAGATGAGGATGAAGAAGAAGAAGAAGAAGAAGGATGAGGATGAAGAAGAAGAAGAAGAAGAGGATGAGGATGAGGAAGAAGAAGAAGAAGAGGATGAGGAAGAAGAAGAAGAAGAAGAAGAAGAAGAGGATGAGGATGAAGAAGAAGATGAAGAAGAAGAAGATGAGGATGAAGAAGAAGAAGAAGAAGAAGAAGAGGATGAGGAAGAAGAAGAAGAAGAGGATGAGGAAGAAGAAGAAGAAGAAGAAGAGGATGAGGAAGAAGAAGAAGAAGAGGATGAAGAAGAAGAAGAAGAAGAAGAAGAAGAGGATGAGGATGGAGAAGAGGATGAGGATGAAGAAGAAGAAGAAGAGGATGATGGTGAGGAAGAAGAAGAAGAGGATGAGGATGAAGAAGAAGAAGAAGAAGAAGAAGAAGAATAAGAAGAGGATGAGGATGAAGAAGAAGAAGAAGAAGAAGAAGAAGAAGAGGATGAGGATGAAGAAGAAGAAGAAGAGGATGAGGATGAAGAAGAAGAAGAGGATGAGGATGAAGAAGAAGAAGATGAGGATGAATAAGAAGAAGAAGAGGATGAGGATGAGGAAGAAGAAGAAGAAGAAGAAGAGGATGAGGATGAGGAAGAAGAGGATGAGGATGAAGAAGATGATGAGGATGAAGAAGAAGAAGAAGAAGATGAGGATGAAGAAGAAGAAGAAGAGGATGAGGATGAAGAAGAAGAAGAGGATGAGGAAGAAGAAGAAGAAGAAGAGGATGAGGATGAAGAAGAAGAAGAAGAAGAAGAAGAAGAAGAAGAAGAGGATGAGGATGAAGAAGAGGATGAGGATGAAGAAGAAGAAGAGGATGATGGTGAGGAAGAAGAAGAAAAAGAGGATGAGGATGATGAAGAAGAAGAAGAAGAAGAGGAGGATGAGGATGAAGAAGAAGAAGAAGAGGATGAGGATGAAGAAGAAGAGGATGAGGATGAAGAAGAAGAGGATGAGGATGAAGAAGAAGAGAATGAGGTTGAAGAAGAGGATGAGGATGAAGAAGAAGAAGAAGAAGAGGAAGAGGATGAGGATGAAGAAGAAGAAGAAGAAGAGGATGAGGATGAAGAAGAAGAGGATGAGGATGAGGATGAAGAAGAAGAAGAAGAAGTAGGATGAAAATAAGAAGAATTCCAGTCTAGCAAAAAGTGTATCTGCAGAGAGCTCCGCTATTTCTGACAGTTCTCTGACAGTTCCTTCACATTTACAGCGGTTGAAACATTGTATCTATTTGTTTCCGAATAAAAACATCTGTATCCTAAATGGAAACAAATAGATACAATGTTTCAACCGCTGTAAATGTGAAGGAACTGTCAGAGAACTGTCAGAAATAGCTGAGCTCTCTGCAGGGACACTTTTTGCCGGCTGTAGAAGGGATGAAAATTGGCCGATCGGGGAAAATTCGATTCGTGCATCCGAAGTTTGCTAATTTTCGGATTCGGCGCGAATCAAATTTTTCCTAATATTCGAAACGAATTCCACTTCGTCATGTTCGATTCGCTCATCTCTAGTGGATATGTTCAGCAGAGGGGTGGAAGCATTTGTCACTAATAAAGAAGATGCACAAACTGTAGTCAGAATTCTTACACAGGAGATAATACCCAGATGGGGATGTCCGCTGCAGATAACGGACCAGCTTTTGTGGCGAAGGTATGTCAAGATTTGGTAAAAGTACTTAAGATAGATTGGAAATTTCATATTCCCTATCATCCTCAACGTTCGGGTATAGTAGAAAGGATGAACAGGACAATTAAGGATAAGTTGAGGAAGGCCACTGGAGGAACCTATACCCACTGGAAGAAGATGTTACCTGCAATTCTAGCAGAGGTAAGAATGACACCTAATAAGACTACAGGGTTATCCCCTTTTGAAATATTAATGGGAAGACCGTTCCCCACTCCTTGGGCTAGACAGCCACTTATGTTAGAAAGAGGGGACCTTGACCTGGTACAACAAGAATATGTGAGAAAATTGATTCAAACTTTAGATAAGGTTAAAAGAAATGTTGCTCGCACTTTTTCTTTTATTTTTCAGGAACCAACACACCTTTTCCAAGTGGGAGATGTCGTAGTGGTCCGCCAACTCGCTAACAACAAGAAGCAAGGCTACCCCTTTGGACCACCTACTACGGTGATAGCGGTTACCAGAACGGCTGTTCTGGTGGAGAATTCCCAGTCCTGGATCCATGCTAGTCGAGTGAAGAAGGTGAACCAAACACCGGAGAAACACGAGATGGAAAAAGGAGGTGAAGTATGAGAGGAAAATCCTCGAAGAGCGGGTGAAGTTGGTGAGAAAGACCCTGAAGATGACATTCTTTACTGCCCTCATGGTGCTTTGAAGCTCTGGGTCCTATTGGTCATACTGACTGTGCTCTTTTTCCTGCCAGTATGGATCCTAACTAACTGTATTTATCACCCTGAGGACTTGGGTCTAATAAAAGGTATCTGTGGTCAAGGACTAGTTTTAAATGAGACCCAGATAACCAAAAGTGAAAGAAAGTCAAAAAGAAGTTTTGAAGAGAACAATCCTTTTTCAGGAAAAATGTTGATGATGCAGTTTAAATATGCTTATGCTCAAAAGTCAGGTTCTGATAAATGTTGGATATGTAGTAAGTTACATCCTAGCACATATGAAATTCCTCTTCTGGCCGCTCCAGTCAAAATATTTTTGTTAATAAAAGGGAATGTAAGTATTGGTTTGACCAATATTACTTCTAATGCCACCATATCTTTTCCAACTCTGGGAGTCACTCAACTCCCCGATTGGTGTTTTAGACTGGGGAATACTTCCCACAAGGGAAAGGGAATGTGCTCTCAGTCCATATGAAACATATCTGATCCTGGAAGGAGGGATGGAACTTCTTCTGTGAAACTCTGGCAAGTAAATTGTAGAGCCCTGAATGAAAGTTTAGAAGGGATACAAGATAATGTGGGGAAAACTATGTTTGGAAAACTTCTTTTTTATTTTACACTTCTTGTCACCCCTAAATTTCATTCTGCAATACAAAAATTGCCGATCTCCTTGGGAAACAATACCTATATCTGTTGTGGTAAGATCTGTTACCCTTGGATACCGAGTAATGTCCAGGGCTGGTGCTATGTAGCCCAATTAGTGCCAATCATGGCAGCTATAGACCAGAAGGAACACCAGGTAAAAGCCAGTACATACCCAAAACACCAACTAACTCTAAGGACATAGGGTTGCTAAATACTCAGACCAGAGCTATTAGAAAACAGCTGGAGATGCAAGAATTAGCTATTGAAAACATGAGTGCTGCTCTGACAGGTCTGTGTGAGATGACAGAGGATTATGAATGTTGTACTTGGATATATAATACCACAATGACTGTTCCAGATTATTATGAAATAATAAAGCAACACAGGGAACAGGTAGATGGTTTAATGGAAGAAGCTAGAGCTATAGGAAAAGATGGATGGACTCCTTTTGATTGGTTAGGATCAGGATTTGGTTCCGTCTTTTCATGGATGAAAGGTATCGCTGTAAGCATAGTCATGATATTGTTTTTTGTTTTATCTTTATATCTATGTTTTAAATGCTCATTATATTGCATTGCTAGAGCTACCAAGCCGCAAAATATAATTGAAGGTTATCTGGCTATGTAAAGAATTGAGATCATGTTCATGATCTCAGAGGGGATTGAAAGGATCTAGATAACCTCCATTTTGTATTATGTACGCCATTTTAAATATTAAGTTAGCTTTTTGCAGATATATTAGAAGTTTAATGAAACTGTTTTAGTTGTTCAAGGATGTATCAACAGAAGCTAACATGACCCTGACAATGTTTTTGTCTGGTTGTTTCTCAGAAAGTTAGCCAAAACAATTTGTACCAAGAAATGTATATGTCATGTTTCATGTAGTTAGCTCATGATAGAAATTTACAAGTTACAGTTTTGAAACTCGTTCCCCCCTCCCTTATTTTATCTGTAGTCTATATAATCTTATTAATGCCTAATAAACTTTGAACATCTCTGAACATAAGCTGCCGTTATTTCCGTGTTCAAGGGGTGTTCCCAGAATTCTGCTGATAAACCAGGAATCTCTCCACAAATCGGGGGTCTCTGAGGGGATAAAGAAAATCATTCCTTTCACGGTACACCCCATTCTGACCTTAGTTGTAAAAAAGGACTTAAACCTGCCATCCTCATAGTGTAGATATGATGAGCATATTTGATACCATATTGAGCCCAGTGGTGTCCCCCCTCCAGTCTATAAAATTCAATAAAATTTGGGTTACACCAGAGAGGAACATTTGTAGAGATTGATAGGGCTGTATCTGAAACATGTTTCACACAGATGGTAAGAATCTTTTTGGATACTGATAGAATAGCCATACCTTCTTTTGACGGGACCTCTCCTCGATAAAAACAATTTAGAAGAGCTTCATATGAAGTAGCCGGTGCCACCTTCACTGCAATGGCCGCATTATTAATTGAGGAAACATTCTCCAGTGTGTATACATCAACTGAGAGGCAAAGTAATACATTTCTTAGATCAGGCAGGGCCAATCCCCCCCTATGAATAGGTAATTAAAGTATTTCAAGGGATACCCGGGGATGTTTAGAACCCCATAAAAAGGAACGAAGTAAAGATTTGTTACATTTGAAAAAAATTTTAGGAATACAATTGGGCGCATTGGAGAGAACATACAGAAATTTCGGAAGATAAATCATTTTGAACAAATTTGTTCTTCCCAACAAGGTCATTGGCAGGTCTTTCCAATTACAAACCCTTTCTTTAAATGCTCATGAAATAGACCAGAGATTATTATCCAGATATGAATCTAATGGAAGCTGTACAGTTATCCTGAGATATTTACATTTATCCGATATCACAATGGGGCACCTTAGATCTGAAATCAACATCCGCTATCCATCCATTGGGAACAAAGTAGATTTAGCCCAGTTTATTCTAAACCCTGAGTAATCTCCAAATTCCTGAATCAGCAAAAAGGCCCTACATAGTGACACATGGACATCATTTAAATATAATAACATGTCATCTGCATACAGTGATAAACACTCTTCCAACCCTCCTACCTGTAGACCTTGGACTCCTACATCCTCTTTCAACCTTGCAGCCGATGGCTCAATGGTCAGTGTGAATAAGAGAGGGGATAAGGGGCAACCCTGTCTGGTTCCCCTATGAATCTGAAAAGCTTCTGGTATGAGCCCATTAATCCTAATGCAAGCTCTAGGCTCCCAATACAAAAGCTTCACCCACGAAATGAACGAGGGTTCAAAGCCAAACTTAGCCTGGAGTGGGAAGAGATATGCCCATTCTATGGAGTCAAATGTTTTTTTTTTTTTACACTCCATCAGCTACGTTATCATGAGTTATTTGCAAACAAAGAGCTGCCTAAGATTAATATGAGCACACCAGCCTGGCATAAACCCAGTCTAGTCAGACCCTATTAGCTTTATAATCACTTTTTGTAACCGCCTTGCTAACACTTTTGCCAAACTTTTAAAATCAGTATTGCTCAAAAAAAGAGGACGATAGGATTCACCCTCCAGGGGATCCTTCTCTGGTTTAGGGAGTAGAACTATAAGTGCCTAACTCAGAGACTGTGGCAATTCCCCCTTCTGCCTAGAAGAAATCTAAACCCTTAGGAGATATGCCACTAACAATTCTCCATAAAGTTTATACCATTCTATTGGGTAACCATCGAGGCCAGGAGATTTGTGGGGGGCAAAAGAAGCAATCGCAGCCACAATCTCCTCTGGTGTAATAGCCTGCTCCAACCTTTCCCTCTCTTCCCAAGACAATACAGGAAGAGAGATAGATGCTAAATATACTGACAGAGGATGTCGAAACATCACCCTGAGAATGATACAAAGATTTATAAAATTGTTCAAAAGTGTACAGTATCTCCTGTGTATCTTCAATAATAGTTCCTTGGGGATTGCAAATCCATAATATAGAAATTGGAGTGAAGGATGGTCTGGCTAAAAAGGCTAAAAGACGGCCATTTTATCCCCAAACTCAAATATGTGTCTGCGTTAATGAAGTTGACCTTTATTTGTTTGTTCTGCCAAAAGTATGTGATACAAGCACAGATATTCCCGCCATGTCCTGTATTTGTCAGAAGAGGAATCACCGACGTATGAGCGTTCCGCCTGAGACACTTGAGTCTCCAGCTGTTCTGAATCAACTCTCAAAGCTCTAGAGAAATCCCCCAATACTTTCATATAGGCACCTCTAAGAGTTGCTTTAAAAGCATCCCATTGATTAGACACATCAGCATTATATAGTTGTCTGTCCAATAATATTTATTGCCTCCAAACAACCTAGTTTCACATATTCCTCATGCAGCCACCCAGCATTAGTACGCCAATGTTGAAGTCCTGAGTGAGCCCCCAGCTGTAAACAGATTTCCATGGGAGAATCATCTGATATTGCCCACGGTAGATACTTAACATGTCGAATCAATGAAAAGCTACATACCGTAGTAAGCAACATGTCAATTCGAGAAAGTGTACGGTGAGTTTCTGAGTGGCAGGAGAACTCCTGTACCCCTGGATTCTCATGTCTCTTAAACATCAACTAAAGCATAGTTCTCCAGCCATGCTGCCAACATAGGATGAGACTCCTATACACATACCTGGTGATGAAGAGCAGCATTAGAGACCATGTTGAAATCTCCCAGGAACAATAAAGTTCCCTCTACCACTGAAAAAATATTATCTAGCACTGTAAAGGAGAATGGTGGGGGAATGTAAAAACTCACAATAATGAAACACTGGGTAAAAATCTTACAGACCAGAATAACAAATCTTACCCCAGATCAGTCTTAATTCATAGGACATGTATATTCAAGGATCTAGCAACTAAAATGGCAACCCCTCTAGAATAGGTGGAGTACTCCACATGATAAACTTGACTAATATAGGAACGCCATAGGGCCATGACTCTAGAGCCCTGTAAATGTGTCTCTTGAAACATTATAATATGAGGTTTATGTTTTTTTTGACATAGTCAAAAACCAAAGATCTTTTAATTTTGAAGTTTAAACCTCGGATATTCCAAGACAGTAATTTTACCAACTGAGCCATTATCATGAAGTCATAAATATCCGAAAGGAATAAAAGCTCCAGAGCCATAAAGCCCCACCAACCCCAGCGTAAACACAAAGAGGAGCCAGTAACCCAAAAAAAAAAAAAAAAATATATATATATATATATATATATATATATATATCTGAAATGAATGGATAAATAGCACATCCTGGCAAAACAGAAAAACAACCCCCAACTCCCCCCTCTGGACACGCAACCCCAACTTGTTGAGCGCTTTATTCCCATAACACAGAAAAAGATAACCGAGCTCAGGGGTCAAATGTCTAATCCAAACCTTCCAATACCTATATAGGTGGCCCAGTCTCCAAATAAACGTATAGAGACAGAACCCATGATCTAAAAGTGGCAAGTAGAAAAACACTTACGAACAGTATAACCACCATAATCAGAGGTACCAAACATTTGACATAGGAGTAAATCAATTTATTGTCACAGAAGGGCATAATATAAAGTCAGTGACCTTCTTTAGAGAACAGAGTCTCAGCATGTAACTAGCCAGGAAGTCCATGTGCATCTCAATGCTCTCTAAGAGCCCATAAGAACATATCCTCCACGGCAGCAATCCAGAAAACAAAACAATTTTCACTCAGGATAAGAGACGTCCGTACAGGAGATCAGTCCTCCATTCGTTCATCCGTCGCATTCGGGCGCCTCCTGGCATCCAGCCAACGGGAAACTTCAACAGGGCTAGTGAAAAAGTGTACTTTACCTCTATCCACAACTTGCAGCTTAACAGGATATAGCATACTATAAATCAAATGGCACACTCGCAGTCATTTTTTCACATGAACAAAACTCGCTTGTTGCTTCTGTGTGGTTGTGGAAAAATCAGGATATATGGATATACGATTGCCATTGTACATAAGCTCTCTAAGTGTTCTAGCTGCTTTCAAAATATTCTCCTAGTCCCGGAAGTGTAGTATACGTGCTATAAAAGGGCCCACATTGGAATCCTATGTGCCCTCTCTATGGCAAATAGGCGGAAGAAAGTATGTGCTTTCATATGTTCTTTAAGCCAACCTTCCAGAAAATCCTCAGGCTGCTTTCCCTCAGCCCCCTCCGGGAAGCCCACCAGCCTTATATTATGACTCAGCCTGTCCTCCATATCTCCCAGCTTGTGAGTATGAGCTGCCAGCTCCTTGGGGGCATTGTGTACAGATCCCTCTAAAGGATGAATTATATCTTCCAAGTCACTGATCCTTTGTTCAGCCTCTGAAACCTTTTCCTTAACTGTTTACATGTACTGCTTTAGAAATGACAGGTCAACTCTAAGCCCATCAATGTGTGCTGTGAGGGTTGTCTCACAGAGGTGTATGGCTGTCTTGATCTGCTTCAGCGATGGCTCCTGCTCTCCCCCTTCTCAGTTCCCTCCACCTTCTTCTGACCCTTGCAGACTGTCCACAGACTGTCCCTTCCTAGAAGAGCGATCCCTCTTGGTAAGGGGCTTCCCAGCGGCACCGTGCTCAGATCCACAGAGGATGACTGTAGCAGCTCCTCCATCACCTCCTCTCCTTCACGTGTCTCCTGACCGCGGTCGCCTACGCCATCTTGAGAGCCCCAGGCAAATCTAGCCAGGCACTCTCCTGAGGATTTCCCTCCAGCCTGCCCGATCTTCACCATGCTGAAGTGCTCACCCACCACAGCCACACCTCAGCTCTCTGTGGCTTGCTAGATAGCAGCCCTCTATCGTTTAGGATGACTGTAGGATGAGTTGTCTCAGCCAGAGCTCTGACCACCCGCTGCTCACTCACTGGAAAGCCAGTTCCATCCCCACCCCCCGCTCTTTGCTTTTACCCATCATGAGAAGTTAGTGTGCCACCTTGGTATTGAGACACCTTTTTATAGGTCATCAGTTGAGACTGAACCAGCTTATATTAATTTGCACTGACAAGGGGCAGGATTGCTTTGTAATTACTGATAGATTTCAGCTTGTGTCTTGACGTTCCATGCCTTTTTGCACCTCCCTTTCTTCAGGTGTTCAATACTTTTTCCCTGTGTCATTCCATTTTATTACACATAACCTAATTTCTGGAATGAATTTGTTTCGGCTTCTGCATGGGTTATTACCGACATATGGTGAAAATTTAGTGTCAATAGCGCCTTTAGAGATATAGTTACTGAGAAAAATGGTGACGTGTTAAATACTATAGAATTCAGTCAAGTGTGTGGTTTTTATGTGTGTACATTGCTGTATGTGTGTACACTGGATGTGTGTTTTATATATATATATATATATATATATATATATATATATTGTGGGAACTCGCTTCACAATGGTAGAGCTTTTCTTGTTAAAGCAAACAGCAACTCGCTTCTTTAAGGGCCTTTTTGCCCAATTTAATTTAAAAGAAAAAAGTTCCATAAACAAAAATGCTTCCCACGCAGGGGTATCCACCATCAAGCAAATTAAACAGTATTCAGCCTCCTGGCTTGTACGCAGTTTTATGTCTGTCTCCTGCAGACTCTTCCCAAAATATGGCTCTCGCATACAGCAGGCCACTAGCACACAGCTAGTCTGGCTTCCACCTGACTCCAAGGCAGAGACCTCCCATCTGCCAGGGTGGAGCACTTCTGACTCATGTCTGCCGGGATGGAGCCCAGAACCATGGATAGGCCTCTATAAAAAGGCCTGCACACACCTGTGCAATCAGTGTCCTGGCCATTCCCAAAACCTCGTCCCAGGATTGGAGATTTCATCCCTCCCAGATCTCTTTGAAATCTCCAGATCCCAAAACAGACTTAATGAATAAATGAGGAAAGTTTCCTCTGCAATACATCAACTCTCTGGAGCCCCTCAACCTGCCTGGTTGAGAATCCAGTGTTTTCAGCTTGATTTTGACCATGGCAGGACACCACACTGCCACAATATATATATATATACGCATGGATGGCACAGTGGCTTAGTGGTTAGCACGTCTGCCTTGCAGTAAATGAGTCATGGGTTAGATTCCCGACCATGTCGCCTCCTGCATGGAGTTTGCATGTTTTCCCTGTGCTTGTGTGGGTTTCCTCCGGGTGCTCTGGTTTCCTCTCACACTCCAAAGACATGATGGTAGGTTAATTGGATCCTGTCTAAATTGGCCCTAATATGTGTATGTATGCATGTAAGTTAGGGACCTTAGATTGTACGCCCCTTGCGGGTTAGGGACTGATGTGAATGTACAATATATATGTGTAAAGCACTGTGTAAATTGACAGCGCTATGTAAGTACCTGAAATAAATAAATATATACACACAGATTCAGGATATACACACATACAAACACACACTTGACTCAATTCTATAGTTTGAAATCTTTGGTTCTTTATGTTCTCCTAAAAAGGAAAAATTTGACATATCTGAAACCCCAAGGAGATGCAATATATGTAAAAAAAAAACATGTTTTGTAAGCCTCACTGTCAGCCATCCACACTTCTGCTCAGCATGGCATCACCAAGGTCTGCCCGAGAATGTAGAATAGAAAAAGCTCTCTTCTATCTACCAACTTATTCTATTATACTCCTGAACAAAGCATAATATAACTTTGGGGAAGGGGAAGATAGTTAAAATCAAAATTTTATTGTATAAACTTCCTTTCCAAAATTAACATTAAATGTGTTATAAATAATTGTATGTGTTTTTTATAGGCAATCACAATAAGGAACAGAAAGGAAAGAGAAAAAAAGAAGAGAGAAGGAAAGGAGAAAACGGAGAGAAAGGGAAAGGAAATAAGGACAGAAAAATAAAAAATAAAAAAAGGAACTGAAAAGGGAAAAGGAAAAAGAGACAGAAAAAGGAAGACTGAAAAGGAAAAAAGAGAAGAAAGGGAGAGAGGAAAAAAAAGGTGAAAGGGAACGGGAAAATGGAAAAGGAAGAGGAAATGAAAAGGGAAGGAGGAAAAGAAAAGAGGAAGGAAGGAAAAGAGAAGGTGGAAGGAAAAGGGAGAGGAGAGGTAAAGACGGAAAAAAAAAAAAAAAAAGGAACAGGAATATAAATACATTTTAAAGCCCAGGTCCGGACTTTTGCAATCCTTATTGAACCGCAGAAAAAATTCTCTAGTTTCAAAACCATCTTACGTAGAACTCCTTTCCCATTTAAAAAAAAAATAAAAACACACAGGAGCAGCACTGGACCAAAAAGTGGTAAATCTATGGAGAGGCAATGGCGGTTATAGGGTCAGTTTTGCAGTGAGAGCTGCGTGTTTAAAGTGGATCTTCACTCTCTCAATCAACATTTACTATTTTTAATCCTTATGCTGCTGGCATTAGTAAATGGATAGGAAAGTATATTATATTTATTTATTTTTTTTACTATTCTTTAATTACTTTGTGGCTTCTATACCTAGGCAAATGATTTCATATGCTCCAGGAGGGGGGTAGGGGCTTTCTCAGCTAAGCACACCCTCCTGCCTACAAGCCTGAGCCAAGGGAAGGTGGATTCCAGGAATTTAATTCTAATATGAATCAAGATAGCCACAGTCAGAAATGCTAAGGGTCATTTTTAAAGTGATTTCTCAGTAAAATAAAGCATGGAACCATGAATGCATTTTTGGATTTGTGGTGCTCACATGCAGTGTAGTTCCGCTTTAATTTGTGTAGGGCAATAGATTCTGTTTTGCCATACAGGGGATGGTGAGTTTTGAGGCTCTGTGGAACTCAGCACAATGGGTAGCTATTGCGAACGTTGTATTATTGTGAGAAACACCACAAATGTATACAGAAGGTTTCCATAGCATAGGTGATCAAGTCTTTTACTTCATTGAAAGAAGCAGATTTCTGTGTATATAAGTGTTATGGAAAAGTGTAAATACAAGCTGAAGAACTGTACTTCTTTTTATATGTTCTTTTGGATTTCATTGGATTACTAAGCTTTTTACTGAGCCAGGGTTGTTCATCTGTAATTGTTACTAGAAGCAATAAGCATTTTCCAACTTGAAAGCTTTCATCTGATGACCTAACAATCAGCATGGTATAAATGACTGACAAAGCAAATGCATTTCCCAACCCTTAGGAAAGTCAATGACATTTGATACCATTTCTTTTAATGAACATGAACGCTTAGCATGCTTTCAGCAAATATGATATTGTATACTCATACATACACATATACACGCAGTTTTATTTGTCAACTTCACCTGATTTGACTCAGCTTTCTACTTCTTACTTTTATATTTACAAATCCAGATTTTTGAGTTTCCTCTATAGTGTTTAGCACTTTGCACAAATACAGTTGGCAACCTAGGTAAGCAACTTCTAAAGGTACATTTTATTAGAAGATAAGCCCCTCCCCTTATGGTAACAGTGAAAGAAAGAAATAATAATATGACCAAACAGTGGCCACAAAGTGTAGATTTAAAGTAGACCTGTGCTTTGCCCCTACGGGGGGCCCTTCCTGTCCCTTCACTTCCTTTCCTGTAGATCAAAGTGATGGAAAACCCTTTCTCAGACAGTTGTTGCCAGTGGAAGATCTCCCTGCATCCCTGGTCTGCTGATTACTCAGATCCTTGGTTTCTCCCCAATTTTTAGTCCTGGGGACAATAGTCCCCAGGACAAATTGAGAGGATGAGCCTGTAATGGGTATCATGATTCGTCAGATTCTCAGATTGGACAGCTACCTAAATGTTGTTGTGAGAAAATGTCATACTTGTGTCATACTACTAGCCATAGGCCCATTCACGACATCCCTGGTCAGAGGCCTCAATATTCAGAATAAAGAAATGTCCAGCACTTTACTGCAGCGTCACATCCTCACATTACTTCCCATGACATTTCACATTTGACATGCTATCAGAATCTTCGGTGCAGATCACCACATGCGAGATTAGACATTCTGCGTAAGCCATTTCAGTATAGAGCAGTATACACTTTTTAGAGAAGCCATCTTCCCTTTCTTCTCTTCCTCCTTTGGAGCACCATAACATTGGGCCCACCTTCCCATGAATACTCTTGGTCCACAGCATTAGGCTTCCATCTCCAAATCACAGCAGATGTATTTTAGGGTCAGGGAGAACAAGGTGCCTCCATTAGAATACCAGTCTCTTCCCAGTGTCCAGTTACACCAGGCATGCTCCCAGATGGCAGACTTATTCCCAGACCCTCACCACTCACACATGAGGACTTTGTGCAGGCCCCAAAGCCTTATGCACCCAACTACAGCATACACAAAAGAAGGCCAGGGGAGACAGGGCAACTACAGCTTTTCCTCACAGGATCTGTACCACCTTGCCTGGGAATTCAGCCCTGCACAGGGCCTCTGACATTAGCTCAGTGCAAGATTACACCTTGGCAATTCTGGGGTGTCCTGCTCCCATTCCCTGTCTACGCTGGGTCCCACCGACAGTTGGTATTTATATGGACACTAACTCCACCCATGAAAACACTAGGGGATGGATTACTCTAAAAATGGAGTTAACACCTGCTTAGAGCTTTCCTCTTACCATGTGATGCTAGCAACAGAGCCATCTGATGGCAAGCAAGCTAACCATCTGCTTACAAGCCTCCCTACATGGAACACAGACAGCATTAAAAACTGTACAGGGGTAGTAATAATTCCTTACTGTATTCAAAAGAAAAAAAACAGGTTTGGCTTTGCATACACTTTCATCCTACATTCCATTTGCTTTTTCTGTTCTGCAGGGGTAACTGTGTTCCAGCAAGTGTGGTTAGAGACTGGGGCACATTACTGGAAGCTGCTGCTGTTTTGATCATTGCCATGTGCAATCTGGCCTGAAAGCATCAGGAGCTCAGTGCTGTTTCTGCTGTGATCTGAACAGTGTCCTGTGTAGGGCAAAGAGCAAGAGCCCTACATGGAGTGAACCTGCTATGAGCTCTTAATCTCAACCTCATCCATTCATCAGTCATTGTTGGTTGGGGGGAGAGGGGAGCAGGTCTTGCATGATGAAGACACAGTGTGGAACAATGCATGGCAAGTCGGTCCAACAAAATAGATCACCTGTGGAGAGTATATAGGCAATACTGATAACAAGTCCCTAACCTTAACTGGTGACTTTTTGGACTTTTTGGATGCAGCTTCTACAGAAGGGACAGGCAACCATTGAGAGTTGGAGGTCTACCAAAACAACATGAAATAGATCATTGGGGTTTGGTTTCCTTTATTTTTTATAAGAAATTAACTAGCAAGGCTTAACTAAATAGCAAGGAAAATATAAACTTATCTTGTATGGTATAGTGGTTTTAATCGGTATCTAAATATACACTTTGGATGTATTTTGTTTGGTACGGGTTGGGAATATAATGCCCTCTTAGTGGTATACATTTTGGGTGTAGTGGGCAGGTGCATCATTATTTAAGAAGCGCAGATTAAGCCGGCGGTCCTAGATCCTGAAGACGGTGACGAAATGTATAAGATAGAACCACCAGATAAGTGCATTTGACCGTGTTCTTTGATTTAATAAACGTTTTTACTCTATGAAAGGCTCTTCTCCCTCTTTTTCTTCCTGGATAGGTTATGAACCTATAATATGAGAATATAAGGTGACGCCAGCAAAATACAGGATTCCAGAAAGGTGCTTATCAAGCAGGGTACTCCTTGGTTTCTGGTGCAACTTGACTTTCTTGTTCATTCAAGAAGTAATTTTAATCTGGAAAGTGCGGTGTGAGGATTTGGGGTGCACCGGAATAAATGAGTGCTATCACTTTTTGTGACATCTAAGTCATTGTCCGATGAGTGGCAAGGAGTACTATCATGATCTGGACTTTTTATGAGTGACTTTTTATTCATTTCAATAAGAGTTATAAATGTTCTGATTTATTTATGCTGAAAATTTGCATGGATTTCTAAGTGTTGTCTTCTCTCAATAGAGGGCTAAGTTAGTTAAAGAATTGTGTGTTCTTTTATGTGGAGTTCTCCTTCAAGGCTGCTAGCTTGTTGCCATTGTACAAAACAAAATGGATCCTTTGAGAACACATAGTAATTACATCTAATGTTTATATATATATTACTGCTGTGCAGGGATTGAAAGCATCTTTTTTTTTAATATGCAATTCTCCTTTTTTACACTTCAGCAAAGTTTAATAGCCTCTAGATGATTTTTGTTTCACATTTCCGCACACTTCAGTGTCAGGAGAGCTACTGTTTTCTCACACCTCATCCATTAAAGGGAAATCTAAAAAGGCATAGAAGAAAAAGAGCCAATAAGTATTTGTAATAGCTCTTCTAAATTGAATAAAGATGGAGCATGAAAGCGAAGGACAGCACAAGCAAAGGAGAGAAGGAGAGCAAGAGAGAAGGAGAGCGAGAGAGAGCAAAGGAAAGAGCGAGAAAGAGCAAAGGAGAGGGCAAGAAAGAGCAAAGGAGAGAGAGAGAAGAGAGAGAGCACGAAGGAAAGAGAGATCACGGAGGAGAAAAAGTGAGCGTGAAGAAGAGAAAGTGAGAGAGAGCAAAGGAGAGCGAGAGCGAAGGAGCGAGAGAGAGAGCAAGAGCGAAAGAGAGCAAGAGCAAAGAAGAGGGCGAGCGAGATCAAGCGAAGAAGAGAGAGATAGCTAAGAAGAGAGAGAGCGAGAGCAAAGGAGAGCGAGAGCAAAGAAGAGAGAGAGCAAGAGCAAAGTAGGAGAGAGCGAGAGAGCAAAGGAGGAGAGAGCGAGAGAGCAAAGGAGGAGAGAGCAAAGGAGGAGAGAGCGAGAGCAAAGAAGGAGAGAGCAAGAGAGCAAAGGAGGAGAGAGCAAGAGAGCAAAGGAGGAGAGAGAGCAAGAGAAAGAGAGCAAAGGGGGGGGAGAAGGAGAGCGAAGGAGAGCAAGAGAGCACGAAGGAGAGCGAGAGCACGAAGGAGAGCGAGAGCACGAAGGAGAGTGAGAGCACAAAGGAGAGCGAGAGCACGAAGGAGAGCAAGAGCACGAAGGAGAGCGAGAGAGCAAAGGAGAGCGAGAGAACGAAGGAGCGAGCAATAGCCAAGGAGAGAGAGAGAGAGAGCAAGAGCCAAGGAGAGAGAGAGCGAGAGCCAAGGAGAGAGAAAGTGAGAGCCAAGGAGAGAGAGAGCCAAGGAGAGAGAGAGTGAGAGCCAAGGAGAGAGAGCCAGGAGAGAGAGCAAGGGCAAAGGAGAGAGAGAGCCAGGAGAGAGAGAGTGAGAGCCAAGGAGAGAGAGCCAAGGAGAGAGAGAGAGCGAGAGCCAAGGAGAGAGAGAGCCAGGAGAGAGAGCAAGGGCAAAGGAGAGAGAGAGCCAGGAGAGAGAGAGTGAGAGCCAAGGAGAGAGAGCCAAGGAGAGAGAGAGAGAGCGAGAGCCAAGGAGAGAGAGAGAGCCAGGAGAGAGAGCAAGGGCCAAGGAGAGAGAGGGAGAGAGCCAAGGAGAGAGAGAGAGCCAATGAGAGAGAGAGTCAAGGAGAGAGAGAGCCAAGGAGAAAAAGAGAGAGGAAGAGAAGGGGGAGAGAGAGAGCGAAGGAAAGAGATAGAGCGAAGGAGAGAGAGCGAAGGAGAGAGGGCACAAATGAGAGAGAGTGCGAAGGAGAGAGATAGCGTAAAGGAGAGCGAAGGAGAGAGAGCGAAGGGGAGAGAGAGCGCGAATGAGAGAGAGCGCGCGAAGGAGAGAGAGGGAGCGAAGGAGAGAGAAGGAGTGAAGGAGAGAGAGGGAGTGAAAGAGAGAGAGAGAGCGAAGGAGAGAGAGAGCGAAGGAGAGAGAGGGGTAGAGCGAAGGAGAGAGAGCAAAGGAGAGAGAGCAAATGAGAGAGAGAGAAGGAGAGAGAGCGGAGGAGAGAGCACGCACAGGAGAGAGAGCGAAGGGGGGAGCGAAGGAGAGAGAGAGCAAAGGAGAGAGAGAACAAAGGAGAGAGAGCAAAGGGGAGAGAGCAAAGGGGAGAGAGGGCGAAGGAGAGAGAGAGGGCAAAGGAGAGAGAGAGAGGGCAAAGGAGAGAGAGAGAGCAAAGGAGAGAGAGAGAGAGAGAGAGAGAGAGAGAAGAGAGAGCAAAAGAGAGAGAGAGCAAAGGAGAGAGAGAGAGAGCAAAGGAGAGAGAGCAAAGGAGAGAGCGCAGAGGAGAGAGCACACAGGAGAGAGAGGGAGAGCAAAGGAGAGAGGAGAGAGCAAAGGAGAGAGAGGGAGCACGCACAAAGGAGAGAGAGAGAGCAAAGGAGGGAGAGATAGACAGAGAGAGGGAGAGAGCAAAGGAGAGAGAGAGCAAGCGAAGGAGAGAGATAACAAAGGAGAGAGAGAGCAAAGGAGAGAGTGAGCAAAGGAGAGAGAGAGAGCAAAGTAGAGAGAGAGCAAGCAAAGGAGAGAGAGAGGCCAAAGGAGAGAGAGAGAGCAAAGGAGTGAGAGAGCGAGAGAGAGCCAGGCCGATTCACCTGTCCCCAGTAGGAGCAAGCTATACCCTTTGGGTGGAGTTGAGAAGGACCCAGCATGCTGAGGTACCGCTCTCTACCCCCTCCACTTCCTCTGGAGCCACTCTTCAATCAGAGCCCAGAGCCGCCCTCTTCGCCACCGCTGAACACAGGTTGGAATTCCCTTTTGGTTGGCGGGGGGGCTTGTTGGTGGGTGGCAGCTGCGGATGGTGGTGATCGCAGCTGGGGGGTGTCCAATTTTAGTGTTGCCTAGGGCAGCACAAGGGGCAAATACAGGGATGCTCTAACTAGTACATATCTGCCCCCCTACTGCAATCTTCCCTCCCAGCACAAAACCCCCTACATTTTCCCCTTCTAGAACAATTATTATCACCTGCAGCCCACCAAATTCCCCCTCCCAACATATCCCCCCAATCTTCTCGTAGTGCCCCCCCACCTCTCATGATACCACAGTGCCCAGGCAGCTACCCCTCCTGCCCACCCCTTGTCCTGGCCCTGCCTCCAGGGCATACAATGCTTCACTCCCACAGCCGTGATGCCATTGCATGGCTTAGTTGAAAGCCTAGATCCCAACCACTGATAACCACTCCTACTTTAGGCCTCATTCATGCCATATGTGCATAAATACTGATGAAAATAAACAAACAGATTTGACTGGCAAAGAATATTTTGGGTTTGTTTACACCATGTGCAGAGATGTGTGTTTTTCTAATATAGGTCTCTGCAAGGACACAACGAAAACAATTGTTTTTTATGTGCCCTGTCCTCACACCACAATGTTGCCATGTGTGTTTTTTTTTCCTTTTTCTGCATGCATGTTGTAGACTTCTGCACAGAAAACTGTATACATGGTGCAGATTTCTGTGAGGAAAAAATATGCACATGATACAAATGTAGTGTGAACAGGACACAGTTGTTTTCTTTGTGCCCTTGAAAAAATAGGTGCAGAAAAACTCACGTCTCCGCACATGGTGTGAATGATAGATGCAATCAGGGGCGGACTGACCATTCGAGCACTAGGGCACTACCCGAGGGCCTGGGGTCAGTAGGGGGCCCCCATGAAATGCCCCTGGTACCTTTTTATAGGCTTTTTTGGGTGTGCTTTGAGTGTGGGCAAGGACACAGGGGCCCCATGATCCCCTATTGTCCGGGGGCCCCATGAGTTGTCATTTCGCCCCTGGATACAATGTAACTATTTCATTGCACTCGTTTCTTGCAATGGTTACATGCAGACATCTGCAAAATGAAGAATAAATGGCTTACTCCAAATCAGGGTTTCTCAACCAGGGTTCCATGGAACCCTAGGATTCCTCTAAAGGTTGCTGGTGGTTCCTTGAGTAATGAGCAGTTTCTGCCTCTCAGATACGTTCCCACTGACACCTTTAATCTTTTTAGCCATCTATAAAGGGTAATCCTTCCCAATGACTACAAGTGTAAGGAATATTCTTCCCACTGACCATCACACTAACGTATCATGAGTTGTAGATACAGCCATTTTTAGCAGGAGATCCCTGAGACCAGAACGTTTTTTGAAGAGTTCCTTTGTGTTCAAAAAGGTTGAGAAAAGCTACTCTGAATAGTTATAAATAGTTATAATTATATTCGTCTTTCCCTCCTCTCTTATCTTACTTTTAACCTGTTGTTTTTTTAAGGGATTTTTTTTTACCATTTGCAAGCCAATGATTTTTAGTTGTTCATTTGTTTCATTCATTCATTTGTTCTTTTGGTAACATTGTGTTAACACAAATTTAAAAAATGCCTTTAGTTCATTTTTACATAACATATTCATTCTTTCAACCCGAAACAATTTCTAGTGTTGTGATAAAGTAGACAAATTACATAAATCAAACTATTACTTTATATCCACAGTGAAACTAGTTTTAAAATGATCACTGTTCAAAATGTGAAAAAATTGCTTCTATTTTTATTTTGAAGGTGAATTGCTGTAGAAAAGGCAATAAAACAATTCTCAAAAGACATACCTAAAAAAGAAAGCCTTTTCACAATCCAAAAAAAAAATCCAAGATGAAAAGGTTATTGCCATATAGATTGGCCCACAGCTCTGAATTGTGAAAATTACTCTTTTCGCCATAAGGGGAAAGCTATTGTGAACGAGAACTGGTCGACTTTCCATTTCACAGCTGCCGTCAACAGTAATTTTCTATAACTGTCCAAAAAAGAAAAAAAAAATCAAAATTTCTCACAACCTCAGAAACATTATTTAGCTGTAAATAGGATTTCTCAGAAATCTCTAACTGGCTTAATGTCTGTAATGATAGTTAGCAGCTTCATGGACTATCAACGTTCTTGCTTAGAACACAACATTCCCAGCAATGTCCTTAGACTTTCTGCATGGTCATTTCATCTTTAAAAGACTTTGCAGGTGGTTTCCTGTATTTGTGGGAAAATGCATTTATGTTTTTTGTCGTGTTTTTTTTTTTTTTTCCTTTTCTTTTTACTTTGTGTATTGCATAGAAAATATAGATCTATAGACAAATGATGGCAGAATGGGAGCTTTCCCATCCTGGGTGGAGGTCATGTGACTTCCTCCCAGTCACAGGCCATACTATGTCGCAATTTGTCACCTGATGTGTCCATTGGACATCGGAACGGCACCAGTACCATGTGATCACTGATTAATCACATCGATCACATGATCTTCATTTATAGCCATTCATTGTTTACTATTGTGATCTCTGTGATTGGTCATAGTGATCACATGGTACAGACAGGGACAATCACTGTGCTCTTCACAGCTTTCACAAAAGTAAAATAGATGTCATTCATAAAAATGATTGCTTATAATCATGATCATCACTGTTATAAGCAATCATAGTGTAAAAAAAATCCTGGTTACTTCCCCAGAGTATAAACATTGTGGTAACACTGCACTGCTCTGGTCACAATATGTAAGAAAAAAAATTAAAAAAGACAAAAAAAAGTTTTTCCTTTTTATTAGACATACTGTCACCAGCCAGTGTCTTACTTTTTGCCTTTTTTTAAGGGATTTTTTTTTCTTTTTACCATTTGCAAGCCAATGAGTTTTAGATGTTCATTTGTTTAATTCATTCATTCTTTTGGTAACACAAATTTGAAAAATGCCTTTAGTTCATTTTTCCATAACTTGCTCATTCTTTCTACCCGAAACATAATTTCTAGTTTTGTGATAAAGGAGACAAATTACATAAAATCCAACTATTACTTTGTATCCACAGTGAAACTAGTTTTAAAATGATCACTGTTAAAAATGTGAAAACATTGCTTCTATTTACTATTCACAGTGATCACATGGTACAGACAGGGACAATCACTGTGCTCTTCACAGCTTTCACTAAAGTAAAATAGATGCCATTCATAAAAATTATTGTTTATAACCATGATCATCACTGTTATAAGCAATCATAGTGTAGAACAAATTCTGGTCACTTCCCCAGAGTAGTAACACTGTGGTAACACTGCACTGCTCTGGTCACAGCATTTAAAAAAAAATGAAAAAAGAAAAAAAAATGTTTTTTTCTTTTTATTAGACATAATGTCACCAGTCAGTGTCTTACTTTTTGCAGTTTCAGCTGCTTTGGTGTCAATGAAATTAACATGTGCACTAGATGGGCAACAATGAGATGACCCCCAAAACAGAAAAGGTTTTACAGGTGGAGGCCACTGAAATTTTTTTGCCTACTCATCTTTTCTGTTTTTCATTAATTTTGCATTTGGCTAGGGTCAGTGTCACTACTGGTAACATGAGGCGATACCTGGACCCTACAGAGGTTGCACAGGCAGTGCAACTCCTCCAGGATGGCACATCAATACGTGCCATTGCCAGAAGTTTTGCTGTGTCTCCCAGCACAGTCTCAAGAGCATGGAGGAGATTCCAGGAGACAGGCAGTTACTCTGGGAGAGCTGGACAGGGTTGTAGAAGGTCCTTAACGCATCAGCAGGACCGGTATCTGCTCCTTTGTGCAAGGAGGAACAGGATGAGCACTGCAAGGCCTTAAAAATGACCTCCAGCAGGCCACTGGTGTGAATGTCTCTGACCAAACAACCAGAAACAGACTTCATGAGGGTGGCCTGAGGACCCAACATCCTCTAGTGGGCCCTGTGCTCACTGCCCGGCACAGTAGAGTTCAATTGGCATTTGACATTGAACACCAGAATTGGCAAGTCTGCCACTGGCGCCCTGTGCTTTTTACAGATGAGAGCAGGTTCACCCTGAGCACATGTGACAGACATGAGAGGGTCAGAGAATGTTATAATGCCTTTAACATCGTTCAGCATGACCATCAGCGATGGTCTGGGGAGCATATCCATGGAGGGATGCACAGACCTCTTCAGGCTAGACAATGGCATCCTGACTGCCATTAGGTGTCGGGATGAAATTCTTGTATCCATTGTCAGACTCTATGCTGATGCAGTGGGTCCTGGGTTTCTCCTGGTGCACGACCATGCACTGAATGTCCCCCATGCTTGCCTGACTTAAATCCAATAGAACGCCTCTGGAATATCATGTTTTGGTCCATTCAACGCTGCCAGGTTGCACCTAAGACTGTCAAGGAGCTCAGTGATGCCCTGATCCAGATCTGGGAGGAAATACCCCAGGACACTATCCGTCCTCTCATTAGGAGCATGCCCCGACGTTGTCAGGCATGCATACAAGCACGTGGGGCCATACAAACTATTGAGTACCATTTTGAGTTGCTGCAATGAAATTTCAGCAAAATGGACTAGCCTGCTGCATTTTATCACTTTGATTTTCGGGGGGGCCTTTAAATTCAGTCCTGTGTAGGTTGATCATTTTCATCAAACGATGGGGCATCCTTACATTCCTAACACATTACCCAGTCCATATCAGTATAGATATCCAGCATGATATTTTCCCCATTGAGATCTGATGTGTTTTCAAAGTGTTCCTTTAATTTTGAGCAGTGTATTTAAACCGGATCACAGCTAACCAATTCTTAGATGTGGTGGCTGCATTATTTTTTTCCCTCCATGCCAAGAACATTTTAACATTTTCTGAATCAACCAGATGTCAAAAGTATGCAGTGTCCTGGTCCATTCTTGTAAGCTGAACTGAAATCTCAAACAGTGTTATCTTAGTTTCAAGCTATATTCTATAAACTACTATGGAGATGAAAAATAAAAGGACATGCATGTAGTCCCAATAAGATAGAGAGAAAATGCTACTTCATTACAGATGCAATGGTGTAAGTGAGCATGGTCACCTGAGTTCCAGAAAGACCTTAGGTCTTTACTGGTAGATCAACAGGTGAAAGAATAGAAAAAAAAATTGTGGGATACGTACCTGACATTCATTTGAAATTAAGAATCTTTTTATATGATCCTTGAAATATCTTCCACATTACAGATTAAGTCCAGTTGAATAGAACCAACTATCACCATAAATGAGAACCTCCACAAACACATACGCTACAATACACAGTAATTATTTTGGGCCAGCAAATAGAACCACAAAGCACAGCAGGGAACCAGGAAATTGACACCCCTGGAAGTGTCAGATTCCTCATAATTCTTATTTCATTAATGTAGAGATTGGTGGCACAAGTAGCGAGAAAGGAGAATACTGCATATTTTCTTTGCAGTGGTTGCTTTTCTGTGAACCTTTATTTTATTGACACAGTTGCTTTAAGGAAAGATCTATAAATACAGCATGATATGATACCACATAGAACATATTTACAGTCACGTTTTACTGGACAGTTATAGGTGTGTATTTCAAAATGCAAGATTACACTTACCGGTAATTTATTTTCCATGACCAAAAAGACTGTTTCTTGTACATAGGACAAGAAATGAAAAATTAAAAAGCCCCATCCACCCTTGAACACAAAATAGAGCAGTATACTGGCATGTCTTGGAAGAGTTGTGGGACTAAATTACCAGTAATAGTAATTCTGAATTTCCCCCTCCTCCTCCGCGACTGCCAACTGAGACATAACAAATTCTTCTGGGAGAGACCAAAGCAGATTAAACTTTCCTGCCAAAGAACAAATCCTGAGTCGTCAGAAGGTACAGTCAACAATGCTTGATGAAAGCCTTGGAACTGGATAAAACTGTGGCCTTGCAAATCTGTTTCAGGGATGCTGCAGCTCTCTGTCCACCCACGGACTGGGTGATTTTTTGCCGCAAGATCAATAGGAAGCTCTTTTTGGTCTAATGTACTAACTATTGTGAGAGCTTGTTTAATCCATTGAGCAATGTAAGCTTTTTAGTTGTAGCCCCTTCAAATGTATCGTAAAACTGAGAAAAATAATTGGGAATTCATGAACTCTGTCTAGAGTCTAAAATACATTCCTGACATCTTGAATGGGAAACTTCCTTTCCAGGATTATTCTTTGGATCTTCCTTCTACTTATGAATTTCAGAAACAACCTTCATGGAAAGATGGTTGAACTTGGAATACCAGCCACTCTTCAGAAATATTTATATAATGCGGCCTAATTTAAATTACAGTAACTGAAGTTCAAATATCCATAAGGTTGAATGGAGATTTTGTTAAAGCTTAGTTTTGAAACTAAAGATACCTAAAGAGGCCAAGTGTACTTGTGTGTAATTTTAGACTTCTCTAATATAGACTCAAAAAGTTTAACAATTTAAGAATGTTGGATCTGGCTACTAATCTCCCATTATAGGTGAATACTGCACAGGGGCGGACTGACCATTCAAGCACTCGGGCACTGCCCAAGGGCCCGGATTCAGTAGGGGGCCTCATGAAATGCCCCTGGTACCTTTTATAGGCTTTTTTTGCCCTATGAGTTGTCGGTCTGCCCCTGATACTGCATAAGCTCTAAATAGTTAGAGGTGACAGGCTTTAAAATCCGAATCTGAACAAATGAGTCCACTTCTGATTCATAGCATTTTCTGCTTAACTCTCAGGTTCTAGGTAACCCTAGGTTCACACCTAAGCATTTTCCGCAACGTTTTGCAGAAACACACTACATGATTTCCTATGAGACACGTTCACATCTCCGCGTTTTCACCCGGTGCGTTTTTTGGATAGGATCAAGGACTTTTTTGAACGCAAAAAGTTGAGTTTTTGCTTCTATAGACTTCAGTGGAAACACTGCAGAAAAGCATGTAGTGCATTTTTGCTGCGTTTTAAATCTGCCTAGCAACAAGAAAAAAAAAATGCAAAATGCATCAAAAACGCATGTGCAAAAACGCAACACAAAACGCACTACAGAAATGGATCAAATGTAAACTGCATAGGTGTGAACCTAGCCCAAAGAAGTGGGGTAGCTAAATGTTTTTTTTTTTTTATTCGCAAACAGCTACCTCTGGAACCCCAATTGTTGTGTGATCAAATGGAACAATTGGCTATTCAGAGACCATTCTCCTGTAAAATCTGCTCCATGTTGTCACCCTTCAGATGTACTGCAGGGATAAAAAGGACTCTGTTTTGCCTTGACAAATTGTCCGTGACGGTGCAAAAAGACCGACTTCTTGTCCCCCCCCCGCGGCCACCGCTTGTTCAAGTGGGTTACTGTTGTGATATTGTCTGACAAAATCTTTATTCTCCTACATCAAAAGGTTATGCTGGAAACAGAAGGGTTTTCCATAATGGAAAGAGTTCTCTGTAATTTGAGGAAAATGAATGGTCAAACGGGAACCAGATTCCCTGTATTGTTAGATCCTTCAGCTGAGCCCACCAACCTTTCCCAATTGCATTTGTTATTATGATTCTATCTGAGCTTGTCCAGTGGATCCCATTGGATATATAGTGTAGAGCTGTCTACCATTCTAGGGAGCTGGGCATCTCCTGACAGACTAGGATCTCAAAGTCTAAAAAAATCTTCTCTCTTCACGCCAAAAAAAAAAAAAAAAAAAAAAAAGCTATTTGCAGATTGCTGCAGTGAGACATGGGACATCTTGTATTGTGAAGACTATGAGTTTTAAAAGGGGAAGGGACATCGCTGTTATGTTTTAGTTCTTTCTGTAATTACATTTGTTGCATGATCCTGAGCAATTTCTCTAGCAGGAGAACAGATTTCTTTTGGACACTCCTCAGAAAAAAAAATATTTCCGTGTGGGAACCAGATTTGATTTTTCCAGAGCCAGAATCCTTCCCAAAGAAATTATTTCACTTCAAGCTGGATTTAGGACAACAGTCCATCTCTGGATGGATTTATCAACAGAGTGTCATCCAGGTAGAGAAAATGGAGTTATTCTGCCTTCTCAAACCTGCTGCTAGTTCCTCTATGATATCGGTGAATATTATTATTATTATTATTATTATTATTATACAGTATTTATATAGCGCCAAAGGGTATGCTCAGCGCTGTACAGTAGCAGGGGGCACATAACATGAGACAAGACAGTAACAGTACACTACACGAGAAGTTCGAGGGCCCTGCTCTTTCGTGCTTACAATCTAGGAGGGAGGGGAAGGTGGCACAGGAGGAGATGGCTGTGGGGGATGGAATGGTGGGTGGAATGAAGGAGGTTGGTTGTGAGATGAGGTCGGGTGTTAGGAGAGGTTGGGCTTCCCTGAAGAGGAGGGTTTTCAGGGTGCACCTGAAGGTGAGGAGGGTAGGTGACATTCTGATGGATTGGGGTAGGGAGTTCCAGAGGATGGGGGAAGTCCTAGAGAAGTCCTGCAATCGGGCGTGGGAGGAGGAGACCAGGGAGCTAGAGAGCAGGAGGTCCTGTGAGGAGCGGAGGGCACGGGTAGGGTAGTATCTGGGTATCAGGTCAGTTATGTAGTTCGGGGCGGCATTGTGAGTGGCCTTGTAGGTCAGGGTTAGCAGCTTGCACTTGATGCGTTGGGCAATCGGGAGCCAGTGAAGGGAGTGGCAGAGGGGGGAGGCAGATGTGGAGCGCTTGGTGAGGTGGATGAGTCTGGCCGCCGAGTTTAGGATAGGAGAGGTGCGCTCGAGAGAGTAGGGCAATACTCACAACCAGGGGTGGACTGACAACTCACGGGGCCCCCTGGGCAATAGGGGATCATGGGGCCCCTGTGTCCTTGCCCAAACTCAAAAAAGCCTATGAAAAAGGTACCAGGGGCATTTCATGGGGCCCCCTACTGACCCCAGGCCTTTGGGCAGTGCCCGAGTTTCCAAATGGTCAGTCCGCCCCCTGCTCACAACTGGAGATATAAAGTTTGGGAGTTGTAAAAATGACGGTTCTGAGAAACTTTGATTGCAGGTGAATGGCTATATAATACACATTTTTCAAGTCTACGGATACTAAGAATGCAGTGGCAGGCCATGCATTTCACACACAGGCCTTCAGTGATGTCCTACCTATATGAATGTATTTTTCATTGGATGACTTATGGGTTTTCTCTTTCTCTGGGTAAATGGATTTTACACCCCCCTTTTTAAACCAAAGCACTTTCAGGTGTCATCCATGTGATTGGTGTAGATCCCTATTGGGTCACACCCTGTCCTACGCCAGGTAGCCCCAGTGAATGTGCGTTGGCCCCTGGCATGTATCCCCATCCCGTTCCGGGGTGGACAGTGTGTTGGCAGTCCTATTTCTGCAACTATCTATACCAAACTATTATTTATATGTTATTGATTTTATTTGCAAATATAGAATGGACTATGTAATATGACAGCAGGTTGATACTATATTGGTACGATTTGTATAATGTAGTTGACATACTTAATAATGTGATTGCTTCCTAGACACAGAATACCCCTGCTTTATCCTCTGAAGGAGGAGTTTCTCCAAAAATGCATTGGGTTTTGTCCTGATGTTTCTACTAAAATGTAAGCCACGATAGGCATACTACAATTTTTTTATATATTATGGACACATGGAGTTTTAATACTTTTTAGCCGTGTTTATGTACCAACATTAATACAGTATTTTGTGTACGTATTGTAACGGTATACTCTGTAGATCTTTTGCAATAAACTTGGCATATTAGCCTTTTAATGATATATACACGATCTGTCTTAACCACTTGCCCTCCTGAGGATTTACCCCCCTTCCTGACCGGGCCATTTTTTGCGTTACGGCACTGCATTAATTTAACTGACAATTGTGCGGTCATGCAATGCTGTACCTAAATGGAATTTACGTTTTTCCCACGAATTGAGCTTTCTTTCGGTGGTATGTGATCACCTCTGCGGTTTTTATTTTTTGTGCTATGAAAAAAAAAAAAGTCAGACAATTTTGAGAAAAAGAGACAATATTTTTGACTTTTTGCTATTAAACATGTCCAGGAAAAAAACGTAAAAAAAATCAAATTTCATCATAAATTTAGGCCAAAATGTATTCTGCTCCATGTCTTTGCTAAAAAAATCCCAATATGTGTAAATTAATTGTTTACATGAAAGTTATAGCGTTTACAAATGGCGGTATATATACTGGAATTGTTTTGGGTTTCTTTTACTAATAATGGCGGCGATCAGAGACTTATAGCGGGACTGTGGCAGGCATTCTGATACTGGGGGGAACTGACTTGGTGTCACTGACATCCCCAGTGACACCAATACAGTGATCAGTGCTAAAAAAAAAAAAAAAAAGCACTGACCGTGTACTAATGACACTGGGCAGGAAGGTGTTAACATGAGGGGCGATCAAAGGGTTAACTGTGTGCTGGGAGTTTTTTTTAATGGGGGCGGTGTGTTGGTGCTTCACTGTAAGTACACTGCTCTGGATAGCTATGCTGTGCACAGCCATCCAGAACAGTTTGCCCAAGCAGACAGGGATGAGGATTGTTAGTAAACAAAGCAACCCTACTCTCCGTCGGAGATCCTCGGGAATCACCGGGCGCCGGCCGGGACCCAGTAATTCACAGCCGCGGTCGCAAATGGCAACATGGGTAGGGCGCATGCCCCCTACCCGGAAACACAAAATCATGTACAGAATATATACACGTGATTTTGCGCACCCCTGCAGCAGTATATCTGCTATAGGGCGGTCGGGATGTGGATAAAGGAGGTTATGTACAATTGTTTCAGTTAAGTTAGGGATGTTGGCAGTTAGAAAGATCACATACCCATTTCTTCTACCTGAATTCATTCAGCAAATTTTGACTGTAATCTTATAAACGCAACATGGAAAAAATGGGGCCCAGATTAGCCAGGGTTGACTGTATAAAAATGCATATAAAATTCATTAGACTCACCAAAACTGCTGATTATCTGTATACAAATCCATGCTCCTTTCTTTCCTCAACAAGAGTTCAATTACTCTGTTGTACAGGTTATTTGTGCATTTCAGTTCCAACAGTAAGATCTTTTCTATAGCCATAATGCTGAAAGTCGAGTCTAATGCTGAAAGTGGAGTCTGCCCAGTCGTATTTAACATATTTTTACCATGATTGTGTATTAAATTATTCCCAATAGTCTATTCTCCTCATTTCATAGGTTTTCTCTTGGTTGCACTACTTCCAGCAGTGTGTTTGATGTTAGAGCTTTTATCCAGTCATACTTTAACCATGATAGCCATCATGTTTTGCCAGGGTCAAATAAATCTGCCTTAAGGCCATCTGGTATAAGTTATTGTACACCTGCTAGATGGCCCCAGTATCGCCAACTCAAAATGTGATTGGTTAATGGTGGTTAATTGGTGGTCTCCAAACTGCGGCCTATTGCTTTCCTTTATCTAGCCCTTGGGGCACTAGTCCTCTCACTGACACAAACAATGGGGCATAATTCTTACCATGGACTCCAAAAAGGGACACTATTTCTCCACTGATATCAAAGATGAGGCGCGGCTTACTCCCACTGACACCAGGACAATTTCTAACCCTCCCTCCCCCCCCCAACCCTTTGTTTGGAAAGTTTGGAGATCCCTGGGTTAAAAGAATGATTTTTCTTCCCCCTATACTGTCCCACATCATAACCTTAATGTCTAAATTAGCCTCTCTGCCCTTGGCCTGGATGGGCAGGACTACGGTAGTTAAAATGTCCATCCTCTCTAAAATTCTATTCCTCTTTCATGTACTCCCAACTCCGGTTCTATCCCACCATCTACTTACCTTGCAATGACGAGCATCTCAATTCATATGGGGCAAGCTTAGGCTTTGCTTACCCAAGCCTACTCTATATAAATCAAGAATCAGAGGAGGCCTCAGAGTACCCAATTTTTAAAAATATTATGCTGCACAATTACCACAACTTCCTAAATACCATGAGACTAAAGAAACCCCTCTTTGGGTAGTTATAGAATCCATGGACTGTGACCCCCTTTCTACAGTGAATCTCCTATGGTTGGCCCCATCCAATCGCTGGTCCATTACCAACACGAATACAAGGCATAGCAGCAATCTATGGGATAGGCTGAAATATTTCTTTGGCCTCCAGTCCTCCCTCAACCCACTATTTTTGTTCCTTTGCAATCCCTCATTCTATCCACCGTGGTCTTCTCCGGCCTCATTCTCCACCTGGCCAACAGCAGACTTGATCTGAGCCTACAAATGCTTTGTGTTCAACTCCTTTAAATCTTTTCCAGCACTACAGGAGACCTATGGTGTTCCCGAGACCTATGGTGTCCCTTCCTCAGAACTCTTCAGGTACCTGAAAAATAAGCATTTTCTCACCCCATATACCCCTCCAGAGTCCTCAGGTTTTACGCTCTTCGAACGGGCTTGTAAGTCTGACCCCCACAGATGTGGGCTAATTTTTTAACTATACCCCACATCTCCTAACCCCTGAAACAGCAAAGCCTCCATCTTACATTAGTAAATAGGAAAGAGACCTCAGCCGAACTTTAGGTTAGGCTATTTAAGCATCTCCATTAAAAGTATGGGTTAAAAAAAAAAAAAAAAACATACTTACATACTCACCTAGGTGGATATAGCATCGATCTGATGCTGCATCTGCCCCCCACCAACAGTGAGCAGAGAGGTGGTGACCGGAAATCACCGCTCTGTGTTCTGCTCCTCCAGTGATCACTGGACTGCCGGGCTGTGGAAGGAGTGGGAGTGGCTGGCTCAGGGTCTCACCTGGAACTTTAAGTCTACCTGTGTCAAAAAAAAAGTGTTACCCGTAACCTTAGAGACTGTTACTTAAAGCGGAGCTACACTACACCTGAGCACCATAAACCAAAATTTTTTTTTAAATGAATGAAAAATTAATTACATTTTATGTAGCCTCCCTAGCGGTCTGATTATGTCCATATTTCTGTGCTCAAAGCGGTACATTTTTTTGCATAGAAATATGTATTTTTTTATTGTAGGCCTGTAATTCTTAGGAATAACTCACTGAAATCTGTCCAAACAAGAATCTAGTAAACATTCCGGGTATGATAAAATTTGAAACACGAAATCATAAATTATAATTTAATAAATTATCATAAAAATATTATAATAATAATAAATTTAATTCAATAATATAATCAAACCAAAAACACTGAAGTTTGAAATATAGCGCCAAGTTTGCACATCACTGAGCAAAGTAGCAAAATCGTTTTCAGTGTCTGATGACGAATTTCCCCACGAATCATTATCACTCAATTCTGCAAGTAGTTCTAATTTACTATCGCTGTTCTCTAGCCGGTCTAAAACCGCTTTTGACCTAAAGGGACACTTTTTGGACGCCATGGACGTTTCTCAGTTTCCAGGCAGAAAGAACGGTAAAAATGCAGGCAGGGCACAGGACAAAGCACTCGGGACAAAATGTATGTAATTTTAGTGAATTTAGTGAATGTCACTTTTTCACATTTTTAAATTTCCCGCCGTTCCGTCCCCCGTACGTCCCGACATCGCAGGGAACAGAACCCAGAAGACAGATGCTGGCATCGGCCGGAGGACATTGCCGGGGACACTGCAGGAGGGGCATCGCGGGAGCGAAAGACAAGATAAGTGAAGAAGAGATCCCGGAGCAGCGCTGCAAGGTATTCCCGAGTGTAGCTCAGAGTTACCGCTTGTGGTGCTGAAACTTTACCCCGAGCTACACTCAGGAATACCTCAAGGGAGGTTAATTCATATTTGATATTCAAAAGCAAACTTCCCCATCTGTCCATGTCTCCATGCTTTGCTGAGAAATCACCTTGAAAAACACCCCCTAGAATTTCTGGCCGTGGCCATCTTGAGTAAGAGCAGATGATTCATGTAGCTTTTACTTCCTGGAATCCATCTGCCCTTAGCTCAGGCATGGAAGTAGGAGGGTGTGCTTAGCTGAGTAAACCCCCTCCTCCCATCCTGAAGACTCCTGCAATGTATGACATAATTTGCCTAGGCCACAAACTAGGAAGCAACTGAATAAATGTAGAAAAAAAAAAAGTTTATACCAAGTAAATACAGACAGGAAATGGTATTCACTAATGCTAGCAACATAAGGATTACAAATAGTCAGTGTTGAATGGGAGAGTGAAGTTCCACTTTAAAGCCATGGACATCGAATGAATATTCCTATATCCTTTTCATGATAGGAATTTCTCTGCTTATTTTATTAAGGTAAAAATATTTTGTTATCTCCACACCAGACCATTGTGATTTAATTAAAGTACGCATTGCATCTTGGACTGGAAACACACTAGACTGCTCCAGCTGTAGTTCAGAGTACATTTCATCCTGTGCTGTTCTTGGTGGTCTCATGTCGGATAAACATAGTGCGTCTCTAATGACTTTACAAATCATACGTATCTGGCTGAAGTTTGACATACCCTTTTTTTTTAGAAGCTGATGCAGTTTCATTGTTATTAACCCGGCCCTCCTCACCGGGATCCATGCTTTCACAATCGGAATCTGATGATTTTGCCATTGCTGCCTGGGAACTAATAGGCTCTGAAACCAACTGCTGGGACGAGGACTGAGATACAGATGCAGTGGGCAGCGATTCTCTAATTACTTTAAAAAAAAAGTGTTCCTAACTAAGTATTCTGAATACAAGTATGATGAAGTTTCCTGTGTAAGTAGAGGAAAGAGGTCTAGTGCACATCCTACGGGGTCTTTAAAGCGATTACTTTTTGTTGCCAATGGATTTTTATTCTTTGAAGCAAGCAGAAATACAACATATCGGGCATACTGTTACACACACATACACATAGCTACATAGAGGTTGATTTACTAAAGCTGGAGAGTGAAAAATCTGGTGCAGCTCTGCATGGTGGCCAATCAGCTTCTAACTTCAGCTTGTTCAAGTAGCCTTCCTAGCGGTCTGATTATGTCAATATTTCTGTGCTCAAAGCAGTAAATGTTTTTGCATGGAAATATGTATTTTTTTATTGTAGGCCTGTCATTTTTAGGAATAACTCACTGAAATCTGTCCGAACAAGAGTCTAGTAAACATCCCGGGTATGGTAAAATTTTTAACACAAAATCATAAATTATAATTTAATAAATAATCATAAAAAATAATAATATAATAATACAATTCAATAATATAATCAAACCAAAAACACTGAAATGTGAAATATAGCGCCAAGTTCGCACATCACTGAGCAAAGTCGCAAAAACGTATTCAGTGTCTGATGACAAATTTCACGAATCATCATCACTCAATTCAGCAAGTAGTTCTCTAGCCGGTCTAAAACCACTTTTGACCTAAAGGGACGCTTTTTGGATGCCATGGACGTTTCTCAGTTTCCAGACAGAAAGAACAGTAAAAATGCAGGCAGGGCACAGGACAAAGCACTCGGGACAAAATGTATGTGAAATGGTTTGATACAGTAATGTTATACTGTATGATTTTAGTGAATGTCACTTTTGCAACTTTCAAATTTCCCGCCAGTTCCGTCCCCCGTACGTCATGACGTTGCAGGGAACGGAACCCAGAAGACAGATGCCGGCATCCGCCGGAGGCCATTGCCGGGGACACTGCAGGAGGGACATCGCAGGAGCGCAGAACAAGGTAAGTGCAGAAGAAATCCCAGAGCAGCGCTGCATGGTAAGCCCGAGTGTAGCTCGGGGTCACCGCTTGTGGTGCTGAAACTTTACCCCGAGCTACATCTTGGATTGGTTTCTGTGCAAAGCTGTACCAGATTTTGCACTCTGCAGTTTTAGTAAATCAACCCTGTAATTTATAAGGTTGACAACAAAACCCCAAAAGAAAACCCCCCCCAAAAAAAAAATAAGACAGGTCCATCTATTTCAACTTATGTGTGTTTTTTTTATTCTCTCAATCTCCATAGCCCTGTAAATTCTGCTTTCTAAAGGAAGACCATTTTTTTTTTAACTTGTCAACATTCCTAGCTAGTACCACTTCCTGGGGAAGGGAGCTCCACATTTTTTTACTGCACTAACAGTAAAGAACCCTTTCCTCAATCTAAGTTTAAACCTTTTTTTCTAACTTCAAATCATAGCCATGTGTGCTTTGAGGGACCATACAGTAAACAGTTTATTACAGTTATCTTTTAAATATTTGTACACTGTAATCATATCTCATCTTAAAGTATATGTAAACCCTCACCATGTAAAGCAGACCATTCAGGTTAAAATAGAAATAAAAGGCAACACATTTGTGTATACATATAAAAACATTATAAATACCATTTTTTTCCTTTTTTATAAGTGATCACATCCCCTCTGTTCTGGGCTTCATATGGAGGTAAGGGAGCTGAGGAAGGACTAACAGCAGCACACGGATTAGTGAATAAATGTGCCGGGGGAAGGGGGTTTCAGCACAAGCCTGATCACTGGATCAGCTCATAGCACAGCCAGGAAACTGACCATGCTGTGCAGTCATTTCTAGTTTTTTTTTTTTTTTTGTGTTTTCTTTTTTAAATGGGGGGGAGCGGTTGTGGTGGTCTGCTTCATGGTGATAGCAGTGATGTTGGGGCGGTCTTTTTTGTGCGTGTGGGGGGGGAGGGGGTTGCGTTACCTTTATGTTTTTTTTTTTTAGGGGGGTCATCTGCTTCATGGGGATGCCTTTACTGCCCTAGCTCCTCCCACAGTTTTTACACTACATAGACAGTAATATACCAAAACGTGTGGATTGTTCCCGATTGGTGTGATATTACTTTGTGGAAGGTTTCGCCGAATGGTTCATGAAATATCGCCGTTTTTGTGGTGAAATTGGTCCCATAGGAATAAATGGCAGAATGTTCAAAACTAGAGTGGGAGCTGAAAAATCAGGACATGATTTCTAAGCTGCCATCACTCCCTCATTTTCAAGCCCACCTACACAAATCTTATATCAAAACGTTCAGCTATCCCTGCTGCCACTAACAATGTCCACGGCTAAGCCATAGTCCTGATAGTTTTCACAATATGACCATTTGTTTGCAACTCACGCCGCCCATTGATTTTCATTGAAACTTCACTCGCAGCCACGTGAAATTTGAAGGGACATTTCTAAACTGGGACTGTGCCTTCATTTTTAATATTTCAGAGACATACTATACATCAAAATGTAGGTCTGGGTCTTGTGATTCTCACAATATAAAGGTGGAGGCAAGAACACTTCACACAATTTCCCCAGAAATTGTAGCTTTTCTAGTTTTTTATGCCAGACCAACAGAGTTCAGGTTGATGATAGTACCAAAGGCTACTTTCTTGTTGATAGATAGATCTAGGGGGTATGTAGTACGTATGTAGTTGTAAACATATACGGATCACAGCCTCTCCTGTACTACACCTGCAGTTTCCAACCAACTCCTATACTAACTGCAGTAACCTCTATTAACCAGCCAGTGAGTATGGACCAGTTCTTAATGTTTACATTGTTAATTTTTTTTTTTTAGATAAATCGATGTGCGTGTATTTTTTGGGATATTAGGGTGGAGAGCAAAATTGAATGGGGGGAGCCCAGGAAAATCATAGACTCTATTTAACCACTCCCCCTTTAAGACATGCCCAATGTTTAGCGCAATTTAAACCAAACCCACTTTTGGCACTTTTAAAGACTCAGCCATGCCCACAAATGAATGTACCCACCTCCAATTAGCATACCACTCTGACCACTCTGGCTTTATGGACATACTGAAAAAAAAGTGTCCCTAAAAATGTTTTTGAAATGTTGGAAACTATGGGAATATGAAATGTTGGGTTTACATATTCTTTAAGCGCCTCTTCTCCAAAGTGAATAACTAATCCATGTAATATATCCTCATAGCTGGAGGTACTCAATCCATCTTATTAACTTTGTTGCCAATTGCTGAACTGTTTCTAATTCATCAATATCTTTCCTGAGGATTGTAGACCAAAACTGACCTGCATATTCAATAGGAGGCTGAACCAATAAAATAATTTCTTCTTTTTTTTTTTTTTACAGATTGCTGTATACATATAAAGACCCATTTTTATTTTTTTTTGTTACATGTTTTAAAGTGTTACTAAACCGGGGACCCTGCATTTACTATATCTGGTCTCCCACAGTACACACAACATGGAAATACAATTGTTTTAGTAAATATAAACTGCAATGTACCTTTTCTCATCAGCAGTATATAGCAGTCTTGTGACTTCTGTCAGTGTCCAGCCGAGCACTGGTTAAAGATTGTAGGAGAAGCTTTCATTCTCCTCCCACTGTCCCATGAGGCTGCAGGACCCCTGACCCTTTGTCTAGACGGTGCTGATTGGCCCTGTGCTGATCACATGCACCCTTCCCAAGGAAGAAAAAAAAAACTCGCTAGCGATACACACCAAAACAGAGCATGTGCACAGTGTCTCCTAGAGCTCTGTTCTATCAGCACATGAATTGGGGATAGTAGAAAGTAGAAAGGGAGAATCAGAGAAGACAGGATCAAACAGAGATTTTACACAATGCAGAGGATTAACCCCTTAGTTTCCACAGTGAGTATAACAAGCATGCTTTACTGCATATACAGACTGATTTTACTGTTGTGGGTTTAGGAACACTTTAACCTCCCTGGCGGTATTCCCGAGTGTAGCTCGGGGTAAAGTTTCAGTACCAAAAGCGGTAACCCCGAGCTACACTCGGGCTTACCCTGCGGCGTTGCTCAGGGAGTCCCTGCAGCACTTACCTTGTCCTTCGCTCCCGCGATGCGTCCCCTGCAGTGTCCCCGGCCATCTCCTCTGGACGATGCTGGCATCTGGCTTCCGTGTTCCGGTCCCTGTGACGTCGGGACGTACAGGCGCCGGAACCGGCGGCAAATTTGAAAATTTTAAAAAAATGACATTTTTTTTAAAACGATTATTTCATAGCAAAACATTCCTGTATCAAACCATTTCACATATATTTTGTCCCTACTGCTTTGTCCTGTGCCCTGCCTGCATTTTTACTGTTCTTTCTGCCTGGAAACTTAGAAAAGTCCACGGTGTCCAAAAGCGTCCCTTTAGGTCAAAATCGGTTTTAGATCAGCTAGAGAACAGCGATAGTAAATCAGAACCACTTGCAGAATTGGGTGATAATGATTCGTGGGGAAATTCGTCATCAGACACTGAAAACGATTTTGCGACTTTGCTCAGCGATGTGCGAACTTGCCTCTGTATTTCAAATTTCAGTGTTTTTGGTTTGATTATATTATTGAATTAAATTTATTATTATATTATTATTTTTTATGAGTATTTATTAAGTAAGTAATTACTAAGAATTGCAGGCCTACAATACATAACACCAAATTTCCATGCAAAAAAATGGTACCGCTTTTGGTACAAAATTCCTGACATAATCATACCGCCAGGGAGGTTAACCCCTTGACGCCGACGTAACACAAATATGCGGCCTCACGGACCTGGGCTTTTTTCCGTGGGGCCGCATATTTGCGTACCTGTCTTTGTGCTGGGAGCGCGCCGCTCGGCGCGCTCCCAGCACCAAGACCGCGGTGTCACTGAGAGCCCCGGGTCCCGTTCTAACGATCGGGACCCGGGACTCCCGATTCCGGGTCACGTGATCGCTGTGATAGCCTCTGATTGGCTATCACAGTGATCAATCACTGCAGCCCGGCCCCCTTGTTTTCTCTCTCTCTATGAATGGAGAAGAGAGATACATTGTATCTCTTGAACTCCTGACATAGAGAGAGAAAAAAAAAGTTTGTAAAAAAAAAAAAAAAGATAAATAAATATTAAAAAATAAAGAAAAATACCTAGATCAAGGTTTGATCTAGTTCAGTACCAGGGTTAGTGTTTGGGTCATGGTCAGGGTCAAAGGTCAGGGTCAAGGGCAAAGGTCAGGGTCAAGGGCAAAGGTCAGGGTAAAAGGTCAGGATTAAAAAAAAAATTGGTATCAGTGTCAGTTAGTGTTAATGTCAATGTCAGTGACAGTGTGTTTTATGTAAAAAAAAAAAAAGACAAAAACAAAATGCGCACTGTTGTTTCTGGGCTGTACTACGGGTACAAACAACAAATAACACACACATATATGGTATCGCTGCGATCGTCAAGAACTGGAGAATGTATTTTGGGTTGTTCTTTGGTGGTAGGTTATGGTCGTAACAAGAAACACACAGTTAAATTTAAAAAAATGATTTTTTTTACTATTTTGGCCCAGTTTTCCTTTAATAATAAAAAAAATTAGGAGCTATCCATGACCATTTACCACCAAATGAAAGCCCAATTTGTCCTGAAAAAAACAAGGTATAATCCACCTGGATGTACAAAGTAGTTGTGACGATATGTACGGTTTTACTAACATGTCAACGTTGCAGAATTGTGCTTAGGCATTTAGATTTGTTTTACCCTTAGGCGTGAAGGGGTTAAGTATAAGAAGATGCAAGGATGTAGACACCCATCTTGAAGTTATTTTAACAATACATCTTCTCACTCAAATGTAATCCTAACTTTTTAAAAAGCCTTCTTAAAATATTACCATGTTATCTTAAGAAGTCATAATCGGTGAAATTGCCCTCTGTAGTAACTTACTGTAGTACAGATCTCATTCAGTCTTCTATTCTCACATTCAATTATAGAGACAGGAAGATGCTGAACCGCTGTGTGCACCAGTAATGACCATGTTCCCAATGAGCTTGGCTTCAACATTGAATTATACATTTTTCCCCATGTGTAAACCTTTAAAAAACACTTAACTAGAGTGCAGTTGAAAATACACAATTTAAAGAATTGGTGGCAATAAAAGCACGGACTGTACTAGGTTATTTTGATACCAAGAGTCTGTACACTAGAAAAAATATAAAAAGGGCACAGAATTTGTATTAAAGTGTTACTAAACCCACAACAGTACAATCAGTCTGTATATGTATAAAGCATGCTTGTTATATTCACTGTGGAATCTAATGGGTTAATCCTCTGCATTGTGTAAAAAGGTTGTTTGATCTTGTCTTCTATAATCCTCCTTCCACAGTCCCAAATCCATCTGCTGATAGTACAGAGCCTTATGAGGCACTCTTCACATGCTCTGTTTGGTGTGTACTGCTAACAAGTTTTTTTTGTTTTTCTTTTGGGAGAGTGCATGTGATCAACACAGAGCCAACCAGCACTGTCCAGACAGAGGGTCAAGGGTCATGCAGCTTATGGGACAGTCAGAGGAGAATGAAAACTCCTCCTGCAAGCTTTAACTAGTGCTCAGCTGGACACTGATAGAAGTCACAAGACTGCTCTAACTGCTGATGAGAAAAGTTATTTAGCAGTTTATATTTACTAAAATGATTGCAGTTCCATGTTCTGTATAGTGAATACAGGGTTCTGGATTTAGTAACACTAAGCTTTGACAATAAAAGCTGATTGGTTTCTATGCAGAGCTGCATCAGATTTTGCACATTCCAGTTTTAGTAAATCTCCCCCCTGGGTTTAGTAATATTTAAAATGGAAGAAAAAACCCCAAAAAGGAGTAGTACATTTTTAGTGAGTGTAGATTGTTACAGTGTTAATAATTAAAGCTGAACTTCAGCCAAGCAGCTAAATATGCAGTTAAAATGCATACATGGGAACTATATTGTCTTACAAAACATTTGCATATCTGTCCATTCAGTTTTGAGATTTGCACACCTCTGTTACACAACACAGCCATGTATAGCAGGAAAGAAGACCCAAGACAGGGACTGCAAGAGGCTGGTAGTAAGTCAGATTCTGGTACCTACACTCCGTGCATTTTTAAAAGTACATTAATACATTCAGGGCCAACTTACTCTCAATGATAAGTCTATTGAAACAAAGGCAACTCTACAGGTTTATAAAATACAAAACGGAGTCTGTAAAGCATAACTTTACACACAGGGGCGGACTGACCATTTGGAAACTCGGGCACTGCCCGAAGGCCCGGGGTCAGTAGGGGGCCCCATGAGATGCCCCTGGTACCTTTTTCATAGGCTTTTTTGAGTTTGGGCAAGGACACAGGGGCCCCATGATCCCCTATTGCCCGGGGGCCCCATGAGTTGTCAGTCCGCCCCTGGTTACACAAGGCTCATTTGCACATGCAGGTTCTTGTGCAGTCCAGTTTTGACACCCCTTTCATATGAATGGGCTTCAAAATGCAGGGAAATATGCAAAAAGTAGTGCAAACACTGCAATCACACTGCACCAAACTGGATGGTACTGCGGTACCATGTGGTTTGGTGGCCTCATATGCAGCAACTTTTTGGGGTGCCATTATCAAATTAGTGACACCCGCACACATCTCATAAGGGCAGCATGTTCATGTGCAGTATGGGAAACACATGGAATGCACCTATTCCACAGCACATTTTGGTGTAAACGGACTATAATATATTAGCATGTGTTAATGATTAAAAATCTGCATTTGTCTATTTTAACAAAGCAGAAACATAACTAAGTAGTCTGTGTAGACTGGATATTCCATAATACTAGTCCCTCACAGTTTATTTATTTATTTCAGGTACTTATATAGCGCCGTCAATTTATGCAGCACTTTACATATATATTGTACATTCACATCAGTCCCTAACCCTCAAGGGGTGTACAATCTAAAGTCCCTAACTCACATTCATACATATACTAGGGCCAATTTAGACAGGAGCTAATTCACCTACCAGCATGTCTTTGGAGTTCGGGAGGAAATCGGAGTACCCGGATTAAACCAACGCAGGCACAGGGAGAACATGCAAACTCCAGACAGGTGGTGCTGTGGTTGGGATTTGAACCGACAACCCTAGTACTGCCAGGCAGAAGTGCTAACCATTTAGCCACTGTGCTGCCATTACCTCCTTGGGCTCACAAGTTCATATCACTTTATACAAAAGACTTTTTAAATTAATGAGTGCTAATGCTTTCAACACTGCTCAAGCAGTAAGTTATAGGAAATTGAATTAAAAATAATACAGACTGGTACATAAGCTCAAAATGTTGACCTCTCCACAGGGATCTCAGGAATAGTGCTGAAGTGCTAAATATAATTAAAGATCTCACTTTGAGCTTAGTAAGAAAAAGTAAGTACATGGCACCTGTTGACCTTAATATACACAATATTGCCAAAAGTATTGGTCGGCCTGCCTTTACACGCACATGAACTTTAATGGCATCCCACTCTTAGTCCGCAGGGTTCAATATTGGCTTGACCCACCCTTTGCAGCTATAACAGCTTCAAGTCCTCTGGGAAGGCTGTCCACAAGGTTTAGGAGGGTGTCTATGGGAATGTTTGACTATTCTTCCAGAGGCACATTTGTGAGGTCAGGCACTGATGTTGCACAAGGAGGCCTGGCACATAGTCTCCTTTCTAGATCATCCCAAAGGTGTTCTATCAGGTTGAGATCAGGACTCTGTGCAGGCCAGTCACGTTCCTCCACCCCAAACTCGCTCATCCATGTCTTTATGGACCTTGCTTTGTGCACTGGTGTGCAGTCATGTTGGAACAGGAAGGGGCCATCCCCAAACTGTTCCCACAAAGTTGGGAGCATGAAATTGTCCAAAACGCCTTGGTATGCTGATGTCTTAAGTATACCCTTCACTGGAACTAAGGGGCCAAGCCCAACCCCTGAAAAACAAACCCCACACCATAATCCCCCCTCCACCAAACTTTACACTTGGCACAATGCAGTCAGGCAAGTACCATTTTCCTGGCAACCGCCAAACCCAGACACATCCATCAGACAGAGATGTGCGATTCATCACTCCAGAGAACATGTCTCCACTGCTCTAGAGTCCAGTGGTGGCGTGCTTTACACCACTGCATCTGATGCTTTGCATTGCACTTGGTGATGTAAGGCTTGGATGCAGCTGCTCGTCCATGGAAACCCATTCCATGAAGCTCTCTGTACATAATCTGAAGATAACATGAAGTTTGGAGGTATTTAGCTATTGACTCCGCAGACAGTTGGTGACTTCTGTGCTCTGTACGCTTCAACTTGAGCTGACCCTGCTCTGTCATTTTACGTGGCCTACCACTTCATGGCTGAGTTGCTGCTGTTCCCAGTTGTTTCCACTTTGTTATAATACCACTAACAGGTGACTTTGGAATATTTAGTAGCAAGGAAAATTTTGTGGATGGACTTATTGCACAGATGGCAACCTATCACAGTACCACGCTTGGAGTCACTGAGCTCCTGAGAGTGACCCATTCTTTCACAAATGTTGGTAGAAGCAGTCTGCATGCCTAGGAGCTTGATTTTATACAACTGTGGCAATGGAGGTGATTGGAACACCTGAATCCAATGATTTGGAAGGGTGTCCCAATACTTTTGGCAATATAGTGTATTTGAACAGGCAAAAATCAGATTTTCATTCAAATAGTGACTAAAGATACTTGAAAATGAATACACCATGCCAATTGTGTGTCATTTGTTCAAGACCTTAATTTAAAAAAAAAACAGCAGATTTGTCATACGGAAAAAGTACAAACACTACTATATGACAACTTCAACTTCAGATCCATGAAATTAAAATATAGTCTTCCAGGTTAGGAGCCAATGATTGGAACCTCCTTAAGAAGTATGCAGGTAGAAAATGTTTTATTTAAACTTCACACATTTATGGTAGTATCCAACTTTGCTATTGATGTGTTGCGTCATCATGCCAAAATCAATAGAGCTCCCTAAGGCTCTTAGAAACAAAGTGGATGCTTGAGCATCTGGTAAGGGATTTAAAGAGCTTGTCAAAGGACTTCAAATCAATGATTTCGCTCGAAGAAAAATAATGTTCAGGGGTGTAGACATCAAACAACTGTTAATGTGCCCAGGACTGGCTGGCCCAGCAAATTCAACCCAAGAGCTGACTGATGCTTAAAAAAAAAATTTTTTTAAAATTACCCAAGAAACCCAAAATTTCATGGTGGGTGTTGGGCAACTCTTGCAACAATTGAAGTCAAAGTGCATGTATCTACAATCAGAAAATGCACCAATTCAACCTGCTTGAGGTCTGTGTTAAGGAAAAGCCTTGGCAGTCTGCCTACATGTTCAATGGATGAGGTTTTACTGTAATATTTCTTGATACCCAGAAGAGCAACTGTCCACCAAGGCTGCATATCTACAGAGGGACTTTCTTGCACAGACTGCAATACAGTTCTACTTTGAGAAGGTTGTCCTTAATTGTGCATAGTTGGAGTATGCCACTATATCCCTTCCCTATCCCAGTTCCAAAAAACAAATAAGGCAAAAAAACAAAATACAACCCCTAGATTGATCATTGGAGTAACAAGCAAAAGTTGTGTGCACCTGACTAAAGAAATGCGGTGTGCTTGACTGGGGGAGGAAATGTAGGGGAAAGCCTGGGTAAGACACAAGCAGCTCCTGTAGGGGTAGCGCTACATCTAAATGTGTCATCCTATACATTCATGATATCTTACAATATCTATTTATGTCCTTCTATACATTTATGCCAATTCACTTACCAAATCTATTTTACTTTTTATATTTTATGTACCGCATTTTTCGCTCCATAAGACGCTCTTTACCCCCCAAAAAAATTTGGGGAAATGTCTGTGCGTCTTATGGAGCAAATATGAAGTGGCCGGCCCCGTATTCCCACTGCCGCTCTGTCAAAATACCAGGGTGGCCGCTTGTCTCTTCCCTGCAGCAGAACCTTACCTGTTCCTCAGTCCAGTGGTGTCCTCACCATCTTCTCTCCTGGCACCAGCATCTTTAGTGTGGGCACACGGCTATGACAGCTTATGGCTTCACAGCCAGGTGCCCACTGCGCATGCGTGAAAAGTGCTGTGCATTGTGAATGGCCCAGCAGTCTTCTGGGAGCTGCCACTTGTCCTAGAAGACAGGGAGGAAGGACAACTCTGCGGTAGTGGGAGCGGGTACCTGTCAAGTTCGGGTACCCCCCCCAAAGGTCTTCAGTCTCTGCTCATCTCCTGTACTGTGTCCGCAGTCTCTGCTCATCTCCTGTAGTGTGTCCACAGTCTCTGATCATCTCCTGTAGTGTGTCCGCAGCCTCTGCTTATCTCATGTAGTGTGTCCACAGTCTCTGCTCATCTCCTGTAGTGTGTCCGCAGTCTCTGCCCATCTCCTGTTCTGTGTCCGCAGTCTGTGCTCATCTCCTGTACTGTGCCACAGTCTCTGCTCATCTCCTGTACTGTGTCCGCAGTCTCTGCTCATCTCCTGTAGTGTGCCCGCAGTCTCTGCTCATCTCCTGTACTGTGTCTACAGTCTCTGGTCATGTTCTGTAGTATATCCGCAGTCTCTGGTCATCTCCTGTACTATGTCCGCAGTCTCTGGTCATCTCCTGTACTATGTCCGCAGTCTCTGCTCATCTCCTGTACTATGTCCACAGTCTTTGCTCATCTCCTGTACTGTGTCTGCAGTCTCTGCTCATCTCCTGTACTATGTCCGCAGTCTCTGCTCATCTCCTGTACTATGTCCGCAGTCTCTGCTCATCTCCTGTACTATGTCTGCAGTCTTTGGTCATCTCCTGTACTGTGTCTGCAGTCTTTGGTCATCTCCTGTACTGTGTCCGCAGTCTCTGCTCATCTCCTGTACTGTGTCCGCAGTCTCTGCTCATCTCCTGTAGTGTGTCCACAGTCTCTGCTCATCTCCTGTACTGTGTCTACAGTCTCTGGTCATGTTCCGTAGTATGTCCGCAGTCTCTGGTTGTCTCCTATAGTATATCCGCAGTCTCTGGTCATCTCCTGTACTATGTCCGCAGTCTCTGCTCATCTCCTGTACTGTGTCCGCAGTCTCTGCTCATCTCCTGTACTATGTCCACAGTCTCTGCTCATCTCCTGTACTGTGTCTGCAGTCTCTGGTCATGTCCTGTAGTATGTCCTCAGTCTCTGGTTGTCTCCTATAGTATATCCGCAGTCCCTGGTCATCTCCTGTACTGTGTCCGCAGTCCCTGCTCATTTCCTGTACTGTGTCTGCAGTCTCTGCTCATCTCCTGTACTGTACTAAAAAAAAAAACACTTTTTATATTGCAGCCTACCAATTCTTAAACATGGTGGCTGCTTTCGTTTTCTTATTTTAAGCTTTTTTCCCCATTTATTTTCACCTGGTGATCTGATTGGTAATTGTTATTTTTCATCTTCCTGTAACAGACCAAGCTGGGCAGCAAAAGTGGCAGTTAGAGGGTGAAGACAAACCATTTAACAGTCTTTACAGCAATTCAGCTTTAATTAGCAAAGTGAATCTAAATGTATTAGCCCATCTAAAACTAGCCCCCAACCCCAGATTTGCAATACTGCTGTCCAAAAGGCGTCTCTGTTCCTTCATCCGGAGCGGAGACACCTTAAGCCAGCAACTGGCCGAATCACCCCTAGAAAAATAAAGGAAAAAAGGCCTAAAAAAGCTGCAATATATTACATTTTTGTTTTTAGATTTAATATCTTTAAGTGGAGTTCCAGCTGATTTAAAAAAAAAAAAAAAGTCAGCAGCTACAAAAACTGTAGCTGCTGACTTTTAAACTACAGCCACTTACCTGTCCCTCGGTCCAGCAGTGTCCTCACCATGGCTGGTTTCATCGACTGTCTTCTCTTCCTGGAGCCGGTCAGTGTGGACACCCGGCTGTGACAGCTTGCGGCTTCACAGCCGGGTGCCCACTGAGCATGCACGAGAAGTGCTGTGCTTTATGAATGGCCCCGTAGTCTTCTGGGACCTGTCATGTGTCCCAGAAGACTACGGGGAGGGAGGGCAATTTCCACTTCCAATGACCTTAAACGATTGCAGCAGAAGTGGGAGCGGGTACCTGTCAAATTCGGGTTCCCGCTCCCAAAAGGTGCCAATCCTTAATGGGGAGCGGGGGAGAATGCATTAAAGCGGAACTTTCTTTTGGGTAGAGCTCCGCTTTAAATTAGAAAACTGATGACATGTAGCTGCCCTTTAATGATAACTCATTCAGTGAATTGTGAACTCACCAGTGAGACATTTAGTAAGTGACAAAACATGCCTATCGTGTCAAAGGAAGGTTTTCCAGAGCAGACTGTGCACCTTGCAGTCGTGCTGGCTGATGAATACATGTTCAGTTATTATTGTGTTCTGATCTCATAGTTACAATAGAGTGCTGTGGTTACAATGGCGCACCATTGTAACGAAGAACAATATCACCCTTCCAGGACACTTTCTTTGTTCCTCCACTAAGCAGTACACACAGTGATTATATATACAGAAATAAAAAAGCAAGAAGGCAAACATATTGGACATGTAAGCAGCGGGATGCAAAACCAGCATGACAGAGTATCAAGTGACAATAACTATAGAAGAAGAAAGGAAGCACTAAGAGGTGAAAGACTAGAGATGATCCATTGTTTCATAACAATGAAAGCTCAAAAGGATGGTTTATGTAAGATCAGTTTAAACAGCTTGCATAGGTGAATATTAAAGTAACAATTGGCAAAATAAAAAATGACACACAGTACGATGCAGTCTATCACCAGCATTAAGTCCTCATGCACACGGGACATTTTTACAGCTGCTGTTTTTGGCTTTTGGCATTTTTTTTCCACAGCCAGTAAAGCCCCCAGCATGTTATCCTATGTGTCCATGCACACATAGACTGTAATCAACGTTTTTTTGGCAGGGGCATTTTTTGTGGTTTTATAGAGGAGTTTAGCTGTAAAACGCTCTAATGCTATAAAACGCGGCAAACTGAGATTTTTGGATTTTTTTTTTAGCAAAAAAAAAATTTCTTGTGTAAAAAAAAGCTAAACAACCGCAAACGCGGTTAAACACTAATGCAAAACCGCAAAAGCTCTGAAAAACTTGCGTTTTTAACACGACTCTACCAGCGTTATTAAAACACTCAGCGTGCATGGAGCCTAAGAGTTATGAATGGACTCTGAAAAAAATCTTTATTACCAATTGATCTAACCAGCATATCCTTTATTACTGCCTGATCCTACCATTTTTTTACTACTTCCCGTAGCATGACGAGATCACGTTCAGCAAAATTGACAGTTACAATGATTGGGACAAACCACAGAACACTGATAGGGGTGCTTACAATGTTAAAAAAAAAAAATTGTTGATATAACTGCTTAACCTCTTTGTGCCGGTGCCTCCCGGCCCTTTAAGGGTTTCAGAAGCCGGGAGGCGAGGTGTGGTTTAGGGTCACATGATCGGGAAAGGTCCTGATCGAAAGAGGAGATCGGGACCTTTCCGCGAGTACCGGACATGTGTGCTAGGAGCGCGAAGGGCGCGCACTCTCAGCGCATATGTTGTTTTTTAATGGAACGCAAATGTGTGGCTGTTCGGCGTCTAGGCCCAGATGCCGGGAAGCCGCACATTTGCGTTCGGCCAGCGTAAAGCGGTTAAAGAAAGGTTTGTCTCAAATTAATTTGTCCCTTCATTAAAGTGGAGCTCTGGTCAAAACTAAAAAAAAAAAAAAAAATAAAGTCAGCAACTACAAAAACTGTAGCTGCTATCTTAAAATAGATTAAAAAAAGACGACACTCTTCTGTCCCTCAATCCAGCGCTGTCTTCACTGCAACCGGTTTCACTAGTTGTCCTCTTTCCTGCACATGTGCGAGTAGTGCTGCACCTTGTGAATGATCCCGTAGTCTTCTGGGACCTGTTGGGGGGGGGGGGAACTTTTGCTTCCAATCACCTAGGTAAATCGCAGTAGAAGTAGGAGCAGGTACCTGTGAAATTCGTGTGCCCCCTCCCCCCCAATCCTCAAAGGGGCCAATCCTTAAAAGGAAGTGGGGGACAAAGCTTTAAAGCGGAACTTGCCTTTTTGGGTGGAGCTCTGCTTTAAAGTGGTAGTAAACACATCAATATAAAAGGTTTAAAAAGAGTTACATTACTAGCATGCCAGAAATGTCGTCACCCTTGCTTGTGCTCTCAACCCAACGATCAAGCCATCAAATGGCTGAAGTCATAACTGATCACATGTGCAGCACTATGGCAGTTGCAGATCAAACAGATACCAAGATGGCAGCTTCCTTGGCTAAAAAAAGATAGAAGGGTTTAGTTCCACTTTAACCTCTTGCTGTCCACGTAACACACATGTGCGACAGCAGAGAGGGTAGGCTTTTAACTCCCACACATATGCATCCATGTACAGCTGAGTTTTTGTCCCAAGAACACACTTACTGCACCCTCCCAGTACAGTGATCAAGCTGTCAAAGATGCTAGCAATAGGAACTGGTGGGACTTGCTCTGGATCATGTGACCATTGTGACAGCCGTGCCGGATGAAGGAGTCCTGCGAGACTCCAAAATGTTGCCTTGTTGTAACTATGTGATTGTTCATTAAAACGTATGGACCCATATTGGTGATCCTCGGTGTGCTGGTGACCTTCTCCCTGGCTGGTTCTGTTTGGTTCTAGCCGACGGTCGCTGCAGCACCCATTTGTACACACAGCCATTTTTAATGCAGGAACGTGTGTGTTTGGATTGTACACTTGCACTGTGACAGCCAATCACAGTGATCACATGGTAGTCCTTTCCACCCCCAGAGAGGAAAGGACATTCAGAACTACATATCCATCAAAGATTACCCCTATACTCAGGGTGATTACTACTCCAGCCTAAAGCAATCTATATTTTTAGACACTGTTCCACTGGCTTTGTAGCACTACTCCCTTAGGACTCGCTAGATATTTGGGTCCCCCTATAGTCCTGCACAGCCAGGCAACACACATTCCTCACAGACTTGCATCCAGAAGGCAGTAAACAGTCTAAGCGTGAGGTTTTTTCATTTTATTAGAGGTGTTTAAACTTGGGTGGGGTAAGGGGTGTATGGGATGCCCAAGGGAACTACAACTTCCCAGAACTATGTACAAGGACAACTTCCCAGAACTATGTACAAGCAAAACCTCTTAATCGAGAGCTCACCAGCCTCTCCTGGTGTACCATCCCAGACCCCAGATAATCCTCCTCCTATCCAGCTGCTTGAGGGTATCCCTGAGCAAGGCAATCCAATGCCTGCCACTTTATATGAAACAGTGCCAGGCAAGGAGCTAATCAGGTTTCCCAGCAGAAGGCTTTTTTCCTTAACTGGCCCCAGGGGGTGTAGGATTCCCTGTTCCTATAAGCTGGTGGCTTGGTAGCTGATTTCAAGCCTTCCGCTGGGCTAGCTCCTTTCCATGCTGCACAGGCAGTCCTCGCTCTGGCCAATGAGGTCTGAGCTTTCCTCCTTTCCAGCATCACTACTTGGAGGTGGGCCCCTTCCCAACTAGGCCCCCTTCCATGATCCTGCACCCCAGCCTTTTCATTCCATTTTCCACCTGAACTCTCCTGCCGCTGAGCAGGCTCTAACACATTTAAAGGATGCCCTGGCCTTATGCCAAGCATCCTGCTTGGGGATTGGTCAGGGTCCCCCCAAGTGTGCAGGCCAACCCCTCCTCACAACCGCCCACTGCTTCTAGAATCTTTTCTAAGATTCCACAGCAGGTAGAGGTATCAGGGAACTGACCTGCAGAGCCTCTCAGCCCTGACATGAATTTAACCCTGGTAATGATTACATACAGGCTGCTACTTAGCCCTCCTAACAATTGAACACTAGCTCCCCCTAGCTATCTAGAGGGGCGCTACACTTTCAGCTCTTTACATAATATTCATATGAGGTTTTCCGCTTTAAAACTCTACAGGTTGTAGTGAGAAGAGATTAAAGAAAATCAAAAAGCCCCCAGTCTAATCAGTGTGTAGCATGAGAAAGCTTTCTTCCTTTTCAATTGTACAGATAAGTGGTAAGCAAACATAGCTTGAATCAATATATTAACAAGAGTAAGGGTACATCATGGAAAACTCCATATAAGCTACAAAAATGAGATATTCAGACAGGCTCAAAGATGGGATAACTCCCAGGCATACCCTCAGGTGGAGTCCTTATCACAAAGTGTCCTCTATATAGAAACATAAAAAGCTGTAAATGAGGAAAGGTGATGAAGTAGTACAGAAGAATGGTCCACAGAAAAATCAGTAGCTCAGTAGCATGTATCCAACATCTAGCCACCGCAGCCTCAAGTTCTCCTCAAAACGACAATCACTGTGTGATGGCGGAAACCCCCCCTTCTGTTTTAGTGGAACAAGAATATAAATAAAAGAAGTAGTAGGAGAAAAAGTATAAGCAGAGGAAAAAGGACAGAAAAAATAGTCACTAACCAATCGCCAACCCCACCGCGGTTAGTGTGATAAATTAAAACTGGTGAGACAAAACGGGTGACTACGTTTCCTTTTTTATCCTAGTGTGCTCTATTGAGTGGGAGGAGGAGTGAAGTCATATCACAGCAGTCATGTCCACAGCAACAGTAAATGACATTTACCAGACATCATTGGGGAGATTTATTAAAGAGCCATTCAGAACCTGGTGCAGCTGTGCATGGTGGTCAATCAGCTCCTAACTTCAGCTTGTTCAATTAAAGTGTTACTAAATTCACAACAGCAAAATCAGTCTGTATATGCAGTAAAGCATGCTTGCTATACTCACTGTGGAACCTAAAGGGTTAATCCTCTGCATTGTGTAAAAAGGATGTTTGATCCTGTTTTCTCTAATCCTTCCCTTTTTCCATAGTCCCCAATCCATCTACTGATAGAACAGAGCCTTTGGGGCTAGCTGCATATGCTCAGTTTGGTGTGTATTGCTAGAGAGTTTTTTTTCTCTCTTGGGAGAGTGTGTGTGATCAGCACAGGTCCAATCAGCACTATCCACACTGAGGATTAGGGGTTCTGCTGTCTCTTAAGACAATCAGGGGATAATGAAAACTCCTCTGGCAAGCTTTAACCAGTGCTCAGCTGGACACTGATAGAAGTCACAAGACTGCTCTAACTGCTGATGAGAAAAGGTATTTAGCAGTTTATAGTTACTAAAATAATTGCATTTCCATGTTGTGTGTACTGTGGGAGACCAGATATAGTGAATGCAGGGTCCAGGGAGACCAGATATAGTGAATGCAGGGTCCGGGGAGACCAGATATAGTGAATGCAGGGTCCGGGGAGACCAGATATAGTGAATGTGGGGTTCTGGGTTTAGTAACACTTAAGCTTTGGCAATAAAACCGGATTGGTTTCAATGCAGAGCTGCATCAGATTTTGCATGCTTCAGTTTTAGTAAATCCCCCCCCCCCATGTTTATCTAAGCTAATACACACAGTTTTACCTAAATGTGAATATAGTGAAGGCCTTAAACTAGATGCATGTTTTAAACATGTTTGAAGAGTAAACCGAATTGCATAGATACAACTGAGCAACATATCAACAGTGTGCACAAGGAGGGGGCACACTCTCTGCAGCTAACTCTTTCTCATCTACTGTAGATGAAACCGTCTCTATGGAAGGAGTGCAGCCTTTTCTGGGAAAAGCTGATGCCTTATGGTATCTTCACTATTGCCATTGCCAACAAGTCCTATTCCTACCAGCCAGGTTGGTAAAATACCAACCACGTGGCAACCCTACTGTATGGAAGTTGTGTGCACTATATAGGACACTGCAGCAGTTGATCAACACCCCTTGTAGTCCATAGGTTTGTCTAGGACTGCCAGTCAGTCTTTTGTGAGGCTGGGTGTCACACCAACAGGAAGTGTGCCTGCTACAATATCCTTCATTAAAAAAAATTTGCAAGGCACACAGTGGGAGGGGAGGAGGGGGAAGCAAATTATAGAGCAGCACAATTGTCCACCAAGTAGCAGATGATGTGAGGCTGGAGTTCTTGGCTCACTGATTGCTTTCAAATTGTTGCCTTATAAATACTTTTATAACTTATGTACTTATGTACAGCTGTTATTCCATCTAACAAAATAAATCACCATACTGGGACACAAAACTTAGACCTGGTTCACACTGGTGCAATATATGACTTACAAATCACACCTGAAGTCGCATCTAATGTATTTCTATGGCACTGTCTTAATCAGTGCGATTTGAAGTGGTGCGATTTAAAAAAATCAGGGAGGTACAAATCACACTGATCTGCAATTTTGAAATCATGCTACTTGCATTCAGTGTGAACTAGGGCTAAACCACTTGATGTGTCTATTACCAACATACAGTAAAATAAAAATAGGAAAGCTCTTGTTCTAGTCCATCTTTATTTTGTCATAGATTATTGGTCTACATGCAGAGGAAAGGTGTTGGCTGATGATCAATGCATTTCTTGGCTAAAAACCAAAGAAATATTACAAGGCCCTGATCTTTTCACCAAAATGAATCCCTTGACGCCGACGTCACACAAAAATGCGGCCTCAAGGAACTGGACTTTTTTCCGTGGGGCCGCATATTTGCATACCTGCCTTTGTGCTGGGAGTGCGCCACACTGCACAGCACAAAGACCACAGTGTCACTGAGAGCCCCGGGTCCCGTTCTAACGATCAGGACCTGGGACTCCCGATTCACTCAGATAGCCAATCAGAGGCTATCACAGTGATCAGTCACTGTGCAGCCCAGCCCCCTTGTTTTTTCTCTCTCTCTCTATGAATGTAGAAGAGAGATATATTGCATCTCTCTAACTCCTGGCATAGAGAGAAAAAAAATGTTTGTGAAAAAAAAAAAAAAAGACGAATAAATATTAAAAAATAAAAAATAAAGAAAAAATACCTAGATCAAGGTTTGATCTAGTTCAGTGCCAGGGTTATTGTTTGGGTCAAGGTCAGGGTCAAAGATCAAAGGTCAAAATGTCAGGGTCAAAGTTCAGGATTTCAAAAAAAAAAATTGGTATCAGTGTCAGTTCATGTCAATAGCAGTGTCAGTGTGGTTTATATAAAAAAAAAAAAACACAAACAAAATGCGCACTATTGTTTCTGGGCTGTACTACGGGTACAAACAACAAATAACATATACAAGTTATGGTAGCAACAAGAAACACACAGCTAAATAAAATTTTTTTTTTTTTACTATTTTGGGCCAGTTTTCCTTTGATAATATAAAAAAAAAATCAGGAGATAACTATTACCATTTATCACCAAATGAAAGTCCAATTTGTCCTGAAAAAAACGTGGTATAATTCACCTGGATGTACAAAGTAGTTGTGATGATATGTACGGTTTTACTTGCACATGTCAATGTTGCAAAATTGTGCTTAGGCATTAGGATTTGCTTTACCCTTAGGCATGAAGGGGTTAATATCTAGTTCTGTGGCTGGCTTTCACTCATCAAAAAAAACCACATATAAAATACACAGATTTATTTATGGCTTCTCTTGCTGGTAGCTCAGGCTTATCTAAGAGTCCATACAATGGAATTTCAAGTTCAAACAGAAATCTATATGGCTAGGCTTGGTTGCTATAGATCCTAATGGAATGGTAAATATTAAACCAAAGGCTACGTGCTTTCTACCATGTACTGCATAAGCCTCTTAATGTTCCATACAATTTTTACCAATTCACTAAAGACTTGTTTTGATAAATGTCACCCTTTTAACTGGAACCTTGTTAAAAAAAAAAAAAAAAACACACTTGTTTGCTCTCTGGCATGTTTTCCTGGTTAGATGTTTCAAACATACAGATTGCATATGGCCCACAATAATAATCTGCAGCTAAATTTTTTTTGTTTTTTGGAGGGGGGTATTATCCTTATTTAGTGAACACTAACATGCCAGATTCTTGCAAAGGATGCCAACTTACAGTGCAAGAAAAAGAGAGGACGGTCTGAAGAAGGAGCCTATTGAGCATGCTCCGAAATGCATTACCGCCCCTTTCACCTGCCACATTTTACTCTGCTCTCCAAGCATCATTTTTGATGCACAGGCACATCCTGGACTCTACTTCCTGATCCTATAGGCATAGTTTGCTGCTGGACAGCTAGATGTACCACCTGGATCTAATTACCACACAATGAGTCTTTTTAACCGTTTATCTTGTAAGTGCAAATTTTCCATTGTTTACTTAATAAATTGTCAATACTTCACTTAGGAGGAGCCTTCCTCTCTTTCTTGTTACTGCATTAGAGCCTTGCTTCCACTCTAAGAAGAGCTGCCTCAGTGTTACTGCTCCCATCCCTCCATCCATCCCTGATATCCATTTGGCACCCTTATCTACAGAGGTTGGGCTCCAACAAGCGCGCCCTATATAATATACATTTTCAACTTACAGTGCAATCAGCCCATGTATGGCCACTGTAAGTCACCGCCAACCACTACACAGAAGAAATTTGTCAAGCCCAGGTGTTTATTATCCCAAAATTTCTTGGTCAGTTAATAGATTATGTAGGAGCGGTTTGTGTAATGTGTTGTCCATGCTACATCAAGAGGACCTTCAACACTAACTCAATTTGAGTTTGGCTGTATAGTGATAGGATGTATCTTGATGACAGGTAAAAGGGACAATTGGTACCTGTTAACACCAAGTTTCCTGCAATTTTGCAAATTATGAATTTTGAATAATATATTTGTAGCACTACTGTAGGAGTTGCTGAAGATGTGGGCCCCCTATAGTCTTGCACAGCCAGGCAACATGCATTTTCCACAGACTTGTACTCTGAGTCAGTAAACAGTCCTTGAGCTTGGTTTTAGGTTTTATTAAGGGGTGTTGAACGTGGATGAGGTAAGGGGTGTATGGGATGCCCAATGAAACTGCAAACTGGAGGACAAACTCCTTAGCAACTATGTACAAGTATTTACACAGCAGAAACTCTTCTTTGAAGAGCTCTCCAGCCTCTCCTGGTGTACCCCCTTCAAACCCCAGAAAATCTTATCCAGCTGCCTGAGAGAATCCCTGGGCAAGTGAATCTAGTGCCTGTCACTTTAAAATGAAACAGTCCTGAGTAAGGAGCTAATCAGGTTTCTTAGCAGAGTGCTTTTTTTCCCCTTAACTGGTACAGGGGGTGTAGGACTACTCACCCAGTCTCAGTCCTGTGAGCAGAATTAGGTAGCTTGCTTCCTTCAGGCCTTCTGCTGCGCTGGATCTTTTCCTGGCTCTACAGATAGTCCTTGCTCTGGGGGCTGGTGCGGCTGAGCGTTCCTCCTTTCTAGTGCCTGCCTCTAGGTAGGCCCCCTCCCAGGCTCCTGCATCTAAGCTTCGTCTCATCTTCCATCCAGCAGGCTCAACCACTTTTAAGGGCTATCCTAACCCCATGCAAATCCTCCTGCTTGGGGATTGGTCAGGATCCCTTAACATTGCACCCCTGCCCACTGCTTCTAGAATTTTCTCCAAGATTGTAATGCAGGGAGAGGTATCCAAGCAGGGGCGGACTGACAACTCATAGGGCCCCCCGGCAATAGGGAATAATGGGGCCCCTGTGTCCTTGCCCAAACTCAAAAAAGCCTATGAAAAAGGTACCAGAGGCATCTCATGGGGCCCCCTACTGACCCCAGGCCCTTGGGCGGTGCCCGAGTTTCCAAATGGTCAGTCTGCCCCTGTATCCAAGTAACTGATCTGCTGAGCCTCTCAGCCCTGACCCAAATTTTATCCAGCGGACTATTGCCCAAGCTGCTATTCAGCCTTTCTAACTGAAAAATAATCAGCTAGCTCCCCCTGGCTAACTAGGAGGGTGTTACATATATAAATTGATTTGAATGGGAAAAAAATATGTAAAATGCTCTTAATTGTTTTCATAAGTATTCCATCACTTTGTTGTAGAAGCTATAGATAATTCTGGTTTAAAACAAATGAGGACACAACTTTCTTACACATGGCTCCCACCAATGAATCGTTAAAGTCTATATCTAGCCACAAGTTTTTGTTTTTAAGTTATGGCTAGAATAGGAGGAGAGAATACAGGAGAATCTCTCCCAGATTTATATTGTCATTTATGTCCATGTTAGATAGATTTACCCTCTGTTTGCCCTGGTGTCAACAGAAAAGGAGGTATCTTCCAATAGAGACATCTCTTATGGTGACAGCGGTCAGAGAGGGTATCACCCTCACTTTGGCAAAATTTCCTTTTCTGTTGTGTTCGTCAGACAGGAAGCAAGGGGAAATCTTACAAAAGCACACATATGGGTAGGTGCGGTATGGTGTGCCTTGCAATAAAAAAAAAAACTTGTATTGAAGGAATTGCAGAAAGATACAAACAACCAGGCAGGAAGGTATCCAGCTGGCAATGCTCACAGTTCTGTGCAGACTTGTATATTGGAGCAGGTTCTGAAGCACGGTCAGCGTCTGTCTCTGAGGGTGGAATGCGGCCTGGACAGTCTGAGCCCAGTTAGGAGGATGGTATGTCCCTAGCCAGTCCATACTCATACGGAATCTTTCCCTACCAATGTTCACTCTCCTTGACAAAAAAGTGCACTGTCTCTATGAGATCAACGCTCACAAAAGCACTCCAAATACTGAAGGCAGGCACCTAAGAAGGCTCCACTGACCCAAGATGTACACCTGGGTCACCTGAATGCAGCATAGACAACTGTAAGGCTACCTAGGGGACCAAGAAAGCTATAGAGAAACCAGTTTTCTCTTGACTTCCTCTCCAGCTGCAACGCCGCTCTGGCCAAGTATCACCTACGTTGGAGAAAACATCAAAAACAAGTAAAAATGACAACACAATTTTAAAAAGCCCCCAACTGCTAATATGAGCCTAAGCTATATCAGAAAACCTACAGTATCCTCACAGAAGTGAGTCCACCCCTCACATTTTTGTAAATATTTTATTCTGTTTTTCATGTGACAACACTGAAGAAATTACACTTTGCTACAATGTAAAGTAGTGAGTGTACAGCTTGTATAACATGTAAATTTGCTGCCCCCTCACAATAACTCAACACACAGCCATTAATGTCTAAACAGCTGGCAACAAAAGTGAGTCCACCCCTAAGTGAAAATGTCCAAATTGGGTCCAAAATGTCAATATTTTGTGTGGCCACCATCATTTTCCAGCACTGCCTTAACCCTCTTGGGCATGGAGTTCACCAGAGCTTCACAGGTTGCCACTGGAGTCCTCTTCCACTCCTCCATGATGACATCACGGAGCTGGTGGATGTTAGAGACCTTACACTCCTCCACCTTCTGTTTGAGGATGCCCCACAGAGGCTCAATAGGGTTTAGGTCTGGAGACATGCTTGGCCAGTCCATCACCTTTACCCTCAGCTTCTTTAGCAAGGCAGTGGCCCTCTTGGAGGTGTGTTTGGGGTCATTATCATGTTGGAATACTGCCCTGCAGCCCAATCTCCAAAGGGAGGGGATCATGCTCTGCTTCAGTATGTCACAGTACATTTTGGATTTCATGGTTTCCTCAGTTAACTGTAGCTCCCCAGTGCCGGCAGCACTCATGCAGCCCCAGACCATGACACTCCCATCACCATGCTTGACTGTAGGCAAGACACACTTGTCTTTGTACTCCTCACCTGGTTGCCACCACACACACTTGACACCCTCTGAACCAAATAAGTTTACCCTGGTCTCATCCAACCACAGGACATGGTTCCAGTAATCCAAGTCCTTAGTCTGCTTGTCTTCAGCAAACTGTTTGCGGGCTTTCTTGTGCATCATCTTTAGAAGAGGCTTCCTTCTGGGATGACAGCCATGCAGACCACTTTGATGCAGTGTGCTGCGTATGGTCTGAGCACTGACAGGCTGACCACCCACCCCTTCAACCTCTGCAGCAATGCAGGCAGCACTCATACATCTATTTCCCAAAGACAACCTCTGGATATGACGCTGAGCACGTGCACTCAACTTCTCTGGTCAACCATAGCGAGGCCTGTTCTGTGTGGAACCTATCCTGGTAAACCACTGTATGGTCTTGGCCACTGTGCTGCAGCTCAGTTTCAGGGTCTTGGCAATGTTCTTATAGTCTAGGCCATGGGTGTCAAGCTGGCATCCCTCCATCTGTTGCCAAACTACAAGTCCCATGAGGCATTGCAAGATTAACAGTTACAAGCATGACTCCCAAAAGCAGAGGCATGATGGGACTTGTCGTTTTGCAACAGCTAGAGGGCCACCAGTTTGACACTCCTGGCCTAGGCCATCTTTATGTAGAGCAACAATTCTTTTTTTTCAGATCCTCAGAGAGTTCTTTGCCATAAAGGTGCCATGTTGAACTTCCAGTGACCAGTATGAGAGTGAGAGCGATAACACCAAATATAACACACCTGCTCTCCATTCACACCTGAGACCTCGTAACACGAACGAGTCACATGACACTGGGGAGGGAAAATGGCTAATTGGACCCAATTTGGACATTTTCACTTAGGGGTGTACTCACTTTTGTTGGCAGTGGTTTAGACATTAATGGCTGTGTGTTGAGTTATTTTGAGGTGGCAGCAAATTTACATGTTATACAAGCTGTACACTCACTACGTCACATTGTAGCAAAGTGTCATTTCTTCAGTGTTGTCACATGAAAAGATAGAATAACATATTTACAAAAATGTGAGGGGTGGACTCACTTCTGTGAGATACTGTATACTGAGTAACTTAAAGGCTTAAACTGCTGACCTCCTGAAAATGCAAGTTGTCTGGTTATATTTAGTCTCCTGTTCTAAATAGCTGACCTTGAACAATAGCTCTGCCTGTTTGGAATATTTGTGCCAGGTCAGTGAGAAAGTTGAAGCTTTTGAATAAACAGCCAGGCAACTAGCATAAAAAAAGGAGTTCATCAAGGAAAGCCAATGTGTACTCACTTTAAACTTCAGCGCTGTCTGCTTTCCTTCTCTGTCCTGCGCTGGTCACTTTCAGGTTGAATGGCAACCAGCATCAGTCAACCCACTTCCTGAGAATCCAGTCTGTCTTTGACACACTCGCATAACTTCAAGCTTTGGAATCTTTTCATGAAACATCTTCAGCTGTGTATCCCTTGTAGACCAGAGCAATTTTTACACTCATTTTAAGGACTGTTTATTTGTCAAAAATGTTGTCATTAATCAATAATTACTCAAGAAATCAAGTAATACATATTTGAAAAGGGGGGGGGGGGGGGCAAGGCTATGGGCAATATCGTCTTTATAAAATTATTGTATTTTCTATTTAAATCTATGGACAAAGTACAGATGAACAACTGAAATTAATATTCTTTTACAAAGCACTGCAAAGTTTTTTTACAAAGTAAATAAATTTTTTTCCAATTTTTATGCATGTCTTTTAAAAGTGTTCTTTAACACAGCATTAAAAAAATAAAATAAATAAATAAAAAAAACTTATAAGATTTAATCTGCCAATTTAAATATTGGTATCACATGCCTGAGTAGTTTTTGATAGCAGTGACTACTGCATCTTCTGTAATGCTCAGCAAGTCATTTTGACAGCTGAGATTTACTGATAAGATGTTGGAGGGGAAATGTCAGGTGGGGGAGATGGACAGGGTATGCTATGTGCACCAATTGCACTTCAATGGCGGTTTGTTTTTTGTTTTTTTAGAGGGGGGGGGCTTATGGAGCACACCCATGGTCCACAGCTGGTTGAAAAGGAATTACAGAAGTCAGTGGTCACTGGAGATAGTTGTTTTGCAAAATGAACCAGAGTATCCCTGAATGTCAACTTTTGTAATTCATGTTTAGGATGCCTCATCGTTTTTTTGACTAGAGGTCATTAAAACCTAGATGGGTAGTTTGGCTCATTTATAATCGAAGCCATGTGATCACTATGATTGAAAGTCATATTAATTACATGATTGGGAACCATGCTGATTGGTCCAGAGTAGTTATATCCCCCAGGACCACTATCTAATATAGCATTGTCACAGAGATAATCAGTGGCATGAGTGCTGGCTGTTAATTCTGTTCATTGTTTCTGAATGTATCTTTAGCATAGAGCATCGTGTTGAAGTACAATATTATACAGATTGTGTGCTGACAGTGAACTAATACAATTTAGTCTTGTTCTTGTCCAAAAGCATAATGTGTTTTTCTATAGGCATTATAAAAAAGGTTCAAAAGAATATTTAACCCCTTTGGCGCCGGTGCCTCCCAGCACTTTAAGGGGTTTGTAACACTAGGAGGCGGGGTATAGGGTCAAGCAACCGCCATGATTGGCTGTCACAGTGGTCAAATGATCGGAAAGGTCCTGATCACAATTAGAGATCCAGGACCTTTCCGTGAGGCACCGGTAAATGGGCCGAGTTCACACAGGGCACATGCTCTCGGCACGTGTTTTTTTTGGGTACACATATATGCAGCCTCTCAGTGTCAAGGCCCAGCCGGCACCAACTGGTTAATTACGCAGCAAGAAAATGATAAATGGAGTGTAGAGACACCATAATAAAAGACAGTGCACAAAGGTCAATTTCAGTGCCCACATATTCTCTTCAACTAAAATGTTGAGAAGTAAAGAAAAGAGTGCATAATTGCAGGAATTCTGAAGCCAAACAAATGCTGCATAATTGGCCAATTATGGCTTCTATAAATTAATCCTCAAACGTATTCCAATCAAACGATAGAAATGGCAGCCCACAAGCTTTAGCAGAATTTGCCAATTACCGTACCGGTAATATCCAGTTTATAATATACGTAATGTTATAAACAAAATCAAACTTTCTGGTATGTTTTTCTGTACAAATGTATTAAAGGATCAGTTTTCCTAAAAACAGATATTTCAGCATTTGATAGATGCTGAAGAGTTTAGCCACTTTACAATGTATTATATTTCCCAGTAATTCTAATGGTGTGATGCATGTGCTGGGTGTAGGTAGTGATGGGTGAATCAGTCCAAGTTTCATTTATGGAGGCTATAAAATCCTACTTAAAATTTGCAAAACCTGAACTTAGCAGTGGAAACCACTGAAGTTTATGGGGGTGAATTGTGACGCTAATTTCAGGCCATTTTCAAGGTTAATAGGCACGCTATTGTCAATATGTCATAGAAATAAATATATGAATACTATATACAGTGAAGGAAATAAGTATTTGATCCCCTGCTGATTTTGAATGTTTGCCCACTCAAAAAGAAATGATCAGTCTAAAAATCGAATGGTAGGTGTATTGTAACACTGAGAGACAGAATAGCAACAAAAATTCAAAAGAAATGCATGTCTAACAAACTATGCATGGATTTGCATGTTCATGAGAGAAATAAGTATTTGATCCCCTTCACAAAACATGACTTAGTACTTGGTGGCAAATCCCTTGTTGGCAATCACAGACATCAGATGTTTCCTGTAGTTGGTCACCAGGTTTGCACACATCTCAGGAGGGATTTTGGCCCACTCCTCTTGGCAGATCCTCTCCAAGTCATTAAGGTTTTGTGGCTGACGTTTGGAAACTCGAACGTTCAGCTCCCTCCACAGATTTTCAATTGGATTAAGGTCTGGAGACTGGCTAGGCCACTCCAGGACCTTAATGTGCTTCTTCTTAAACCACTCCTTTGTTGCCTTGGCCATGTGTTTTGGGTCATTGTCATGCTGCAACACCCATCCACGATCCATTTTCAATGCCCTGGCTGAGGGAAGAAGGTTCTCACCCAAGATTTGACGGCACATAGCCCCGTCCATCGTCCCTTTGATGCGGTGCAGTTGTCCTGTCCCCTTAGCAGAAAAACACCCTCAAAGCAGAATGTTTCCACCACCATGTTTGACAGTTGGGATGGTGTTCTTGGGGTCATAGGCACCATTCCTCCTCCTCCAAACATGGCGAGTTGAGTTGATGCCAAAGAGCTGGATTTTAGTCTCATCTAACCACAACACTTTCAACCAGTCCTCCTCTGCATCATTCAGATGTTTAGTGGCAAACTTCAGACGGGCCTGGACATGTGCTTTCTTGAGCAGAGGGACCTTGCAGGCACAACAGGATTTCAATCCTTGTTGGCGTAGTGTGTTACCAATTGTTTCCTTGGTGACTGTGGTCCCAGCTGCCTGGAGATCATGGACAAGATCCTCACGTGTAGTTCTGGGATGATTCCTCACTGTTCGCATGATCATTGACACTCCACGAGGTGAGATCTTGCATGGTGCACCAGACCTAGGGAGACTGACAGTTGTTTTGTGTTTCTTCCATTTGCGAATGATTGCACCAACTGTTGTCACCTTCTCTCTAGTAGTGGCGATAGTTTGGTAGCCCAGTCCAACCTTGTGTAGGTCTACAGTCTTGTCCCTGACATCCTTGGACAGCTCTTTGGTCTTTGCCATTGTGGAGAGTTTGGAATCTGATTGTTTGATTGCTCCTGTGGACAGGTGTCTTTTATATAGGTAACAAAAGGAGACTAGCAGCACCCCCTTTAAGAGACTGCTTCTAATTTCAGCGTGTTACCTGTATGAAAAACACCTGGTAGCTAGAAATCCTGCTGAATGATAGGGGATCAAATACTTATTTCCCTCATGAACATGCAAATCAGTGCATAATTTGTTAGACATGCATTTCCTTTGAATTTTTTGTTGCTATTCTGTCTCTCAGTGTACAGTACACCTACCATTCGATTTTTAGACTGATCATTTCTTTGTGAGTGGACAAACATTCAAAATCAGCAGGGGATCAAATACTTATTTCCTTTTATATATATTATATATATATATATATATATACGCATACATGTATACACACACACGCAAACACATGCACACGCACACATGCACACTGTACAATGGAGAGGGGCCATTTTTAATGCGACTGAGGACAACATGGAAAAAAACACCAATCCTTTAAAATTACATGCTTGGCATGTGTGTGGTGTTATATATTACAGTACGATTTTCATATTTCTTGTCTTATATACAGCAGCAGAAATGCAATGCACTTCATTTCAACTTGAAATAGATTTTTATTAAGCAGTAATAGGCATAAATTGACCAGTGGGAATAGCAGCCACAGCAGATTGCAAAGTTATAAGAAAGTTGGCAAGTCTAATAATAAAATAAAGCTAAAGCCCTCAATACAAATTGGCCAGTGGCAAAACATAATTAATAGTATAGTTTTTGAGCTTGTATCATGTGCCTATCTGGTTTTAAACCTGGGGACCAACTGATTCTGTGCTGCATCTCCACATACTCTGCCACCGGAGGGTCTGAGGCCTTGCAGAATGTACTCTGCTTGGTATTTTTACACTGGGAACTCTTTAGCTCTGGCTGCAGTCAATCTCTAAGCAGCTCAGCTCATAAATAGCAAGAATTCCTGTGCTCTGTGCCCATTTGTGTGGATTTGTTCCCTGAGTGTGCGCTTTCCTGCTGAACTACTGGATTTTTGGACTTTTGCCTGTTTTCTCGAATACTCTTTTTGCGTGACAATTATGCATTACTCTACCAGTCTGTGTATGACCCTGCCTGTCTCTGACCACGCTTTTTTTAGATTCTGACTTTGTATCTGTCAGTCAAGTTTTGTTTGCCCGAGTATTCTAACGCCTGAACCCCCAACCAAAGCTCCACTCTGGACTAAACCTTTCTACAGGTACCTTACAGATTGTACATGGCCTTAAACATTTAATACAATAAAATTTCGAAGCAGCGTACACAAAAATCATTCAAAACCAAATAACCACATCCCTAAACTCTACCCATTCCTAGATTCCCATTTTTTCCTAAAAATATTCAAACTATAGACACCAAGTATGTATTTGGTAGAAAATTACTAGAGTCAAGACAGTATGCAAACACTTGAAAAGGCAGCAAACAGAAAGACAAGGCAGATTTTATCTTGCAATGAAAATGAGAATGTATTAACTCAGAGACATTGGGGTTGACTTACTATAGCCCAATAGGCTGTTCACTTTGCAAGGGAACTTGCACTTTCTGAATGAGGTGAAGCTCCTGCTTACTTCCATCATCCAATCATGTGCAAGCAAAAATGCTGTTTTTTTTTAAATTTGCCTTACACATGATTGGGTATACTTTGCAAGAAGAAATCTGAGCACATTCACTAGCCAAATTCCCCTCACAAAGTGCAACTTCCCTTGCAAAGTGAATAGCCTCTTTGCCTTTAGGAAATCAACCCCAATAGCCACTAATATTATGAAAAGTGGCTTGACAGTATGTGCACAGTTTTTTATAGGCTGCAATATGATAGGGAGAAGTGAAGCAGGTTTTAGCTTTAAACAGAAGTTGGAGTGTATTTGAGAGCCAGTTTCCATGAAAAATGCACAGTGGCTGGACAGTCTGTAAGCAGCTTGGGTAGGCCACAATATAAAAGAGGTAGAACGGAGGCAGTTTTCATCTTGCAATGAATATTAGAGTATATTACCAGAGAAAAAAGGCCACAAAGTTTTGAGTGCTGGAGCACTTGAATAGACTTCAGAATCTCACTGCACCATGTACACCTCCCGAGGTCATGGACTGTAAAATGTTCCATTGACACCTGTCCAGTTTCCTCCTCCTCCTCACTGCTAGCACCCTAACCCTCCTTGTATTCCCTCCTCTGCTTCACGGGGATGGAGAGAGTAGGCAAAAGTTCCTGCTTGCCTGAAGAATGAAGCAAGCCTTTCTCCTCTGGCTACTGAGCCTCTGGTGCCCAGTCTTTGAGTGCTTCAGGAGAAACACAAGAGGGACTGTATCACTAATCCTCATCGTGACATGGCTCATCATTTTGGTCACCTCTTCAAAAGGTGGCAAAATGCTGCCAAAAGTTGAGTTACAGTGGGCAGGATTGTCACAAATGGGGCAGTTGGCAAACAGCTGATGTTGGTGCTGCATTTCTGCGAGGCGAATGTATGACCCACCTAAAGTGGCCACAAACCCTTCCGGCCTCCCACTCTCCCAATTGGATTTTTTTATTTAATATTATGAAGATTGTAACACCAGCAGCTGGTACACTTCAAGATAGCCATAAATACTGAAACCTCCCAATAGTCAATAAAAGGGCACATTCATCTCGTAGGGGTTGGCAGGGAGGACCACAGAGTGCTGAAGGAGACCCAGCAGATTGACATGCCTGGAAGTGTTATCTTTCCAGTGGACTCAAGCTGAGAATTTTTGAATCTGCATTCTCTATATTATAATTATTGTAATTATAAAGGATTTATATAGCACCAACAGTTTACGCAGAGCTTTATGATATAAGGGAGGCATGCACAATTACAAAACAGTTTAATACAGAAGGAATAGGAGGGCCCTGCTCATGGAGCTTACAATCTAAAGGGAGGGGAAGGTGTTACAAAAAGGTAATAGCTGCAGGGGATGATCTGAAGGAGGCAGTTCAAGTACTGTTCTTAGGTGGAGGTAGAGTAAGCTTCCCTGAATAAATGAGTTTAAGGACAGGGTAGAAGCTGACTGGACATACTGGGGCAGGGAGTTCCAGAGGATGGGAGTGGCTGTGGAGTAGTCCTGGAGGTAAGCATTGGAGGAGGTAACAAGGGAACTGGCGAGCAGGAGGTCTTAGGAGGAGCGGAGAGAACAGTTTGGGTGATATCTGCAGATGAGGTTGGTGATGTAGCTGGGGGTGATGTTGTGGATGGCTTTGTACATTTTGATTAGTATATTGAATTGTATACATTGGGCTAGTGGAAGTCAGTGACTAGATTGGCAGAGAGAGGCAGCAGTCACAGATCGGTTAGTAATGTGCATTAAAACCACCTATATAGCTTATATCAGTAGTTCACTGAAACAATCATTTCACACATTTCTCTAGAAATTTTGATTTTTATAAGCAATATTTTAAATCAGCTTTTTTTTTGCAGGAGGAGATTAGAGCTGGCCGCACCTATGTATTTTTCTCATTATAGGTTACCTTTATAGGCAGACCAGGGTGGATAAAAATCAATGATTTTTTTTTTAAAAATCAGATTTTTTTTATTTAAATTGGATTTTTTTTTATTTAAAATCTGATTTTTTTTAAATAAAATGCTTTTTGAGGAAAATATATTACCATCCAAAGGTTATTCCATCATGAAATAAAGATTAGTTTTTTAATTATGTAGAATAAGGCTGTATATGTTTAATTTTTTTGGTAAATAAATTCCATGAATCCATTCACAATGTCATGCTCTTCCAGAGGTTTTTGTAAGATTATTGGGCAGTTTCTCTGCCTACAAGATATTATCACAGATGCTTGGTTTACTTTTGCAGTTCTCAAAACTGAATTTGACTCAGCGGAGATCACATGCCTCTTCTTCACAGCAAAAATGTTATAACATGAACAGAGTTAAGAAAAAGACCTTCATCCTAACTTCTACAAACCTATGAATACAGAATCAACCCCTTCAGTGCTAAGTTTCAAGACGTTCAGTGAATAGAAACAATATTTTTCTGATTGTTTGGAGTGGAATAGATCTGCACAAGAACAAAGTGAAACTACGTGTGAGGAGGAAGGGGCTGACAGTCTACGTTTCCTAAAATATATATATTTTGTTTAGCCAAATTAGTTAACAAACATGGATGTTTGTTTAAGCAAATAACATATGCTGGAATGTTATTGTTTCAGTTGAATAAATCTATTAAAATTGTTATTATTAAGGTAATGATTATTTTTGTCCTTCCTAAGTACAACAGAAAAGTTGTCCAAATATGAATGATTAACCTATTAAACTGGGGATAAAAAACTAATATGAAAAGTTATTCTAAAAATCTTCATCTACTTGCATATTAAAGTTATACCAGCAAGAATTAGTCTATGTAGAAAACTAGGATTTAAATCAAGCCTTACTGACTAGTGATTTAAATCGTGATTTAAATTGTGATTTAAATCAGTTTGATTTAAATCAAATCCACCCTGAGGCAGACTCCAAGAGATGTCATATTGTAACATTGTCCAAAGTTGGAGCTCTGGTATATCTCCTAACCCTTCAACAATTATGTCCTCTAAGTCCTTTTGGGGAGATTTCCCTTCCCTGGAGACACAAGAGAAGAGGATACATCTTACTTGGAGGATTTCCTCTTCCACCTGTTCTAGCAACAGGTGTAAAATTTTGGAATTTCACTCATGTGCTGTGCTTTCAACAATGGACACCAATAAATCAGAGGGTGAATCTGCCCAGTAAGAACATGGACATGAATAAACACACAAAAGGTTTAAACCTTTTCACATTCTATCCTCAATAAATAAAAAAATATTGTTTCTTTAGATACATGGATGCTCAACCTTTTCAAGAGCAAAGGCCTCATAAGTGATTTGGTAACTGGTTGTGTGCCAAAGTGAATTGGTTCAGAATTTCAATTCCACCCCCCCCCCAAATAGCATATAGAACAGTTTCCTCCTTCAGCCGCTCAATGCTGGTAGGAGAAGAGGGCACTTTTTTTTTTTAAACAAACATTCATTTTAGTGACAGTCATTGTAACGTCTCCAAAACAAATACGTTATGTGTACACAGAACCGTGATGGTGAGGCAAACCGGAAGTGGCGTGGACCCATAACCGGAAGTGACGCAACGGTGTCTTATGCCGTTTGTTCCGGAGGTGGTGAGAGCACCTAAGCGGTCTCCGCTTTCCCACACTGCATTTGGGCTTGTAATTTTTTTTTGCACATTGTAAGTGCAATTTTTAAAGCAATTGATATATTTGTACTACACCATTGGAGCGGGCCTTGTTCCTTCTTCTATTTACATGATATGGTTGTTCATGGAGTGACATCGAATACCTTGTGAGATCCTTGTGCATAGTTGGCTGAACAAGTGGATATCGGGGATTCCTTTCACCTCTTGCATTATCGCTTACCAGTTAAAGTCCTCTTCTTTTCCTCACCTGCCAAAGCAGAGGACAATAAAGCACTAATAAGTGCACACTCGTGTGGGGGCGCACTGTGACCAGTGTTTTTTTTCCCATCACTGGATATTCTTCATTTTCACTGGAAGTTGTTTTCATCACATGGTGGATTTAAATATGTGATGTTTTATTTGGATTCACATTTATTTATTTTTTCACTATATTTTTTTTCACATATTAATGACATTTTGAATATTTATTGGTTGTTTCACTTTTTGAAATATTTGTCATTTTTTGAAATATTTGTTATTTCTATGATTAGTCTATCACTGCTAAGTGTGTACGCCACTTTTACACCATCACTGTGGGTTTTAATTTTAATTCTTATTGGATTGATTTATTTATATAGTGGCAGCAAGGGATGTTATGATATTGTTATTTTCACATATGATTTAATTTATTTCTGCATCCAGCGTGATATTGTGTATTTCACTATTGATTTCATACACTTGGTTTTGATTAGACAAACAGCTATATTATTATTATTATATAGTATTTATAAAGCGCCAACAGTTCACTCAGCGCTGTATATTACAAACATGCGACAGTACAATAACAATACAATGCGATACACGAGGGGTTCGAGGGCCCTGCTCTTTCGAGCTTACAATCTAGGAGGGAGGGGATGGTGGCACAGGAGGAGATAGCTGTGGGGGATGGAGTGGTAGGAAGAGTGGAGGAGATCGGCAAATTAGCAGGGGGTGGGGTAGGCTTCCTTGAAGAGGTGGGTTTTCAGGGTGCGCCTAAAGGAGAGGAGAGTAGGTGATAGTCTGATGGATTGGGGCAGGGAGTTCCAGAGGATGGGTGACACCCTGGAGAAGTCCTGGAGGCGAGCATGGGAGGAGGAGACCAGGGAACTAGAGAGAAGGAGGTCTTGTGAGGAGCGGAGTGTGCGTGTTGGGTGGTACTTGGATATTAGGTCGGTGATGTAATTTGGGGCAGTATGGTGGACAGCTTTGTACGTCAGTGTTAGGATTTTGAATTTGATCCGTTGCGCAATCGGAAGCCAGTGGAGGCATTGGCAGAGGGGGGTGGCGGAAACGGAGCGGTTGGTAAGGTGAATGAGTCTTCAGAATAACACAAGGAAGGAATCTGCAACAAAAGTTTGTTAAAATCCCTACAGATCCCAGAGAGAGGAATGTTCTTTTCTCAACAAAAGTGGAGTTACTTTTTAAACTAGCAGTATATAATACATTTGTTTAGCACCGAGTAATTTGGTTCTCAGCCTTGAATACAAATTCCTGTTTCAGCCATCAGTTAGGAAGACAATTACTTTTAGTCAGTTCCTAATGCAGTTACACATCTTTTATAAAAGATTTTTGCCATTTTAGTCTCAACAATTGTATTAACAACTTTACATTTATTATAAACAAGGACACAAATGACACGCACTTTCCTTCTTTCCCATGCCCTTCAAATAAGTAATGTTAAAATAAGAAGGTCTCTCAGTGTTACATACATAAGACATGGTTAAACATTACTAGCCCAATCTGCCACTAGATATGCATGCCACATTTTATTATAAGCTATATTCTGCTTTGGGGAAATTAAAATGGATTCCCTACAGAGCTCTGTGAATGAATGACGCAGCTGTGTGGTCAGAGCCCTGCATAGCCGCATACTTTTCAAATTGTAACAGCGAATGCAGGCAGAAGATACCCAGCCAGCTGTCACAGGGAAGGGGTTGAGGGAAATCGGGGATAGGCTGCAGGAGCGGGAACATGAGATATGAGGTTATTTCTAAGATACTTATCAAGAGCCCCCTTTTTTTTTTAAATATATGTGCCCTTGACTACCATGCTGTCTTTATGGTGACCTACATTACATGGGCCTGGATGGTTCCCCATTGGGAAGTTGGTTCTTCTATTATAAGATTATGTATACAAGAATGGCTGTTTACTGAATGTACCTGAATTTCCCACACGAGAGGCAGTGGCTTCATATTGGGTTACTCATTTGCACAATTATGGGCAACATGCTCATGCTATGAATTCCAGTCTACCCTACTGAATGATATTATTCTATTGAGGATTAGGCGTGGGTTCCAGTGTATTGATTCTGTCACATGTGCTCCTAAGGAAATATTCCCGAAATGCGTCAAGTCTACATGTGAATTGTAAATTGGAATCTTTATATTGTGAATCCCCATGTGTAGAGTAATTTTTAATATTGTTTAATAGTACATAATAAAGTCGTTTTTACTGTGCTCAGTTTTCCTTCTATGTGTCCACACAAAGTCCATGACTACATATTTTGTTCATAGTTGTACATGACCTACCAGAACACAATGATCCTTCTGTCAGGAACCATAAACCAGGTGGAGACAGAAAGTGCAGCTAAAATCACAACTTTAATGAAATGGCAAATATAACAGATCAGGAATGTAGTCAAAACAGAAGCCAGGGTTTGGATGTCTGCGTGGGTAATCAGATGAGCCATGGTCAGAAAACCAGAAATCAGCGTAGCCAGGAGCCAAAAATGATGAACAGGCATCAGAAGAGAAGAGAAGTCAACCAGACAGAGTTGTATGCAGGAACACAGGCAGCAACACACTGGAGATCAAAGGCCACGCAAGGGCAAGAAGGAAATTAGATAAGCTGCTAAAATAGCAAAAAAAGCTGGCTGTAGGCTGAACTAATGAGGCAGCTAATGGTATCTAAGTGAGTCACTGTGACTAGTAATTAACTGACAGCTAAGCAGCTTCTGAGCACTGAAAGAAAAGGAGCTGCTCATTAAGTGGCAGGAGGCCAGCCCTGAAACTTCTCCACCATTGACTCCCCCAGCATATCTCCTCCTAGAATGTATGATGCATGCATGTTCCTAGCCCCCAAGTGCACAACTGTACATTAAACCTTATTTGCCACATTGTAATCCAATTAAACAGTGCATTGAGGTTGGCATGTAAGTTGGAGACATCCTGTAAGGACGTTATTCCACAACATAGCTTAGTGTCATCTGCACAGACTGAACGGCACTTTTAATCCCAAACTCTATCATTTATAAATATGTTAAAAAGAAAGAGTCCCAACACTGAACCTTGGAGTACACCACTAATAACCTTAGACAAGAGTATGAATTATTAAGCACTACTCTCTGAATATGTGTGAGGAACGGTGTCAAATGCATTGGCAAAATCCAAGTATAGCATGTCCACAGCCATTCTTTTGTCTTAGTTTTTGCTTACTTCCTCATAAAATAAATCAGATATGTTTGACAAGTTCAGTCTTTCGTGAGTCCATGCTGACTATTGCTTAACCTCCCTGGCGGTATTCCCGAGTGTAGCTCAGGGTAAAATGTCAGTACCAAAAGCGGTAACCCCGAGCTACACTCGGGCTTACCATGCGGCGCTGCATAGGGAGTCCCTGCAGAGCTTACCTTGTCCTTCACTCCTGCGATGCGTCCCCGGCCATCTCCTCCGGCTGATGCCGGCATCCGGCTTCTGTGTTCCGGTCCCTGTGATGTCGGGACGTACAGGTGCCGCCGGCGGCGGGAAATTTGAAAATTTAAAAAAAATTTCATTTTTTTCAAAACGAATTTTACATAGTAAAACATTGCTGACCATTTCACATACATTTTGTCCCTAGTGCTTTGTCCTGTCCCCTGTCTGCATTTTGACTGTTCTTTCTGCCTGGAAACTTAGAAAAGTCTATGGCGTCCAAAAAGCGTCCCTTTAGGTCAAAAGCGGTTTTAGACCGGCTAGAGAACAGCGATAGTAAATCAGAACCACTTGCAGAATTGAGTGATAATGATTCATGGGGGAAATTCGTCATCAGACACTGAAAACAATTTTGCGACTTTGCTCAGTGATGTGCAAACTTGCGCTCTATTTCAAATTTCAGTGTTTTTGGTTTGATTATATTATTGAATTAAATGTATTATTATTATAATATTATTTTTTATGTATATTTATTAAATTATAATTTATGATTTTGTGTTTCAAATTTTATCATACCCGGGATGTTTAATAGACTCTTGTTCGGACAGATTTCAGTGAGTTATTCCTAAATATTACAGCCTACAATAAAAAAAACTACATATTTCCATGCAAAATAATGGTACCGCTTTCAGCACCAAAAATCTGAAATAATCATACTGCTAGGGAGGTTAAAACATTGTTTTCTAGAAAAAACTCCTCTGAAAGGACTTCCTATTTCATAGTTGCACCTATGGAGTATAATCTCTGTGGACAAAAATACCTTTTTTTATTAGAGGTCAGAGGTTAACGGGCAGACTTGTCCAAGTTGAGGGTCTACAAAAGCTCAAATAAATGCCTTCTATAACAGCATGTATGTGGGTGCTTCCGGAAAGGTTATTGTGGTGTGTAATCTTTGGTTTTTCTATTAAGCTGTGGCTGTAACATCGTTTTTTTATTGTTGCCCTGCTGAGCTGGTACCTCCTGAAAGTCAAGGGTTAACATGTTGGTCAGGTTTTCCCAGGCTTTTTGGGTTAATTCTCTCTCTGCTGGAACAAATGTATAAAAGAGGGAACCGCCTCTAGTTAGCATGTTAAGGATGCTCCTTGTATGTGAAAGGTATTAAGAGTACTGCTGAATATGTGATGAACATTTTGCCACAAAATCATCCCTTGATGGTAACTGGGACTTTAAGGACTTTTACTACAATTTAAAAAGTATGACAACCTAAATGGGTAAAGGCACTGAGTAACAGTACTTTGTGAGAGGAATGGATGTCTAAACAAGAAAGCTGTTATGTTTATTTGTACTTAAACAACTTTTAGTAAAAGAACGTTGTTGTTACATACCAATGCCAGGTCTGAAGTTACTTGAGGACATACAAAAAAAGGTGCATGCACGGCGCATTACACATATGGTTCCCACCAGGGGACAAGATAATAAAAGAGAAGATGCAGTACAAAGGGTCTGATTAACATTCAAGCTAACCAGAGAAGGCTATATTTCCATTGCCAATGACTACAGTACTAGTGTTGATGTGCATATAGCAGCCAACCATTCTGAAAGTAGGGAAGGAGTTTGTGTGCTTAGGCGCCTTCCCTTGTGAATGGTATCCAGTCTTGGGTCCAACTCACATCATGGGGCATCCTAAGGACCCAGCCTTATGTCACAGAAGATGGAGTGAGGCTTCAGGAGATAATGAGCATGGGTTAAGTACAGAGTTGAGCTTCCTGTTCATGGAGATGACGTGACATCTCAGGTGGATCAGGGTCACTGAGATGAGGTGACAAGTAACTGGGCTGGTAGAGTACAGTGCATGTCACCATTTTAGAAATGCTGCACGAAAAGGAGAGAAGTGTATTAAACTTTTATCCATAGTGTACAGAGTATAAAAAAGGTACAGAACTGTGCCATGGAATCCAAAGGGTTAACTAATGTCTGTCCAGAGAAGTGCTGCTCATTTATGGAAAACGCCACCTTAAAACCAACTACTTGCTTTGCATATGCCTCTGTCAGCTCCTAGGGGCATGAGCGCACACTCTTTCCAGTCCCCACATTAGGCACCACCCACAACTACAGTGCAGAAAGGCATTTCTTAATGCCAATCATGCCTGACGTTAGAGGATGGGCTACAGCAGCAGAAAAACACTCCAGGTTCCATTCTTATCACCTAATAACTATCAAAATGAGGCTACATGATGCTCTGGAAAATTAAAACTGGACAACTGAAAATTGGAAAATGTGATCTGGTCTAATGAATGCTACAGTGGTGACAATTGCTCAGTGTTTTTTTTTTTTTCAAACTTAGGCCAAGGTTTCTCAACTAAGATTCCTCCAAAGGATGCTAGGGGTTTCTTGGGCAAAGAAAAATGTCTGCCTCTCAAACTTCCCACTGACACCATTGATCCTTTTAGCTATCTGTTATTATGGAGGCAGAAACAGTATTTGTTAACAGGTGTTCTCTGAAATTATTTCAACGGTTACTCTCTGTTTAACAGGTTGAGAAAGGCTACCCTAGGCCCTAAGCCAAAACACCAGCTATGACCCCAAACCTAATGCCTATGACCTAATCTGCAGAATTCTGTACTTGCCTTATAAAGGCATTGAATATATTTATGCCAAAAGCAACCCGTTCTGCATCTAGATCTTACCAAAAAAAAAAAAAGGAAAAGAAATCAACCCAAAATGCATAAAAATCTGACAGCAAACATACTCCTTTAAGTAGCACTTCTGTTCTTTTATGTTCAAATTTCCATGTGGCCAATGTTAAGCCTTTGATGATATGAGACCCCACAGCAGCATTTTTTTTTTTTTTGAAGAGTAACTGCAAGTAGGTCATTTCAAATAGTTCTGTTACATTTTTGAATTAGATCCCCCAACCTAGAGTAGTCTATCATTTCTATAAGTACTGGTCATTTCAGGGTTAGCTTAGACTTCCTTATTTACTGAATGTTGATAAATGGAATAGGAAAAGAGCTTTAGACTGCATAAAACAGATGCATGAATGTCAATCCAGATAAAGCATTTTGTTAGATCTGTGAAAAACCTGAATTTAAAAAAAGACAGGAAAATCCACTATGTTCAAGAATCTGTATATGCAATGAGAAAATACAAAAACTCTTCAATTAAAAAAAAAGAAATCAAAAACTAAAACTGGCTTAATGACCTGATACTGAAGCAAATGAGAAATGAATTGAGGATTAATTTGTCAGATGAAAAGGGATAGAATCTTTGCTGTATCAAAGCCCAGAGGACTATGCCTGCAACTGGGATTTTTTAAATGGAGATCTAAATCCCATTTTGTTTTTTAAAGCACAGTATCATACAATTCCCTTTGCTTTTATAATAAACTGTCCCACTTCTTTTTTATCCTTTTTGCATATCAGTGCTATGGATCCTTTACAATGTCTTTCAGCCACTTCACGTCTACATAGGGTATCTGGGCATTGTGACAGGAGGGTAGAGTGTGACATTAGGACAACTCATGTGGTGAACACTATATTCCTTCAGAACCAGGAATCTGTTGCGGCAGAGAATATATTTGTAGGCTACTGGGCAGCAGTGGCCTAGTGGCAGGAAGCAGTCTGAAAACAAGAAGCGGGAGCCGGAGTCAGGAAGCGGAGCTGATGGAGCAGCTATGCACAGACAAGGTTTCCTTGCTTTCCAGCTGCAAAGTGTGACATCAGTTGCAAGGAATCCAGCGGTTTAAGCCACCAATAAATGCTAGTTTCCCGTCACATCCCCCTATTTCTATGTTGATATGTCCCTCCTGTGACAAGGACTGCTTGCTGATGAAGCTCTGGTGTTCATGGGTGCCCCCCCCCCCATCTTCCCCAGGGAACAGAACACAGTCATTTTAAAATCTGAAGCCCCAGTGGTTGGCGATTCTGATTTTACCGCACCCCCATCCCAAGTGCTCCAAGGTGGCTGCCTAAGCTGCCTTGTGCTGGCGCAGACCCTAGATATAGATAATGTACCCATCCTAATAAACTATTTATTTGTTATTTTTTTATTATAAAAGTAAAAAGAGGGCGATATAAAACGAGTGCAATATTTAACATGGTTTTTAATCAACTAACCCATCAATATCTGGTTGGATGGGTGTAGTAGCAATTCTCAAGCAGTTCATCAGATATTTTGGTTCTAATTTTGCCTTTCGGTTGCTTCATCCTTGAAAATAGTTGCTCACAAATATAAATTGTGAGCAACTGATGACATGAATAAAGGGTGTCTTTGTGAGGAGTGGATCTTTTTCTTTGGGAAGATAAAAACTCCAGTAAAGAGACACTGTCACATTTTTCTTCGGCTGCCTGTGTTAGCTAAGTGTGTTTTTTTTTTTAAAAACACAAAAAATTGGCAAAAACCCCACATTTTTAAGCAATGGACACAAATTCTCCTGCGCTGCCAGTACCCCTAAAGTGCAAGAGTTAAAGCAAATACCCAACCGTGATCCAAACGTTGTAAATGAATATAATAAAACTGATGCTGCGCTACTCAAAAATGACCTCAGCAAAAATATTAAATACCCTAAGAAGCACTAAAATGCAAATATAAGTGAAAATCAAACATAAAAATGTGACAAATAAATACTACACAAATAAATGTGCATAAACTAAACGATTGAATGAAGTGACCTAAAAAAATATTGACCAATATACATATACAAAATCATATAAATACATGTCTATTTATCTATATATATATCTATATCTATATATATCTATATATCTATAGATATATATATAGATATATACATACACACACATATATACATACATACACACACATACATTTACACACACAGTATGTGTGTGGTGAATAAAGTGCAAAGTCCCAATCAGTGTATAAATCTTCAATAAACTGTGAAATCAACCAGTGACCACTGAAAAAAAATCCTCCACCAGCTAGCGTGTGCACTCACCTCCAGCCATGACCGATAAAAGGGTCATACACACTTCAACATGCATATGCTCAATGATGGTATCCTTGCATGTCCCTTCGATACTGTGTCAGGAAAATCCTCTTAAATGGATGAAACACCAGCTATGGCAATGGTCATGCACGCTCCAAATAAGCACACCCAGCAGTAATACCTCGGATGTCCCCTCTCCATGATGCGCCAAAAGACTCCTTATTAAAATTTTAAATGCAGAGTGCTTACTCACATGAAAAAAAATGGGTCTACAGACCCATACAGGCATGTAGTGAAAAACAGCAGAACTGGGTGTACCAAGATGGGTATACCAAGATGGCGGCTGCCGTCCGTCCTGGAAATGACGTTACTATGTTTCCGTCCTATGCGTTACGTCACAAATCACGTGACTTCCTCAGGTCTCGGAAGGTAGTGATTGGTAACTCAATTGATACAGAGACCACAGCTTAAGCAAGTTTACAATTTTGTGTTGGGCCGCATTCATAGCCGTTTTTGGCTGCATGCGGCCCATGGTCCGTGGGCTGAACAGGCCAGTTCTACATGCTTTATTCTGCAGACTTTATAATTGTAACTTTGGGAAGAACAAAACAAGTTGTGGCTTTATATATCAAAGGAAAGCAAGATTTTAGAAACTTCCGATCCAAAATTTTTCTATGCACTACACCCACACATTTTACATCTTCTATGCTAATGAATCTAAACTCAAAATTATATATCAGGTTTAGACAAGAAGATTTAGCATCAAAGGGAAATTTTACACATCATCTCTTAAAAACAAGGGAAAAAATGAACCCGTGAACTCCTAAAGCTATCTAACAAATACAGCAATTGTGCTAAAAGCAAAATTGTCCGCATAATGAAAACCTAAATTTAACAGAAAATGTCCAAGAAAATTCAACAGGCTTTTTGTAGTTTTCCTTAATAGGGATGTGTGGAACTGAGACTTCTCATTTTGCACATTTTCACAAAACCTGTTGTTTAAGCAAAATGAATTGAAATCATTAAGAATGGAAAAATGAACATTAGCTTTGGTGTTTTTTGGTGGAATTAGCTTAACATAGCTTCTCAGGGTTAGGTTTCTTTCATGGCCAGGAATCTGGCAAACACATACTTGTCACTTGTTTTTAAAATAAATAAAAATATGACTGTCAACAAATGAGAAGGGAGAACACAGGGCAAGACTGGCATTGGCCACACTGTTCTATACAGGATGTTGTGGAAAGCGTATGACCTCTGGACCAGGGGCGGACTGACAACTCATGGGGCCCCCAGGCAATAGGGGATCATGGGGCGTAAAAAAGACTATGAAAAAGTTACCAGGGGTATCTCATGGGTCCCCCTACTGACCCCGGGCCCACGGGCAGTGCCCGGGTTTCCAAACGGTCAGTCCACCCCTGCTCTGGACAGTTCAGCAAGCAGATATAAACCCAAGCGATCATAGAGAAACCCAGGTCCTGGATTGTGCCTGCAACAGCTGGGTGACCTTCTGGGGAAATCACAAGATACATACAGTATATTTAAAAACTGTGTTTTAACTAGTTTTACCTGCAATTTCAGATTTTTTAGTTTTGCTTTAAAACTAAGTTTTTTACTGCTCTATATTTTTGCAAGTTCAAATTTAGGGCTGGCCAAAAGGATACTGACAACCGCAATAGCAGAACAGCACATGACATATCACCCCAAATGAGTTTATCTATAACATTTTCAGGGTTGCCTATAAAAAGCTATATGAACAACAATGGTCATCTTAACTACTTTTATATGAAAGGTGATATTTACACAACTGACCTTTGTGTCTTCTTCTTCATCATCAATGTGTGGTAAAGATGTCAGTTTTGGCTCCACAATCTTTAAACTGTCATTCTGTGTTTTGTCTATAGAGCCATATGCACCTAGCCCATTGTGCGACAGGAGGGGCTTGGACTCTGATTTGTTGTCCTCTACTAGGGGAACCTCAGGAATGCTGGAGAGGTGTACGATAAGAAACACAATGAAGACTGAAGCTGAAAAGAAATACATGACTTGGAATTCAGACCCCATCAGCCTTCCAAGAAACGTAGAGCCCCAGTCAATGGCACCAGTGAGATATCCCAGCGCTCCTCCAAGTCCTGATTGGGAAACATAATAATATGTGCAGATTAGACATTAAAAATGGACACTTCTTTTGATATCAGTTATTAATAGATTTTAACCATAGCTCCCAACTGTTACTGATTTGGAGGGACTGTCTTTTTTATTTGCAACCAAGTCCCTCTCTTTCTGTAAGCAGGTTGAAATTGCTTAGAAAGGTAGGGACTGGCCCAGGCTGGGTTGGGAAGGGGTTAAGGTGTCTATTCTCAGTTCCTGGGCTTTTTTGGCTTCAGCCGGCCCATCTGTTGTATAAATTGGTGGAAGGCCGAGGCATGGCACTTCTCTGTTGCTGCTGTTCCCGTCTAAACCCAAAAAAATGGGAGAGGACTGATGTGTGCCATCTCAAATGTTGAGGGTACCGGAGTACCACCAGCAATAGACTTTGTCATTATGGACTCACCTACACAAGGTATGCATGGGCTGCCAATCAGCTTAGTTAGGTTAGGATATGGACTGTTTTTTACAGTTATTATGCTGCACTGAAGATCGTCAGTAAAGACTGTTAAACGTTTTGTGAGTCTGGTCTGAAGTTATTCAAAGGGATGCATACTGGGGCTGGCGTATCTAAAAGAACCTGGGTCTGCAAAGCACTAGAGGGGAATGAAGTATGACACACTATAGTGCCAAGCAAGTACACTAAGGAAGAACAAGGTTAATACTATGGATAACTAAATACACATTAGAAGACACATAGCAACCAGTCGAGGAGTGACTCCTCCAGTAGCAAGGGGTGGGGGGTCACTAATTGGGCTCCCTCTCTAGCGATCCATCTCCCATGGCAACTGGGAGCAGACCAGCATCATGGAGGCATTCAGCCTAACTGTATGGTATAAAAGAAAAAGAGTTAAATAGTACACCATGGGATCTGTGCTATGTGTCTGGCGGGATCTCATTCCGTTACTGGAAGTAAGGTAACAAAAGGTACGCTGACTGGTGGAAGGAGAGCAGTGTGGTCCTCTACTCTGAATGCAAAACCTACAATTTTCTGTGTGCAGAGCTATGGAACATCATTTCACAGAGAAACTTGGCTTCATTACTACACGAGGTGTCAACTCATGTCTAAGTCGGGAGATTGCCTTAATGTCAGACTGTTCACGTGAGTGTGCCTCCAGGCAGAGGTACCCCTAATGCACGAGCGCATAGGCCTTGCCCACATGTCCTCCTTTCCTCCTTAGCTGTTCCTCTTTTTGGTCTGATGTATAGAGCTCTATACTGCACTAAACAGTTTTTTTAACCTTCAAATTATTCCATTTGTTGTTTTGAAAAAACAAAATAAACTGGTTCTTAAAAAAGCAATTTTGGGTTAAACCATTTATTTTTATACATTATTCTCCACACTCATGTTATTAGGAGGACATTGAAGGGAAATTTCCTTTGCCTGCATACTATGTGTCCTTCTTTCCCATCTCACAAACTTGGGAGATATGTTTTAACATATTGTTCACATAACACGAAAAATAACAGGTTGAACTGGATGGACCAATGTTTTTATTTAGTCTTACTATATGTAACTACGTATTATCTATGTAATTTGATGATTTTGATTACCATTTTTTTATAGAGTGAGAATGAAATAGTTTTAAAGGGGTTTTATTCCTTTGAATTTAAGGCTCTCATTCCTATTTTGGACCCCACAGGGGAAAAATCTCACTTGTCCTCATTAGATCAATACAAGAAATAAGGGATGAGACTACAAGGCAGAGACAGCAAATTAACTATTTCTAACTCTTCCCCACTCTAATAAAAATGTGTTTTCATCTGTGACCCCCCACTGGAAGGATTACTCATTTCTTGTCTTGACATACAGTATATCCCCCCATTAGGGCACAGATGGCAAAAACCTGACAAAGGTTCATACTGTTCCCCACTCTAATGAGATAAAAGTGATGCCATTATAATTTATTATAGTAGGATCTTAGGCAGGCCATACATGAATATTTTTTTCATTCAATCAGCAGCTTTGAAAAAAAACAAAACAAAATTCCAAAAAAGAACGAATTCCCCCATTCAATGTGTATGTGAATAATCACTCCCGCTGAAATATTGTATTCTGCTGGCAGGGAGCATTCGGGAAAAGCCCAACAGGCTGAATGTATACAAGTCGATCGATACATAGAGTTGCATACAACCAAGTAGCCTATACCTGAATCAAGATTCAGCCAGTCCCTGCTGAACCAGCCAAATTTCGATCCATGAATGACCGGCTTTAGTTTGTGCCATTTGCTACACAAAAGCTTAAAAAGATTTCAATCAGTCCCCATTATACCATACCAGACCATATGCCCGCAACATGGGGTTGGCTGCTACCACCCCTACTCATTTACCAAAAAAAGTGTCCTTTATTAAAACCCACCACCAAAAAAATACTTTTCCCCCAAAATAGGTCCAAAGTCAATAAAGACAAAAATGCGGACCTGCACGGAAAAAAATTAAGAAATTGCCCACCGGACACAACGTACTGTCCATCCAGGAACACACGCCAAAAACCAGGTAAACATATTCAGTTATGTGGCCTTGTATGGTTCAGGAAAGGAGGATGCTCGCTCATCCTCCGCTTTCTTGGCCTGCCAAACCTATGATTTTTTTTGCGTGGGGACCCCCACAAAATCCACACAAGACCACCATGATGTTTTATTTATTTATTTTTAATTGCTTTGTTTACATCCTGCTGACAGTAGGGGCTACCTGCTCCTTAACAACCAGCGATATCATGAATGAAACAAAATACTAATGCCGAAGATACGAAATGAATTCCAAAAACAAACAGGTCCATTAACGAATGCATCCGAAAACAAAATTCTTCAACTTATGAGTGGATCCAGGAACAAACAACAACAACAAAAAAATTCTAGCATGAACATGTCTAATGCCAATCCCTTGCCTTTCATGCCAATGTTTTGGCTTGCATTTTTAGCAATTCAAACACATTTACAGCACAGAGCAACTATAAAATACTGAACACCAACATGGCCTAGCATCTAGCAGTATTAAGAGATGGCCAGCAATGGCAGCCCCCATATTTAATTTGTGACAGGTTAACTTGAACAATATAACTCTGTGCCATCTGTGATGCTATGTGTCTTTAAGGAATAGGGTTGTCATCTATTTGACAAGTTAGCAAGTCAATTTTGCTTCCTGGTATGAATCAAGTCTTGTGGGACCAGCTTTGGAGTTCCTGTTCTATGTTTGTACTCAGGAGGCTGCAGGCAGTATTGCCGGGAAAAGGACTTCTCTTCTGTAAAAGGTAACCCATTTTATTGGCATTAATTCAGACACTGGAGAGGCAGAAATGTATTTTAGTGAATGTAGACTTGTGATTTAGCCCTTTTGTGCCCAGAGGTCATAAATGCCTAGATGTATAGGTCAAAATTAGTCAGCTTTGGTTAACTTAACAGTAATACTGTGACTAATTCACATACACCTAAATAAGGCTTTTATTTGGTACATTACATATACTGAAATATGTAGACTTCCTTTGTAAAGATCCCACAAATTTACTTCCTTGAATTCTTAAAAGTAGGCACTGCTGTGTCACACATTTCACAGAGCCTGCCTTCTGACCTACAGAGGTGCTGAGAGGAGGAGTTAGTACAAGAATCAATGATTGCCAGCAGCAAGGTACCATGGGATATGTAGTCCTTAGAAACGAGAGATGCTGTAAAGCATGCAGGGAACCCAGAAAGTTGTGGAAAGAGATGGCCAGCAGACAGGCAGAATTCACAACATTAAAGTAGATTTTTCAAGTAAAATTATAATGGATTGTCAAAAATAACTATTGTTTGTATTGCTATTATAGCTGATGTTATAAAATGAAAGTACACGGTGACCATAGATCTCCTTTAAACTCCAAACTTTCAGCATTGGACACAGAGGCATCCCTAGGATAGGTGTCACTCGGTGCGGTAACACTTGGTAAAACCCCCTCCGACGATCCCCGCAGAGCGGATTGGATCTTCGGATTGAGAAGAATGGATCGGACTCCAATCCATTATGCTCAATCCACAGATCCGATGCATCCTACGGGGATCGTCGGCTTTCTTAACAACTTACTTTTTCTTGGAGCGGGTCCGGTGTCACCCAGAGCGGACCGCACCCCCCCTGCCCTGCCTTGGGACGCCACTGATTGGACATAACACTGTAGCCTCAAGCTAGCAGTGTTCTTCTGCAAGCTAAAGGCTTTCAGTTTGCTAACTGAAGCCTCCATCCTGCATATGATCACTAGGTCATAGCCAACATAGTAATCACATTAAACGGGAACAGTCATCTGTGAATACACATGAGTTGAGGGCCACCAACCCAAGGATTGGAAGGTGCCTCTGAAGGGGGACAATGTCTATAAAACGTATGGAGAGACATGGTGGGTCAATGGTGGTAAAGGGAATTTCCCATTTTTTATTTATTGTTTACACATAATTTTTTTTTTTGCAGCACTACCTGCTTAGGTGTCAGTAAAGATTTGGGTCCCCCTATAGTCCTGCACAGCCAGGAAACACACATCTCCCACAGATTTGCATTCCAGAGACATTAAACAGTTCTTGGTTTTTTTTTTTAGTTTTTATTAGGAGAATTGAACTTGGATGGGGTAAGGAGTGTAAGGGATGCCCAATGGAACTAAAAACTGAGGACAAATTACTGGCAACTACCGTATATACAAGTCCATAGACAGAACTTCTCTTCTGGCAGAGCTCCTCAGCCTCTCCTGGTGTACCACCCCAGACCCCAAATAAATCCACTTAATTTACCCAGCTGTCTAGAGGAATCCCTGGGTAAGGGGATCCAGTGCCTGTCACTTTAAGATGCATAGTCCCGGGTAAGGAGCTAATTAGGTTTCCCACTAGAGTGCTCTTTTCCCCTTAACTGGCTCTGGGGGTGTGGAATTACTCAGTCTCTTTCCTTTGAGCTGATGTAGGTAGGTGACTGCCTTCCGGCCTTCTGCTGCGCTGGCTCCTTTCCTGGCTCCACAAGTAGTCCTCTCTCCGGGGACTGGTGAGGCTGAATGATCCTTCTTTCCAAGTTCCAGCCTGCAGGTAGGCCACTTGGCCCCCTCTCAGGCTCCTGCATCTCAGCCTTCCACCCATCTTCCACCCAAACTCTCCTGCCTCTGAGCAGGCTCAACCACTCTTAAGGGCTGGCCTGACCCCATGCCAAGACTCCTGCCTGGGGATTGGCCAGAATCCCTCAAGAGTGCAGACCAGTTCCTCCTCACTCCCAGCCACTGAGTTCTAGAGACTTCGCCACGTCTCTAGATCAGGGGGAGGTATCAGTGAGCTGATCTGCAGAGCCTCCCAGCCCTGACCCAAATTTGACCCCTCTGACTATCTCCCAGGATGCTACTCAACCTTCTATCTAAAAAATAATTATCTAGCTCCGCTTTTCTACGGTCAGCCCAGATTCAGCCAAATACAGCCAGTACAGAAGGACAATTAGCCAAAACACACTGCAAAAGCAACCCAGGGGCTTTTGAAGGAAAAGAAGTGGAATATTCTGCAATGGCCGAGTCAATCACCTGATCTCAACCCAATTGTGCATGCATTTCACTTACTGAAGGCAAAACAAAAAAGGCAGAAAGATGCACAAACAACAAACAACTGAAGATAGCTGCAGTTAGAGCCTGGCAAAGCATCAGAAAGGAGGAATCCCAGTCTTTGGTAATGTCCATGGGTTCCAGACTTCAGGCAGTCATTAAAGGATTCTCAACAAAATATTAATATGAACATTTTATTTAGAATTATATTCAATTGTCCAATTACTTTTGGTCCCTTGAAAAAGGGGGGGTGGCTACTCTTAAGAGCTGTAATCCCTAAACCTTTCCTCCAATTTGGATGTACATACCCTCAAATAAAACCTGAGAGTGTGCACTTTCAGTCCATATCCATTATAGAACTATAGCATGAATAGGTTTTGGTAAATACCTGAAAAAATCTAAAATTGCGCCTGTGTCCAAATATATATTGTCCTAACTGTAAACTCACCCACCAATCAGAAGTGTCCTTCATCTCAGGAAACCGACTAGAACCTCGGGAGACCCTCAAAAAAAAAAAAAAAAACTACACGTCTCATTTAGATTTGAACCACAAATAAGAGAAAGGTTCAATAGCAAAAAAAAAAAAAGGTATTATGAGGTATGCTACTTGAACGGAAACTGAAGACTGCTCCTAGGAGGATATAACATTAACCTCTGCATGCTCTTAGGTACTTTGGCTTTGGGAATGTTAAGCAAAGCTATCTGCGAAGACTGAGGGACCACTGTGCCAGGGATTTTGTGTATCAAAATGAAAGATTTTATTCCAGATCCACGGATTCTAGGGCAGGTCCACCATATGTGAAGCATATAGCCCAATAGCTTGCATCCTTGGAAGCATAGCGGGGACGAAGTAGGATAAAAGTTTGCTAGCTCTGTGGAGACTAGGTACCATCTGGTTATAATCTTCAGCGTCGCTTCAATAAGGAAACATTCATTACGCCTTGAAGGGAGCAAAACCTTTTATTCCTCCCCTTACCCCCATGGTTGAGAGCCTGATTAAGACATCTCAGAAGCTCCAGCTGAAATTTACATTGCACACCAGTAAAAATAAATAAATAAATAAATCAGAACAATGATCCATCTCCTCATTGTCAAGATTTACTGCCCTTGAAACAAACACGTGTCTGTCCTCAACTGTTCATGTTACAGCTGAGTCTTAGCAGGATCAGTATACAATTTCACACCTAGGACCCATATTCGATTCCTCAGCTGTCGACAATTAAAAACTTTACCCCATACAGAATCTCACCTTAAAAAACTAGGTCTTTCTATTGTGGTCTAATTCGCCAAAAAATAAAAAAAAAACCACACATGTATACAGTCTAATTTGGTTTGTTTGCAAGCTGGTTGGTAAGTTGAGCTGGGAATTTTTCTCTTTCATTGGTGAAGGGGTGCATTGGACATCTTGGCTGCCATTGTGCTGTATGCTGGGTGTTCAGTGCGCTCCTGTACCTTTAAGGAGGAGTGGGCTCCATCAGCTTCACCTGCCCTCAGTCTATCCATTAAATACATGTGCCTCTACTATGGGGGATCTCAAAATTTGAGTTAGGAACTGCAGAATATTGCGGTGCTGTGTGGAGGCTCTCGTATGTATTTGCAAATGTGTGCCAACTAAACCCCTGTTTTTAATGCATACTATTAGATAGGCTAATTCGGTTAGTTTGCAGGCTGTTTGGTAAGTTGAGCTGGGATTTTTTCTCTTTCATTGTTTGACATGCGTCACCCTTCCATGTGCTCTTTGCTGTGAAGGCCAGTTATAGACTGGGGCAGTGGCCATTTTCATTAGGTATAGAGGATTGCATGTGCATTCAGGGAGTGCACAGTCACGCAGCAGTCTCGGCATCCCTCAATGCCAAAAATGCTTTTTGTTATTCTTGAGTCATATCACGTCCTCTCATGAGCAGTACTATAGCAACACTAATGTTGCAATGAGGCTTAGGTTTCTTTCATTGGCAGATATAAGGTTTCTGTATTACATCAGTGGTGAGCAGCTCTTGATATCCAGAAATTCCGGTGCTAGAATGTTTGTGGGCGAGACACAGGCTTGTGGTACCCAATCAAGGAGATAACACACACTAATTATCTTGTATACTTCATATAGAATACCAATAGTGAATAAGAACAGTATTTGAAGTCACTGATGTAAGAAAAAAGAGCAGTTTGTCTCCATTTCACACAGAAATCATCCATTTCCTCCAGGGTCCAGGAAACCAGTTACAAGATTTTGATCCGATGGTATAGGGTCCCTACGACCCTACACCGTATTTTCCCACAGGTCTCTGACCTGTGTAGGAGATGTGGGACTGACCGAGCTATGATGCTGCATATTTTCTGGATCTGTCCTAAAATCAAACCCTTTTGGCAGATGGTGGCTGGCACCATTAAGGATCTGACGAGTGTCGATGTGGCCTGCGACCCCGCGGCATTCTTGTTGCACCTCGTAGACCGCCCTATTAAAAAATATAAAGCTTCTTTGACAATTCAACTGTTGACTGCAGCCAAGGCTTGCATTCCCTTGTGATGGAGGTCTGTGAGCCCACCTACAAGGTCTCTTTAGTTCTCTAAAGTTAATGAGTTGCGAGACATGGAGGACCTCACAGCCTCTTTGTACGATCACGGGGACGTTTTTGGAGACACGTGGAGACCTTGGCAATATTTTGTCTACACTGATTCTTATCTTCAGGTGTCTCCCTGAGTTGGTTTGGGGGGCCTTGACATGTTTGCTGTCCAGTTTGTGTGCTGCTTGGGCCCCTGGATGGGAGGGATGATCTGTTCTATTCCGCACTTTATGCCCCCTTTCTCTTGGTCCTTCCTGGTTTCCTCCTATTTTTTTACCCTTCTCTTACTGTCTTCCTTTCTCTTTTGTTCTGTGACCCCCTTGTGCAATTACAGTCCCCTTTGTGGATTCCTTAAATGACAGGAGTTTCTGTATCCGGATAAGGGGCGGACTAACCATTTGGAAACTCGGGCACTGCCCTAGGTCAGTAGAGGGCCCCATGAGATGCCCCTGGTACCTTTTTCATAAGCTTTTTTGAGTTTGGGCAAGGACACAGGAGCCCCATGATCCCCTATTGCCCGGGGTCCCATGAGCTGTCAGTCCGCCCCTGATCCAGATTGTTATTTTAGTTAGTTCCTGGGATTTTTGGCGGGGATTTTCCCTGGTCTGGGATCTCGGGAAGGTTTGATTATCACTGTGGCCCGTCTAGTTAGATTACTTGTTTATGAACCATTACCATATAGCTTGTCTCAATATGTTTTTGACTATCTTGACTGTTATTATACTGCCAATTGCTTACCTAACTATTGGTCATTTTCGACTTGTACACTGCCACTTAATCTTTAGTCTCTGTGTACTTTATACTGTATGTTTTTTGGCTTATTCGTAAGAAAAAATTTTATAAATAAAAGGAATTACAGAAAAAAAAAAAGAGCAGTTGGTGTTCACACAGTTACCAGGTTTGGGCTGATGTTACTGGAGGACAACTTCAAATGGAGTGGTGGCGGTGGGCGGGATACCCGGCTTGCTCTGTAATGCTGCTGGAACAAGCCCCACCTTCCATATCCAGGTACAGGAATGTTTCCCCAAGGCAGGCATTGGCCCTGTTCTGACCCTACTCAACAGGGATCTTTCCTTGCACTTTACACTTTCCCCATCAAGTGGGGCCCCTGTTCCTAATCTATCACTCACTCCAGGCATGCCTGAATGATGTGGGGACCATATTTTATGAGGCCCAATGCCCAATCAGACAGCTGGTTCCTCTGAGACACCAACAGAGTCCATGAGGGGACAATTCCCCTAACCAACTTCACTCCATCTGTAAAATGGCACAGTGCCACCTAATGGAGAGAGGGAAATCTTCTCCTGACTACAGGTTTCTTAAAGCCATTGATTTGAAGGTTTCCCAAAACAGTTAAATGCAAGACATGCCATAAAGGATAGCTGTCATATTTCCTTTTCTTTCAACTGAACTTTCAAGCCATCAGACAGTTGGTGATCACATGTTAACCACTTACCCTCCTAAGGATTTACTCCCCCCTTCCTAACCAGGCCATTTTTTTGCATTACGGTACTGCGTTATTTTAACTGACAATTGCGCTGTCATGCAACACTGCACTCAAATGAAATTTACGTCTTTTCCCACGACTTGACCTTTCTTCCGGTGGTATTTGATCGCCTGTGCGTTTTTATTTTTTGCGCTATAAAAAAAAAGACAGACAATTTTGAAAAAAAAAAATATTTTTGACTTTGCTATTAAACATGTCCAGTAAAAAAAAAAAAAAATCAAAATTCGTCCTAAATTTATGCCCAAAATGTATTTTTTCATGTCAAAATCCCAATAAATGTAAATTGATTGGTTTACTTGAAAGTTATAACATTAAAAAAAATCCCAGTATATATACACACCGCCATTTTAATTTTTTTTTTCATTTTTACTAGTAATGGCGGCGATCAGTGACTTATTGTGGGACTGCGAGGGACATTCTGACACTGGGAGGAACTGGCTTAGCATCATTGACATCCCCAGTGACATCAGTACAGTGATCAGTGTTAAAAAAAAAAGCACTGCCACTGTACTAATGGCACTGGGCAGGAAGGGGTTAACATGAGGAGCGATCAAAGGGTTAACTGTGTGCAGGGAGTGTTTTACTAGGGGGCGGGATGTGTGTGCTTCACTGTAATCACACTGCTGTGGATGGCCGCTCTGTGCACAGCCATCCACAGCAGTGTGCCCGAGTTGACAGGGAAGAGAACTGTTAGTAAACAAAACAGTTCTCCTCCCCATCGGAGATCCTCAGAAATCACCGGCAAGTAATTACCAGCCAGGGCCCAGTGATTGACAGCCGCAGTCAAGAATGGCAGCGCGGGTAGGGCTCGCGAGTACCCCCTACCAGGAAGTGCAAAATCACATATATATACACACACACGATTTTGTGCACCCGTGCCTCCCTGTAGTAGTATTTCTGCTATAGGGCAGCCGGGAAGCAGTGAAGCACAATGGCAACTGCAGACCAAACAGAGGGCAAGATGTCAACTTTTTTGGCTGTAAAGTATTGGAGAGTTTAATTCCACTTTAAAATGGCACTGGCTTCAGCTTGCAGGGGGCTACATGGCCTGCAATGATTGTTCTCATGTGCAGTTATCTTTTGGAATTTTGTGAATTGGGAGATTTTGTCTTTTGAGAGATTCTCAATCAGGGGCGGACTGACCATTCGGGCATTGCCCGAGGGCCTGGGGTCAGTAGGGGGCCTGGTGAGAGGCTCACTGGGCACAATTCACTAAGCGGTATCTTACTGCATCTGAGTATGCGGTAGGATACTGCTTAGCATTTTTTTAAAAAAATTTGAATTCACCAAAAAACACTACTAAAATTATTTTATCAAGTCATGCAGTATTTTAGTAGTGAAAAACATGCCTTAATGTTTCATCCATTAGGAGGAGTTCCCCACTGATAGCTGAATGTAAAAGAAACAATTGCTGGAAATTAAAAAACTAAATTTAAAAAACGGCGTGGGGTTCCCCCTCCATACCAAGCCCTTCGGGCCTGGTATGGGTTTTGAGGGGAACCCCCACGCCAAAATTAGAAAAAAAAAAAAGGCGTAGGGGTCCCCTCAAGATCCATACCAATATATCACAATTGACATTGGATCTACTTCGGGGGACATGCTTTTAATTTTTCTTGTTTTAATAAAGGACTTGTCAAAGATTGTCTCCTGTCATTTTTCACACTACACTTTTTTTTGTGAATATTCATTCACATGGGGGGCCCATGATCTGGGGGCCCCCTTGCTAAAGGGGGCTTTTAGATTCTGATAATCCCCCTGCCTGCAAACCCCCACAACCACAGGCCAGAGTCGTGGGGAAGAGGCCCTTGTCCCCATCAACATGGGAACAAGGTGCTTTGGGGGTGACCCCCCCAAATCACCCTCCCATGTTGAGGGCATATGGCCTGGTATGGCCCTTTCTATGCAGCTGATCTGAAATATGTAGGTGGTGTGTTTTGTGGGTGTGGCTTGATTGTAGGCGGAGACACAGGGGGCCCCATTATCTCTTATTGCCCAGGGGGCCCCATGAGTTGTAAGTCTGCCCCTGTTCTCAACACTGTATAAATGCCTGTAATAAAAAAAAAAAGCTAAAGGCTTGGTTCACACTAGCGAAAGCTGCATGATTTTCCGTGCAACTTTGGAAGCAGATTTTGATACGACTTTTACACTCTCTAGCACTGAAGCCGTATCAAAGTCAGATCAAAGTAATGCAGGAAACTTTTCTGAAGTGGCTCTCATAGAGGTACATGGCATTTCACATGTCCTGCGACTTTGGGTCTCACAAGTCGGATCCTAAGCCGCAAGAGTGTGAACTGAGCCTAGAGCCAAGGGAGGCACAGGCCACCTTTCTTATATACAAGCAGCAGTTCAGCACACCTAATCCCCCCCCCCCCTTCCAATCAACAGCGCTGCTTAGGGAACAAGAGCAAGGAGGACCAAAGCAGTGTTCAGTGGTGCATGTCGAACTGCACGAGAGCTTGAGTGTGATAGTGGTGGTCTGAAGAAAAAGAAAAAAAAAAAAGTTAAAATGTAATGTATAACTGTTACAGCAATACATTAATATGGGTAATTTGAGATTTAATAAATGGCAAAAAATAAACAAAATCCAAAATAATAATCCAGGGAGTACAGCAGATAACACTCCCAATTTTAAATAGGCATCTTGCCAACACCCATTAGAGATTGGCTGTAGTAACTTACACGTAAATAGCCAACTTTCTTTCATAAAGAACAGACAGGAACTCCACATCCTATAATCCTCGCACAGCCTTTGCTGGTTAATAATCATATTCCCTGCCAAAAACCTGATACATACATACCAAATGAGTTCCTTTCTGAGTTACAAATTAGCATAATCAGCTTCCCACCTCGACAAATCTACACTTTTCAAATACAAAAGTGTTATTAGGCGGTAATTTCACAGCTGTATTTAAGGATAATATTTATTATCACTTTTCAGACTACTTGATGTCTGTTCAAGCAGCTTGATAAAGGCAATGGTGAAATTATAGGTCGTACAGAATTCTCAGTGGAACGGAAAATAAAATAGAAAAGTCAAAATAGAAAATTAAAATGATTATGCAATTAATTAAAATGATTATACTAAAACAAAAGTCCTACATTCCCGGTAAAAAAAAAAAAAAAAAAAGAGGACATGACTTGAGGCAGTTTATGGTTCAGAGTTCAGTTTTTAAAGAAAAGTTAAAAATCCACCAACTACCTGGTGTGCTCTCTATAGGAACATGAAGGAAAGGAAGGAGAGGAAATTCTGCCCACAGCAATCCATATTTCCCAACGTTTCAAAATTAGGAGACATTTGTGATTGTTTGGTCAGAGACATTCACACCAGTGGCCTGCTGGAGATCATTTGGAGGGCTCTGGCAGTGCTCATCCTGTTCCTCCTTGCATAAAGGAGCAGATAGCAGTCTTGCTAATGGGATAAGGACCTTCTACGGCCCTGTCCAGCTCTCCTAGAGTAACTGCCTGTCTCCTGTAATCTCCTCCATGCTCTTTAGACTGTGCTGGGGGGCAAAGCTAGTGAAAAACAGTCAGAAAAGATGGAGTAGGGGAAAAAATGTCAGTGGCCTCCACCTGTAAAAACAATCCTGTTTTAGGGGTTGTCTCATTGTTGTCCATCTAGTGCACCTGTTGTTAATTTCCTTAACACCAAGACAGCTGAAACTGATTAACAACCCCCTCTGCTACTTAACTGTCCAAATCAATATCCCAGAAGTTTAATTGACTTGATGCTATACTCTGATTAAAAAAAGTGTTCCTTTAATTTTTTTGAGCAGTGTATTATACGGGCGTTATTTTCATGATTATTATACAGTATTTATATAGCGCCAAAGGGTTTGCTTAGCGCTGTACAATAGCAGGGGGACAGAACAACATTACCTTGAGATTGATTACTAATCACCCCTTGTCCTTTTACCTCTGATGGTTGTATACAGGTCTTGCTCCTTTTGCGCTGGGTTTCCAGTATATCCTCTTGTGGGGCCATATTCGATACTGCTTTTCAGTGGTGGTGGCGGCAAGGTTTTTAAATTCCTCATTTTTAAATTTTCCCCCAAATAATTCACTAGGGAGAGAAGCATTCACAGAATCAGCACAGCCTTCAGTCATTCGTAATGACTAAACTCTGAAGTCATTCTGCGCCTGTGCCACCACAGCTGCCTAGTGAACCATGAGTTCCACCCAAAGCCAAGCTGTTTGCCAAACTAAACAGTTAGATTTCACCAGTTTGCCTGACCAACCTAACTTCCATGACTAAATTAAACTTCTGGGTGTAAGTTCGTTTAAAATTCTAAATGTGCCAGCAGGTATTCTGGTTAACAACTTTGACCATAAATGACCATGTTGGGTCAATTACATTTGTTTACAGCAGCGCCGGGGAACTGTCAATTGTTGAGAGTCCAGTGGGAGAGTATTGTCGTTTGTAGGTCATCATGTTTGTTCCAGAGTTCATCGTTCATGAATGATTTGTCTACAATCGCTGGATTACATGACAGGCATTGGGTTTACATAGTGGGGCACACTTTCTATGGTCTCCATTTACTTAATTTTTTTTTTTGTAAATGAGTAACAAGGGTTACCATGTACCCCTTAATAGAGGGTAGATCCAGATTTCTGGGGGCCCCTTATTTTAGCCCTTTTGCTACCACCGATGTAGGTCATTAGGGGACCATGGGGCTTTTACACACATACACACACACAATATATCTATCCATCACTCTCTCTCTGACAAGCCGACTGTACCCCAGTAGCCCCTGCCATGTATCTCAAGCTCTGTTGGCTGTGCTGGCATGGCAGGTGCAACTGCGTAGAGGGAGCAGAGCTGACATTCAACTGTTTTCCTCTCCCCCTTCTTCCTGACCAACTATGAAGTGTAATATGTCACTCCTGGGTCTCTTTTCACTTTCCCCACCCTGTGTGGCTGAGGTAGAAGCTCATGGAATGTGCTCTGCCACCCATCAGCCTCACTGGAGGACTGGTAAGACATAAGGGGTCTTTTAGACCCCTGGTGTCTCAAAGAGAACCAGTCGCCAAAAAAACCCATCAGCAGTAGAAGGTGTTTTGTGATAGAACAGAAAAAGTAGTAGTTCAGAAGCCACCATATTATGGCAGAAAATAGCCCACCCATCCTCCCTTGTTCAGGGATATTTGTTAGTGCTATGCTACTGTGATTCGTATATAAAGAATGTGGAAGGGGTTAACGTTTATTGTTCTACATTACGATGTTACAAATGAAAATGTTGTATTTTGTGGATTGCCACAGCATTGTGGTGGTCCTTTACAGTGCCAAAAAGGATTGTAGATCATTTGGAACCTTGTGATATGCTGGGTAACAGTCACAATAGTGTTTAAAATATTGTTAATCTTGTTGAGGGCTAGGGTCCTACAACTTGGGCAGGAGTTGATATCACAATGATGTGGTCTTTAAAAGGTGTATCTACCAAGTGGTCTGAGACTGGCTGGTGGCCAGTAAAGAAGTTGATGAAATGTTAGAAACAAAACAAACAAAAAATGGGGTATGGTTAGGGACCTTATTTAAGGCTGTTGTATCATTTGTTTATTTTATTGCAGAAATTATTGTTGTGCACTTCAATGTACAAGCATTCAAACAACAAAGAGGAGCTCCAGGTGGAAGGATTTTTTTAATACTTTACATTTATAATGTTTAACAAATAAAACCTCTGATGTATTTATCATTGTTAGACCAATTCTCTGTATTTAAAAAAAATTCTACACTTTTGTTAATGCTGAAAGAACAGATTTTACTATACTTATGGCCCTCTGTGGCTCTCATACAGTAGAGATAGTGTCTTTATTCACCCCCTCTTCCTTTGATCAGTCACAGAAAGCCTTGTATTGTGTTCTGTGAATGGTTCAACCAAAACCAAGCCAGCCAATCATACTCAGAAACCGGTACCAAGTTGAAGGTAATATCAGTTAAGAAACACTCGGGGTGAAGGTTCAAGTTTTCGAAAATTTTCAGTTTGTGAGATTTGGGCGTTACCCATTTTACAGGCTTCTGTAAATGCAGGAAGAACAAAAAGAAAAATAAATTGCAATACATATCCAATCCAAATAACAGATAGGACTCGCAATTTCAAAAACACACTGGTGTACTGGATCAATGATTTTTGTTGTAGACCTGTAATATCATTATTAGTTACTATATTGGTGGACCTCAGATCACCATATGGTCTGGGCCAGCAGACAAGTTTGGCTTTAAATTGAGGTTGTAATGTCATGGTTTGGCAGCAATTGAGCTGCCAAAATGCTGGCTCTTATAAAAGAGGAATACAAATTTCCCAGGAATAGTAGCACTCAAAGTAGCTCAGACTTAAAGTTACCACTTCTCAGGCCTGATGAAGGGGGTCTTGGCTTTGGCTTTTCTTTTTTGACTGCTATGCCTAATAAAAGGCCATTCTAGACACCGACTAGTGGGTTGCAGCTTCCATCATTTATCTACAAAAGACCACCTGTAAAGTTGGAGAGCTGCCAATTAAAAACCATGAACCCAATTCACGAGCAAATACTAGGATACGTCTACACCAAACCCTCTACCCAATGTCCAGCATATCTCCCTCATACACTAGGATGCAAAGAGAGCAGCAGAAATATTTTGCTATAGGGTCTAGACATATACAATTAATTTTGTTGCGAATTGAAATTCGAGCAAAAAAAAAAACACCACTTTCATTATTCAGAGATTCAGAAGTATTCAAATTTCTAAATCACATTAGTAGTGAATTTCAAGAAATAGGAAACAAAATAAGGATACCAATTATCCGAATTTAAAAAATTAATTCAAAGTCAAATTGGAAACATATTGCAATAAATACAATAAGGTATAAAAGTGAAATGAGGATAATGATTCCTGATGACTAGAAAATAAAACAGAAATAATAGAAATAATAGAATAGAATGAATATAGCTCTTCCTAAATTCAAATTTTGAACCACTTTGAATATAACGAATATACAAAACAAAAATTCTAACATAACGAATAGGACTAAAACTAAATTATTGACTTAATGAACAAATCCAAATCATCCACATCTCTAATAGGGTCCTGGGATTTGTAGCTGCCTCCCTAAACACATATGCATATTTGCTTTTACATGTACAGCAATATCATGAGACTGTAAAATGAGACTGTGCTTGATGCATAGGATTCTATGTACTCTGTACTATGTACTCTGCAATGTGCGGTGTAATCCACCATGTGCTTGATGCATAGGATTCTATGTACTCTACAATGTGCTGTGTAATCAGGGGCGGACTGACAACTCATGGGGCCCCCGGGCAATAGGGGATCATGGGGCCCCTGTGTCCTTGCCCAAACTCAAAAAAGCCTATGAAAAAGGTACCAGGGGCATCTCATGGGGCCCCCTACTGACCCCGGGCAGTGCCTAAGTTTCCAAATGGTCAGTCCGCCCCTGTGTGTAATCCACCATGTGCTTGATGCATAGGAATCTATGTACTCTGCAATGCGCGGTGTAATCCACCATGTGCTTGATGCATAGGATTCTATGTACTCTGCAATGCGCGGTGTAATCCACCATGGCCAAGTATAAATACAGTAAATAAAACTCAGCTGAACCAAAGCCTAATTAATTGTCAGCTGCCTAACCCAAAAAGCACAAACTGTGTACCAGCCAAATCTAGTCCTTTTATCTATGGCTTTACACTCCGCGTTTTATATCAGTCCAACAAAGTCCAGACATTAGTGCTATAAAATTACTCTCCTACTGCCAGCACAATATCCCTAATTTATCAAGTGCATATTCCATGTCATTAGAATCAAGCTGTCACCAGTTTATAAATCATCAGATTAAAATGGCAAATAATTGTGGAATACGAGTAGCACAGTAAAACACTACATGACGTAAAAATAAAAAAGCAACAGAAAAGCCTTTTCCCTTGTTTACATGTAAATGATAAAATCATACAATTTATTCTACCAAATAAAAAAAAGTTAAAATACAAATCCCATGATAATGTATTTGCATCATATACATTACAATAGTGGCATACTTACCCTAAACCCTTCCACAATTTAATGTGTAAGCACCCATGCAGCAAACAACATAAAATTCTTTATGACTCGCGCACACACGTGCATGTGTTCTGTTTCAAATGCCTTTTTTTGCATTGACATGTGTAGGCGGGTGTGGTCTACGGTCAACACTGTAGGTGGCGCTCATCCACAGCGGCTTTGTAGTTGGAGGTTGGGGTGAAGTCATGCGGAACATAGCTCCTCTATGGTTTCCTGGGCCACTGGGGAAGCTATCCAATTGGATGCTGCCACCCCATGTAACTCTGGCAGCCATCTTGGGTTGGGCAGAGCCTATTTAAAGTATTACTAAACCCCGGACCCTGCATCCACTATATCTGGTCTCCCGCAGTACACAGAACATATCAACTGCTAAATACCTTTTCTCATCAGCAGTTAGAGCAGGCTTGTGGCTTTTATCAGTGTCCAGAGATTTCTTTCTGCTCTAGGAGGATGCAAAACCCCTGAACTCTGTCTGGACAATGCTGATTGGCCCTGTGTGGTTCACATGCACTCTCCCAAGGAAAAAAAAAAAAAACACACCTCTAGCAATAAACACCAAACCAAACATGTGCAAAATGCCTACGGTTCAGTCTGTCTTATAAGGAAATAAGAGGTGGTAGCTTGAAAAAGGGGAGGAACAGAGAAGCAAGGATCAAACGGCCTTTTTACACAGTGCAGAGGATTAACCCCCTAGGTTCCACAGTGAGTATAACAAGCATGCTTTACTGCATATACAGACTGATTCTATGGTTGTGGGTTTAGTGATACTTTAAGGCCCTGGCTCCTGGGTTTAGAGTACTTTTGTGAGTGGATAGAATAGGGGTAGATACCCTGTGTGTTTAGGGACAGAACTATTGGCAGGGAAAGTTTCCTGACGAGGAGGGCAAGCATAGGGTTCACAACTTCTCTGGACATCTTCCCACTTGGGCACAAGACAGCCAGGGCTGCATTCTGCCCCTCCTAACAGCAGCTGTCAGTTTGGATGAAACCTGCTCTCCACACAATATCGGGACCAGTGAGTGTTCCTGGTTGGGCTGTCTCCCAATCGGGTTTATTGTGAACTGTCTTTGCATTACTTCAATACACATTCTTTACATCACAGTGTGTGTGTGTGTGTGTGTGTGTGTGTGTTATCTCCTTGATTGGGTACCCCAAGCCTGGTGATGGCTTGTGAGATGGCCACAGTACCACACTGCATCCCACCAACACAAACCTCCTGACAGTATGGCCACCTGCTGATTTGGCATCATCCACAGGCAGTCTAACTCTTCAATAAGACAAAGAAGCTGAATCCAAGACCATTTTACTTCAGTAATTTGTATTATAGAGGATGTGTCCCAGTTTTTTAGCTACAATAATTCTTTATTAATTTTGAAAAAAAAAATTATACAATAAAAACAACAAGATGTAAGTCACCTTAATGAAAACATCAGCAATCATAAGGATGCAATATACAGAGCTTCAGGGGTGACAAAGCTTTGTTGATGGTACTGGGACAAGTAAAGATATACAGCTGTCATCACTATAAAGGAAAGGTATTACATATTCTTGAAGGACATAGAGAGGAAAGAAAAGGGAAGAGAACTGAACTGGGAATGCAAACTCAAGGTGTGGGTGGGTAGTGAGAGGGGCAGATTGCTATGCATTCGGAAACACACAGATATGAATGGAGCCTCATTGTTCTGTGGAAACGCACCAATTTCACTTTCAGGCCCCATTCATACCGAGAGTTGTGGGAGCGCTTGTTTTTACACTTTTTTTCCAGTGACACACATAGGGCATCCTGTTGATTTCAATGGACTGCGCTACACATGGCAAAGTAGCTCATGGGACATTTTGCAGTGATGTGACGTGCACCTTTTTTTACTGTGCGTTTTGCTGCATTTGTCACTCAATTTTTCATGAGGCAAAATGTGTGCACTTGTAGCGGTGTTTAGTGTGCCGTTAATTGATGGCACCGAAAGCTCAGCTTGTTAAATTTTAGGTGTATAAAAGGTGGCCATACACTATACAATCTGATTGTACAATCTCCTTTAGATTTACCAAAACCATATCATAGGAGGACATGCCATCTATCCAATCACTCTGTAGTGCAAGGACCTGCCTGATTGGATTCAAAGTTGATGGTAGATCTAAAAGGTGATTGTACAATCAGATTGTATAGTGTATGGTGTGCTTTAACTGGTTCCCAACCACGCTGTAGCCGAAGGACAGCTACAGCGCGGTTGTGTAATCCTGGGACGAAGCCCATAGATGTCATTCCAGGACGCGCCCCCAGCGGTGTGCACCTGGCCCCGCCGGTGATCGCTGTGTCCTACGGACACAGCTGATTACGGGGAACAGTAAATCGGCCAATCACGGTGGCCTTTTACCACATGATTAGCTGTGTCCAATGACACAGCAATCACCGGGTAAATACAGTTGCCAGTTATCGACTGCACTTTCCTCACACTGTCACAGCATGATGAAAGTACGGCCGAGAACTGACAATTGTCAGCGAAGGGATCGGCACTGATCATCAGAGCACTGATGATCAGTGCTCTGATGATCAGTTCCCAGCAATGTCGCCCACCTGTACCCATCAGTGCCAACCACTTGTGCCACCCACCTGTGCCACTCAGCAGTGCCACCCACCTGTGCTGCCCATCAGTGCAGCATAATCAGTGCCAGCTCATCAGTGCCGCCTATCAGTGCCCATCAGTGCTGCCTATCCGTGCCACCTCATCAGTGCCGCCTATCAGTGCCCATCAGTACTGCCTATCTATGCCACCTCATCAGTCCTGCCTATCAGTGCAGCCTCAATGCACATCAGTGAATGAGAAAAATTACTTGTTAGCAAAATTTTAGAATAGATACAAAAATTAAAAAAAAAAACTTTTTTTCAAATGTTTTGCTCTTTGTTTATAGCACAAAAAATAAAAATGCAAATGCAAATTTAAACTCTATTTATCCCTACAAAAAGTACCACTCTCATCCTTGAAAGTGTAGAATTAAAATGAAATTTTTTTCAAATAATCCCTCTACCACACTCCCATCATCTACCCTCATACATAAAATAATATAATATCGTGTATATATATATATATATATACAGTATATATATATATATATATATATATATATATATATATATATATGTGTGTGTCCAAATGCAAGTCCACACAAAGTACTCTTCCAAGTGTTGAGAAATAATCCACTTCATTGCTTTTCAATCCAGGATACCTCAAAAAAATATAAACTAGATATAGTGCATTATCTTTAAACAAAAAAACACTCGTGACACTTAAAGTGACTCCTCCTAAACTCACACTCGTGAGAAACCAACACTTCAACTTGTGATTTGTGCAAAAAGGTGAACCCTTGTGAAAAAGTCGGAAGTGACGAAACGCGTCAGGGTAGGGACGTACCATCAGAATGTCAAACCGGAAGGAGTGGCGCGGCCATTTTGGATACTGGAGTTCAGTCATACGAACTGTGGGAGAGGATGGACGTTGCTTTTTACCTAACGTAAGATTTTAAATAAATTTATGGATTCCTTTTATATACTTCACTGAGTATTGTCTTCTCTGCCCCTCCGAGGAGCGGGGAAGTTCGGATTGGGCACTTCAGGAAAAGGGGAAATTACGGATTACCCTGGAGGAGTCTTATGCCTGTTTATATTGAAAGAGGGTAATGGTATATTATCCTACAAGAGTTGTGGCACTACTTATATTTGATGCATGTGATCACAAGTAGTTTGATGTGGAGTTTCCATTATCCATGAGAGGGTAATTGTATTTACTATATTTGAATGGTGACACTGGCTTTGGATTTTTGCACAAATCACAAGTTGAAGTGTTGGTTTCTCACGAGTGTGGGTTTAGGAGGAGTCACTTTAAGTGTCACAAGTGTTTTTTTGTTTAAAGATAATGCACTATATCTAGTTTATAATTTTTTGAGGTATCCTGGATTGAAAAGCAACGAAGTGGATTATTTCTCAACACTTGGAAGAGTACTTTGTGTGGACTTGCATTTGGACACATATATATATATACACGATATTATATTATTTTATGTATGAGGGTAGATGATGGGAGTGTGGTAGAGGGATTATTTGAAAAAGATTTCATTTTAACAAAAAATAAAACACCCAGCGGCGAGTACATACCACCAAACGAAAGGACTATTTGTGTAAAAAAAAAAAGATAAAAAATGTCATATGGGTACAGTGTTGCATGACCGCGCAATTGTCATTCAAAGTGCAACAGTGCTGAAAGCTGAAATTTGGCCTGGGCAGGAAGGGGGTATAAGTGCCTGGTAGGCAAGTGGTTAAAGAACCCAGAACACACTTCTCCTGTTTTCAATACTACAGCTCTATCTACATAGGCTGCTATCTATGCAAGATGAAATTAAATTAAATAAATACAATTAAATAAATATATAAAATTGATGCCTGTGTATTTAGTGAGAACAGTGATCACTGATTAAGACACCGGAAAAACCACTGTGATTTAAAATCACACAATTTGTGTGCAATTTTAGCGTGATTTCAGGTGCGATTTCTTTATTCCTACTTGTGAAAATTTTCAATGCTTTCTTGCAATTTGCAGTGTGATTTCCATTATATTCTATGTATGTGAAATCGCAACAAAACTGCTGAAAAAGTAATGCAAGAACTACTTTAGAAATCGCACTGCAGAAAATCACAACTGTTAGGACACTGACATTCACTAGATGTGATTTCAATTTCCAAATTGCACTAATTGAATTCCACCTGTGGAGTGGGTGGTAGGGATCTACTGGAAGGGGGAAAGATAGCCATAGGTGTGTGCTTATGAGGTCAGCTGATTAAGAACCGAAAAACCAGTAAGGCACAGGAAGGATTTAATCTACATGCCAGCAAGTAATGAAGCTTTCTAAGAATTTCATTAGGGCTAAGGTAAGGAAGGCCTTGTTCTCAAAAGTAAATAAAAAAAAAAAAAAAAAAAAGCTTATTTTTCTGCAACAAAAAAGTACATGGTATATTGGTGTGTAGGGGAGCTGGAGTTTAAAGAATAAAAAAAAAAAAAAAAAGAGAGAGAAAAGAACTTAGCCTTTAAGGCCATATCTGTCTGAAATGCATTAGTGAACTGTTTCACATGTAATGCTCTCTTGGTAAGCTAGATAAAAAAAAAAAAAATAAAAGGAAAGAAGAAGAAAAAAGAAAAGAAGTGGAGGAGGCCAAGATCTTCATGTTTGAGGGATCTTGGCCAATCCCCTGGCAGGAGGCTGGATATGGAGACCAGGACAACCCTCAAATGTGGCAGAGCCGGAGGGGGGGGGTGCAGTGTTGGGTGGAAGATGGATTGAAGAAAGCCCAAGTGAGGAGCATGGGTGGGGGCCTACCTACAGGCAGGTCACTAGGGAATAGAATCTCCACTGCCTTAACGTTTCCTGGAGAGGAGAGCATGTGCAGCAGGGAAGGAGCCAGCCCAGCTTAAGGCCTGAAGGCAGCCACCAACCCACCAAGCTAACAGGACAGGACACTGAGTACCCTCACACCCCCTGGGCCAGATAAGGGGAGAGGGCGGTCAGGTGCAAGACACAACTAGCTTCTCATCTGGGACTGTTGTAAATTGACAGCTTTTGGGCTCTCTTGCCCAGGGATACCCTCAGACAGCTGGGTGAAAAGAAGGAATCATCCAGGGTCTGAGGAGCTACACTAAAAAGCCTTTAGTGCTCTTCAAGAAGAGACTGTTGCTATCTGCATTTTTGTATATAGTTGCTAAGGAGTTGTCCTCAGGTTCTGTAGATCCTTGGGCCTCCTATATAACCCTAGACCCCATCCAAGTTTAACCCCTAATAAAAACTACAAAGCCAAAGCTCAAGGACTGTTTACTGACTCCAGTGTGCAGAGTGTGGAAAATGCATGTTGCCTGGCCATGCAGAGCATAGGGGGACCCAAACAAATCCAAGGAAGGGAGTGCTACACACATTTAAAGAGATCAAAAGACACTTTTTATAGCGTGCCCATTTTCTGGAGACAACCTCATCAGGAATCTGAACTCCAAGGTCCCTTTGTGAGCTTTTAATTTACATACTTGCTTGATTCTTCTTAATCTATGGGAAAAGCTTTAAAAAAAAAGTGTACTTATTCCTTAAATCAAACCTTCACTCAAAAAGTGATAATGCAGCCAATCTTCTTTCCTAACCCTATGATGTCCTTTTTTCTTTTTTCCCCCTTTAGTTATACCAGGGAGTGGATAGCACTTCCTCAATTCTAAGATGGTGCTAGCCACCCTAGCTGCCGAAAAAAAAAAAAAATCCACAAAATCTATGCAGCTGACAACCCCCCTGGAGAATGGAGTAGGAAACAAACCTGTTTTGCATCAGAGTTTGTAAAGGACTGGATGTGTAAACTGAGTAGCCCATACACAGGGACAAATAAACAATCACCATCTCATGGTGTATAGCAAAAAAAATCAATTTTATTGTGGAGATGAAGGTAGAAATGGTCCAAAAAACACTCCTGAGTATGTCCACTGTACGTGGTGTGACTTAGTGGCCATTCAAACCTGGGGACAGCATACCAAGCAGGGAAGCAGCAGGATCCAGTGTACCTCGGTGTGCTGTGGAAGCCAAAGTGGCCACGGTCTGGGAGTACAGGAACCAGAGAAGACATCACCGGAAGCCACAACCCAGATGTGATGCAAGAGCTTTGTCACGCGGCTGCTACAGAAGGAAAGGAGAGCCAAACAAACAAACAATCAGTCTCTCGGCTGGATAACACATTTCAAAGCAACTGATTCTTCTTCAAATCCAAGAAAAGTGCTTAAGGTGGTTGTAAACCTCAGACATGAAATATGAACAAAGCATATCCCTCTATAGTGTGTACTTGTCTCTGTCCAGAGCACTGTCATTTCAGTCTTCTGCTTCAATCCTCTGTTATCTGTACAACTCATTTGACAAGTTTTCCTGACACCAGGAGATAAAATGGTGACAAGGGAGGGGCCTGCAGCAGATTGACAGCTTCAGCTCTGTTCCTGTGAGCTGTGTAGAGGGGGTCCCTTCCCTCCAATCAGCTCTCAGAGTTCTCCTCACAGAGCTCTGCAGAGTGCAATTTCATCTCTGTCCTTTTTTTCTGAAAGCTCAGACAAGTTTTATAACTTCTGGACTTCAAATAGATGTAGAGAACTGAAGACTGCAGATAAACATGTACAACTCATGTAGGAGGATTTGTTTCATCTCTGTGTAGCACTTGAGGCCAGTCACTTCTCTGGGTATATGTAAGGGTTTACAACCACTTCCCTACTGGGCACTTTTACCCCCCTTCCTGCTCAGGCCAATTTTCTGCTCTGTCGCACTGACAACTGCGTAGTTATGCAACACTGTACGCAAACTAATTTTTTTTAAAAGACAAATAAATAGAGCTTTCTTTTGGTGGTATTTAATCACCATTGGGTTTTTTTTTTTGTTTTTTTTTTAGCAAAAAATAAAGGTTTGTCTTAGTTTTTGCTAAAGCACAGCGTGCCCCAGAGTGGAAAAGAGGGGGTGTGGTTCTGGGAGGAAGTTGATGGACACGCTCCCAGAACTAGCCGACCGCGCTGTAGCCCTCTTTTGGCTATAGCTCAGCGGGGGAGTGGTTAATTTAAAAAAAATGCAAGAACTGGATCTTTTTTTTGCTGCATACCATGAGATGTGATCGTTTTTCCTATGTATGGGCTATTCAGTTACACATCCAGTCCTTTATAAACTCTGGTACTCTACAAATTTCCTCAAATCTAGCCTCAGCAAAAAAAAAAAAAAAATATGTACTCTTAAAAGTGTTACTAAAAAGTAAAAAAAAAATTAAAAAATTAAAAATTAAAAAATTTTTTATATTCACATGCTCTGTGCAGTGGTATTGCACAGTGCAGCCCTGATCCTCTTCTTGGGTACCCCACAGGTGGACCTGGCTCCTCCTGTTTGTGGAGTACCCCTCTAGATAGCTAGTTTTTTTAGTTGGAAATACTGAGTAGCAGCCTAGGCTGAGTCAGTGGGTCAATTTTAGGTTAGGGCTGAGAGGCTCTTGAGACCAGTTCCTTGATACCTCCCCTTGCTCTACAAACTTGGAGAAGATTCTAGAAGCAGTAGGCGGGGGTTAGGAAGGGATGATCTGCATACTTAGGGGATCTGGACCAATCCCCAGGCAGGATGCTTGGCATGGAGTCAGGACAGCCCTTAAGTATAACTGAGCCTGCTCAGCAGCAGGAGTTCGAGTGGAAAATGTGAGGAAGGCTAAATTGCAGGAGCCTGTGAGGGGGTCCAGAGGGAGAGGGCCTACCTAGAGGCTGGGACCTGGAAAGGAGGATCACTCAGCCTCATCAGTCCACAGAGGGATGATCACCTGTGAAGGCAAGGAAGGAGTCAGCCCAGCAGAAGGCTTAAAGGCAGCCACCAACCCAGCCAACTCACAGGCAAGGACTAGGTGAGTAATCCTATACCCCCTGGGCCAGTTAAAGGGAAAGAGCATTCTGGGGGGGAAACCTGTCTGTCTAGTTCCATACCTGGGACGATTAGCCCTTTCAAGTAGCAGGCACTGGATCCCCTTGCCTAGGGATTTCTCCAGACATCTGCGTAAAGAAGAGGATTTACCTGGGGTCTGGGGTGGTACCCCAGAAGAGGCTGGAGAGCTCTTCCAGAGGAGAATTTCCTATCCTGGACTTAATTGCCAGGAAGCTGCCCTCAGTTTGCTGTTCCTTGGGCATCCCATACGCCCCATCCAAGTTCAATATCCCTAGTAATAAACTTAAAAACCAAGCTCACGGACTGTTTACTGTCTCCGGATTGCAAGCTTGTGAAAAATGCAACTTGGCTGGTTGGCAGAACTAGAGGGGGATCCAAATCTTCAGCAAATCCTAAAGGGGTAGTGCTACATTTGTGTGTCCCCATAGCAAGCGGCTTGCTATGGAGGCACATGGTGTCTGCCGCGCTCCATAGACTTACAGTGGAACTTCGCCCCACCCCCACTTCCTCCTCTGCATTTGATTGACAGCAGCAGGAGCCACTGGTGCTTGAGTGCTATGTAAAGAGGGAGAGAGGGGAGAAGGGATGCAACCATGCAGAGATCTGGGTCTCTTCTCATCTCTCTTTCCCTTCACACAGTAATGAGGGGTGGGGGGATGGGGGCAGAGCAATAGAAAACATTTGTTTACCTTAATGCAAGGAATGCATTAAGGTAAAATATGTTTTTAGCTTTAGTATCACTTTAAGAGTGCCCCCTGCTCACACCTCATCAGCAGCTCTTGGGACACATCATACATCAATGGAGACTGTAAGTCCCACAGTGTGTGCGCAATGAGGAGCCGGCTGTGATTCCTCAGGAATTCACAGAGGTCTCCCATATCCAAAATAGAAGAACCATGGATCCACAGCGGTAGGGGAAAAAAAAAATCAGCTGCAGAAAGACATTTCTTTATTCCAGGCATTGATAAGTACCCAAGTATTAAAAGTCAATAGATATAGTATTTGCAGCTTAGCAACTTAGTTTTTTTTTGTTTGTTTTTTTAAAACCTGAAGTTCCTCTTTATCTTCAGTTATTGTTGGAGTTTGTGATACCACGTTACGTATGAAGAAATGTGTGAACAGAACAAAGTGCAATATCTACAGGTTACCACTGACTACAATGAATGATACTCAGCATGAATCTAGGCATCATGGGCTATGGGCTGTAGCCACTTCCATAATAGCGGTATTGATAGCATCATGAGTCAAATGCAAGAAAACTCTTGTGACTGGAGTACATAATCCCAGTTTACTCCCTTAGAAATGCAATGAATAAGGAATAAGAGAAGTGATGATGGGTTACACTCACCAGTCAATAAAGCATGATAATGAAGGCCTCTCTCCTTATCTTGGTGTGCGCACACATCAAACAGATAGGCTTTTATCGGTCCATCAATAAAGTCTGCAGCAAAGTCGAAAGCAACAACTCCAAGCATGGTAATTACGATCGCCCAAGTCCTCTTCTCGGCGCCACCATTGTCTTTAAATATGGCTGTAACACAAGCGTAAAAAAAAAAATATATATTATTCTACTAAAGTCGTGTGGATCAGATAATCATTATGCCAACTATCATTTGCATCCAATGCAAGTGCAGTATAACCCCTTCTGTTAAAGGAAGGAGGAGGATTCCACAGTGTATGGGGATCCAAACATTGGAACAATCATGCATACTGTAAATAAACATAGGAACCCATATGTAGCAATGCCACTTCCTCAGCATGGACTTCTAGGGGGAAAAAATGCTACACCCCACTTTCATGTGTTTTTATGAGTTGTGTTGTACTGTATTTTTCTGTAGTATGCTCACATCTAATGGTGGTTTCTGGCCACTACAACATGTTTTCTAATGTAACCTATGGTATCTTCCTAAAAAAAAAGCAAAAAAACAACACATGCTTGACACTTGGGCATTAATTCATTTCATTGGCCATTAATTCATTTCATTGGCCAGAATAAACTTTTATTCTATCCATTAAAAAGAATTAGTGCTCAAGTGCTTAACATGCCTAGTGTTAACATGCGTAAACTCAAGCTTCTTTTCTGCTGCTTCTGGACACATTGGCAGCTTTTTTTCTGGCTTTTCTGCCTGTAAAACGCCTACGTGTGCATGGGGATACATAGGCCAACACATAGGGAGGTATAGGAAGAAGGAGGACAGATGCCTCTAGCACCAGTGTTAAAAACATCCAGTGTGTATGAGGAATAAAAGCTCACATATTAACATGTTGCCAACCACGCTATAGACAAATGACTTCCTCCCAGAACAGCGCCCCCCTTCCCGCGTGCATCAGACGCGCTTTGTTATTGCTGTGTCAGTTGGACAGATCTGATCACAAAGTGAGGTAAAGGGCCAATCACAGCGACCCTTTACATGTGATCAGCTGTGTCCAATCATAGTGGATTACAGTGTAAACAGACGTGTGGGTTATCAGCAGTCTTTTCCTTATGCAATGTGGAGAAAAGGAAAGCTGGTAACCAGCAATTCGCACAGGCACATATACACTGATAGTCAGGGCACTGATCACCAGTGACCCTATTATCAATGCAGCCCCATCAGTGGCCATTAGTGCAGCCTGTCAGTGCTCATCAATGCCCACCTGTGCCTCTCCATAAATACCACCTCAGAAGAGACCAAGAAAAATTTACTTATCTACCAAATCTTTTTCTAACAGAAATTAAGCTTTTTTTGTTTTTTCTTCAACATTTTTGGGTCTTTGTTTAGCAAAAAAGTAAAAACCCAGTGGTGATTAAATACCACTAAAAACAAATCTCTGTCTCAAAAAAAAAAAAAAGATAATACGACAGCACTGAAAGCTGAAAATTGGCCTGGGAAGGAAATGGGGTAAATGTGCCCAGCAGGCAAGTGTTTAATGGAAAGAGTAGGATTGTGAACCTGACTGGTCATAAGTTAGGCAATGCTACTTGGCACTACTTCACAGAATATGCCCACTACAGGTTTTCTTTGTACAGAATTGCAGTTCTAAGCCTAATTACGTGCTGTCAGCCAGTGCAGAGTAGGAAGAAATGTGAGGATGTAAAAGGTTTGCAAATAACATTGCTTTATATATTTGAACTGGGTCGCTGACAAGATTTAAGTGGTTTTCATTCAAGTGTCTAGATTTCCCTTTGTGCGATATATTACTTGGCCGTTTGCAATATATCATGTAGCCATGAACAGCCAAGTATCAAAAGAACAGAGTATTTAACAAATTGTATTTTTTTTTCCTGATTCAAATCATTTCGTTATCATTTGCAGGAAGAAAGCTTAACAGCGGTAACACCCACACTGTAGGTTCACAAAAGGTAAGATACAGGATAAATTGATAAAATATTACATAGTTACACAGCTTATAAGGTTGGGAAAAAAAACCCCAATAAAAAACAAAGAACACCCCACACCACATCAGTCTATCCACTTCAGCATGTGCAGTCTCCACTGCAGGGGCCACTCAACCACAGTGGCATTGCAGGAGGAGAAGTCAACCTAGTTTTCTGGGTCACTGGAGAAGTGATCCAAATTAGAAGCTGCCACTTCATGTGACTCTGGCAGCCATCTTCGGTCAGGCAGAGTCTATTTCAGACCCTGGCTCCCAGGCTTTGTGCACTTTGGGAGTGGACAGTGCAGGGACAGGTTACCCACCTGTAAGGGAAAGTGAATAGCATCAGGGATAAGTTTCACATGAGTTGGGACAGGATAGGGAAATGCTCTCTTGTCCAGCAATCCTCCCAATTGGGCACAGACCAGCCACCCTTAGAGACAGACGCTGTTGGCACACTGGACCCGCTTTGCTCTGCATTACTGTCCTGATCTGTGAGTGTTCCCAGTTGGGTGCCTTCCCGCTGGGAAGTTTGTATTTTTGAACCATGACGTCAATGCAAGTTATTTGCTTTGGACTGTGTACATACAGTACATACAGCCCCAATTCAAAAACTGTTGGGGAGTTTTGCAAAAACTACATGAGAAGAAAAGGGAAACAGAGGGGTTCCAGACTAAGTACGGCATAAAAGACGGGTTTATTAAATTGTGCAATTAGCAACTCACAAAATACATGGAGAAGTAAAGCAAGTCAGTACATCCACAGATCCCTCCTCAGCAAAGTCAGCCAGTATGATAGCCACAATGCAGTCTGGGGGCGAGTGATGGACTCCAGGAAGCGGCTGGCTGCCGCGGTGACCAGCATGGAATGCAAGATGGTGTCCGACCGAAAGTGACATCAGCACAAAGATTTGATGCTGTGGATGTGGGCTGTAACGAGTTTTGAAGCACTTTCTTAATTCTTCCCCTGGCTCAGAAAAAAATTTAGGAGTTCTTTTTAGGGTTTTTATTGGAAATGATGAACTGGGAGAGGGAGCTTGGGATACCACGAAACTGTAGAACTGGATAATTTGAGGACTCCTGAATTTCTGGCTGCACTGCACAGAGCTGCTGACTGCAATGCACAAACCACTGAATGTCTCACACAATCTCTTATACTGTTGGTGATCTGTACTTCCTTCAGAGATAAAAAAAAGAAGAAAAAAAAAGGAAAAAAAAAATGGAAGGAAGAGGTCACTTTTCCTCCAGCAGTGGGGTCATCTACTCACAGGATCAGGATCGGTTGCCACTTTCCAATATCCACCAGGTTCTCCCTAGTGAGGGAGATGTAGGCTCCACCATAGGACAGCTGAACTCTTTCCCATAAAAACTGCGCCTGTCTCTCTCCAGCGAGCTTCTCCAGACCCAATTGGATCCCTAGAAGTAGATATGCAAATAGCATCCCCCACCCTCCCCCACGCTAAGCCTAGCTGGGACCTTGGTGCCTTCCTAAAGACTTTGTCCTCATGAGCCAAGGCACAAAAATAGCTTGTGATCCTAAGAGCAGGGGTGTACATACAGTTGTGACCTGGCCCCATTCTGTGGAGAAGGGGGGTTCTATGTGGCTTGCCCGTATACCTGCATAACAGAGAAAGCATGGTCAAAATACAGAGGAACCAATGCCTTCCGTTTAAATGGCAGGCATTTGGTCCACTAATGCCGCCCCGCCACCCCTGCTATCTACCTTCTGTTGTGATCAGGCCTTCGTGTGATCCCCTGGCCCTTTATGGTTTCTTGCACTGGGGCCCTGAAGGTTCTAGTTATGCATCTGCTCAGGAGTGTGGCTCTCCCATGATAAAAGGGGGAGGGGGGAGATATCAACAATAACATTTGGCATTTCACATCATGCAAACGTCAGGACCTGTCCAGACATCTGTAGCCATTTACATAAGATTTCAGAGATATGCTCACAATACCCTATACCACTCAAGGTGCTCTGGTAAATCCGATATAGTGACGTGAAAAAGTATTCCTATCCTTGAATTTTCCTTGAAACGCACACCACACTTTTCAGATATTTGTAAAAAATTTTGAAAACCATTTATCATTTTCCTTCCACATCATGTGCCACTTTGTGTTGGTCTATCACACAAAATACATTTACGTTTTTGGTTGTAACATGACAAAATGTGGAACATTTCAAGGGGTGATAATACTTTTTCAAGTCACTATCTCACAGCTTTTAAGGGTGCAGGCTGTCTTATGCCCAATCCAGAAAGTAGGGAGGTTTGAACGGATGAGAGATGCCGCACACCACTAGCTCAACAGGTGAAAAGAAATGTGAATGGCCTCAGCCTTGAGCTCCTCCTGAGCCCCATCTCTGATGCATTTTGCTACACCCATCAGGGGCCTAATCATAGAGATGAAGGAGTGAAGCAAGACAATTCTATTTATACTTCATCAGCCTCTTGTGAAGCAGAAGATTAATTGTGCAAGCAGCACATGCAAATAGTGCTTAAAAAAACAAAAAAAGTAAAGTCAAATAATCCACTCACTAAATATGTTATATTTAATAATTAACTGCAAGATTGGATTGCATGAGGATTTGTTGTTTGGGAGTTGAAAGACAGCCAATCCAAAAAAAAAAGAAAGAAAATTACACAAAACAAAAAGTTGTGCCTTATTAGCAAGCTAAAAATAAACAAAATGAAGTGGCTGTAAAAAAAATGTTTAATTAGAAAAACAAAATGTGTGTCCCAAAAAAAAAAAAAAAACCCAAAACAACCACCCATTGTCATCCTATTCAAGGTGGCATCATAGAGGATGGCAAAGATTTCGTGTGCAATGCTTTCTAGACAAAAAAAAAGTGCATTTATTATTATTTTTACAACTGTGAACTTATCTTTTAAGCTTTAAGCAGGGAAACCACTGTGGGGCCAATTTAAATGACTGAAAAATTTGTCAGGTTATAAAAAAAAAAAAAAAAAAAAAAAAGTTATATTGTAATTGACCAAAGTGAATGATCAAAACAAGAGTAGAAGTCATGAAATAAAAGTTTGCAAAACTAGAGTAGTGAAAAAAAAATCTGTTTCATACCAAAAGAAAAAGCCTAATGCTTTAAAATGTGATTTAAAAAAATAAGTGAAATGATGCACATAAAAAGGTGCTAGGAGCAGTATATACTGGCCCCCAGGGCAGACTGACAACTCATGGGGCCCCCAGGCAATAGGGGATCATGGGGCCCCTGTGGCCTTGCCCAAACTCACAAAAGCCTATGAAAAAGGTACCATCTCATGGGGCCCCCTATTGACCCCAGGCCCTTGGGCAGTGCCCGAGTTTCCAAATGGTCAGTCCGCCCCTGCTGGCCCCTTCCTCCTGTTGAGTGCCCCTCAGAGCATGCAGCTTGCTATGGGGGCACCCAAACAGGCTCACTCCCAAGCTGCTGCTCTACGTGTCCATTGACACACAGAGCTGCAGCTCAGCCCCGCCCCCCCCTCTCTCATCATTGGCTCACTGGCTGTGACAGCAGCCCAGCGAGGAGGGGGAGCCCCCAGAGAGCCAAGGCTCTTGTACACATCACTGGACCGTGCTGGGGCTCAGGTAAGTATTAGGGGAGTGCTGCACACTGAAGAGTTTTCTACACTCACGTACAGTAGAGCGCATGAAGGTAAAAAACCTTGAACCTGTACAACAACAAAAAAAGAAAGGGATGGGGGGGGGGTCTTTATCCACCTTCACTCTTCTGATTCCATGTCCTTTAATGTAAATTGGTCTTCCTCTTCAAATAATTATTTCTGGAGTGTATTGCTTTCCAGATGCTTCTGTCACAGCAAGCACAAGTTACATTAAAACCTAGTAGAGTAGATGTAGAATAGATTTTTTTTTTTTTTCTGTAAAGAGTTGAAGTTGAACAGAGGACATGCTATAGTCATTCATAGACCTTGACTTACAGGGATATATATATTTCTAAAGCTATCCAACTTAATAAAATAGGGGGGGGGATAATATATAATACACAGTAAAAAATAACCTTTTTTTCAGCACACAGATACAAAACAATGAAAAGGGATTGGTGACTCAATAACATCAATTACTATGCAGCCTGTTAAAGTGGTATTAAAAACTCAACATTTATTTTTTATTTGTATTTGATTTATATTAAAGTGGTTGTAAAGGCTGAGGGCTGTTTACCTTCATGCATTCAATGAATGAAGGTAAAAAACCTTCTGTGTGCTGCTCCCCCCCCCCCACCTCCGATACTTACCTAAGCCCCCTCTTGATCCAGCGATGTGCACAGGAGCCTCGACTGTCCAAGGACTCTCTCTCTCTCCCCTCATTGGTTGAGACAGCGGCTGGAATCAATAGCTCCCACTGCCATCAATCACAACCAGTGAGCAAATGAGGAGATAGAAGGGGGCGGGGCCAAACTGTGGCTGTATGGGTCTTATGGACGCATAGATCTCACAAGTGAGCACACACCAGTACCCCAAAGCAAGCAGCTAGCTATTGGGAGCTTGGAGCTTAGTACTGCTTTAATAAAACCCTGTCACCAACCCAAAAAAAAAAAAAAAGGAAGTACAGAAGAACCAATGATTTGTGCTTGTCCATTTTAAAAAAGTAAATAAAATGTCTAAAATATGTTAAATGCCATATCATCTAATTGGAAGAGTGCTATTAAAGGTAATGCCACTAACTCTGTAAAGTAAACCTACTTCATTAAAACCACTTTCCCTACTACAGGGCTGTACGTACGTACGTACACACACACACACACTTTGAATTTCCAGGTAGGGCAGGCATACGTGCTGCCCTACCCGCTCCATTATTGGTGCCTAGAGATGTCAATCACTGAGTCCTGGCCGGCACAGGTCTCTCCTGTCAGCAGGACATGCTGCCCAGCAGAGAGATACAAAACAGCATGCCTCCCTATTTCTTTTCTTCCAGACGTAAAGAGTGCCCCCTTGTCCTCTGTGATGACCTCAGGGTGAGTTCACTATATGAACCACAAATGTATTTATACATGGAGATCATATCCCCTCTATGTATTATACATGGAGATCATATCCCCCCTTATGTATTATACATGGTGATCATATCCCCCCTATGTATTATACATGGAGATCATATCCCCCCTTATGTATTATACATGGTGATCATATCCCCCCTTATGTATTATACATGGAGATCATATCCCCCCTTATGTATTATACATGGAGATCATATCCCCCTTATGTATTATACATGGAGATCATATCCCCCCTTATGTATTATACATGGAGATCATATTCCCCCTTATGTATTATACATGGAGATCATATCCCCCCTTATGTATTATACATGGAGATCATATCCCCCTTATGTATTATACATGGAGATCATATCCCCCCTTATGTATTATACATGGAGATCATATCCCCCTTATGTATTATACATGGAGATCATATCCCCCTTATGTATTATACATGGAGATCATATCCCCCCTTATGTATTATACATGGAGATCATATCCCCCTTATGTATTATACATGGAGATCATATCCCCCCTTATGTATTATACATGGAGGTCATATCCCCCCTTATGTATTATACATGGAGATCATATCCCTCTTATGTATTATACATGGAGATCATATCCCCCTTATGTATTATACATGAAGATCATATCCCTCTTATGTATTATACATGGAGATCATATCACCCCCTTATGTATTATACATGGAGATCATATCACCCCCTTATGTATTATACATGGAGATCATATCCCCCCTTATGTATTATACATGGAGATCATATCCCCCCTTATGTATTATACATGGAGATCATATCCCCCCTTATGTATTATACATGGAGATCATATCCCCCCTTATGTATTATACATGGAGATCATATCCCCCCTTATGTATTATACATGGAGATCATATCCCCCCTGAAGTATTATACATGGAGATCGTATCCCCCCCCCCCTTATGTATTATACATGGTGATCATATCCCCCCTTATGTATTATACATGGAGATCATATCCCCCCTTATGTATTATACATGGAGATCATATCCCCCTTATGTATTATACATGGAGATCATATCCCCCCTTATGTATTATACATGGAGATCATATCCCCCCTTATGTATTATACATGGAGATCATATCCCCCCTTATGTATTATACATGGAGATCATATCCCCCCTTATGTATTATACATGGAGATCATATCCCCCCCCCCTTATGTATTATACATGGTGATCATATCCCCCCTTATGTATTATACATGGAGATCATATCCCCCCTTATGTATTATACATGGAGATCATATCCCCCGTTATGTATTATACTTGGAGATCATATCCCCCGTTATTATGCATGGAGATCATACCCCCCCTTATGTATTATACATGGAGATCATATCCCCCCTTATGTATTATACATGGAGATCATATCACCCCCTTATGTATTATACATGGAGATCATATCCCCCCTTATGTATTATACATGGAGACCATATCCCCCCTTATGTATTATACATGAAGATCATATCCCTCTTATGTATTATACATGGAGATCATATCACCCCCTTATGTATTATACATGGAGATCATATCACCCCCTTATGTATTATACATGGAGATCATATCCTCCCTTATGTATTATACATGGAGATCATATCCCCCCTTATGTATTATACATGGAGATCATATCCCCCCTTATGTATTATACATGGAGATCATATCCCCCCTGAAGTATTATACATGGAGATCGTATCCCCCCCCCCCTTATGTATTATACATGGTGATCATATCCCCCCTTATGTATTATACATGGAGATCATATCCCCCCTTATGTATTATACATGGAGATCATATCCCCCTTATGTATTATACATGGAGATCATATCCCCCCTTATGTATTATACATGGAGATCATATCCCCCCTTATGTATTATACATGGAGATCATATCCCCCCTTATGTATTATACATGGAGATCATATCCCCCCTTATGTATTATACATGGAGATCATATCCCCCCCCCCCTTATGTATTATACATGGTGATCATATCCCCCCTTATGTATTATACATGGAGATCATATCCCCCCTTATGTATTATACATGGAGATCATATCCCCCGTTATGTATTATACTTGGAGATCATATCCCCCGTTATTATGCATGGAGATCATACCCCCCCTTATGTATTATACATGGAGATCATATCCCCCCTTATGTATTATACATGGAGATCATATCACCCCCTTATGTATTATACATGGAGATCATATCCCCCCTTATGTATTATACATGGAGACCATATCCCCCCTTATGTATTATACATGAAGATCATATCCCTCTTATGTATTATACATGGAGATCATATCACCCCCTTATGTATTATACATGGAGATCATATCACCCCCTTATGTATTATACATGGAGATCATATCCCCCCTTATGTATTATACATGGAGATCATATCCCCCCTTATGTATTATACATGGAGGTCATATCCCCCCTTATGTATTATACATGGAGATCATATCCCCCCTTATGTATTATACATGGAGATCATATCCCCCCTTATGTATTATACATGTAACAGAATGACAACTTAATAGAGCAGTTGGGAGATAGGGACAGGGCTGACATTTGTTTAAAGAGACAACCAGTACCAATAAAAGAACAACATCCAGGAGTTAAAGAGGGCTTTAAAAGGCCTCAAGAAATCCCAAACAGACCAAAAAAACCAAAAAAAAACCAAAAGTACATCAGACAAATTGTACAGCAGTAGACAAAACAGTTGTTTTGCAAAAAAAGAAAAATAAAACATTTTGCAAGTACAGCTCCTAGGCCTCTTTGATGCCACAGAGTCAAAGACAAGAATATTAACAGTACAATCATCACAGATTTATAAAAATTTGGCCAGGTTTAAGGCTGCATTCAAACTTGAGCTAAAATTTTATATATATATATATATATATATATATACATACATACATACATATACACACACACACACACACACACAATATTGCCAAACATAATTGGGCCAGCCCTCCAAATCATTGGATTCAGGTGTTCCAATCACCTCCATGGCCACAGTTGTATAAAAATCAAACACCTATGCATGCTGACTGCTTCTACAAACATTTGTGAAAGAATGGGTCGCTCTCAGGAGTTCAGTTAATTCAAGGGTGGTACCGTGATAGGTTGCCACCTGTGCAATAAGTCCATCTGTGAAATGTCCTTGCTACTAAATATTCTACGGTCAACCATTAGTGGTATTATAAACAAAGTGGACACAACAGCAACTCAGCCATGAAGTGGTAGGCCACGTAAAATGACAGAGTGGGTCAGCGCATGCTGAAGCGCACAGAAGTTGCCAACTGTCTGCAGAGTCAATAGTTAAAGACCTTCAAACTTTGTATGGCCTTCAGCACAACAACAGTGCACAGAGAGCTTCATGGAATGGGTTTCCATGGCCGAGCAGCTGCATCCAAGCCTTATATCACCAAGTGCAATGCAGATCATTGGATGCCGTGGTGTAAAGCAATCACCACTGGGCTCTAGAGCAGTGGAGACGTGTTCTCTGGAGTGATGAATCATGCTTCTGTCTGGGTTTAACAGTTGCCAGGAGAACGTGACTTGCATGACTGCATTGTGCCAAGTGTAAAGTTTGGTGGAGGGGGGGATTATGGTGTGGGGTTGTTTTTCAGGGGTTGGGCTTGGCCCCTTAGTTCTAGTGAAGGAAACTCTTAAGGCGTCAGCATACCAAAGGCATTTTGGAGAATTTCATGCTCCCAACTTTGTGGGAACAGTTTAGGGATGGCTCCTTCCAGTTCCAACAAGACCGCACAAAGCAAGGTCCATAAAGACATGGATGGGCGAGTTTGGGGTGGAGGAACTTGACTGGCCTGCACAGAGTCCTGACCTCAAACCCATAGAACACCTTTGGGATGAATTAGAGTGGAGACTGTGAGCCAGGCCTTCTCATCTGACATCAGTGCCTGACCTCACAAATGCTCTTCTGGAAGAATGTCTATGGGAATGTTTGACCACACTCCTAAACCTTGTGGAGAGCCTTCCCAGAAGAATTTGTTTGTCACTCCAGAGAACATGTCTCCACTGCTCTAGAGTCCAGTGGCTGCGTGCTTTACACCACTGCATCCGACGCTTTGCATTGCACTTGGATGTAAGGCTTGGATGCAGCTGCTCAGCCATGGAAACCTATTCCATTAAGTTCTCAGCGCACTCTTGTGCTAATCTGAAGGCCACATGAAGTTTTGAGGTTTTTAGCTATTGACTCCACAGACGTTTGGCGATTTCTGCACACTGTGCATGCGCTGACCCCACTCTGTCATTTTACGTGGCCTACCACTTGGTGGCTGAGTTGCTGTTGTTCCCAGTTGCTTCCACTTTGTTATAATACCACTGACAACTGACCATGGACTATTTAGTAGCAAGGAAATTTCACAGATGGACTCATTACACAGGTGGCAACCTATCACGGTACTACACTTGAGTTCACTACGCTCCTGGGAGCAACCCATTCTTTCACAAATGTTTGTAGAAGCAGTCTGCATGCCTAGGGAATTTATTTTATACACCTGTTGCCATGGAGGTGATTGGAACTCCGGAATCCAATGATTTGGAGGGTGTCCCAATACTTTTGGCAATAGTGTATATATAGTGCAATGTAATGTAAATTGTTGGTGCCCGCTTAGCTGGTGCCTCTGTGACTGAAGTTGCCAAATTTATTTGCGGTGTTACGAGGTACAGTATCAAAGGTTATGACGACATATACAGTTTCTGGGAAAATGTTGTCTGATAAGCATAATTGCAGTCGTCGTGGTCAACAGACCGAAACAGACAAATTGACATTGCATAGGAATGTGACCTGGAATAAGAAAAGTGCTGCAAAAAAGTGACCGCAGAGCTCAATCTCAGTCTTCTAAAGCCTGTGTCCACAAAAATTGTGCAGAGGGAACTCCAGAGGCAAAACACTCATGGGAAAGCTGCAATTGCCAAACCACTAGTGACTGATAATAATGCTCAGAAGAGGCAAGAGTGGTGCAACACCCATAAATCATAGACTGTCGACCAAAGAAGGACTGTAATATGGTTCAGTGAATCAAGCTTCACGTTGTTACCAACCACCGGATGAGTTTATGTGTGTTAAAAACGTAAACACAGTCCCAAGCTTATGACCAGGACTGTCTTGTGTCAACGGTAAGGCATAGTGGCTTGCGCAGAAAGATTTGGGCAGCAATATCTTGATATTCTGCAGGCCTCATCATCACCTTGAAAGGTAGAGTCACTGCCAGCGACTATGTACAATTTTTGGCAAACCATGTGCACCCCATGGTGCAGACATTGATTCACAAAGACAGCGCCATTTACCAAGACGTTAATGCTTCGATTCACACAGCTGGTGTTGTCAAATTGTGGTTTGATGAGCATGCAGACGAAGTCTGGCCCCTTTCCTGGGGCTGGACCCTCGCCAGACCTCAATATCAGAGCCACTATAGTCAGTTTTGGAGAACAAGGTTTGGGCTCGTTTTCTGCCTCAGGCATCTCTGCAAAAACTGGAAGAATTTGTGCATGAAGAGTGATATCAGCTTCCATCAGCCACCATTAAAAGACTAATATTTGTCAATTACCAAGAGAATTCAGGCCGCCTTGGAAGCAACGCTTTTCAGTCAGTCATTCTTATTGAGGGTGAATTCATGCTATATACCCTTTGAATCACAGCGCAGATGGAGAGTCTCACAGCTCCGGCTGCTACATTCAGCTCACAACACGGCTCCCCTATTTTTGTTTTGTTCAAGCTTTATATGAAGTGTAAAAATCATGCGATTCGCTGCACGACATTGTAGTGCGATTCAGGCCATTGCACTGCGATAAAATTCAGCATGTCTGCACTTTACCACAGCATGATGCAGCGGAGCATTAGGCTACATTGCAGTGTAAATGGGACACATAGGAAATAATTCTTTCCTGTGTGTCCCTACGGTGACAGACATTTTACCACGTCTAACAGCATGAATTGACCCAAAAGTCCGTTAGGGACAAAAAAATGCTTCAAGCTTGTAGTTGGAAAGAAGCTCATGTACTTTTCAAGCAACACAAACACAATGCCCAGAAGTGAACAGACATAGCTGAAAACTATGGAATGTTTGATGTTGGAGGTATGAATGGGACCTCAAACTAGGTTCACAAAAACGCACTGGAATCATATGTGATGTGAACAGATAATTTCCTGTGTGGTTTACATTCAATTGTATGCACATCAAAATTGGATGCACTGCTACAAAGACGCTTGCGATCCTTTCAAAATTAGCTGCATAGATGTGAATGACCTCCAAATGAATTCATTTATTATTTCAGGTACTTGTATAGCGCCATCAATTTATGCAGCACTTTACACATATATTGTACATTCACATCAGTCCCTAACCCTCAAGGGGCGTACAATCTAAGGTCCCTAACTTACATCCATATATACACATACTAGGGCCAATTTAGACAGGAGCCAATTAACCTACCAGCATGTCTTTGGAGTGTGGAAGGAAACCCACGCAGGCACAGGGAGAACATGCAAATGCCAGGCAGGAGGTGCCATGACTGGGATTCAAACCAAGGACCCTAGTACTGCCAGGTGGAAGTGCTAACCATTTAGCCACTGTGCTGCCCATTCATTTTCACTGTCATGAGAGGTCTAAAATGCATCCAAAACCACATCAGACTTGCAGCTTCAAGCTGAGGAATCCTGTACACATGGGCTTCAGCATGAGAGAGCAATGTGTACAGCAAGCCTTTTACAAATGATTTGTATCAACTCTGTTGAAGCGTACCTCCTCATCCGGTTTGGGAAGCTGAAGGCTGCTAGCAGCTGGTTTGAAAGGATAGTCAGCACTCCCTTTAAGATTCATGTTTCACATTCCCAAACTGGATAGTGAATGGCGTTTATAAGGCATCAGCAAAGCTGTCTGAAAGCTTTGTAAAATGTTTCTGTATACACTGCTCTTATACAAGCTGAAGCCCATTATGTACAAGGTCTACGTGGGTTTCCACGGCTGACCAAACTCTGAAAATGCAAGTTGCCTGGCTTATTACTTCCTAAGTTATGGATGCAGAACCACAAACAGCAGGTTAGGACTCCTGGTCTACATACTTTTTCAAAGCCAATGACATAGCTTCGGAAGTCCTTGTTTCAGAATGACTTCCAGGCAGTTTGGATTTTCAGAAGTTGAGGTTTGTAAAGGCAGCCTACATATTAAGCAGCACAGGGTTTTTTTTGGATCCTATGTGAACAAGGCTTTAATCTGGCCATACACTACATTCTGTATGGCTGCTGCCAAAATGTCAACAGGGGCTGATTCCTATTGGACGTAGACACCATTTTTGGGCTCACTTTTTCAATGTAAGGATGTCGGGCTGGAAGGGGCAAACAGGACAGATTTTTGCAGGTTCATCATGAACCAAAGACATTTTGAACAGTGCTTGGTCAGCTTTAGTAATGCAACCAAGCTACTAAAAATCACATGAGTAGCTGAAGCATCATATAATAAAAATGTATGCACATAAGAAAAAATACATTATATATATTTTATTAATAATAAATCACACAACAGCTTAACTTACCAGATATGACTGTATCTCCATTAAGATATAACGTCATCCCCAGAACCATCAAAATCCCCAATGAGAGAATATAGGGTCTTCGTCTCCCCCAGCGGGAGTGACAGTGGTCACTAGAAGAACCCACCACTGGCTGAAGAACAAACCCCAGAATGGGGCTAATGAGCCAAACAAAACTGTACAAACTCCTAGGGAGGCCCACGCTGAGCAAAACTGGAGTCACAAAGGCCGCTTCCACGGCATAACAAAACTCTCTACCAAACATGGCCATGCTGTGCATGATCAGCCTGCCAGTGGACCTTCGAGGGGGCTCCACAAGCTGAAAGACTGCTCCATCCATCTGTTCAAGGCTGCTGCCACTGCTGGAGTACTCCATGTCCTTTATAGGAGGATGTATGCTCATACCGTCTATATGAACTGTAGGCTGCTTAACCACCACATCTTTGGAGAGGGTCATATTAGCTCAATGACGTCTGATTGCTGATTCCTATTAGTTGTGGAAAAGGATCAAACTTTCACTCCAGCTTTTAAAAGAGGCGTAACTGCAGTCCTTTCATAGCCGAAAGATCACAAGTTAGAGACAGGAAAAAAAAAATAATCATGTGAATGTCTTAATCTGAAAACTATTCCACTTCCCCGGGGTTTCTACTCTACATCTACAAACTGTTAATTCACAGGGAGCCAGGTCATCACAAGATGAAAACACAAATTCCTTTGGATCCAATAAAACTGCAATCAGAGATGTGACTAGGGATTGCAGTTTTTAGCCGCAATTCTGTAAATCGCAACTTACAAAGTGCTAAACCCTCTGTTTAAAGATTGCTCCATAAATAAAACATTTTTTATATTTTTATATAATAATTATAATATTGCATTATTTCATATATATGCAAAGTATGTAAATGCACATTGCTCAAAAAAATTAAAGGAACACTTTGAAAACACATCAGATCTCAATGGGGAAAAATCTCATGCTGAATATCTATGCTGATATGGACTGGGTAATGTGTCAAGAACGTAAGGATGCCCCATTGTTTGAAGGAAATGAAAATTATCAACCTACAGAGGACTGAATTCAAAGACACCCCGAAAATCAAAGTAAAAAAATGATCAAGCTAGTCAATTTTGCTGAAATTTCATTGCAGCAACTCAAAATGGTACTCAGGAGTTTCAGTGGTGTATTTTGGTTTTGTGCTGCCCTAGACAAGACTAAAATAATGCCCCCAATCAAAATTTGTCCCACCCCTTCCTCTTTGGCATCCACACCTTCATCTGTAAACTCTGCCTCTTCCACTTTAGGCTCCACCTCTTCTTATTAGAGCTCCACCCCAGGAGACAGTCAGAGACTGCGGACAGGATACAGGAGAGGGTCCCCACAACCCCTCCCCTTGCATCAAGGTCCCCAAGTTCCCCCTCCTTAAATCAGGGTCCCCAGAATCCCCCCTCAACACTAGGGTTGAAAAAGCCCATCCCAATAAATCAGTATCCCCTTTAAATCATGGTCTCCAGAGTCCCCCCACCTTATGTGCATCAGGGTCCCTATAGCCCATCAACTTATATCAGGGTCCCCCAGAGCCCTCACCCTTAAATTAGGTTTCCCAAAGTCCTTCCTCCTTACATCAGGATCCCAAAAGTCCCCCACCATATAGATCAGGGTCATTCCTTTACATCATGGTCTCCAGAGTCCCCCACCTTACATAAAGGTCCCCATAGGCCCTCCCTTTACATCATGGTCCCTCAGAGCCCCCCTCCTTAAATCCGGGTCCCCATAGTCCCTACCACTTACATCAGGGTCCCAAGAGTCCCCCCACCCATAGACCCTCTCCATACATCAGGGTCCCCCAGAGACCCAGATCCCCCTTCTTAAATAAGGGTCCCCAGAGTTCCCTAATACATCAGGGTTCTCCTATACAGCATGGTCTTCAGAGTCCCCCACCTTACATCAGGGTACCTAGAGACAATTCTCTTTAATTTGGTCCCCAAAGTTTCCCCTGCCCTTACATCAGGATCCTCCCAAACCCCCTTACCCCAGGGTCCATTCCATTCATTCCTCTAGGCAGCTACACCAGCTGGAAGATGTCCTGTCCTCCTCCTCCTCTGAATGTCACGGCCTGGGGGCGGGGCAAGCACCTGATTGCTTATTAGGACCACGATGTCCTTGCAACCAATCATATTCTTTTCCCCGCCCCCTCTAGAGCTGACAGTGACAACACAGGACAGCGGCGCGGCGGGCCAACCCCCCCACCCGAACACAGCCGAGCCACCCCTGCCTATCACACACAAGCCCGTCTGAACACAGCTGAGCTGCCCCCTGCCGAGCACACACAAGCCCACCCCCCCTCCAGAACACAGACGAGCCCGCCCAAGCACACACGAACCCGCCCCTCCTCTCGAACACAGCCGAGTCCACCCCCCCAAGCACACGCGAGCCTGTTCCCCCGCCCAAACACAACCAAGCCTGTCCCTCTGAATGAGCACACACAAGCCCGCTCCAATGCCAAAACACAACCGAGGCCGTCCCTCTGCCCAAGCACACACGAGGCCGCCCGAGCACAGCCCTTTGTAGATGGCACTGGTCCCTTCTGCCTGGGAGCGCCCCCCTGAAAAATGCTGCCCAAGACAGGTGCCTTGTTTGCTTCGTGGCAAATATGCCCCTGAGTAGTTTTGCATGGCCCCCATGTACTTGTATGCATGTCTGACAATGTCGGGGCATGTTCCTAATGAGATGACGGATGGGGGTTTATTTACTAAAACTGGAGAGTGCAAAATCTGTAGCAGCTCTGCCTAGAAACCAATCAGATTCCAGGTTTTATTGCCAAAGCTTAACTGAACAAGCTGAAGTTAGAAGCTGATTGGATACCATGCACAGCTGCACCTGAATCTGAGTGCTCCAGTTTTAGTAAATCTACCTTATGGTGTCCTGGGGTATTTCCTACCAGATCTGGACCAGGGCATCACTGAGCTCCTGGACAGTCTGAGGTGCAACCTGGAGGCGTCAGATGGACCAAAACATGATATCCTAGAGGTTTTCTATTGGATTTAGGTCAGGTGAGCGTGGGGGCCATTCAATGGTATCAATTCCTTCTTCTTCCAGGAACTGCCTGCATACTCTCGCCACATGGTGAGTCCATGGATTTCATCCCAATACCTAATGGCAGTCAGGGTGCCATTGTCTAGCATGTAGAGGTCTGTGTGTCCCTCCATGGATATACAGTTGTGTGCAAAATAATAGCAGTGTGTTGAAAAAAGTGAATAAAGCTCAAAATCCTTCTAATAGCTTTTATTTCCATACACACAAATGCATTGGGAACATTACATATCCTATTCCAAATCAAAACATGAAGAAAAATAGATCAAATTTGTGTTCCTCTAAAAAAATTGAAGAAAAGTGAATATTAGACTGTTCAAAAAAATAGCAGTGTTTGTATTCTTCTTTACAAACTCAAACATTCACTATATAAACTGAAAAATGTTTGAAGATTTTGCTTTCCTTTGAATCACTTAATGAATATTTAGTTGTATAAGCACTGTTTCTGAGAACTGCTGTACATCTGTGTTGCATGGAGTCAACCAACTTCTGGCACCTGTGATCAGGTATTCCAGCCCAGGATGATTGGACTACATTCCACAGTTCTTCTCTATTTCTTGGTTTTGCCTCAGAAACTGCATTTTTGATGTCACCCCACAAGTTTTCTATTGGATTAAGATTCGGGGATTGGGCTGGCCACTCCATAACGTCAATCTTGTTGGTCTGGAACCAAGATGTTGCACGTTTACTGGTGTATTTGGGGTCGTTGTCTTGTTGGAACACCCATTTCAAGGGCATTTCCTCTTCAGCATAAGGCAGCATGACCTCTTCAAGTATTCTGATGTATTCAAACTGATCCATGATCCCTGGTATGCGATAAATAGGCCCAACACCGTAGTATGAGAAACATCCCCATATCATGATGCTTGCGCAACCATGCTTCACTGTCTTCACAGTGTACTGTGGCTTGAATTCAGTGTTTGGGGGTCGTCTGACAAACTGTCTCCGCCCACTAGACCCAAAAAGAACAATCTTACTTTCATCAGTCCACAAAATGTTGCGCCATTTCTCTTTAGGCCAGTCAATGTGCTCTTTGGCAAATTGTAACCTCTTCAGCACATGTATTTTTTTCAACACTGGGACTTTGCGGGGGCTTCTTGCAGATAGCTTGGCTTCACATAGGCGTCTTCTAAGTGTAACAGTACTCACAGGTAACTTTAGACCTTCTTTGATCTTCCTGGAGCTGATTGTTGGCTGAGTCTGCGCCATTTTGGCTATTCTTATATTCATTCGAATGGTAGTTTTTCGCTTTCTTCCATTTCTTTCAGGTTTTGGTTGCCATTTTAAAGCATTTGCGATCATTTTAGCTGAGCAGCCTATCATTTTCTGCACTTCTTTATATGTTTTCCCCTCTCCAATCAACTTTTTAATCAAGGTACGCTGTTCTTCTGAACAATGTCTGGTATGACCCATTTTCCTCAGAATTTCAGAGAGAAATGCACTGTAACCAGCATGTACAACATTTGCTGCCTTCTTTCCTTAAATAAGGGCAATAATTGCCACCTGTTTTTCAAAGAATGAACGACCTCACTAATAGAACTCCACACTGCTATTATTTTGAACATGCCCCTTTCAATTAGTGATTCAATTACACAGAATCAGCAGCATGCATGTCATGACTGTTGGGTCTGTTGGATTTCTATTACTCTACTACACCTGCTAGTAAATTATTTGCCATGTAGAAATATCATTTCTACCAAAAGCAGTGATTGATCAGGTTAGTGATGTCTGACTGCTATTATTTTGAACACAACTGTACCTCCCCAGATCATCACTAACCCACCACCAAAACGGTCATGCTGAACGATATTACAGGCAGCATAAAGTTCTCTACAGCTTCTCCAGAGCCTTTCACGTCTGTCACATGTGCTCAGGGTGAACCTGCTCTCATCTGTGAAAAGCACAAAGTGCCAGTGGTGGACCTACCAATTCTGGTGTTCAATGGCAAATGCAGATCAACCTCTATGGTGCCAGGCAGTGAGCACAGGGCCTACAAGAGGACGTTGGGCCCTCAAGCCACCCTCATGAAGTCTGTTTCTGATTGTTTGGTCAGAGACATTCACACCAGTGGCCTGCTGGAGATCATTTTGTAGGGCTCTGGCAGTGTTCATCCTGTTCCTCCTTGCACAAAGGAGCAGATACCGGTCCTGCTGATGTGTTAAGGACCTTCTATGGCCCTGTCCAGCTCTCCTAGAGTAACTGCCTGTCTCTGGAATCTCCTCCATGCTCTTGAGACTGTGCTGGGAGACACAGCAAACCTTCAGGAAATGGCACGTCTTGATGTGCTATCCTGGAGGAGCTGGACTACCTGTGCAACCACTGTAAGATCCAGGTATCACCTCATACTACCAGTAGTGACACTGACCCTAGCCAAATGCAAAACTAGTAAAACAGTCAGAAAAGATGAGTAGAGAAAACAATGTCAGTGGCTTCCACCTGTAAAACCATTCCTGTTTTGGGGGTTATCTCATTGTTGCCCATCTTGTGCACCTGTTGTTAATTTCATTAACACCAAAGCAGCTGAAACTGATTAACAACCCCCTCTGTTACTTACCTGACCAGATCACTATCCCAGGAGTTTCATTGCCTTCATGCTATACTCTGATTAAAAATTGTTACCTTAACTTATTTGAGCAGTGTACTTTTACGTTATTCAAATGCAACCATTCTGTCTGCCTGCTGCAGCACTTTCTCCAGTTTCCTGTTCTGGAGCGTGTACACAATTACTTCCCTATGCACTGACTCTTGGATTACAGGCTTTCACACAGACATTGAAAATATGTGGTTGGTTGTGTTTTTGATGCCCCTCAAAACTGTTAAAATAGGGAGGGGATGGAGGTGTTCACACTGCAGCATTATCATTGCCTCACATTGCGGAGAGGCAAAAAAAAAAACGCTGCCTGCAGAGTTTGGCAGGTATTTGACACTTTGCAAATGTCTCCATTCATGCCTATCTGAAGAGCACCACAAGAGCACTGTAAACACACTGTAAAAGCACCTATGACATTTACAGTGCATTTATAGTACAGTTGTAGAGTACCAAAAGTGATCATTTCCCATTTTAGCCTTGTACAAAAAAACAGAAAAAAGCGTCTTACAGGGCGTTTGAGGAGTGTTGTCTGAGGAAACATGAACTGACAATTTTTAATCCTTAGTCCTCATGCACACGGGATGTTTTTACAGCGGCAGTTTTTGGGTTTTGGCGTTTTTCTCTACAGCCAGTAAACTCCCCAGCATGTTATCCTATGAGTACATGCACACATAGACTGGATTCAGTGTTTTTAACAGGGGCGTTTTTTGGCTGAAAAAAAAAACAGAACTTGTGGGTTTCTAGAGGAGTTTTTTAGCTATAAAAATGCTCTAACGCTGAAAAATGCAGCAAAACGTGGTAAAACATGGCAAAATGCGGCAAACCAGTGTTTTTGGACTTTTTTTGAGCAAAACAAAATTTTTTTTGTAAAAAAACAAAAACGCTAAAAACCCCAAAATAACACAACTGCAAAAAAAGCTGCAAAATGCGGCAAAATGTCGCTAAACACGAATGCAAAAAAAAAACACAAAAAAAATGCTGAAAAACTCATATTTTTAACGTGACTTTGCACAGCTAACATTACCAGCGTTGTTAAAACGGCCAGTGTGCATGGAGCCTAATGCTGCTAGCATTTTATATTTACTTGTTTTTAACTTTTATTTTTACATTTCTTCAGTTACTTCCTGGTTTGTGGCGTAGGCAAATGATGACATACATCCCAGAAATCTTCAGGAAGGAAGGAGGGGAGGAGGGGTTTTCTCAGCTAAGCAAACCTCCTGCCTGCATGCCCGTGCTAAGGGCAGATGGATTCCAGGAAGTTATGCTCCATGAATCATCTGCTCTAACTCAAGATAGCCATGGCCAAGTATGCTAGGGAGTGTTTTTTAAAATAATTTCTTAGCAAAATGAAGACATGGCTGGATGGAGGAGTTTGTATATGCAGTAAAGCATGCCTGTTATACTCATTGTGGAACCTAAGGGGGTTAATCCTCTGCATTGTGTAAAAAGGCTGTTTGATCCTTTCTCCTCTGTTCCTCCCCTTTTTCAAGCAACCACCACTTATCTCCAGACTGAACCGTAGGCATTTTGCACATGCTCAATTTGGTGTGTGTTGCTAGAGAGGTTTTTTTTTTTCTTGAGAGAGTGCATGTGATCAGCACAGGGCCAATCAGCACTGTCCAGAGAGTGGTCAGGGGTTTTGCATCTTCCTAGAGCAAAAAGAAAACTCCTCCTACAAGCTTTAGCTAGTGACTGCGCTGGATACAGAAGTGACAAGACTGATCTAACTGCTGATGAGAAAAGGTATTTAGCAGTTTATATTTACTAAAATAATTGCACTTACGTGTTGTGTGTACTGTGGGAGACCAGATATAGTGAATGCAGGGTCCGGGGAGACCAGATATAGTGAATGCGGGGCCCGGGGAGACCAGATATAGTGAATGCGGGGTCCGGGGAGACCAGATATAGTGAATGCGGGGTCCGGGGAGACCAGATATAGTGAATGCGGGGTCCTGGGAGACCAGATATAGTGAATGCGGGGTCCGGGGAGACCAGATATAGTGAATGGGGGGTCCTGGGAGACCAGATATAGTGAATGCGGGGTCCGGGGAGACCAGATATAGTGAATGCAGGGTCCGGGGAGACCAGATATAGTGAATGCAAGGTTCGGGGAGACCAGATATAGTGAATGCAGGGTCCGGGGAGACCAGATATAGTGAATGCAGGGTCCGGGAGACCAGATATAGTGAATGCAGGGTCCGGGGAGCCAAGATATAGTGAATGCGGGGTCCGGGGAGACCAGATATAGTGAATGCGGGGTCCTGGGAGACCAGATATAGTGAATGCGGGGTCCGGGGAGACCAGATATAGTGAATGGGGGGTCCTGGGAGACCAGATATAGTGAATGCGGGGTCCGGGGAGACCAGATATAGTGAATGCAGGGTCCGGGGAGACCAGATATAGTGAATGCAAGGTTCGGGGAGACCAGATATAGTGAATGCAGGGTCCGGGGAGACCAGATATAGTGAATGCAGGGTCCGGGAGACCAGATATAGTGAATGCAGGGTCCGGGGAGCCAAGATATAGTGAATGCAGGATCCTGGGAGACCAGATATAGTGAATGCAGGGTCTGGGGAGACCAGATATAGTGAATGCAGGATCCTGGAGACCAGATATAGTGAATGCAGGGTCCGGGAGACCAGATATAGTGAATGCAGGGTCCGGGGAGCCAAGATATAGTGAATGCAGGGTCCGGGGAGCCAAGATATAGTAACTGCAGGGTCCGGGGAGACCAGATATAGTGAATGCAGGGTCCGGGGAGACCAGATTTAGTGAATGCAGGGTCCTGGGAGACCAGATATAGTGAATGCAGGGTCCTTTGAGACCAGATATAGTGAATGCAGGGTCCGGGGAGACCAGATATAGTGAATGCAGGGTCCTTTGAGACCAGATATAGTGAATGCAGGGTCCTTTGAGACCAGATATAGTGAATGCAGGGTCCTTTGAGACCAGATATAGTGAATGCAGGGTCCTGGGGGACCAGATATAATGAATGCAGGGTCCTGGGAGACCAGATATAGTGAATGAAGGATCCGGGGTTTAGTAATACTTTAAATAGCTTTTTTGGTTTATGGTGCTTAAATGCAGTGTAGTTTTGCTTTAAGTACAACTTTTTTTTTACATTTGGAAAGAATGGAGAGGAATTAGAAAACCTGTCAGGTTTGCACTTCTGTCTGTGTCCACATTAAGGAGATTCACCTTATCTGTTTAAACTGTTTATCGTTCTCACAGAGAAAATCCCAGAAAGAAAATGTTACATTTTGGGTTGTCACCAAAACAGGAATAGAGGGGAAATCTTCCAAAGGGACACTAGTTCTGGTGGCAACCAGGCATTCTCTGAATTTTGGAGCTATTTCCTCTCACATCCTATTTTGGCTATGGAACATGAAGAAAAGGGATATCTCCCTGATGGGATACAGATGGCTAAAAATACAGACAGGGGTTAAAACCCTCCCTTACTCTATCCAAAATGAAAATCCATCTCGTAGGTTCAAAAATTGCACTATTTCCTATATTCTCAGCCTGTAGGAAGATAGAGCCCCATATATATCAATATTGTACCGCGCTCCAATATATACAACTGTGAGTGATATTATAAATTTGAAGTGTTATTATAAATACGGTAACTAAGTGTATCACCAATAATTCAATAATACCGTATTTGCCGGCGTATAAGACGACTGGGCGTATAAGACGACCCCCCTACTTTTCCTGCTAAAATTTAGTGTTTGAGCTATACTCGCCGTATAAGACTACCCCTCTTCCAATGCACACCAGTGGCAGGAATAGTGCCCCATCATTGGTATCAGTGGGAGGAATAGTGCCCCATCATTGGTATCAGTGGCAGGAATAGTGCCCCATCATTGGCATTAGTGGCAGGAATAGTGCCCCATCATTAGTATCAGTGGGAGGAATAGTGCCCCATCATTGGTGTCAGTGGGAGGAATGGTGTCCCAACATTGGTGTCAGTGGGAGGAATAGTGCCCCATCATTGGTATCAGTGGGAGGAATAGTGCCCCATCATTGGTATCAGTGGGAGGAATAGTGCCCCATCATTAGTATCAGTGGGAGGAATAGTGCCCCATCATTGGTGTCAGTGGGAGGAATGGTGTCCCAACATTGGTGTCAGTGGGAGGAATGGTGTCCCATCATTGGTGTCAGTGGGGGGTGGAATAGTGCCCCATCATTGGTGTCAGTGTGGGGGGGGGGGAATAGTGCCCCATCGTTGATGTCAGTGGGGGGGAGGAATAGTGCCCCATCGTTGGTGTCAGTGGGGGGGAGGAATAGTGCCCCATCGTTGGTGTCAGTGGGGGGGAGGAATAGTGCCCCATCGTTGGTGTCAGTGGGGGGGAGGAATAGTGCCCCATCGTTGGTGTCAGTGGGAGGAATAGTGCCCCATCATTGTTATCAGTGGGAGGAATAGTGCTCCATCATTGGTATCAGTGACACCAATGATGGGGCACTATTCCTCCCACTGACACTTGCTGACCCTGTTCTCGTATGGTGCTGCTGCAGCCAGCATATGTGGTTGCAGCAGCACCTCTACACTGACCACTTACCTGCTGGTCCTGCACTCGATTTTCGCGGGGCCGCTCGGCTCCACCCCCTCACCGGTGATTGGCCGCCTGTGTGCCTTTCCTGAGCTACAGTTCTGGCGGCCAATCACTGGTGAGGAGGCGGAGCCGAGCAGCCGCACGAACATCCAGTGGCCGAACTGAAGGAGCAGCCGCGCTTCCTGGACCGGATCGTCGTGGGACCGGAACCAGGTAAGAAACAGCCGCTGCCCACCCCTGTACTTAGTGTCCCTTCCAGTGTCAGTATGCCGTATACCGGCGTATAAGACGACCCCCGACTTTTGAGAAGATTTTCAAGGGGTAAAAAGTCGTCTTATACGCCGGCAAATACGGTAATCTAAATCTATTATACTTAAATCCATGATTAATATAAATACATAAATAAATTATAATAAAATGTAAAGGAATCAATTAATGTTTTTAAACAAAAAATGTGGTGCAAAAAATTAATAAAAATTGTAAATATATAAGTTAAAAATAAAAATAAAAAATAAATAAAAATGGGAATAACAGTTCAGTTCATACGAATTGAGATGGTATTGTAGTTCAATCTAATCTGTGTGATAGGTCAGTGTTCACGGCGTGAACCTCTCTCTCCTTTCTCCTCTCCTCTCTCCTCAACACAGCCTTCTCAATTGGACTTTCTCCACTGGCTGCTTGGCTTATTCCTCCATATACGATACATACAGAGAAGGGAAAAGAAACATAGTGTCTTATCCGGGATAACAATTGTTTATTAAGCTTCTGATCTCCCACTCACATGGTATAAGTAAAAGTAGCGCTTTGTATAAAATGTGTCCAGATCGTACTACAAACAGCCTTGCAGGTGTGTTTGTCTTCACTGAATATACTCGCCGTTCCTCTGTGGATGCGTGATGACGTCACCGCCCCTCCCCTACGCGTTACGCTACAGGGACTCGTAGCTTCCTCTGGGGGATGTAGTTTTACATGTCATCATGCACTGAAACTATTTATATCCTACCGGCGCCATTTTTGCTGTGATTTATGCGCTCTTCGTTCCTCCTCCATATTTTTGGAGTCCAAACTATGTCTTAATGTTAACTATTGTGTATATACAAAGTGCGCCTCATCATCCTCCGGCTGTATACTCAATGCTTCCACACACACCCTTCACAATTTGGATTACAATCTCATACCTTTTATACTTTTTCATCGCCATTAAGATTATCATAATCATATCTATATTATCCACAATTTTCATACTTTGTCTCTATATTAAACATATTGATTCATTTGTATACATTTTTAATAAAACTTTAAAATGAGAATATTAGTTTAGAAATGACTAATTTATTAAAAAGTTACTTAAAATAAAAGGTTTAAATTACAATAACTAAGAAAAAATAATAAAAATGAAAATAAAATTAAAAATAAATATAAAATCAAAAATAAAAATAAAACATCAAAATAAAGATAAAAATAAAAATAAACTTAAAATAAAAACAAAAATAAACAAACAATAATAAAAATAAAAATTAATATAAGAATAAAAATAAAAATAAAAAATAAAATAAAAAATAAAAAATAAATAAAAATAAAAATAAAATTAAAAATAATATAGAAATAAAAATAAAAATAAGATGAAAAAAAATAAAAAAAAAATGAAAGTGAAGATAAAAATATTATTTATAAATAAAATAAAGCATATTTGAATATGATTTTATAAGTGCTTAAAAAGTGCTAATAATACTAATAATACCTTGAAGTTGTTTTTATATACTAATCTTTAATTAACGTCTATATCATTAATTCATCTATATCTCCCTCCTGATATTATACTCTATGTTTAAAATATATTCTTATGCTCCTTATTCTTTATAATAATATCATGACTAATGCACCATAGATAGGCTTGTCCACTCCGACTTCCACCTTTACTTAACCATACCACTCCACACCCCCTTAACCGACTAAACTTTACAAAAAACATGACACCATTTTGGAGTAAATGGCCAACATGGCCTTTTATTAACAACTTCACATTTTAACATACATCAACCGTTCCTTAACAGAAACCAAAGAATTGTTGTTGGTCTTCAAAGGCACCCACAAACGATCCAAAATGCACCTGCGGACAACCCTATACACCAGGCCTCCAGCCGCAACCAACCAGCTCGGAGACAACCATACCGTCCGCAGTGCAGCACCACCACCTTCCAGTTAAACCTTGGTTAACTGGGAATATCCACCGGGCCCCCCATACCACGGATGGGGTCCCACACCATTGTTTTACCTTCCAAGATGAGAACCGCCTCCAAAGACCAACAACCGCCCACGAACCAACGAAAAAAACCCCCTTTCCCGGTTGCCATTTTTTTTTTTTTTTTATTATTCTCACCTGCCTCCGGACGAGACCCTATACCCAACCAAACAGGGAGGGCGGGAGGGAAGCTCTGTTCCTTGCTACATCCAGCTGCACTGACGCCCCTTCCGCAGAACCCCCCACCCTAAGGTACCACAAACCCCACCTACACTCCACATCTGGCCAATGCTATAATTCCCCAATCAATCCCCACCCCCTGGAGCTAAATTTAACCCTTTCCGTTCCCTACACCACTCTGGGCCTAGTCATGTATGCCCTGCGCTATTTCCATTCTTCCCTATTCGCTACGGGCATTTCTATAATCACTCAGGAAACAAGCTAGATCAAATTCCTTATTTAATCCCAACGGATGCAAAGAATTCATTTGATAAATCCACTGGGATTCTTTCTTACTAATTTCTCTAATAAGATTATCCCCTCTCCAGTGTGCCTTATACTTTTCTATTCCCCAAAATTCTAGTCCTTCTGTTTTCTGTCCATGATATAGTTTAAAGTGTAATGATACATTATGATATTTATATCCTTTTGAAATATTTCTGACATGCTCCTTTATTCTTTCTTTTAGCATGCGTTTTGTTCTTCCTATGTAGATTTTATTGCACGGACATTTCAGTGCATATATTACCCCCTTGGTGTCACATGATATAAATTGATTTATCTTGAATGTTTTTCCACTTGTTAAATTAGTGAAATGCATTCTATTTCTGGGGTTATTTTTTGTTCTAATACAACCATAGCATCTTCCACATTTATAAAATCCAATTCCCTGAAAGAACGAAAGTGAATTTTGTTTAGGGGGATCTAATATATTCTTTACTACCTTGTCTCTGATATTAGGAGCTTTTTTGTAAATGAATCTTCGATTATCAGGAATGTTATCTTTTAGATCTTTATCCAGCTTTAATATATCCCAATATTTTTTAATTATTTTTTGCACATCTTTATATTGCTTATTATATGGCATTATGATAGTCATGGCATTATCCATATTATTATTATTCTGACTTTTTGTTAGTAATTTGCTTCTATCTAGTGCTCCTACCCTGTCCCTTTCTTCACCTATATACTCTTTTTTGTACCCTTTATTGATGAATCTCTTTAAAAGGATGTCACTCTGTTCCTGGTAATCTATATCATGTGTACAGTTGCGTCTCAGTCTTGTGAACTGCCCTCTAGGTATGTTCTTTATCCATGCTTTATGATGGCAACTATGGGTAGGTATATATGAATTTCTATCTGTATTCTTAAAGTAATTTTTTGTTGAAATAGATGATCCCTCTTTTACTAGCCATATATCTAGAAAATTAATTGTTGTATCGCTGCTATTCCAGCTAAGTGTTATATTGTTATGGTTCTTATTTAATTCTGTGTAGAATTGCGCTAGTGATATATCATTTCCTCTCCATACTAGAATGATGTCATCTATATATCGATAGTATGCTATGAGTTCTTGTTTTTGATTATTAAATATTGTGTCTTCCTCCCATTGTGCCATGTATAAATTTGCTATACTGGGGGCAAATCGTGCCCCCATCGCTACACCCTTGACCTGTAAATAATACTTATTGTTATACCAGAAAAAGTTGTGTTTGAGACAGAATGTTAGACATTTAATAAGATATTTTTTCTGTCTTTTATGCAAATCAGAGTACTTTTCCAATGCCCACTTTGCTGCTTCTATTGCCCCATCATGGTCAATGTTTGTGTACAATGAGGTGACATCCGCTGTACTTAATATACTATCATCAGTGAGTGGTAGGTTTTGCATCAGTTGAATAATATGTCTAGTATCCTTCAAATATGCCTGCGTTTGTACCACTAATGGCTGCAAATATTGATCTATATATTCTCCCATCCTTGCCGTTAAAGAATCTATCCCATTTATTATGGGTCTAATTGGGGGATTCACAGGATTTTTGTGGATTTTTGGTACTGAGCATATTATGGGCAGTTTACATACTGTTGGCACCAGATACTTTGCCTCTTTCTCATTTAACATGTGCTTTTTATTTCCATAATTTACTAACTTTATTAACTCTTTTTTATACTCTTTGTTTGGATTATTCTTAAGCTCCTGATATGTGCTTTCATCTTTTAACATTTCCTCCATGGATTGTTCATAAAATGTTTTGGACAATATGACTATACCGCCCCCCTTGTCTGCCGGCCTAATTACTATGTTTTTTCTCTCCTTGAGGCTTTTAATACCTTTCTCAAGGTTATAATTGTGCTTATACTTTTGTATTTTCAATTTTTCTAGATCCCCTGTTACTAATTTTTTTGAAAGTTGTTATATATGTGTTATCACTGGATTTGGGGTTGAAAACAGATTTATTTTTAAGATCACTGTGTTGGTATTTTGATATTTTGGCCACTTGGTTGTGTTAATTTGCATTTTAAGATAGAGGCCCCTTTCAGGAATATTCTGCCTCCTGGTGGAGCAGGTCATGTGGGTTCACCTGTTTAAGGTGGGTGTAGCAAAAGTTGGTTGGTTGGTGCCAGAACAATGAACTGCGTAGAGGTTGGGAGTTGGCGTTTCTCCTTGAATCAGCATTATGAGATTTACCAAAAAGGACTATGTCTCTAAGCCAATAGCTTTAAGTTACCTGCATATTGAAGTTTTATTGCAACTAAGAGTCTCTGTGCTGACCCATTGAAGTGAAGTATTCAGTACAGCCAATACCTGGGAATGGAGTGAGTTATGTGTTTTACTGGTGCAAGCTTGGTCTGCTCTGAAGTGGGTAGTGATGGAGGAAAAGGTGCCCCCCACCTAACAGTGATAGTAATCTCCTCATGTAGCATGCGTCAAGTGGGCTGAGCCCCCATGTCTCATGGGACGTGGGGGGGTTGGCTGGATTTCTGGAGCTTCTGTCTGAACCACATGTCAGATGTAATGCCTTCCAGGTTAGCTAGCCAGTTTTTTTAGAAGCTGGGGATGAAGTAGCCTGGGGATGAGTCAGCTTGGGTGAATGAGGTAGAGAGAGGTTACCTCAGAACAGGCTGGGAGGTTCTGAAGGTCAGAGCTTCTAGAGCCCTCCCACCTCTCCAGAAACCTAAGAGCTTTCTGGAGGAGGGTTGGAGGAGGGGAGGAAGCTCTTATCTGCACACTTGAGAGACTTTGGCCAACCCCTTGGCAGGAGGCTGGGCATGGTGACCTAGGCAACCCTTTAAGTACCGCAGAGCCTGGGAGGAAGTAGGTCACTGTTGGGTGGAAGATGGAGTGAAGGCTGGAGTGTGGAGCCTGAGTGGGGCCCCAGGAAGGAGGCCTACCTACTGGCAGGGTGCTGGAAAGGAGGAGCTCTCTGCCTCAATGACTCCTGAGAGAGACAGCCTGTGTAGTAGGGAAGGAGCCAGTCCAGCATAAGGCCTGAAGGTAGCAACCAGTCCACTAAGCTTGCAGGAGAGACAGGGAGAGTAGTCCTAAACCCCCTGGGCCAGATAAGGGGAGAGGGCAGTCAGGTGGAGAACCCAACTGTCTCTTCATCTTGGACTGTATTAAGTTAGCAGCTTCTGGGTCCCTTTGCCCAGGGAATACCCTCAGTGCAGCTGGGTGAAGGGGAGGATTCATCTGGGGTCAGAGGAGGTACATGAGAGAGCTTTGGGGGCTCTTAAAGGAGAGAATATTTTTATCCACATTTTTGTATATAGTTGTCATTGAGTTTGCAGTTTCCTTGGGCATCCCATACACCCCTCTACCTCATCCAAGTTAACAACCTCTTAATAAAATCACAAAACCAAGCTCAAGGACTGTTTACTGACTCTGAATGCAAAGTGTGGAAGAAAAAGCATGTTACCTGGCTGTGCAGAGCTTTAGGGGGACCCAAAACTCAGCGACTCCTAAGGGGGTAGTGCCATACAAACAGACTTATGTCTATGTACTCCAGGAAAGAAGGGGGTTGACTATGAGGTGACCAAGAAGATGGGAGAGCAGGTCTACCACCAACATTCATGCATGGTTTGGGCTGAATAACATGTAAAGCCCTGCAACCTGTATACCTGTAGAAGGGTGAAAACCCAGCTGTGTGTGTTAGTCATGTGGAAACAAGCTGTGATCCCTGGACCCCTTCTTACAAGCTTGTAATCCTTTTTTACCTTATTCAAAAGCCCTCCACTCTGTTCACCTGGTGCAGTACTTTCCCCAACATCCTGTCATGGAGCATGACCACAATGAGTACTTGCACGCACATATTAAAGTGGACTGTCTCACCTTATAAAATTGATTTTGTTATAATGTACATGATAATATCACGTGACATAAAAAATTGGAACTACCACTATTGTATTCTCTAGGTTCTCTAATGTCAGAAAATATATCGTTTGGGGGTTTTGTGTAATCTTCAAGCCTAAAATTATTTTTTAAATGTGTGCAAAAAACTAAAAAATGGCTCTGGCAGCAAAAGGGATAAAGGACAAGCCGGACACTCCCCTTTCCTGACAAGCACCCAATCAGTGCTCATTACACTGCAAGGTCTCTCTGCTTCCTGTCCCCGAGTGTGGTGCTGGAGACAGGCAGGGAGGTGAGGAGGAGATGAAATGGCTCAATGTTAAAAAAAGTAAACGTTTAAGTCGCCATAATGCCCCTTTTGATTTTAAAAGTCTCAGACACTCCTAACAGCACCTCCGATTTTAGTATGGTTTTGGTTAAAATTGATTTTTTTTATTCATTAGGACAAGTAGATTGTCATGAGGGACAAGTAGATTGGGACACCGATTTATCCCTGGACAAGTAGTTTTTTAAAAAATTTCCAGACCCCTAGGCGTCAGCATACCAAGATATTTTGGACAATTTCATGCTCCCAACTTTGTGGGAAGAGTTTGGGGATAGCCCCTTCCTGTTCCAACATGACTCCCCACCAGTGCACAAAGCAAGGTCCATAAAGACATGGATGAGCATGTTTGGGGTGGAGGAACTTGACTGGCCTGCACACAGTCCTGACTTCAACCTAATAGAACACCTTTGGGATGAATAAGAGCAGAGACTGCGAGCCAGGCCTTCTCATCCGACATCAGGGCCTGACCTCACAAATGTGTGTAGCACTGCCCCTTGGGACAAGCTGGAATATATTATGGGTCCTGCGCTCAATAGATCCAACCCTAAGCAAACCCAATCCCTCTGGCACAACTGGTAATGAATAGCAAATACACCGCCAAGAAATTTGCTGACACAGGGTTAAATGAAACAAGAACAATTTTATAGAGAATGAAATGCAGTGTAGAGGGGTGGGGTTCCCCTTTCTACTTCAAAACTTACCTTTCTTCTTTCATGCAAGGCAGTAAATTTGGTCTGCCACTAGAGGGCTTCACAGCCAAGAGTCTCCGGATGGCAGAGTTGCACTTTAAGCAGAATACAACTGATATCAAACAAATAAACTTACTTATGCTCTATCAATGAAATGTATTACCCACACCGGTGTATGATTCTGCTTCTGAGGGGCGTTAGCCAAAAATCACCTCAGAGTCAGAACAGGATGCAATAAAGAGGTACCTCTAATAAGGCTACTAAGCCAGATTCCCCCACTCTAGTCCTTGTAACGGTGGAGCTCTAGTTGGTGCACGTTTAGTCCTTACAATGAAGTAAATAGCAGCTGAAGGCTTCTTTGGAATTTCAGCTGGTGTGGGTTAGATCAGATTTCACTAGGTTTCTGGGCTGGGAGGGTCCAACCTCAGTGTCTAAAAGCAACACAAAGCACCCCAAGACCAGGAGCAGTCGCAGGATGCAATCTCCCAGTATGTGTCAGTCCCTGGGGCAGGCAGTCTCAATTACACTGGTGGTGAGGGGCATAGCAGGCAGAGGGATCTGTGGCTTGCACAGGGCCCTGGATGGGTGAGATCCCAGCAGTGGGGTGCGGATGTCCCAGTCTATATGCAAAGTGTAAATGGTGTGTCTTACTCTCTCCAGTGGGACAGCTCACCAGACTCTGAACACACAGCAGGGTCCCTCTATCTGCGCTGGGTGCTGTAGTGCCTCCTCCTCTCCTTGGACGGGCTCCACGTGTCCCTGTCTTTTCTCCAGCCTCATGTGTCTCTGTTCTCCCCTTCACTTCCTGCTTCTTCCCCGTCCCAGCGTCCTTTGCTGAGAAGTGGATGAGTCATGAGCTTGGCAGAATGCCCAGATTTTACAATAGGGGAGGGAAAGGAAGGACTGACTGCTGAACATGTGATTTCTTCTGAATTCCCTTGTACAAGGAGCCTGCTACATGTGCTTCTGGAAAAATGGTCAAACCTTCCCATAGACACATTCCTAAACTTTGTGGACAGCCTTCCCAGAAGAGTTGAAGCTGTTATAGCTGCAAAGGGCAGGGTCATCTCAATATTGAACCCTACGGACTAAGACTGGGATGCCATTAATGTTCACATGAGTGTAAAAGCAGGCATCCCAATACTTTTGGCAATATAGTGTACTCACATAATAGGGTCACTTTAAAGTGTATCTCAAGCCAAAACTTTTTTTTTGTTTTTTTTTAACAGTAGTAAAGAGATAAAACCCCAACAAGTTTTTCATTTTGCTGTCTGTGCACTTCATTTCCTATTTTGGAAATATAAGAAGAAATAAGAGGACATTTCTTAAAGCGGAGGGTAAATGCGTCCCTATTGGAAGATTCCTTTTCTATTCCTGTTTGTGTGACAACTGTAGACGGTTTAGTTTTCTTATCACTTTCTGGTTTGGCCAATGATTATCCTATCAGAGAGGGTACATCTCTCCAGGTAGGACTCACCAATAAAAACCATACAAGGGTTTTAACCCTCCCTTTACTATCAAAACATTTTTTGGCTAGAGATACACTTTAACTAGTTGCCGACCGCAGATAGCCGAATGAGATAGCTGCACTGCAGCCGGCCAGTTCTGGGTGGACGTCATATGACGTCCTCCCAGAATGCGCTCTCCTGCGGGGGCGCGCACCCGGCGATCTCCGTGATCGCTGTGTCCTACGGACACAGCTGATCACGTGATGTGGTAAAAGGCCAATCACAGCGGCCTTTTACCATGTGATCAGCGGTGTCCAATGACGCGCTGATCACAGGGAAATGCAAGTGCCGGTTCTCGGCTGCACTTTCCTCATGCTGTCAGATCGTGAGGAAAGTACTGCCGAGAACCGGCAGTTGTCAGAGCGAGGATCGGCACCGATCATCAGGGCACTGATGATCGGTGCCCAGCAGTGCCACCCACAAGTTCCGCCCACCTGTGCCCAGCAGTGCGCCCACTAGCTCCGCCCACCTGTGCCCAGCAGATCACCCACCTGTGCCCAGCAGTGCACCCACCTGTGCCACTCTGCAGTGTCATCCACCTGTGCCACTCTGCAGTGTCACACACCTGTGCCCAGAAGTGCCACCTACCTGTGCCCAGCAGTGCCACCCACCTGTGCCCACCAGTGCTACCCACCTGTGCCCACCCACCATTGCTGCCCACCAGTGCCACCCACCAGTGCAGCCCAGCAGTGCTGCCAGTCAGTGCCACCAGTCAGTGCCCAGCGGTTGTGCCAGTCAGTGCCGCCAGTCAGTGCCCAGCAGTGATGCCAGTCAGTGCCGTCTATCAGTACCCATCATCAGTGCCGCCTATCAGTGCCGCCTATCAGTGCTGCATATTAGTGCCGCCTATCCGTGACACCTCATTAGTGCTGCCTATCAGTGCCGCCTATCCGTGCCACCTCATTAGTACTGTCTATCAGTGCCCTTTAGTGCTGCCTATCAGTGCCACCTATCAGTGCCCATCAGTGCTGCCTCATCAACGCACATCAGTGAAGGAGAAAAATTACCTGTTTGAAAAATTTTATAATAAAAACAAAGAAACTTTTTTTTTTTCAAATTTTTTGCACTCTTTTTATTTATAGCGCAAAAAGTAAAGTGCCCAGTGGCGATTAAATACCACCAAAAGAAAGCTCTATTTGTGAGAAACAAATGATCAAAATTTTATATGGGTACAATGTTGCATGACCGCGCAATTGTCAATCAAAGTGCGGTAGCGCTGAAAGCTGAAAATTGGCCTGGCAAATAAGGGGGTATAAGTGGCTGATAGGCAAGTGGTTAAATAGCACATTTATCAATCCAAACCAGTATGTCAGACCTAAAAAATGTAATATTGTGCCAGAAAGCGGGACAGATCACACTATAGGACATCAAACATGAGTATTCAGGGTTTTCTCGTGCTGCAGTTGCCCAGGGGAAGTGAGAACTCCTGCACATCACACTGGGGTCACATGTTGTATGACAAGCTAGTGAAATGCCCCTGGAGCCAGCCAAATCCTTCCATCTGATAACACAGGAGGCTTGAATGGATCTAATTATACAACACACGCCATTGCCAGATCTTCAATGATCGGCAGTTCCCATGTCATTTAATCGCACGTACCAGTAACCAACCTTTGTTAATGCTGGGAATGAGCAGAGAAATTACTGAAAAATTGATTTCACTGAAATTTTGGCAAGATTAGCCTCATGCTTTATTTATTTTGCACATTTTATTTTTAATGTATTATTAATTTTAATTACTGTTTAATTTTTTTTTTACAAAAACACAGTGAAAACAGAGTATCATAAAAATGTAAACTGACAGTACACTGGAATAGATTGTTTTTCCCCTTTTGTGTATGTTATTGTCATTTGAGGGAATAAATTACTTAAATACACAAGGTGATTTTTCTGTTTTATTCTTTATTTTATTTGAGGAAAACAAGAATCAAATAATGAAATGCACAGGTTGATCCTTACCTGCATTGATTTGCAATACAAAATGTGTTGGAATGCAAAGTGCATGTGGGAGTATGAATCCACTGCAAAGTGACCCTGTCATTAAATGTATGTAATGTAAACCTTCCCAAATGTATAACCTGTAAGACTGTAAGTACCAGAGGCGGACTGACAACTCATGGGGCCCCTGGGCAATAGGGGATCATGGGGCCCCTGTGTCCATGCCCACACTCAAACCACACCCAAAAAAGCCTATGAAAGGTACCAGGGACATCTCATGGGGCCCCCTACTGACCCCGTGCCCTCGGGCAGTGCCCGAGTTCCCCAATGGTCAGTCCGCCCCTGGTAAGAACTTACCTTTCATACTGCTTGTGCCACCAGAATTCCATCCAGTGCTAATAATCCTGCTGCTCATCCCCTGGGCCCCCCGAAGTTCTTACTGGTTCCCCCTGGTCCACATAACTACTACAACAAGTGAAGTCCACAAGAGGTACCAAAGACTTAAGACAATTTCACAGCACCAGAGCAGTGTTTGTCAGCATGAGCAGAGAATAGGTAAGTATTGGCAGTCTTCTTTAACCACTTCCAGTCCGGACACTTTTACCCCCTTCCTGTCCAGGGCAATTTTCAGCTTTCAGCTCTATCACACTTTGAATGACAATTACACGGTCATGCAATACTGTACCCATATGAATTTTTTACCATTTTCTGAGACAGATAAAGCTTTATTTTGGTGGTATTTATTCACCGCTGGGATTTTTATTTTTTTTGCTATGTAAATGAAAATGTCCAAAAAATTTTTTAAAAAAGTGTTTTTCTTATAAAATTTTGCAAATAAATAATCTTTCATCATAAATCTTGACCAAAATGTATTCCGTTATATTTTTAGTAAAAAAAAAATAAGTGAAATTAGTTTATAACCAAAAATTATAATTTTTAAACATTTTTTTTACATTTTTATTTTATTTTTTATATTATTTTTTTGTTTTTGTTTTATATTTTACATACTGTCACCCTAGCAGTACAGTGTCACCATGGTGACACTGTACTACTTGTGGGGGTGATGAAGATTTTTTTTTTTTACGGTGATTGTTTTTACACCCATATAGGATGTAAAAGAAATCATTTCTCTTTCTCTCTGTCTGCATTTTTGCAGCCATTGAGAAATACTGAGTGAGCTGTGATTAGTCACACCTTGTCACATGGTACAAAGCTGTTGTGAATAGCCTTGTACCATGTGACCTCTGTGATCATTCACACGTAGTAAGCAATGATGTCACAAGTGACATCTTGCTTACTACTTTGCATGTGATCACTGATTGGCCTATCAGTTATCACATGATTGGGACCTCGTACAGAGGTCCCGTCTGACGATCTTTGTTTCACTGTGTCTGGAGGACACAGCGGGCACCGGATTGCTGTGCTGCGCGCTCCCAAGGAGCGCGCACAGCTAGAAAAGGCGGGTGCCGTTTATGAACGGCAACCCGCCCCTGTAGTGCCACCGCCCTGCCGTTTATAAACAGCAGGCGGACAGCAAGAGGTTAAAGCTAAGTTCACAATCATGCGGGCACAACTAAGCTGCCACACCTTACCTGTTATTACCCTAAAAGAGCAGGAATCAGTGTATGGGTGTACGGTATTGGCTAGCCTGCGGTGCAGCACAACAGCTCACAATCTTACACAAATCTACAGTATTTCCCCTCCCATAACTGGTCCTGTAGCACGTGCCTGAGTATTCCTTCTGAGCAAAACGCCAGTCTGGCTTGAGTTTGTAGGATTTTATCAGCTCTCTAATGTGAAATGTCACTTTAAGTTGTGGAGTCCTTCCAATGATCAGTAACTTGTGGCCTGACACAAACAGAGACCCTAACTAACTATAGGCGTGGACTCAGTCTCAAGGCGCCAACACTGAAATGAGGTGCGTGCACAATCTTACCGACCCGGGTCTGCTTTGTATCTGCTGGTGACTCTGAACAGAACAAATGTCTCTCCAACAAGCATGCGGTCTCGCCGTATATGTTGTTTAGTTCCTCTGCTCTCATCAGCATTCCTGGCAGCAATCTCATCAGCATTCCTGGCAGCAATCTCATCAGCTTCCTGGCAGCAATCTCATCAGTTTCACTTAGCTGCAGCTCTGGTTACGGAGGGATGCTTTCACACCTGGATGTCATCAGATTCTCAGCTCACAGGGCCCCTTATTCACCATGCTCCAAAAACATGGCTGCTCTCTCTCTGCTCTCTCTCCACCTCTTCATGAATATAGAAATATCTATGCAGTCTGAGGCTGTGTTAGAAAAACAGTGACATCTTGTGGCTAAACTGCAGATTGTCAGTCAAAACATTTAATTTACTCCACACAAGCAGTATTCAAACAATGAGAGCTGTTTCCCCATCTCACACGGGGATGGCCGGCTGCTTCTGTCGTTGCTTAGGTTAAGGTTAGTGCATGCTGGATGTGGAGGGGTTAATGGTTGGGGGCGGGGAGGGTGTACTGGTTAGTTGGGGGGTGCCCGATTTTAGTATTGCCTAGAGCAGCACATGAAATAAATACACCACTGTATGCAGCAACTAGGAACCGCTACCGCAGAGCCTAAAGCAGCATCCACATTTACTAATGGATACAGGAAATGAAACTCACTCTCTAACTACATGTTTGTTTTTCACTCTTTCCCTCAAGGACCCCTCTACACCTCTCACCCATGACTTCCCAGGCTAGGTCACTAGGTACTCTATGCCTCAGGTCTGATTCCAGAATGTGGGGAACTAGCTGCTAGTGAAGGGGACAAGCATAACACCCCTACACTATCAGAGTAGCCATCACCCTATATAATACTATTATATGTACTGTATAATCCCTAACCTACAGTCCCCATGTTACAAGCCCTGTTCTTTGGATACACCTTGCAGTGCACCACTTAGAGACACTTTGGCCCAGGCATTTAAAGGAAAACATATAGTCTTTTCTGAAGAAATGTAAACATACACATAAAATCCTATACAGAGGTGCTCTAGTGTCCATGGGGTAATTGTACCTGAGTAACAGCAAAGAGTCCTTAGAGTCCATTGAAGGGGAGAGTCCATGATTGGCAAATAATCCACAAGAGGTAGCAAAGAGTCTATGTAGTCCATGATTGGTAGTGATCCTTAAAAAGGTGCAGCAAGTTTCCAGTTTCCCATCTGGTCAGGGAACCCCCAGCTAGCCCTAGGCTGGGTCAACATTACAGCCTACATTTTGACAGAGTTTCCAGCAGCTCTTCCCTGGGGTACTGAAGAGCCACTTTTTTGTGGATCCTTAGAAAACAGACAGGCAAATTTAGCCATTCAATTCCTCAGATCCACCACACATCAACATTAGAGGTTAGAGTTCCTGAGTTTTATGATCATAGGGCAGGTGGGCATTCACTCCTGAAATACTGCAAGCAGAATTTTAAGGGGTAATATCTCTCCACCCCACATTGCATTATGAGATGCCTTCAGAGGGTTCTTCAGTATCTTCTCTGCTGGTTGTTTCTTTGCTGTGAAAAAAGGATATATAGACTTTTATTTGCTTTTGTTTTGACCCCCTCCCCTCCCAGGGGCCTTCCCTATAACCCTACCCCGCTCTGTGATTCCACAGTTTTGTAGCGAGTAATGCAGAGTAACAAGGAGAGTTTAGGAATGGTGCCCTGTAATGTACTCTAAGATATGGAATTCAAGATCAACTGCACTTGCAGGGTGCACAGTCTATTTGCCTTTAGTAAATCAACCCCAGTGTAATGTCTATTGCGACATTCCAGTACTTTCCTAATAAACAGAGAAACAAAGGCCTACAAAAACCAGTCAGCAATGGCATCTTACATATTTTATCACCACATTTTACATTAAAATATTTCAGTGTAGCAATTTTGCTTATCAAAAGCACAGCTTGCATATGCAGTTCTATGGACAGCCACGATTGTTGTATAATGAAATAGAAACATGTATGGTTAAGACTACTAACAGCTTGCCACCTTCACATGTCTAATATAATAAAACACGAAATATTCCATTATAAACTCATTATTTCCTATAAGAAGCAATGTCCTACATCCAGATGTCGCCTTGATTTAGACAGTCACATGTTACTTGTCTTATAAAGTCTCTTCCCCACTTGTTCTCCCTCTTCAATTGTCCAATATCTCTTTGGAAGCTAAAGACTTCTTGTCTTTCATTTGCTGAATTGTTCTTATTAGACTGCCACTGCATTACCAACTGTTAAGTAGGATCTGTGAACTGCATGCAATATTCACAAAGCTCTTGATAAAAGAACGGGCTTATATAAAAAGGGATGAATTAAGATTTGCTCTGCTTTTTTAAATAAGTTACAGCTTTTTCTCTTTTTAAGTATGGCAAAGTTATCACAGCTCCTTGAGTGTTCTGCAGATTAGGAAGTCTTCTGTTTGATTTAAAGCCATGAAAATCCATAACTGTTTAGCCAATACACTTGAAGCAGCATGCATAATGGTACCGAGATGGGTTAGCACATTTTGTATCCACTTAAATAGCATAGAGTACACATGTAGAGTGCTTCTGTTTTTTAACAAGTTTAGATGGGTAGGATAAAAAAGCCTGCTTCGTGTTGGAGTTGGTCGCTGTGACATAAGGTGTGTCAAGTGTAGTGATGTATTCTTAGAAGTTGAGGCACTTGAGGTCAAGGTAAAGTGACATATAGAAAGGGCAGCATACTGCTGAAGTCCTTAGTTGCATCAAGAGACTGTTGTAGCTGATGCCATGCTTCTCCTATGTTGCTCCACAGTCTCCTACTGAGTGTAAAATTTTCTTAGTAGAAAACCTATCCTTATAGTTGTTGCACCCTACCCCCGGTTCTTCTGGATGCAGGATAGTACCTCCAAAGGGCAGGGCACAAGCTAGCATTTACCCCAGGGCTGAGTCCATGGCTAGAGAGGGGAGATTTGAACAGAAATTGAGTGCCAGTCACTTTAGATCTTTTTCCAAGCTTTAATATTTAACTTGAAAAGGAGTAGGAATGGAGGGTTAAGGCTTTCAGATGCCACACAGATCACTTACAGACTCCTTGGATTCCAGAATACAGTCTACCGCCACAGTGTCAGAACCTTCAAGCCAACCTGGCAACACTGAAAGCACGTTTTCAGAGTCTGTCCTCCAGGTGAGTCACCAGGCCCTTCTGAGAGACCAGCCTTCATCCTGGCTCTCTCCAGCAAGAGTCCTCCCCTGGATCTTCTCACCTTGGCTCTACTTCCTCCATGCTGGGCATGACAGCCTCAGGACCACTTTAAAGCAGGTAGGCCCCAGACAGGCTTCTGAGCCTAGCACAGAGTTATTTCCAGTGCCAGCTGTTCAGGATTAAGCCTTAGGCAAGAGAGTGAACACATGGCCTGCCCAAATATATATACCCTCTCCCAGAATGCACCAGTGGCCATAGAACCTCCTACTGGGCTGTCTGGAATAAATATAAATATTCATAACTCAGTCTAGTTGGTGATCTCATTCTACGACCTGTGGTACCAATGACACCTACTGGCGACAGTGAGAAATACACAACCAAACCGAGATTAGGGGAAATCCAGAAAAGAAACTAATCAGTCTGAGCCAACTACAGCCTAACCAACAACTAGATTTACATAGTAGCCCCAGTTTAGGACAAGGGGTCTACATAGTGGTAGGTCTCTGTTTTCTTTACATGCTAGTGAAGTACAATGGGTGCTGCCTATCTAAGGCTGTAATCACAGGAATAATCACATGTAATCTAAAATGCTGAGTTTAGATGCATACAGCATCTAGTTTTGTAAGCATCTAAACACTGCACTAAGGGAATCAATAGGGCCATACACACAGCTGTGTTTACAAACGAAAGAGTGCACCATGGCTGTGTATATCTGCAGATGTCACACAGGGGTAAATAGTTAGTGTAGGTTGCTGAAAAAATGTATGGGTTCATTCATTAAAGGCAAATACACTGTGCACTTTGCAAGTGCAGTTGCCCCAGAGCTTAGTAAATGAGCAGACGCTCTGCTGACTTCCATCATCCAATCATGTGATTGGGTACTCTTTGCAAAGTGAAGCTTTACCTCATTTACTATGTTCTGGAGCAACTGCACTTTGCAAAGAGCACAGTCTATTTGCCTTTAGTAAATCACCCCTTAGTTGATCTCCTCTGTAGCCAGTGGAGCAGTGGTTGATTGCTTTATTCTGGTCAATGTTTCGCAGTCTGCTAGTCTGAAAATTTCCTCCTGCATTCTAGAGGGTTTTAGAATCACAGTGGGAGGAAAGACAGGGGCAGCTTGAATATTTATGAGGACCCAGACAACCCCTAGGGAGGTGTATCCAGTAGGTGGCTAGAGAGCCCAAAAGTAATCTGAGGCCTGGAGCAGATTGTGCATGGGTCCTGGGTCCAGTCCTGCAAGAGGAGTCCCCTGCCAAAGGGCCCTGCCCTTAAGGGCACTCTGCTGGAAACACTGCTTGGAGGCCATTCATGTCCCAGCTGTAGCCCAAGCTGGGGGGCCTATTTATAAAGTCTGGTCTGGGATTTTTTTTTGTGGTCTGGAGATCTTATTGAAGAATACCTGGTGGAAGTTGGAGAAGAGTTTCCAGCTGTCTTGTTATTGTGAGCCTGTGTCTCATTCACTGAAGAGTGCCTGATGGATATCGGAGGGAGGCAAGCAGATATTCTGTGACATTGAATACTGACCTAAGTACCAACCTAAGTTCTGTGTCCTGTGTGCAGTTATCAATTCTGCAGGAGGAGGTCCTAGGCATCTCCCAGTCAGTAGAGAATTCTGTGGGAACTTTCTGTCAGATTACTGAGAAGAAAAAGGTCCTCTAGTAAATCAGTTCAAAACGCTTATGGTTTCCCATGCTCCCTTGACCCAATCCAAGTTAGTCTGCAATAAAGCATGTAGCACTAACCTCGTAAGGGCTGCTAGATTTGTTTGGGCCCCCTACGCTCTGCACAGCCAGGCAACATGCATTTTCCACTCCGCACACTGGAGTCAGTAAACAGTCCTTGAGCTTGGTTTTGTAGTTTTTTAAATTAAGGGGATAAATTTGGAGGGGGTCTAGGGGTATATGGGATGCCTGAGGAACTGTAGAACTTGAGGACAACTCCATGCCACAGGGATCTTTGTCAGGTCTACAGGGCTTGGCAGATACCCTTAGTCTGCCTACACATGCACCAGATCTCTTGAACATGCCTAGACACACCACGGATCCCTGTTAGTAAACTGGCAGACATTTGTGCCCTTTCTGTGCCTAGACAAGACCTTGCAATCTGCCTCCTGGGATGAGTGATGTATAAATCTCAGGAGCCAGGTCGCAGGTCTGCATGCATGTGTAAAAACGCTGCAGCAGGTCTCAAAGTGACCTGCGGCATTTCTGTACATGTACAGGGTCCAGGTATGTTATTCGCACCCTCACTCTGAAAATACTATTGACTACTGTTGTCTTTACATGGAAATTGAACTATTCTGAATAGACATACTGGGGTTTATTTACTAAAGCTGGAGAGTCCAGAATCAGACTCCCTTCTGCATAGAAACCAATCAGCTTCCAGGTTTCATTGCCAAAGCTTCATTGAACAAGCTGAGGTTAGAAGCTGATTGGTTTCTATGCAGAAGGGAGTCTGATTTTGGACTCTCCAGCTTTAGTAAATAAACCCCACTGTATCTACCATGACTCATTAACCCAAGGCGTAGTGAGCTTTTCCACTTGACTATTCACGCTCATTTTGTTTCCCTGTATATGTACACTGCTCAAAAAAATTAAAGGAACACTTTGAAAACACGTCAGATCTCAATGGGGAAAATATCATGCTGGATATATATACTGATATGGACTTGGTAATGTGTTAGGAATATAAGGATTCCCCATCGTTTTATGGAAATTAACATTATCAACCTACAGAGGACTGAATTCAAAGACACCCCAAACATCAAAGTGAAAAAATGATGCAGCAGGCTAGTCCATTTTGCTGAAATTTCATTGCAGTAACTCAAAATAGTACTCAGTAGTTTGTACGGCCCCCATGTGCTTGTATGCCTGCTGGGGCATGTTCCTACTGAGATGATGGATGGTGTCCTGGGGTATTTCCTCCCAGATCTGGACTGGGGCATCACTGAGCTCCTGGACAGTCTGAGGTGCAACCTGGCGGTGTCGGATGGACCAAAACATGATATCACAAAGGTGTTGGATTAGGATTTAGGTCAGGCAAGAATGGGGGCCCTTCAGTGGCATCAATTTCTTCATCCTCCAGGAACGGCCTGCATACTCTCGTCACATGAGGGCAGGCATTGTCGTGCACCAGTAGGAACCCAGGACCCACTGCACCAGCGTAGGATCTGACAATAGGTCCAAGGATTTTCCTCCTGATACCTAATGGCAGTCAGGGTGCCGTTGTCTAGGCTGTAGAGGTCTGTGTGTCCCTCCATGGATATGTCTCCCCAGACTATCACTGACCCACCACCAAAACGGTCATGCTGAATGATGTTACCGGCTGAATAACACTCTTCATGGCTTCTCCAGACCCTTTCACGTCTGTCACTTGTGCTCAGGGTGAACCTGCTCTCATCTGTGAAAAACACAGGACGCCAGTGGCGGAAAATGCCAATCGAGTTCTATGGTACCGGGAACTGAGCACAGGGCTCACTAAAGGACGTTGGATAAAGTCTGTTTCTGATTGTTTGGTCAGAGACATTCACACCAGTGGCCTGCTGGAGGTCATTTTGTAGGGCCTTGGCAGTGCTCATCCTGTTCCTCACACATTGGAGCAGATACTGGTCCTGCTTATGGGTTAAGGACCTTCTACGGCCCTGTCCTGCTCTCCTAGAGTAACTGTCTGTCTCCTGGAATCTCCTCCATGCTCTTGAGACTGTGCTGGGACACACAGAAAACCTTCTGGCAATGGCACGTATTGATGTGCCATCCTGGAGAATTTGGACTGCCTGTTCGACCTCTGTCGCACTGTCTCAGACTACCAGTAGTGACACTGACCCTAGCCAAATGCTAAACTAGTGAATAACAGTCAGTAAGTAGGGGAAAAAATGTCAGTGGCCTCCACCTGTAAAACCATTCCTATTTTGGGTGTTGTCTTATTGTTATCCATCTAGTACACCTGTTGTTAATTTCATTAAAACAGCTGAAACTGATTAACAACCCCCTCTGCTAATCAAAGGATAAGTTTACTTTTGGGAACATGTTCCACCCGTTTTTAGGGTGGAACATGTAAGATGTTCCCATAGCCGCAGCCGCGTCCGCCACCCCCCTTCACTCTGACAGATAGTACGGGGAGAAGTTTCCCAGATTTGAAAACAGCGTAGCCATGCAGGTCAGCCGTGTCATTCATTCACGGACTTCCGTGAATGAATGAACTGCAAGTCCCGATAGCCTTAGTGGCTGCGGGCTTGTAGCATTCAATGAACTACCACATCGCTGTTGAGCACTGTGGTAATCCATTGAAGCTTCTTGTCAGTATACCTGCTTGCTCGTACATCCCGTACAGCAAGCAGATATTCTGACAGGCCTGCAGGAGACCTGCAAGGCATGAGCGATCTGCTGATCGCTGGTACAATGCTTTCCAGGCTCCTTTGGACAAAAATATAAAATGCACATTCTTTTACCTGCAAAAAAAATGTGCATTTATTAATTTTGTCCAAAACGTGAACTTATCCTTTAACTTACCAGATCAATATCCCAGGTGTTTAATTGACTCGATGCTACACTCCACTTAAAAAGTGTTCCTTTAATTCTTTTCAGCAGTGTGTAATGCATTAGTAACCTCTGTGCAATTCATCTCTTGCTATACCCACTTGGATGTTAATGTATGGAAATACCATGCGTCACCTTTTATGTCATTCCATATTGTACTATATTGTACCTTGTCTTTCATCCTTGTGTAACAACTTTTCATTATGGATATAGTTTTATTTTTATTGTATTTTTTTTTTTGGTTTTTGCAATTCTGTAATAGGGAGGGGGGAGAAGGTAGGGCAGACCAACATTAAAACAGTGGGGAAGGTCTCCTTTAAAAGCAGGATCTTCTGCTAGCGCTGCCAGCAAGAACCAGTGTTCTGTGCAGAAAATACACATATTCCTTTGTGAATGAGCCCTACCCTAGATTCGGTGTGGTTAATGGAAGGCCTAGCTGTGCTTGGTGTTTTATTTGTGATTGTAACAGTTTAGAATTTAGGCAAGATAATTAGATATACAGCTAAAATATGTACAGTGGGGATCGAAAGTTTAGACACCCCAGCTAAAAATTTGTATTAATGTGCATAAAGAAGCCAAGGAAAGATGGAAAAATCTCCAAAAGGCATCAAATTACAGATTAGACATTCTTATAATATGTCAACAAAAGTTAGATTTTATTTCCATCATTTACACTTTCAAAATAACAAAACAAAAAAATGGCGTCTGCAAAAGTTTGGGCACCCTGCAGAGTTAATAACTTGTACTGCCCCCTTTGGCAAGTATCACAGCTTGTAAACGCTTTTTGTAGCCAGCCAAGAGTCTTTCAATTCTTGTTTGAGGTTTCTTTGCCCATTCTTCCTTACAAAAGTCTTCCAGTTCTTTGAGATTTCTGGGCTGTCTGTCACGCACTGCTCTTTTAAGGTCTATCCATAGATTTTCAATTATGTTGAGGTCAGGAGATTGTGAAGGCCATGGCAAAACCTTCAGTTTACGCCTCTTGATGTAATCCCCCGTGGATTTCGAGGTGTGTTTAGGATCATTATCCATTTGTAGAAGCCATCCTCTCTTTAACTTCAGCTTTTTCACAGATGGCATCAAGTTACCATCCAAAATTTGCTGAAATTTTATTGAATCCATTTTTTCTTCTACTCGTGAGATGTTCCCTGTGCCACTGGCTGCAACACAACCCCAAAGCATGATTGATCCAACCCCATGCTTAACAGTTGGACAGAGGTTCTTTTCATTAAATTCTGTGCCCCTTCTTCTCCAAATGTACCTTTGCTCATTCTGGCCAAAAAGTTCAATTTTAACCTCATCGGTCCACAGAACTTGTTTCCAAAATGCATCAGGCTTGTCTATATGTTCATTTGCAAAGTTCAAACGATGATTTTTGTGGTGAGGACGTAGAAGAGGTTTTCTTCTGATGACTCTTCCATGAAGACCATATTTGTACAAGTATCTCTTTATAGTGGAATAGTGTACCACAACTCCAGTGTCTGCCAGATCTTTCTGGAGGGATCGTGCAGTCAAACGTGGGTTTTGAATTGTTTTTCTCACAATCCTGCGAGCTGTTCTGTCTGATATTTTTCTTGGTCTTCCAGATCTTGCTTTAACTTCCACTGTTCCTGATGACTGCCATTTCTTAATTACATTCCGAACAGAGTATATTGACATCTGAAAACACTTTGCTATCTTCTTATAGCCTTCTCCAGCTTTGTGAGTGTCATCTATTTTCAGTTTCAGTTTTCAAGACAACTGCTTAGAAGAACCCATGGTGCTGATTGTTGGGGCAAGGTCAGATGAGTCTGGGCATTTAAAACCTTTGAGATTGACATAACCTGGTCTTCCCAGACGATGATTGAGAACAATCCATGACACTGGCAGGTCTCAGCTTTGCAAAGGGGGCAGTGCATGCTATAAATTCTGCAGGGTGTCCAAACTTTTGCAGACGCCATTTTTTTGTTTTCTGTTATTTTGAAAGTGTAAATGATGGAAATAAAATCTAACTTTTGTTGATATATTATAAGAATGTCTAATCTGTAATTTGATGCCTTTTGGAGATTTTTCCATCTTTCCTTGGCTTCTTTATGCACATTAATACAAATTTTTAGCTGGGGTGCCCAAACTTTCGATCCCCACTGTATATGAGTTCTTATACAAAATATTAATCATTCTGTTCAGTCACTCTTGTAATTTAGGCGCCAATGCCAGACTGCATATTTCCTTCAGTAACTCACTCTTCTCCGCAGGAAATACGGCAGTGTAGGAGACACAGCCCGGTAGTCCATTACAAAGAGGTCAATGACCACGTGTAATCTGCAAAAGCTAATGCATGAGGTTACATGGTGTGTTGTGTTTAAAGGCAGCTAAACACTGCCTTTGGGCACAATAACGCTGCGTGCTATGGCCGTGTACAAACTCCACAGAAATGCCAACCTTGACCCCGGGTTTTTGGATAAGTTGTTATGTGTCTACAGAAGCTGTGCCAACCACTGTTTTGTGCAAATCTGACAGCCCTTCGCTGACAGCAACAGCTGACTACACAATGAATGAGCAGACAACCTCCCCTGGCCACGTGAATGCAGCCTATTTAGGAAAAACAACATAGTAAGCATTAGGCTGCATTTCTTATGATGCTTGTCACTGTGAGCATTTAGTCTTGCAAAGAAAACGAGTACAGAAGATAGACACCATTTTGTAAAGTGTATGCACAGCTAAAACGTTTTCTTTTCATTTTGGGTAGAGTAGAGAAAGGCTAGATCCCCTGTCTGCATATACTGCTATCCTGGGCTCTGTTACTGGCGACATTTTATCAGAGAGGAAGTGAGGGGAACTCTCCAATAGCAACACAGACAGAAAAAAAACAGAAAATTGTATCAAAAATTTACTGTAATTTTCCTTTCCTGGCGCCAATCTATGGAAGCATGCACGTGGTTGTAGTAGCTCTGCCTACTTCCATCCACAATACCAGTGTGTATCTATAAAGATTGATGCCCACACAAAAGCCCATTCTCTGTACATAGCTCGGAGCGAACTTATTGGGTTTTGTAAGTTGCCATGGATTGGTGCCAGGAAAGGAAAATTAAAGTAAGACCCCATTCACTTCATATGTGCACAAAAACTGATGGAAACTGACATGCAGATCTCACTTGCAGAGACATCAGTTTTCATGTGGGCTTCATTGAGTTTTTTTATGCATTGCAGAGTCCTGAGCAGAACAAAATCTGCACGATGCTAGATTTGCGGTGTGAACAGGGCACATAGAGAACAATTGATTTTGTAGAACACGTGCAGAAAAACTGACGTCCCTGCACCATGGTGTGAATGAGGGCTAAGTATTTGAAACAATTTTCCATTTTCCTTGCACCACCATGACAGCTTACATATGGTAAACCAATAACTAGCTACCAGGGTGGGAGGCTTAAAGTGGTAGTAAATCCCCATTGTTTACTAAAGACCTACCAGTATGCCTAAAATAATGCTCACCTGCAGGTACAGTAAATATCTTCTAAGAGTGCACTGTGTAGGAGATATTTACTATAGCAGCAGCCAGTGACGTCACCAGCGCATGCACACTGCGCTCTCAATGGATGGCGTGCCGTCCATTGAGAGAGCCAAGATTCCCCTGCGCATGTGTGGAGGTGACGTCATCACAGCTTGGCCAGTCAAACAGACCAAGCCCATGAACCTGGAAGGAGAACCAGGTGAATATGGAAGCGCCTACAATGGTAACAGCACACCGCTGGAGGGCTTCGTTTTCAGCTAAGTCTTTTATAACGTGCTAGTAGCTAGGGCAGTGGAGTCACAAAGTCAAAATGCAAAAAGGAAAGCACACTTAGGTATTTTTGGGGTAGTAAAAGTGCTAAGTCCCAAAAGGAATATGTCTGCTTGAAAAGACTATCGATACTCCTTATGAGTTTAAGATATTAACGCTTGCACTGTAAAAACAAAAAAAACAGCGAGAGCTGCCATCTAAGTGTAGATTCATTTGAAACAATAAAAAGAAGTTAAAAATTGCACTCACATTGTATAAAATATTTTTTTTTTCTCTTTGAGGCTGACGGTGTGCTCCACATGGGTTCCTACGGAAGGTCCCGATTATCACGGCTTCCTGCTCCGGCTCTACAATCTCCAGCCATGTGTCCAGCACCTGTCACTCTGCTGTACCCTGCCCTGCCAAGCTCTGCCGATACCAGAGGACTAGTAATGATTGTTTACAATGTGAGTGCAATTTTTGAAATAAATTTACACTGAGATGGCAGCGACTGCTGTTTCATTTGTTTTTAATGTCTGTATCTAGTGCTGTATATTCTCCTCATGTTTGTGTTACCTCTCACTATCCAAAAAACATACCAGTAGGTTAATTTGTCTCCATGGAAATTGGCCTGAGAGATACATTGTGTCAACATTTACAAATTAACAATATAAATAATACTAATCAAGTGGCACTAACTTGTTAGAATGTGCAAAAGGCACTGTCGTACTCCCTTCTGGGACCAAGCAACTGCTCCGCACTCTTCTAAGACCCAGCCCCTACTACCATGCTCTCCTCTGGGAACAACAGTAATTACTGCCACACTACTACCCTCACAAACAAAGGATTTCCCAGCACCCTTACCAGCCAGCCTGCAAAACAACCACTTGTACACATTTGTAAATACATGCGCAAGTTGCAGTCCCACGTCAAGAGTTTTTGTATACTGCAGGCCTAACTCTAACATTTCCAGAGTTAGGCCCACAGCATACAGACAATCGTTTGTTTGAAATGTGCATTGCCCTTCCATGGGCACCTTGTGGCTAAGACTGGTTATAGGTTGGGACAGTTGCCTTTTTTTCACACAACTACTCTGCCCACTTCTGAAACCCAGTTCTGAGAAGACTTGCTCATTTCTAGGACCCTGTCCCTAACGCCTTGTTCTTCTATGCCACCCAGCTCCTAGTGTCCTGCTCTTCTTCAAAACTCATTCTAATTACTCCACTGTCCTCTAAGACCAAACTCCAATTACTCTGCTCTTCTCCAGATCCCAGCTGCTAAACTCTTGCTCACCTAAGCCACCCAGCTACTAGTGCTCTGCTCTCATTCAGGATCTAGCTACTACTATACTATCCTGCTCTCTAAAGAGAACCACCCCTACTGCCCTGCTCTCCTTGAGGTTTACTACCTTGCATTCCGCAAGACCCAGTTTTGACTACCCTTCTCTCCTGCAGGACCCAGCTCAGATTGACCTGATCTCCTCTACAAATCTAGCTTCTACTGCCCTAGACTCTTCTGGGAAACAGTTGCTAATACTTTGCGCTTCTCGGAACCTAAGCATCAAGTACCCTGCTCTCCAACTGCCCTGCTGTCCTCCAAGAGCCAGCAATAATTATCTGCTTACCTTCAAGACCCAGATCTAATTACTATTCTTTCCTCCAGCCTCCTAGCTTCTAATGCTCTGCTCTCCTCAAAAACCCAGCTTCAAATGCCCTACTTCGCTAATGGAAATAACATCTACTGCCGTGGTCACCTTGAGGGCTCAGCTCCTACTTGCCTGATCTTCACCACGACTTAGCTCTTAATACCCTGCTCACTTCCTAGACCCAGCTCTTTCTGCCCTGCTTTTCTTAAGGACCCAAATCCTACTGCTCTATTGTTCTCCAGGAGCCATCTCCTACTACCCTGCTCTTCTCCAGGAGCCATTTCCTACTACCCTGCTGTTCTCTAAGACCCAGCTTCTACTGCCTGATCCCCTCGAAGAACCAGCTTCTACTGCCTGACCTCCTCCGAGACCCAGCTTATATACCCACCTCTCCTTTGTTCTTTGCTCCTGCTTCTCTGATCTCCACTCTTGTTCAAACACCTTGATCCTATTTTTCCTGTTCTTCTCCAAAACCATGTCCTGCTCTTTTACCTGTAAGGCTGGCTCTGCACATTTGCATTTTAGCAACGTGCGTTTTAAAGCATGATAGGGAGCAGGTATGAGTTTATTCTGAGTTGCACTCCATTGAACATATACAATAAAGAAAAACACTAATGTGCTATATTGCACAACACAAATAAGTGTTCGATGGTGTGGTGTTACCAAATATAGTGCAGGTGTACTTCTATGTGAATGCCCACAGCTTATCCACAAATTAACTTTAAAGCTCTATAATCAACAGGCTTCTTTTAAGAGTAAGAATAAACATGGAAACATTTGAAGAGTTTTCAGTCCTATTCACTGGCTGTTAATGCAAGCAAATGTATTTCATGTGCAATATACTGCATTTCCATCAAAGTAGTTTTGGGTCCTGAATGAAACATTTAAAGCTATATAGTATAGCAAAACACATTACCTTAAATGAAGAACAGTTGGACTTATCTGAACCCTTACAGGAAGGATAGAGATTTACATACATCTTCAGCAGTCTACATCTCTAGATTTACTGACTGTTTTCATATGTAATGTGGTTACTATGGTTATGGACTTTTCATCATCTTCTCAGTTTGAATTGCCTAGTTCCGTGATGCATTTGCTTTAATGTGAGGACTGCATATAAATAAAAGGAAATATAATTTATATGTAATGACCAGCATAAACAACATAAACCTTTAACTTTTATTAAAAATGATATTTACGTGCAATTGTAAAAAAATATTTGTTCTTTAAAATATGTTTCATGTAGTGGTAATTATATGTAATTAAATGAATCTTCAATTTCTAGTTCTCTAGGTTAAAGTTATAATTGTGATTTTGGTTTATTGGAGGCAATTGCACCGGAAGCCTGAAGATCAGAAATTTCTTTAGCGGAAAAGCCATTTTCAGAGAGTATTTCATATGTGTTCTCTCCAAGGAAAGGATCTCTGCCCATTGCAGGAATAGCGGGTGTTCTGGAAAGGACAGGCGCTGGCCTCGGGCTCACTTCCCCTTCATCGTTGCAGACAAAAGAACCTCGTTCTTTATTGTGAGGGTGTGCCGCTACGTTGTCAAAGGTCAGAACGGGCGTCACGCAGGCATCGGTGCCGTCAAACACCTCACACCACTGTTCTTGTGTCTTTTCCAAGAATCTTTCAGTAAATATCTTCTTCAGTTTGGGCCAATCGGTGAAGCTCATCTGACTAGGGAGGTCAGAGGGGTCAAGGTCTAGACCTGCAGGGAACCAGAGAATAGGATATACATCACCACATGATGTGCTAAATACTGCAATTATACAGGTTTACTTACATAATACCGTAGATCAAGAATTTTCAATTTTATTAATGATAACCTGTAATAAGTAAACTATAGACTGCTATTGCTGACCTCACCTTCTGAAAATGCTAGTTGCATGGTCTGTCATGCTGATCCATCGAAAATAGGAAAAAATTAGCCGCCCACTCTAATTAGCTCTTCTTGCAGTATTTTTAATAATCAGTGCACTGACTGCATATAGTAACATCTCCAACCCTTCAAAACCAGGATTGACACATTTCACAACTCCTGGCTTGCCCACAAGGATAGGGGAAGTCAGGAGTGGTGAAACACATCAAGGAATGCTGGTTTTGGGTTGGTGACATCACTGTACGCAGTCAATGCACTGATTATAAAAAAAATACTGCAGGAAGAGCTAATTGAAGTGCGGCTGATTTTTTCCTATTTTCAGGAAAGAATGGAGACAAACTGTGATGGCCGGCACTCTGGTTGTCCATGTGCAGGAGAGGCCAGTCTTCAGTGGAGCTCTGGATATGTGTGTGTTTCTATGATGATCCGCTGCTTCAATACTTTGAGTTACTATAACTTCACTAGTTTTTTTGCTCTTGTACCACAGCAGTTATTGAAACCAAAGACAGCTGGCATGTTCTAAGTTCAATGGTAGTCTTCATATTATCTTAGTACTGTTTTCCTTTAAAGGGTTAGTTCACCTTTTCCTACAAAAAGTCTATGTAGGTGGTGCCTGTAGATAAAAACAAACTGTGCAGCTTTGGCTAGAGTTGGATAATGCTCTTACCATAGGTGAAGGCCATTTACGTACCTCCTGAAGTCTGACTGAAAATCATCCTGCCTTGATACTAGGATGTTGCAAAGACACTCCCAGCTCTTACTAGTCACTCCCTCCATCACAAGAATGAGCTCTAAAACCCCTGCACATGTGGTCCACTACCTTCTCTGTTGCAACATAGCTGAACTAAAAGCAACTGTGACAGGGGACCAAGAGCACATGTAAGGGAGTTTGAATTGGTTGGGAGTGCCTTAGCAAATCCCTAGAACCAAGGCACGGATTTTTTTGGCCAGCCTTCAGAGGTACATAAATGGTCAATACCTATAGTTAGTACATTATTTTGTTTTAGTCAAAGCTGCACAGTTTGTTTTAATCTACAGGCACCCCTTACCTCCATAGGCAGTTTTTTTGGTAAAGTTAGACTAGCCCATTAATTCCTTTTATTAAAGAAGAACTAGTCTTAAATTAAAAAAACGTGAGCAGACAGGCTCTTTGTTGCAGATGAGACATTGTCTCTTCTGCAATAAAATAAACCTGCCTTCTGTCTTCTTTAAAATGTACACTGGGCAGTGTGCCAAAAAGAATGAACTCCTGTGCATGCATGGTACGGATGTCATGCCATGTTGCCCAATAAAGATGGTCAAAGACCAACTCCAGGAAGGCTGGAAGTGGGACTTCAGGGACGTCAGACAGTTGAAACAGAGGTAAGTTCTGCAGACTTTAGTTGCTTTCCAAGTACCCCCAGTTATGGGATATCAAAGATCAAGTACCCCTTAACATAGAAACATTGATCACCAGTAACTAGCTAGTTATCTTCAAATGGTTCCCAAACAATCTATTACAATTGATTCACAAATTCTTAACACAAGAGGGGGGTATTTGTTTCAGCTTTGTTCAAATGTTCAGCTTTCGTTCAAACATTCAGAGAAAAAAATTGTTCCTCAGAACATTCTTTCTTGTCATCATTGCGTTAACTAACTTCGTTCAAAAGCCCTTAAAATTTCATTCAGACTTGCTGTTTGATGGAATCCAAGAAGTAAAACAGGTTGCATTGCAGTATGTACAATACAAACAAAACAAAAATCATATTCACAGAAAAAAACAATAATTTGACACCACCAACCATTAGAAAATCAAATAAATTTAGACTGAATCCTAAAATTAATAACAACTGATAATATACTAATAAAACAAATGCTAGATCTAAAACTAATAATAATAAGCAAAACTAATATTACTAAGCCAAAACTAATACTAAAGCAAATGAAAAAATCAGACTCGTGTATTTATTCTGAATGGAGCGTATTTCACCATTTCTACTAAGAAAATAGACACAAATACAAAACACTAACATTTACTATATACATAATGCATACATGACTTACACTGCATGTAAACATGGGTTCAGCATGGATTACAAGTGAATACATGAATACTACAGACTCGGAACTACTACATATGACTGACTGAGACAGTCGAAAATGTATTTGTATTGGGTTTTTTTTTCTCCTTTTCCAACAATGTTCCATCTGATAAAGCAGAGGAACTTCTGAGCTTCAGCCAAAGAATCTTAAGCTTTTAGATCCATAAGAAAAACCATAAAGCATGCTCAATTTAGCTATTAAATAGAGCAAGAAGACCATGCTATGTGTCACACGATAAGCCTTTTGTCTCAGGGGGAGGCTATTACAGAGTAGACTAAACGTGTGCTGTTCCAAATAGATAAAGATGAAGCATAAACTGTAAAGGTCAGTTCAAGCTGTCTGGTAATTTTGTTGACATGTATTTTCTGTATAATTGTTCGGTTGTTTCGTAAAAGATCACAACTGGATTTCACGGAAACATACCAGGAACCATAAAAGTCAGCGGGAAGGCAGAATCTAATAATCAAGCTTTCTAGTAGAGGGTTGGGTAACAGCACTTATAGGTTTAAAGGAAGGTTGCATCTTTGATAATAAAATTGATACAACATACAGTTGTGTTCAAAATAATAGCAGTGTGTTGAAAAAAGTGAATAAAGCTCAAAATCCTTCTAAAAGCTTTTATTTCCATACACACAAATGCATTGGGAACACTACACATTCTATTCCAAATCAAAACATGAAGAAAAATATATCAAATTTGTGTTGTTCCTCTAAAAAAATTGAAGAAAAGTGAATGTTAGACTGTTCAAAAAATAGCAGTGTTTGTATTCTTCTTTACAAACTCAAACATTCACTATATAAACTGAAAAATGTTTGAAGATTTTGCTTTCCTTTGAATCACTTAATGAATATTTAGTTGTATAAGCACTGTTTCTGAGAACTGCTGTACATCTGTGTTGCATGGAGTCAACCAACTTCTGACACCTGGATGATTGGACTACATTCCACAGTTCTTTATTTCTTGGTTTTGCCTCAGAAACTGCATTTTTGGTGTCACCCCACAAGTTTTCTATTAGATTAAGATCCGGGGATTGGGCTGGCCACTCCGTAACGTCAATCTTGTTGGTCTGGAACCAAGATGTTGCACGTTTACTGGTGTGTTTGGGGTCGTTGTCTTGTTGGAACACCCATTTCAAGGGCATTTCCTCTTCAGCATAAGGCAGCATGACCTCTTCAAGTATTCTGATGTATTCAAACTGATCCATGATCCCTGGTATGCGATAAATAGGCCCAACACCGTAGTATGAGAAACATCCCCATATCATGATGCTTGCGCCACCATGCTTCACTGTCTTCACAGTGTACTGTGGCTTGAATTTAGTGCTTGGGGGTCGTCTGACAAACTGTCTCCGGCCACTAGACCCAAAAAGAACAATCTTACTTTCATCAGTCCACAAAATGTTGCACCATTTCTCTTTAGGCCAGTCAATATGCTCTTTGGCAAATTGTAACCTCTTCAGCACGTCTTTTGCGGGGGCTTCTTGCAGATAGCTTGGCTTCACATAGGCGTCTTCTAATTGTAACAGTACTCACAGGTAACTTTAGACCTTCTTTGATCTTCCTGGAGCTGATTGTTGGCTGAGTCCTTGCCATTTTGGCTATTCTTCTATCCATTCGAATGGTAGTTTTTCGCTTTCTTCCATGTCTTTCAGGTTTTGGTTGCCATTTTAAAGCATTTGCGATCATTTTAGCTGAGCAGCCTATCATTTTCTGCACTTCTTTATATGTTTTCCCCTCTCCAATCAACTTTTTAATCAAGGTACGCTGTTCTTCTGAACAATGTCTGGAACGACCCATTTTCCTCAGAATTTCAGAGAGAAATGCACTGTAACAGCATGTACATTTGCTGCCTTCCTTCCTTAAATAAGGGCAATAATTGCCACCTGTTTTTCAAAGAATGAATGACCTCACTAATAGAACTCCACACTGCAATTATTTTGAACATGCCCCTTTCAATTAGTGATTCAATTACACAGAATCAGCAGCATGCATGTCATGACTGTTGGGTCTGTTGGATTTCTATTACTCTACTACACCTGCTAGTAAATTATTTGCCATGTAGAAATATAATTTTTACCAAAAACAGTGATCAGGGTAGTGATGTCTGACTGCTATTATTTTGAACACAACTGTATATAATTGCTAATTTGCCACACAACCCATTTTGTAATTTAATGTTGTTTATAATAGCATTTTCATTTTAACCTTCACCCAGCAATGATATTGAAGAACAGGCAAAACAATTCAGATGTTGCTTCTTTGCAACCATAGAAAAATGTTTTGTTCAGAGCTCCTGTAAAAATCTAATTCCTGCCTAGAAAGTCAGATTTCAGATATACAATATCCATCTCTGTCCTCGAAGCTGAACTCCAAGAAAACCACTAAATATATGGATGTTCAGCATTGATAATACCTGCAATGTAGATAATATCTGTAACATCTGGCTATGGAGGATCAGGTGACAGTGTTAGTGGTTGGCTCACATGTGGGTGGAGAGAAAGCAATCCCTATGTGAACTCTTATAGAAATTCTAGCAGAGTTCACAAAGGCTGTTTTTCCACCCAGCAAGTAAATAGAGAAGCAGGGGATGGAAGGAAAATACACTATATTGCCAAAAGTATTGGGACACTCTCCAAATAATTGGATTCAGGTGTTCCAATCACCTCCATGGCCACAGCTGTATAAAATCAAGCACCTAGGCATGCAGACTGCTTCTACAAATATTTGTGAAAAAATGGGTCGCTCTCAGGAGCTCAGTGACTCCAAGCGTGGTACCGTGATAGGTTGTCACCTGTGCAATAAGTCCATCCGTGACATTTCCTTGCTACTAAATATTCCATGGTCAACTGTTAGTGGTATTATAACAAAGTGGAAGCAACTGGGAACAACAGCAACTCAGCCATGAAGTGGCAGGCCAAGTAAAATGACAGAGTGGGGTCAGCACATGCTGAAGCGCACAGTGCGCAGAAGTTGCTAACTGTCTGCAGAGTCAATAGCTAAAGACCTCCAAACTCCATGTTACCTTCAGGTTAGCACAACAGTGCGTAGAGGGCTTTATGGAATGGGTTTCCATGGCTGAGCAGCTGCATCCAAGCCTTACATCACCAATTACAATGCAAAGTGTCGGACACAGTGGTGTAAAGCATGCCGCCACTGGAATCTAGAGCAGTGTAGACGTGTTCTCTGGAGTGACGAATCATGCTTCTCTGTCTGGTAATCTGATGGACGTGTCTGGGTTTGATGGTTGCCAGGAGAACGGTACTTGCCTGACTGCATTGTGCCAAGTGTAAAGTTTGATGGAGGGGGGATTATGGTGTGGGGTTGTTTTTCAGGGGTTGGGCTTGGCCCCTTAGTTCCAGTGAAGGGACTCTGAAGGCGTCAGCATGCCAAGACATTTTGGAAAATTTCATGCTCCCAACTTTGTGGGAACATTTTGGGAATGGCCCCTTCCTGTTCCACCATGACTGCGCACCAGTGCACAAAGCAAGGTCCATAAAGTCATGGATGAGCGAGTTTGGGGTGGAGGAACTTGACTGGCCTGCACAGAGTCCTGACCTCAACAGATAGAACACCTTTGGGATGAATTAGAGCGGAGACTGTGAGCCAGGCCGTCTCGTCCGACATCAGTGCCTGACCTCACAAATGTGCTTCTAGAAGAATGGTCAAACATTCCCATAGACACACTCCTAAACCTTGTGGACAGTCTTTCCAAAAGAGTTGAAGCTGTTATAGCTGCAAAGGGCAGGACAATTCAATATTGAACCCTACGGACTGGGATGCCGTTAATGTTCATGTGTGTGTAAAGGCAGGCGTCCTAATACTTTTGGCAATATAGTGTATGTCTTGCTTTGGAGGTGTGATTAAATTGGTTTCATTGGCTGAGACACAGCAGCAGGAGCCGTTGGCCAGTGAGGTGGGAGCAGGGGCAGGGATTAAGGTCTGGGGAGTTTCCTGGCCATGGACCCAACATTTCAATGTTTTGTTCCCCAAGCAACTTAGTTGTCACTTTTGCCTTATGGCAAGGTGCTCCATCATGCTGGAAAAGGCATTGTTCTTCACCAAACTGTTCTTGGATGGTTGGAAGAAGTTACACTTGAAGAATGTTTTTGTGCCATTCTTAATTCATGGCTGTGTTCTTAGGCACATTTGTGAGTGAGCCCACTCCCTTGGCTGAGAAAGCAACCCCACACATGAATGGTCTCCGGATGCCTTACTGTTGGCATGACACAGGACTGATGGCAGCGGGAGGGGGGGGGCTGGTACCATATTTTGACAGGTACCAGCACCCACTATCTAGGCGATTGAAGCAGAAGTTCAACCCACCCTCCTTGCCCCACAGTCTCATGGGACACATCACAGGTCCCTGGAGACAGCGGGACTATTAACAGGGTGCAGCGTGCCTCATGCATGCACAGTGGGCTGTGAAACCGCAAAAAGTCTGGTAAAGACCAGCAAAGAGCCAATTTGGGTGAGGACATCGCTGGATCCTGGGACAGGTGTGTGTATTTTAAAAGTCAAGATCTACAGTATATGTAGCTGCTGCCTTTTTGTTTACAGGGTGAAGATCCTTTTTAACAAGGGCCTCATAGTGGTTTTAGCAGCCGTGCAGTTGTGGGTGTCTACACACACCCGCACTTGCATGGCTGTCAAATTGGCACCAGCAGCTGTGTCCATGAAGCCACTTCATCCCAATAGACATGAAATGAGACTGCCTGCTAGTGGATGCATGGAACACCTGTGTATCCCATACAAAGACAGTCCTTCACATGAATGTACGCAGAAGTACACCCATGTAAAAGAGTCAGTAGACAATTCAAAATCTTGATCTTTGGGCAGTCCAACCAAATAAAGTTTGTGGGTACCAACCTATTTACACCCCCTGAAGCACAGCTCATGCTCCTTACCGAATGGCTCTGGTTCTGACTCAGCAGGGGGTGTGTAGGACCTCTGCAAAGAGATCACTGCTTCCCCACAAAAGCAATGCCATTGTCTTTTTGTAAGGGGAAGTAAAAGAATCAAGTATTTTACGAGGTATATTTACTGTGCATCTGTTTATCTGGAAAATATTGTGCACACGGTAGCTGATACTGCTGTCAAATATGAAAACCTCAGCCATCAACATGTAACCGCACACGTGAGGCTGATATCAAATCACACTCGGTATGTAAATAGCAGTGTACTGCCACAAGTTTGCCTATTATACCTAAATGACTAGATCCAGCCACTATTCATTGCGCACAGCCTAGACCCATTCATATGGGATAATCAGTGTTCATTCATGGAAAGAGAGCTGACAGATATAGGAAAGAAAGGCCTCTAATCTTACATAACAGAAAATGTCTCTCCCTCAAAGAATACCGTGCATGGATTCAAGAATAGCTTTTGTCTGTACACAAAGGAAGGAGCCATTTTATGGAAAGAAAATATTATACAGAAAAGAAACAAAAGCAAACATTTTACAGCAAATTTAAAGATACAAAAAATTAAATACGGTTTGGTTTGGAATATTTTCAGAATTTGCCACATAAATGGAGACCTTAAAGCCCAACTGAACTTTCAGTTTCAACCAGTTAATGGATCAGTTCACCTTTTGTAACATGTTACACTCGTATTCAGGGTTTACGATTTTAGTCTGCAGCAGCCCCAGCACCCCCTGATCTCCCGTTTATATTTACAATTTATTCAATAATTCTATGAATGGGAAAACTACAAGTACCAACATCCTTTGCAGCTGATGGCTTGTCATTCTCAATGAACTACCAGGGAGCTGTTGAGCATACGAGGTAAGAGCAGGCAGACACACTGACAGTCTGCAAGAGCCTGAGATTGCACCTGCGATCTGCTGATCGCAGGTGCAATGCTTTGCAGGCTCCTAGTTAAAAAAGAAATGCATAATAATAATAATAATAATAAATGCACATTTTTTTACCTGCAAAAAAAGATGTGCATTTATTATTTTTATTTTTTACAAAAGCGAACATATCCTTTAAATACATTCCAAGTGCATCAGACAAAACGGATTCAATGTCTTGGTTTTAAAAAAAAAAAAAAAATAGCCACAGCTTAAAGAGAAAAGCTCATCTCCAAGAGCAGGCAGATACACTGACAGTCTGCAAGAGACTGAGATTGCACCTGCGATCTGCTGATCGCGGGTGCAATGCTTTGCAGGCTCCTAGTTAAAAAAGAAATACATAATAATAATAATAATAATAATAATAAATGCACATTTTTTTACCTGCAAAAAAAGATGTGCATTTATTATTTTTATTTTTTACAAAAGTGAACATATCCTTTAAATACATTCCAAGTGCATCAGACAAAACGGATTCAATGTCTTGGTTTAAAAAAAAAAAAAAAATAGCCACAGCTTAAAGAGAAAAGCCCGTCCCCGTTATTTTGATGCATCTGGAATGTTTTAAGCAAATTTAAAAAACGGAGGCTTTATAAATCACGAGGATCTTCAAAACCACAGAGCAATAATATAGACTTCTGCTTCATAACTTGCTTTCTCCTATGCAGATGTTTGATACTTGACAATTTGATGTCTGATAATTGCTGTACTTTCAGCCTGAATCTCCTCCCTGTTCTAATGAAAATGTATATGATTGCTTGTAGCTGTCTAGATAGAGGAACTGTGGGGAGATCTGGTGTACATGCTCTGATGTACTGTTATGTCTTTATATGATGCTTTCTTTCATAAATATATGAGAATCAAAAAGTTGACTGCACTACCTATTATTTACAGAGTATTATTTCTTGGTCTTTCTTGAGGAAACCCAATCTATGGTTCTAGCAGCCTTACTTATGTAATTAACCCCTTATGCATGAATGTTGTGATTTGGGTGTGCATTAGCTCACCTTTTGTTACAAACTAACTCACAACACCCTCCCGACATCCCTAGTTCCTGCTGCACTTACCTCCTTGGATGGTTATTTTTCTTTTCTTTAATTCTTTATTTACAAGTGTTCAAGGCATATAAGAATAAGTGGGCCCCAAAACAACAAGCAGTATGGGCAATGAACACGTTACACATACAAGACATCAATGGCACATTATGCTAGCACAGAGGTGCTAGTATAATAGAGAGGTACAAAAGGTAGAAAATGCATATATACAAACTCTCATGGGGGGGAATGGTAGGGTGTAAATAAAAGTATGCATGTGGCCCACTTAAAGCCAGCCCAAGGCTGTTTGAGTTGTGGGCATCACTACAAAAGGGCCAACATTGAGACCGTTGGGAACCCAACTAAATAAAAACTACATTTTGTGGGGCTGTTCCTCTCTATGGTGTGCCTCAGCCAAAAAAATCAATCAGTTGAACTTCATTTAATTTGATAAACCAAGTCTTAATGGGAGGGGGTGTAGTTAGTTTTCAGAATAGTGGAATACATACCTTTGCAGCATTGAGTAAATTAAGTAAAAGGGAACATTGATAACGCTTCAGCAACACAGGGATCAAGTGCAGTAAGATGGCAGCTGCGTCAACCAGCATCTGGACACCAGGAAACTTCAGAATCCAGCGTTTGGTTTGTGCCCAGAAATCTTTAAAACCCTCACAGGACCAGAAAATGTGGAGCATAGAGCCCACCTCCTGTTGACATCTCCAGCGAAGCGGTGAGCTCTCAGGGAACAATTGATGTAAGGCTTTAGGGACTCTACACCAGGGGTCCTTAAACTACGGCCCGCCGGGCCAGTAAAAAAACAAACAAAAAAAAAACAAAAAAAATTATGGCTCTGGCCGATAAACAGGTAGGCTGCTCGCTGGGTCTTCGCAGCCTGCAAGCCCCAGATTTCACCTGCTGCAGCCAGAGGAGCAACAGGACAGGAAAGGAGGAGAGCACACCAGGCACCAGGTACAGTGCATTGCGGTGTCCAGTGTATCAGAGTACAGTGCACTTCGGTGTCCAGTGCGTTACAGTGTACAGTGCATTGCAGTGTCCAGTGGGTTAGAGTGTACAGTGCATTGTGGTGTCCAGTGCTTTACAGTGTATAGAGGTGTCCAGTGCGTTACAGTGTACAGTGCATTTAGTTGTCAAGTGCGTTACAGTGTACAGTGCATTGTGGTGTCCAGTGCGTTACAGTGTACAGTGCATTGCGGTGCCAAGTGCGTTACAATGTACAGTGCATTTTGCTGTCAAGTGCGTTACAGTGTACAATGCATTGTGGTGTCCAGAATGTTACAGTGTATTGCGGTGTCCAGTGCGTTGCAGTGTACAGTGCATTTTAAATGTTGTATTGTTTTTTCCTTTTTTGTTTGCACTACAAATGTGATATGTGTGGTGTGCATAGCAATTTTTTCATATTTTTTTCAAACTATAGTCCAGCCCCCCAACACTGTGAAGGTCCGTGAACTGGCCCCGTTTAAAAAGTCTGAGGACCCCTGCTCTATACCATCTAGTTAGAATTGTGTTTCCAGTCTTTTGAATCTCACAAGAAATGGATGCCTTGTGACCTTGTTGCATGCCTGATGAAGGGGTTCTGCAAGGCTCCAAAACATAGCTTTTGCTGTAACAATGTGATCGCTTAACAAAGCTTTGGATCCACATTGGAGATCTACGGTGTGCTGGTGACATTCTTCTCTTCTGGCTGTTCTCGGTTCCAGCCGAGCGTCACTGCAGCACCTGCTTACACATACAGCCATCTCTTAACACAGGAACATGTGCGCTGGGATTGTGCATTTGTATAATCCTGTCTCTTTGCTGATCAGTAAAGGTAACACCCAGATAACATTCCCATTTGAGGAGGTACTCTGGAAGAGAGAACACTGCGATCAAGAATATACAATATGACTGAGAAAGTCCATGTGGGATCACCTCCTCTTTTCAAACTCTGTAGGAGTCGGAAGAGATAGGAATCTTCCCCAGTGGTGGGGATGATTATCTTTCACTGCCCATGCTAGCTGATGTAGCAGTCCAGGCATTTGAAATCTGCACTCCTCAGTACCCTTTTTTCTTACGGGACAGCTCAGAGCAATTCTTATTGGTCAGCACGGTCATGTGCTGGTGCTGACCAATGCCTGCTCACAACCATGATGCTACAAAGCCTCTGGGCTTTGTACTGCATTTCTCACATGCACAGACCGCCACACCAGCTGTGTGAGCAGTAGAAGATAACCAAAGGAGGAGGGAAGTGCAGCAGGGACCGGGGAGTGGAAAGGATGTAGTGCGTTAGTTCACCTTTTCATGTTTTGAGACAGGTGAATTAAATTAAAAATAAAGATAAAGCTTTCCTTTTCCATTTTGAAAAGCAGGTTTATAACCCATCAGTTTTTTGCCATTGGGGAGCTCCCTCTTCACTTTTTGTCCCATGGCTGCAACAGGAAATAAACAGAGATAATAAAAAATAATAAATCCCCCCAAAATGTGACCAGGAACTATTTCACATTGGGATATCCCCCCTCTATTTCTACTATGGTGACCAATGAAAAGCTTAGACTCTTTCACTTATAGTGATATTGGTCACAGGACAAATAGAGTCAATCTCCCTTTCTTTCCACTCCATCCAAAACTACAAAAAAAAAAAGTTTCCATTCAGTTATACTTTAAGTGATTTAACCCCTTAAAGTTTGTATGTACAGCATTTTTTGTTTAGTAAAGGCACATTAATACACTGCAGAGGTCTAAGCTTTCTTGCTTCTAATGAAAAGAACCTTAAAAAGACAAAATCAAAACAGAAGCACACACTATAGAGGGATATGTTTTGTTCATATTTTATGTCTGAGGTTTTTACAACCACTTTATGAAGCCTTTCTCAACCATTTTACCCTAAGGAAACCCTAGAAATAATTGTCAGATCTCAGCAGCTGCCTGCTAAAACCACTCCATCAGAGGTCGGTGGAAAGGATGCCCCCCTATAAAGTGGTAGTCAGACTGCCACTCTCACAGACAGCTACAAAGGAGCATTGGTGCCGTGCTGCTGGCTCTGCTACGTGGCCCTCAAACTACCCAGGAATCATCAAATGGGAGGTCAATCAGCTTCATCTCAAGGACACCCTGGCAAACTCTGAAAGAACCTTAGGGCTTCATGGAATCCTGGTTGAGAATGTCCTTCTTATGGGGTAGGAAGCTCAAGTCTAAAAAGTTTATTGTGCACTGTGAATGTTTATTCTAAATCAGAAATTACTGCTTGGTGATGCCAGGATCCATCTGACAGCCCTAAAATTTCATTAAAATCCAAGTCAGCAATGCAATGACAGCTGCCATATTTGTTCCCTCAGCAATTCCTAATATTTTTCATCAGCTGCACAGAAACTGCCATATTTGTCACTTAGCTGTGCAGTTGCTCTGCGTTAGGAGTCATCAAAGGTGAAAAAGGTAACGGCATGACAGTAGATTTCTTTTACAGGATTACTAAACAGAAAATAAGAGTTTGAAAACATTGCTCTACCATATCGCCTTCAGTTTATTGAAATGATATTTATGCAGTTTCTAAGATTTAATCATATCTTCTGTGCTGAGAAACCTCTGAAACCTTTAGGTATGCACACATATACAATCATTTACTGATGTTTATACGCAGAATCTTGCTGGCAGAAAGATTCTGAGTAAAAAATACAAGTTATGTTCCATAAAGAGCTCACATTTTTACATGTACAGTTGCATAAACATGCATATGCATATAACTGCACAAAATATTGCTTCATCCGCTTCTGACTGCCAGTGCTGCAATCTACATGTATAAGCTCGAATATAATTGCATATACTTGTAAACTACTACACTGAACTTAACATTTTTGTTTTTTCTTTTTTACGACTATGAATGCATTATGGATCTATAAGCAGCTAAATCACTTGCTCAATGCTTCACATGGGAAGGGAAAGAAAGAAAGAAAGGAAAGAAAGGAAAGAAAGAAAGGAAAGAAAGAAAGGAAAGAAAGAAAGGAAAGAAAGAAAGGAAAGAAAGAAAGGAAAGAAAGAAAGAAAGGAAAGAAAGAAAGGAAAGAAAGAAAGGAAAGAAAGGAAAGAAAGGAAAGAAAGGAAAGAAAAGAAAGAAAAGAAAGAAAAGAAAGAAAGAAAAGAAAGAAAAGAAAGAAAAGAAAGAAAAGAAAGAAAAGAAAGAAAAGAAAGAAAAGAAAGAAAAGAAAGAAAGAAAGAAAGGAAAGAAAAGAAAGAAAAGAAAGGAAAGAAAGGAAGGAAAGAAAGGAAGGAAAGGAAGGAAAGAAAGGAAGGAGAGGAAAGAAAGGAAAGGAAGGAGAGGAAGCAAAGAAAGGAAGCAAAGAAAGGAAGGAAAGGAAGGAAAGGGAGGAAAGGAGAGGAAGGAAAGGGAAGGGAAGGGAAGGGAAGGGAAGGGAAGGAAAGGAGGGAAGGAAGGAGGGAAGGAGGGAAGGAAGGAAGGAAGGAAGGAAGGAAGGAAGGAAGGAAGGAAGGAAGGAAGGAAGGAAGGAAAGAAGGAAAGAAGGAAAGAAGGAAAGAAGGAAAGAAGGAAAGAAGGAAAGAAGGAAAGAAGGAAAGAAGGAAAGAAAGAAGGAAAGAAGGAAAGAAGGAAAGAAAGAAAGAAAGAAAGAAAGAAAGAAAGAAAGAAAAAGAAAGAAAGAAAGAAAGAAAAGAAAAGAAAAGAAGAAAGAAAAGGAAGAAGGAAAAAAAAGGAGGAAGAAGGAAAAAGAACAAAATAAACAACAATTTCGACACACGTGATGTACTGACACGAATATTGGAGTTAGAGCAATAAGTCTTATTATATGGTTAACTTGAAACTGATAACTTTTAAAGGCTTTTAAAGTGCCATCTAATAAAAATTCTAGTTACCATACAGTGGGGATCGAAAGTTTGGGCACCCCAGCTAAAAATTTGTATTAATGTGCATAAAGAAGCCAAGGAAAGATGGAAAAATCTCCAAAAGGCATCAAATTACAGATTAGACATTCTTATAATATGTCAACAAAAGTTAGATTTTATTTCCATCATTTACACTTTCAAAATAACACAAAACAAAAAAATGGCATCTGCAAAAGTTTGGGCACCCTGCAGAGTTAATATCTTGTATTGCCCCCTTTGGCAAGTATCACAGCTTGTAAACGCTTTTTGTAGCCAGCCAAGAGTCTTTCAATTCTTGTTTGAGGTATCTTTGCCCATTCTTCCTTACAAAAGTCTTCCAGTTCTTTGAGATTTCTGGGCTGTCTGTCACGCACTGCTCTTTTAAGGTCTATCCATAGATTTTCAATTACGTTGAGGTCAGGAGATTGTGAAGGCCATGGCAAAACCTTCAGTTTACGCCTCTTGATGTAATCCCCCGTGGATTTCGAGGTGTTTAGGATCATTATCCATTTATAGAAGCCATCCTCTCTTTAACTTCAGCTTTTTCACAGATGGCATCAAGTTACCAACCAAAATTTGCTGAAATTTTATTGAATCCATTTTTCCTTCTACTCGTGAGATGTTCCCTGTGCCACTGGCTGCAACACAACCCCAAAGCATGATTGATCCAACCCCATGCTTAACAGTTGGACAGAGGTTCTTTTCATTAAATTCTGTGCCCCTTCTTCTCCAAACGTACCCTTGCTCATTCCGGCCAAAAAGTTCAATTTTAACCTCATCGGTCCGCAGAACTTGTTTCCAAAATGCATCAGGCTTGTCTATATGTTCATTTGCAAAGTTCAAACGATGATTTTTGTGGTGAGGACGTAGAAGAGGTTTTCTTCTGATGACTCTTCCACGAAGACCATATTTGTACAAGTATCTCTTTATAGTGGAATAGTGTACCACAACTCCAGTGTCTGCCAGATCTTTCTGGAGGGATCGTGCAATCAAACGTGGGTTTTGAATTGTTTTTCTCACAATTCTGCGAGCTGTTCTGTCTGATATTTTTCTTGGTCTTCCAGATCTTGCTTTAACTTCCACTGTTCCTGATGACTGCCATTTCTTAATTACATTCCGAACAGAGGATATTGACATCTGAAAATGCTTTGCTATCTTCTTATAGCCTTCTTGAGAACAATTGAGAACAGTCCATGACACTGGCAGGTCTCAGCTTGGCAAAGGGGGCAGTGCATGCTATAAATTCTGCAGGGTGCCCAAACTTTTGCAGACGCCATTTTTTTGTTTTCTGTTATTTTGAAAGTGTAAATGATGTAAATAAAATCTAACTTTTGTTGACATATTATAAGAATGTCTAATCTGTAATTTGAACCCTTTTGGAGATTTTTCCATCTTTCCTTGGCTTCTTTATGCACATTAATACAAATTTTTAGCTGGGGTGCCCAAACTTTCGATCCCCACTGTACTTCACCATTTCTCTGACTCATGCAATTTTTAGTCTTGACATATTTGGTATCTATTTGCTCACCGCGTCTCCATTTTTATATTTAACCACAAATTGGGTATTTTATGGTGTTTGCACTAAAATTTACATTATTTTTTTTTTCCTAAAAATATATGTTTGATAAACAGCTGCACAAATATCTTGTAGCAAATCGTACATTTTATTTCTTATTAAAGAAAATATATAATGTTTGGGGGTTCTAAGTAATTTGGTAGCAAAAAAGTGCAGATTTTTAAAATGTGTGTGAAAAATTTAAAAATGGGAAGTAAAGTGCCAACACAAACCAACTTACGGAAGTTAGGTAGTTTGCATAAAATAAGCCTTTCAAGAGAGCTGACAGGATGGCAACATGGGAGTATGATTGCTGATGAGGTCTGCCATGATCATATGTGCCTTACTACTAAAAGTGCAGCCAAACTTAAAAAAATAAAGAAACCAAATCAACACAAGGGACATAACTTACAGTCAGTAGGAAGTGTCCCTTGTGCTGATGTTTTTGGTGAAATCCTTAATCCATACCCCTCCACCGTTAACCAGAGGGGGTTAATAGAACTAAAAGGCTGTCAAAGGCACTCATCAAGAGTGTCCAACTATACCTGCCCATTCTGCCCAGCTGCTTAATTCATAGACACTGTACTATAGTTTCTATGAATGTACAGTGAAATATGAATGGAGGGGCGAACCTATCAATCATCTATCTATCCCCCAGTCATAGATGCTATTCTACAGCTTCTATGAATGAAACAGGATCTATGAATGGACTAGGCAGACCCAACAATCATCTTCTCAACCTCCAATCATAGAATTTCTAGACAGCTTCTATATATCAAACAGGATCTATGAATAGGAGGGGGCAGACCCAGGGACGGAATGACCATTCAGGCACTGCCCTAGGGCCCGGAGTCAGTAGGGGGCCCCATGAGATGCTCCTGGTACCTTTGGTAGGCTTTTTTGGATGTGGTTTGAGTGTGGGCAAGGACACAGGGACCCCATGATCCCCTATTGCCCAGGGGCCCCATGAGTTGTCAGTCCGCCCCTGGGCAGACCTATCAATCATCTTCTCGTCATCCATTTTTAGAAGCTGTAGTATGCTTCTATTAATGGAGTCATTGGGACGGAATGTACTATAGCAGAAGTACTGCTACAGGGCGGCAGGGCTGCTCAAAATCAAATATATAAACGTGATTTGATTTCTGGGTAGGGGGCGTGCATGTACACCGCCCCACCCGCACCGCTATTGGCAGATAGGGATGTCAATCACCAGGTCCCGGCAGCACTTGGCGATTGCCGGGTAAAGCTGACAGGGGAGAGACCTGTGTGTAAACTACACAGGTCTCTCTCCTGTCAGCATGGACATGCTGTTCTGTATCTCATTACACAGTAGGGTGGTACAAAACAGCATCTTTCCCTAGTAAAACACAGCACACAGTAAAACACACCCAGCACACAGTTAACCCTTTGATCACCTTAGATGTTAACCCCTTCCTGCCCAGTATCATTAGTACAGTGTCAGTGCTTTTTATTAGCACTGATCACTGTATTAGTGTCACTGGGATGTCAGTGGCAGTTAGTCAGTTCCCACGCAGTGTCAGAATGCCCACCGCAGTCCCACAAACCACGCTATAAGTCGCTGATTGCCGCCATTAATAGTATAAAAAAAAAATTCCAGTATATATACTGCCATTTGTAGACGTTATAACTTTCGCATAAACCAATTAACTTACACGTATTGGGATTTTTTTTTAGCAAAGACATGTAGCAGAATACATTTTGGCCTAACTTAATGAAGGAATTTAGCAAAAAGTAAAAAATATACAGGTTTTTTTCAAAATTCTTGGTCTTTTTTTGTTTATAGAGCAAAAAATGAAAAACACAGAGGTGATCAAAAACCACTGAAAGAAAACTATTTGTAGGGAAAAAAAAAAAAAGAGTATATATTTCATTAATGTACAGCACCGTTTTGCAAAAAAATGGCCTGGTCAGGAAGGGAGGTAAATCCTCTGGAGGGCAAGTGGTTAAGTGAACGCATACTAAGTGTCAGGGATCCGGGTATGACCAGAGATGTGTGGACTGACACAGGAAAACACAGTCTTCAAGTAAGGTGTAAACAATATAATTTATTAAAGGCTACACAATACACAAACGCAGTGCAAACAAACCAAACCTAAACTAATATAAATGTGTACAACAAAGTGCAAACAAAACCCAAACCTTAACTGATATAAATATGTATGGAGCTCAAATGTAGTCAGGCAGGCCGGGTCAGTAGCTAACGGGCAGACAAGGTACAAAGGAGCAGGCAGAAGAGTGGTCAGGAATAGCCGGGGTCGGTACGGGCAGAGTTCAAGCAGTGTCAGAGTCCAGCAGGAGCATCAGGCAGGCAGGAGGCAGGATACAGGGCACAAGGGAGCAATACACAAAGGCACTGGCTGCAGGCCTGGTCCTGCTTTAATACACCTCCTGCAATCAGCATCAGGTGATGGCCTGATTGCAGGAGTGAGACACTGGCTGCTGAGAGCACCCGCTGGCCAGCACTGATACTGCAGCCCAAAAGGCAGGTAAGCCCCAGCACTACCAGAGATAAGACAATTCCTGACACTAAGTAATGTTTAAAAGTTATTATTTTTTTATACACCCGTATGATGTACCGAAGTTTACAATAGCACTGCCATATATACAGGAGCACAGTGGCGCAAAGTTATTAGTTATTCAAGTTAATGACACGCTGTATGCTGCACCTGGGCTGCCCGGGCAGGGAAAATAGGCTGAGAATTATGCTGAACGGGCTCAGCAGTCGCGTGTGTAAGAGCTCTAAGTGTATCATTTTAATGGAAGCTTTAGATATTGAAATTATATAAACTCATTTTTGGAATTACATTTCCATATTAAAGCTTGTATGAGATCTCAGTCATTGGTTTTACATAATTTAATCTAGCAGCATGTCCTGTGACTCACTAAATGAGAGGATATTTGCAAACGAGTAAAGTGAGTTTTGAAAGGAAGAAGACAAAGAATTCTTCTATCAGTAAGCTTCCACAGATCATACCTTAGGACTGCATTGATTCCACCTGTCACAGTCACTGCATGGGAAGACAGGGATCGCTGAAATGTGTTCACTCCGAATGAATCACTTGCCATGCAATATCATTTCACACACCTGGGACTGACTGTTATCGGCCTAGCTGTCAATAGACTGCAAATTGGATTCTACCATGTTTATTCCCAAATACTTCATTTTTATAATGTACAGAAGCATTATCACACAGAAGAGTCATGCTAATGTGATTTTCTGTAACCTAGATGACATTTTCCATATAATTCCTTATCTTTTGTGCTGTGCAGAGAATGCTGCAATGGACATGTTTATTCTATAATCCCCAGCTTAGTTTTTGATCTGATAGTAATATGAATCAATTGCCTATCTGCTGGTTTCCATCCTGGATATACATTAAAGTGTATCGCAACAAAAAAATATTTTCCTTTGGATAGAGCAGGGACCAGTTGGAACTTTTAAGATTTCCAATTAGCTCTCCACACAAGGCTATACACTATTACACATTTCCAGCAAATGCTTACAAAGAAACAGATTGTTTTTGGTTCACATACTATATATTGCAATGCATGTTCAAGTTGGCCAACTGCATCAATGTGATCTCTCTCTGGCAAGTCTCAATTCTACTTTGCAAAATGTTAAATACTTGCTTGCACTTACTGGAATCTTGCAAACAGGGCTTTTTTTCTCAGAAAATAGGTGCAGGAACTCTACCCTTCTGAATCACCCCATGTTTCCGCCCCTACCCACCTCCAAGCACCAATGCTTGGTCCCACCCCCTATCCACATCCCAGTACCACCCCTTTTAGAGAATACAGAACCAAATTATTTTGTGGTGCTAAATAATTTGTTAATAATAACAAGAAAAGCAATAAAATAGATACCCTGTAGCTAGCAACAATAGATACCCCCCCTCCCGTCAACATAGATTCTCTCCAGCATTAATTGATCCCCCAGCAGCCAGCAACAAGAGACCTCCCCAGCAACAATAGGCCCCGCAGCAACAATAGACTCCCAACAGCAGACCCTCCAGCAGCCAGCAACAATAAACCCCTCCTTCACCAGTAGATCCCTCTCAGCAATGATTGACCCCCAGCAACATAAGACCCACCTACAGCAAAAATAGAACCCCCACCAGCAACAATAGACCTCCTCAGCAACAATAGACACCCTTGCCTGCAAAAATAGATCTAGCATAGATTCCCCAGCAGCCACCATAAATAAAACCTCCAGCACCCCTTGTCATTACATAAATTCAGTGCTGGAGGTGCCGGAACTGCATTCCAGCTGAAGAAAATCCCTGCTTGCAAGGCATCTTTCACATTGGTGGCTAGGAGTATAGTGAGAGCAGCAAAAAATGAAGGTTGAGCCACGATTTTACTGCTCCCTGACCATCCATCTAAAGCCTACTATACAATCAGAATGTGAACTTAGCCTAAGAGTCAATGGATCTGTGGAGAGGGTTTATTGGGAATCTTAAACTGGTTGTAAACCCTTATATACTCCCAGTGAAGTGACTGGCCTGGGTTTGTACACAGAGATTAAACACATTTTCCTACATAAGTTGTGCCTGTTTTTTCTGCAGCCCTCTCTTCTCTACATCCATTCAAAGTACATAACTTACACAGCATCTTTTAGCTCTGAAAAACTGGGGGTGGGGAATTGAAGTTACACTCTGCAGAGCTCAGTGAAGGGAGCTCTGAACCCTGATTGGAGGGAAAGACACCCCCCCCCTTCACACAGGAACAGAACTGAGGCTGTCAATCTGCTGGAGGTCCCTCCTGTGTCACCATTTTTCTCTTGGTGTCAAGAAAACGTGTCAGAAGTGACTCATGCTGACAGAAAACGAAGGAGGCTGCAAACAGAGATGACACTTAGTGCACTGGATTCCGACAAGTCCACACTATAGAGGGATTTGTTTTGTTAAAATTTCAAGCCTGATGTTTACAACCACTTTAAAGATTGAGGCGTGGACACATCCCTCAAGTACCTCATTTGATTGAGATGTATTTTTAGATTATATTTTACAGAAACACGCAATATGACCAATAGTATTTATATACCCCACCAATTTATTGAGTTCAGGTGCTTCCAGTGAAGGGTACAAACACATTTTCGAAAATCGTGGGTTTCCAAACTTGTAAGAACAGTTGAGAAAAAGCCCTTTTCTGCTCCAGTATGACTGTGCCCCTCTGCACAAAGTCAACTCTATAAAGATATGAAGGTTGATTTACTAAAACTGGAGAGTGCAAAATCTGGTGCAGCTGTGCATAGTAGCCAATGCGCTTCTAACTTCAGCTTGTTCAATTAAGCTTTGGCAAAAAAAAACCTGGAAGCCAATTAGTTTCTATGCAGAGCTGCACCAGATTTTGCACTCTCTAGTTTTAGTAAATCAACCCCATGGTTTGAGGGGTATATTGTGGAGAACATCAAGTTGTTTGCACAGAGTTCTTACCTCAGCCCTACTGAACACCTTTGGGATGAACTGAAATGAGTCAGATCTTCTCATCCAACATTAGTACCCAACCTTACAAATGCTCTTTTGGTTAAATGGGCACTCCAACTGACAAACTTCAAAATCTTTTCGAAAGCCTTCATAGAAGAGTTGAGGCTGTTCTAGCCACAAACTATGGTCAACTTTATATTACTGCCCATAGTTTTGAAATGGGATGTCAAACAGGCCCATATAGGTGTGATGGCCAGGTGTTCACAAACCATTGACCATATAGTGTATAAGAGCTATTTAGATCTGAGCAGAAACATGATTTCGGGTTCCACTGTATAGTTTGGATCAGTGACCAAATATGGTTCTGCAGCTCTCATCTGTCAATTTACCCCAAATTGACACTATATGTCCACTAAAGTAATTTTCATGTGAGTAGATATTTCAAATTTTGAGACATGAGAAATCACTTTGATGGCTATAGCCAGCTTGGAAATGTATTGCTAACTATGCAAATCAAGAATGTTCTGTTTTTAAGCAAATGTCTGCTAGAAATGAATATGGATGAACAGCAGTGTGCAGATGGTTAATTGAAAATCTTCCCACTCTGATGACCATTGCTCCAGTGACCACAATCAAAAACTGGCCATACACTGGTAGACTTTCAAATGAAAATTTTTGTTTTTCGTAACGTTCAATGTATAGATCAATTTTCTAATGATTAGTGGGGTCCAGCAGACGTTCATTTTCAACAATAGTTGCAAAAACTCCTGGAGAAGCAGGATGGATAATTTTACTCAAGCAAGACTGACTGTGAAAGTGGTTTTTGGAAAGATGGTACATATTGTAATGAAGCCTGTTTAACCAATTCAATACCGGGCAATTTTACACCTTCCTGCCCAGGCCATTTTTCACGTTTCAGCGCTCTCACACTTTGAATGACAATTGCGCGGTCATACAACATTGTACCCAAAATAAAATTTTATCATTTTCTTCACACAACTAGAGCTTTCTTTTGGTGGTATTTAATCACCACCGGGGTTTTTATTTTTTGCTAAATTAACAAAAAAAGACCAAAAATTTTGAAAAAAAAACACATTTTTCTTTGTTTCTGGTATAAAAGTTTACAAATAAATAATTGTTCTTCATAAATTTAGGCCGAGATGTATTCTGCTACATGTCTTTGGTGCAAATAACCCAAATTAGGATGTATTATTTAGTTTGTAGGAAAGTTATAGAGTGCACAAACTATGGTATAGATCTGAAAATTGATCAATCCTGAAGTATGATGGCCAATCTAATTTCTTGAGGTCCAAGAATGTCAGAATAGTACAGATATCCCCCAAATGACCCCTTTTTTTAAAGTAGACAGTCCGACGTACTTCATAAGAGGAATTTTTTTGTCATAATTTTTCGGAAAATGAAAAAATTAAAAACATTATTTTCACTATTTTTTTGTTTACATACTGTCACCAGTGCAGTACAGCGTCATCATATAACTGGCATGGCGGTGAACAGGGACACTGACTGGTGACAGTATGAAAAAAAAAAAATATATATTTTTTTTTTTATTACTTTTTTTAAGATTTTTTTTTTCATATTTTACTATGACCAAAGTAGTACAATGTTACCATAGTAACATTGTACTACTTTGGGGAAGTGATCAGTATTTTTTTTTTTTTTACACAATTTGCTTATAGCAAAGAATTACTTTGCTATAAGCAAGCATTTACCTGAATGACATCGATTCATTCAGGTTTTTTTTTTTTTCTTTTTGTGCTTAGCTGTGATTTGGCCACAGCTAATCACATGACATGTGCATGTGACCTGCTGTGACCATTCACAGCTAGACACTAGTATACAATGGATAGCATGAATTAAGCCATCCATTGTATACAACTGTCATGTGACCTGCTGTGATTGGTCACAGCAGGTCACATGGTACCAGCAACAGGGGCCGGTACTCAGATCTGTCATCGGCCGTGTCTGAGGTATACGGCCGGTGACAGATCGCGCCGCTGCGCCGCTCTGCAACCGCACGAACTGCGCATGTGCGGGAGGACGCCAAATGGCGTACACCCCGGAAAGGTAATGCATTTTTGCGGTCGCCAAACGGCTATTGGCCGGGCGGCAAATGGTTAAAACAGCAGATAAAAATTTTTTAAAAAAGGAAGAAAACTGCCCCCCCTGCAGGCCAATGTCATAATATGCTAGTATGTACTGCATACTAGCACATTATAACAGACTTACCTGTGAATCGGATCCCTTCTGTGGCACGCTGTCACTGCTGACAGGGAATCCATCTTCACCCAGTCTTCTTTCTGTACACACACTCTGGCTGTTTGAATGGCTGAGCCGTGATGACGTCACTCCTGCAAATGTGCAAGGGATTCACGGCCGCAACACAGCTCTCTCAAGAGATGGTATGCCGTCCATTGAGAGCACAGTGCCCAGGCGCTGGTAACGTCACCCGCTGATTCAAATGTAAATGTCTCCTAAATGGAGATATTTACTGAATCTTCAAGTAAGCAATAACCTCCCTAGTGGTCTGATTATGTCAGTATTTCTGTGCTCAAAGCGGTACATTTTTTTGCATGGAAATATGTTGTTTTTTTATTGTAGGCCTGTAATTCTTAGGAATAACTCACTGAAATCTGTCTGAACAAGAGTCTAGTAAACATGCCGGGTATAATATTTGAAACACGAAATCATAAATTATAATATATTAAATAATCATAAAAAACAATAATATAATAATATTAAATTTAATTCAATAAAATAATCAAAGCAAAAACATTGAAATTTGAAATAGAGCGCCAAGTTCACACATCACTGAGCAAAGTCGCAAAATCGTTTTCAGTGTCTGATGACGAATTTCCCCACGAATCATTATCACTCAATTCTGCAAGTGGTTCCGATTTACTATCGCTGTTCTCTAGCCGGTCTAAAACCACTTTTGACCTTAAAGGACGCTTTTTGGACGCCATGGACTTTTTTCAGTTTCCAAACAAAAAGAACAATAAAAATGCAGGCAGGGCACAGGACAAAGCAGTCGGGACAAAATGTATGTGAAATGGTTTAATATAGTAATGTAATACTATCAGATTTCAGTGTATTGAGTGAATGTCACATTTAAATTTTTGAATTTCCTGCCGGTTCAGTCCCCCGTACGTCCCGGCGCTCGCAGGGACTGGAACCCGGAAGACGGGTGCCGACATCCGCTGGAGGAGATGGCCGGGGACGCTGCAGGGGGGACATAGCGGGAGCAGAACAAGGTAAGTGCTGGAGGGAATCCCTGAGCAATGCTGCAGTGTAATCCCGAGTGTAGCTCGAGGTTACTGCTTCTGGAACTGAAAGTTAACCCCGAGCTACACTCGGGAACACCGCCAGGGGGGTTAATATAGGCTTACCTGTAGATATAAAATTACAAAGGGAGTTTACTCCCACTTTAACACATCTGGGATTCCATTCAAATAGCAGATCTTGACCAAATTTTAAGGGCTTTTGAACTAAATTAGTTGAATCTATGATGGCAACAAAGAACATTTTAAGAATTTTCATATGAATGTTCCTAAGAAATTCCACTAGTGTTTGGCCAGTTTAAGAGAGGATTTTCCCACTTTGGAGAGATAGCCATTTACTTTCCATTGTGTTTATGGGGCAGGAAGTGAAGGGAAATTTCCTCATTGGGACACCAACAGCAAAACAGCAATAAAAATACTAAATTGAATTTATGGATACACTTTAACTGGTTGCTGACCTGAGTTACATTTGTGTCTTGCAAAAAAAAAAAAAACATGTACCTTTAAGAAGTTCTTTATAAAACTGTGGTTCAATTGCACCTACGGCCATGTATTTCCCCTCAGAGGTCGTATAGGTGCTGTAGAATGGAGCTCCACCATCTAGTAAGTTCTCGCCTCTTGGCTGACTCCATATACCCGTATTCTGTGTCTTATAGACAAAAGATCCCAGGTAGGCAGCACCTTCTACCTAAATGAGAAAGGTGATGGAAATTATTAAAGGAAAACTATTATGCCTTTAGGTCAATTTTATTTATCTTCAAATTGATGTTTTTAAACTCATCTTTTATATCTTTTTTTGGTACAAAATCTTTATTTTACAAATAAACATTCAATACAGTATACCCCTGAGGCAGGATTTACAGAGCATTCTGTATATACAGTATTAATGGCTCCTTAAATATATTTTGTTAAAAAAGGACAAGTTTGGGGTTTAAAAAAAAAAAAAAAACCTACATACTCCCCTCTATGCTGAAACATCTGTGAGAAGCTGCAGCTGCCCTCATAGGCTCTAAGACTTAGAATTCAGTGATCACACGACTGCTTCTCAATTCTTCATCTGCTCAGAGCAGAGAGCAGTGACTATCAGTCACTGCTCTCCGCTCTTTTCCTCAAACACTCACTGAAGTGCTGGACAGGAAAGGGGGTGGATGTAGCTGGCTGCAGCTCACAGCCACAAGCTGAGATCTGGGCCAGCTGTCAATCACCCATCTGGGTGGATCCTGACAATGTTGTTTGGATCCTTCCAGACCCTTGAGTGGATCTTCCCATTCTCAGCTGGCTCTTGGTCACAAGAGAACAAAAGTGAATGCACTCCTGTGACCCACAAGAGTCGTTTGGCCATATTTCTTAAAGTGCAGTAGTGTATGTACAAGAATTTGATCTGGTATTGGCCTCTTACAGTCTCTGTACAGCTACAACCTAGTCTCAAAATACCAACCAAATCGTTCACTTCATTCATCCCAAGAACGCCTGCTCCACCTCCCATGCTTGTCTCCTGGACATCTCCTGAGCCTTTCTCCTTCTCTTTAACTCCCTACCCCAATCAGTCCAACTGTCTACTACTCTATCCACTTTTAGGTGATCACTGAAATAAATTCCTTGTCTTTGGAGGAGCCTATCCTGTTACCTTTTGTAATGCTTGACACTCCCTTTTAGTCTGTAAGCTCTAACGCATGGGACCCTCCAATTCCTCCTGGATCGAACTGTATTGTAAGTGTACTGTCTACTCTTATGTTGTAAAGCGCTGCACAAATTCTTTTTGCTATATAAAACCTGTATAATAATAACTCAGAGAATGGGAAGGAGAAGCAGCACAAGAAGCCAATCAGTTCATGTGGTGACAAGGACCATGCTGATAGAAGGACAAAACAGCATGAAAAGAGATGAGTTCATCACTGTGTTGCTTCTTCTTTACTGTTTAGTCACAGGTTCTGGGCACATTCATAACAGCCTGAGCTCAGAGGAAGTGGCTAGAATGGTGCTGGCAGTTACTTAACTCTTTGATGCCAACGTAACACAAATATGCGGCCTCACAGAACTGGGCTTTTTTCCGTGGGGCCACATATTTGCATTCCTGTCTTTCTGCTGGGACCCGGGACTCCCGATTCCAGGTCACATGATCACTGTGATAGCCTCTGATTGGCTATCACTGTGATCAATCACTGTACAGCCTGGCCCCTTGTGTTTTTTTCTCTCTCTATGAATGGAGGAGAGAGATACATTGTATCTCTCTAACTCCTGGCATAGAGGGAAAAAAAAAGTTTGTAAAACAAAAAATAAAGATAAATAAATATTAAAAAATAAAAGAAAAAAATAAAGAAAAATACCTAGAAAAAGGTTTGATCTAGGTCAGTGCCAGGGTAAGTGTTTGGGTCAAGGTCAGGGTTAAAAAAAAATGTGGTATCAGTGTCAGTTAGTGTCAGTGTGTTTTAGGCAAAATAAAATAAAAAAAACCACTAAATGTGCACTATTGTCTCTGGGCTGTACTATGGGTACAAACAACAAATGACATACACATATATGGTATCGCTGCGATCGTCAAGAGCTGGAAAATTTATTTTGGGTTGTTCTTTGATGGTAGGTTATGGTAGTAACAAGAAACACAGAAATTAAATAAAAAGTTTTTTTTTTATTATTTTCGCTTAGTTTTCTTTTAATAATAATAAAAAAAAAAAAATCAGGAGATATCCATTACCATTTACCACCAAATGAATGCCCAATTTGTCCTGAAAAAGACAAGGTATAATTCACCTGGATATACAAAGTAGTTGTGATATGTACGGTTTTACTAACACATGTCAACGTTGCAAATTTGTGCTTAGGCATTTAGATTTCTTTTACCCTTAGGCATGAAGGGGTTAACTTGGAAAAGGAAGGACATCTAGTGGCGGAAAAGAAGTACTACTGGGTGGGGGGGCCCCCATAGAAAAAAAAAGTTCTTCTCTTGTTCTGGAAACAGCTGTTAAATTGTTGCACTTTCCTTCAGTTTTGGCAATAGTTACCAGAACAAATAAAAAGGGTGAATCTATCCAGTGGGGACACAAGCAGCAGTAAAACCAATCTAACTTATCCTAGATCTGTCAAAGAAAAATATTTTGCCTTTAGATACACTTTAGTGTTAAGTCCACATGCCCATACTCCCCCCTTCCCAAAGTTTTTGTGACAAATGCCTAAAATCATGACCAGATACTTATCTGTGACCCCTCCAGGTATGTTGCACTGATTCCCTACTACTTCCAGCCTAAAACTGCAGCCAAGAGACCGGAACTGTGGAAAAACCACTGACTGGCAAATGTGAACCAAGAGTCATAATGTTACCACTTGAACCCATGTACTGTTGAATTTGTTGTTCTAACATATAATTAGAAAACGTATTTTTACCCTACTTTTCCACTTTTTTTCCCCAAATTAAAACAGTAAAACATACAGTACTGTGCAAAAGTTTTCGGGAGATGTAAAACTGTAAATTAAGAATGCTTTCAGAAATAAAAGTTAATAGTTTGTTCTCAATTAACAAAATGAGTAAAAAAAAAATGGAAATGAACAGAAGAGAAATCCAATACAAATCAATATTTGGTGTGACCACCCTTTGTCTTCAAAACAGCATCAACTCTTCTAGTTGCACTTGCACACAGTTTTTGAAGGAACTTGGCAGTAGACATGTGTGGTTAGCTGTCCGAATCAAAATTCGGATGGATTTTTCATTATATGGAGATATGGACAGTAAGGAATAGTAACAAATTTAAACAAATCTGAAATACCGAAACAAAATTTGATCCGACATTCTAATCAAAAACAAAAATAGAATAAAATACAGTAGAAACTAAAGGAACAGAATAAAGTAAAGCAGAACAGAATAGAAAATAAAAGAATGGAATAAAATATAATAGAGTAGTAATAGAATAGAAAAGATTAGAATAGAATATAGAATATAAAAGAATAGAAGAAAATAGAAAAAAAATAACTATCTTTTGAAATTCGAATAGAAAAAATTAGAATAGAGAAGAATAGAATAGAAAATGAAAGACCACAGTAGAAAAAAATAAAATAGCAAAACCAATAGACAGGAAATAGAAAAAATATAACCATCTTTCGAAATATGGAGAGAATAAATTTGAATACAACAGAAAATAACAAAATAGAAAAAAAAGAATAGAAAAAAAGAATAGAATAAAATAGAATATAACCATCTTCCAAAATTTTAATTTTGAATAGAATACATTTGAATGCCCAATCGAAGTTTCCAAATTCGGTAGAATTGAATTTGGAAATGTGAAATTGAGTTAGAGAATGAATAAACAAAACTAAATGAATTTCAAAAACAATTAACCAACCTAACTAAACAAAATTATTTAAATAACAAACTGAAACAAATCACATTTTTTCATTCTGCACATGCCTGCTTGGCAGGTAGGTTATTTCAAACATCTGGGGATGTAGCCTGCCTCAAAGAATTGCGACCAAAAAGCCATGCCTCTGACATAGAGACAAGAATAATCTACTCAGCTATGAACGAATACATAGGTACAGGGGTATTGAAAAATGTCAGCAGGGGCTCTGGACTGATAAGTCAAACTGTGAAACATTTGGCTGTAGAAAGAGTCAGTTTGTTCACCGAAGGGCTGGAGAGCGGTACAATAATGAGTGTCTGCAGGCAACAGTGAAGCATAGTGGAGCTTCCTTGCAAATTTGGGGCTGCATTTCTGCAAATGGAGCTGGAGATTTGTTCATGACATGGAGTCCTGGAAGTAATGGTTTGGACCCCACAGAGTCCTGAATCTCAACATTATGGAGCCTCTCTGGGATTACAGTGGCAAAAATAATTATTTGATCCCATGCAGGTTTTGTAAGTTTGTCCACTTAGAAAAAAAATAAGGGTCTATAATTTTTAATATGGATGTATTTTAAATGACAGACAGAATATCAAACAAAAATCCAGAAAAAAAACACGATACAAGTGTTATAAATTGGAGTTGCTGTTCAGTGAGTAAAATAAGTATTTGATCCCCTACCAACCAACAATAATTCTGGCTTCCACAGACTGGCTATGTGCTCATGTGGTACACAGATTAGTCCTGTCAATTTAACCACTTCCCGACTGGCCGTTGTATATAAACGGCCGGATGGTGGCAGTGCAGGGTCGGGTGGCCGTTTATAAATGGTGACACTGTACTGCTAGGGTAACAGGATGTAAAAAAAAAAATAATATAAAAAAATAAAATAAAAATGTAAAAAAAAATGTTTAAAAATTATATTTTTTGGTTATAAACTAATTTGGATTTTTATTTTTACTAAAAAGATAAAACAAAATAAATTTTGGCCAAGATTTATGATGAAATATTATTTATTTGTAAAATTTTATTTAAAAAAACACTTTTTTCAAAATTTTTGGAGTTTTTAATTTACAAAGCAAAAAAAATAAAAATCCAAGCAGTGAATAAATACCACCAAAATAAAGCTTTATCTGTCTCAAAAAAATGCTAAAAATTTAATTTGGGTACAGTGTTGCATGACCGCGCAATTGTCATTCAAAGTGTGATAGCGCTGAAAGCTGAAAATTGCCCTGGTCAGGAAGGGGGTAAAAGTGTCCGGTCTGGAAGTGGTTAAGAAGGTGCTCCTAATGACAACTCGTTATTTGTATAAAAGACACCTTTCCACAGAATCTTTTTTCCAATCAAACCTCACCACCATGGGCAAGACAAAAGATCTGTAAAAGGACATCAAGGACAAGATTGTAGACCTGCAAAAGGCTGTAATGGGCTACAAGACCATCAGCAAGAAGCTTGGTGCGAAGGAGACAACTGATGGAGTGATTATTTGCAAATGGAAGAAATACAAAATGGAGATCTCCCTCGGTCTGGAGCTTCATGCAAGATTTCGCCTCATGAGGTAAGGATGACCATGAGAAAAGCAAGGGATCAGCCCAGAACTACATGGGAGGAGCTTGTGAATGATCTCAAGGTAGTTGGGACCGCAGTCACCAAACAAACCATTGGTAACACAATATGTCACCATGGATTGAAACCCTGCAACAGCCACAAGGTCCTCCTGCTCAAGAAGGCGCATGCACAGGCCCGTCTGAAGACTGCCAATGAACAGCTAAATGATTCAGAGAAAGATTGGAAGAAAGTGTTGTGGTCAGATGAGACCAAAATTCAGCTCTTTGGCATTACCTCGACTCGCCATGTTTGGAGGAAGAAAAATACTAACTATGACCCTAAGAACACCATCCCTACAGTCAAGCACGGAGGTGAACACATTATGCTTTGGGGCTGTTTCTCTGCTAAGGGTACCGGCCGCATTGAGGGGCCATTGGACAGGGCCATGCACTGTAAAATATTGGGTGAGAACCATCTTCCCTCAGCCAGAACTTAATCCTATAAAAACTATATGGTGGGAGCTGAAACTTTAAGATGCCAAGTGACAGCCAAGAAACCTTAAGGATTTAGAGAAAATCTGTAAAGAAGAGTGGACCAGAATCCCTCCTGAAATGTGTGCAAACCTAATAAACAACTACAAGAAACATCTTACTTCTGTGCTTGCCCACAAGGGTTTCTCCACCAGGTACTAAGTCATGTTTAGCTTGGGGATCAAATACTTATTTTACTAACTGACCTGCAACTCCGTTTATAACATTTGTATCATGTTGCTTTCTGGATTTTTGGTTGATATTCTGTCTCTGTCATTTAAAATATACCTATGATAAAAATTATAGAATCTTCATTTGGGCAAACAGCAGGGGATCAAATCATTATTTTCCACACTGTACATGAAGAGACAGAAGGATATGAGGCAGCCTACATTCACATGAGATCTGTGATTAGTTCTCCAAGATGTTTGGAACAATCTACCTGCAGAATTCATTCAAAAACTGTGTGCAAGTGTATCTAGAAGAATTGATGCTGTTTTGAAGGCAAAGAGTGGTCACACCGAATACTGATTTGATTTGTTAATTTAGAGTGCCTTGAAAAAGTATTCACACCCCTTGAAGTTTTCCACATTTGTCATCTTACAACAAAAAACGTAACTGTATTTTATTAGAGTTTAAGGTTATAGACCAACACAAAGTGGCACATAATTGTGAAGTGGAAGGAAAATGATAAATGGTTTTCAAAATTTTCTTACAAATAAATATGTGAACGTGTGGCCTGAATTTGTATTCAGCCCCCCGGAGTCAATACTTTGTAGAACCATCTTTCACTGCAATTACAGCTGCAAGTCTTTTTGGGTATATCTCTACCAGCTTTGTGCATCTAGAGTGAAATTTGTGCACATTCTTCTTTGCAAAATAATTCAAGCTCTGCCAGATTGGATGGAGAACATCCGTGAACAGCAATTTTCAAGTCTTGCCACAGATTCTCAATTGGATTTAGGATTTTGATTGGACTAGGAATAAAGTTGTGAAGAAGTTTAAAGCAGGGTTAGGTTATAAAAAAAAATATCACAGGCTTTGAACACCTCACGGAGCACTGTTCAATCCATCATCCGAAAATAGAAAGAGTATGGCACAACTGCAAACCTACCAAGACATGGCCGTCCACCTAAACTGACAGACTGGGCAAGGAGAGCATTAATCAGAGAAGCAGCCAAGAGGCCCATGGTAACTCTAGAGGAGCTGCAGAGATCCACAGCTCAGGTAGGAGAATCTGTCCACAGGACAACTATTAGTCGTGCACTACACAAATCTGGCCTTTATGGAAGAGTGGAAAGAATGAAGCCATTGTTGAAAGAAAGCCGTAATAAGTCCCGTTTGCCAGAAGCAATGTAGGGGACACAGCAAACATGTGGAAGAAGGTTCTCTGGTCAGATGAGACCAAAATTGAACTTTTGGCCTAAAAGCAAACCGCTATGTGTGGCAGAAAACTAACATTAATATAAAAAAGGGGGGAGGTGCAGCGCTATATAACTTAGCAAAACAATAATGAATAACCACCGATAATACACAATAATAATAATAGTGACTGTGTGTTAATAACGCCACTGAATGGTGGCTATGGAGTGAGGGAAGTGAAACAGTCCAATGGAGGAGTGCTCTTAAGATCCAGGATGATCTTCAGACGTCCAATGCTAGGGACCGTCAGGTGATAAAATATAAAAAGACTGCGCACTCACCAGATACGCAATCTTTATGCGCATTTGTGTAAATATCACTGGACCTCCTGTGTCATCATCCTGGTCTGGTCAGATCTGGTCAGCCTATCCCTCATGGCCTGGTACCCGGATAAGTGCAGCTTTTCTGTGGATTTGGCCGGTTCTCACCAGAACTCAAATAAATAGAAAGGGCCACATAGTGTAATATCCTTGGGTATCTTTATTATAGGCACAGGATAGCTGAAAATCCAACATACAAAAATAGTACTGACGCAGATGCAAATCAAAGATGGCCGCCGGGGCCCCTCGTGGCGCCGGCGGTGAGGCGTCCAACCTGCTGTAGCTTTCCCTCTTTTAGGGAAAGCTACAGCAGGTTGGACGTCAGTACATCTGGGTCAAAGATACCCAAGGATATTACACTATGTGGCCCTTTCTATTTATTTGAGTTCTGGTGAGAACCGGCCAAATCCACAGAAAAGCTGCACTTATCCGGGTACCAGGCCATGAGGGATAGGCTGACCAGATCTGACCAGACCAGGATGATGACACAGGAGGTCCAGTGATATTTACACAAATGCGCATAAACATTGCGTATCTGGTGAGTGCGCAGTCTTTATATTTTATCACCTGACGGTCCCTAGCATTGGACGTCTGAAGATCATCCTGGATCTTAAGAGCACTCCTCCATTGGACTGTTTCACTTCCCTCACTCCATAGCCACCATTCAGTGGCATTATTAACACACAGTCACTACTATTATTATTATTGTGTATTATCGGTGGTTATTCATTATTGTTTTGCTAAGTTATACAGCGCTGCACCTCCCCCCTTTTTTATATTTATGTCATTGAAGGTTTGATACGGTGCCTTTTTTGGTGTACAGCCGCTGCTTATTATATTATATATTTACATAAGCGCTCACTTATCTTCTGCTTTTCTAGAAAACTAACATTGCACATCACCCTGAACACACCATCCCCACCGTGAAACATGGTGGCAGCAGCATCATGTTGTGAGGATGCTTTACTTCAGCAGTGACATGGAAGCTGGTCAGAGTCGATGGGAAGATGGATGGAGCCAAATACACGGCAATCTTAGAAGAAAACCTGTTTGAGTCTGCAAAACACCTGAGACTGGGGCGCAGGTTCACCATCCAGCAGGACAATGACCCGAAACATACAGCCAGAGCTACAATGGAATGGTTTAGATCAAAGCATATTCATGAGTTAGAATGACCCAGTTAAAGTCCAGACCTAAATCCAATTGAGAATCTGAGACAAGACTTAAAAATTGCTATTCACAGACACTCTGTCCAATCTTGAGCCATTTCGCAAATTTCACTCTAGATGTGCAAAGCTGGTAGAGATATACCCAAAAAGACTTGCAGCTGTAATTGCAGTGAAAGATGGTTCTACAAAGTATTGCCTCAGGAGGGCTGAATACAAACGCACGCCACACTTTTCATATATTTATTTGTAAAAAATTTTGAAACAATTTATCATTTTCCTTTTACTTCACAATTATGTGCCACTTTGTGTTGGTCTATCAAATAAAATCCCAATAAAATACATTTATGTTTTTGGCTGTAAAAAAATGTGGAAAATTTCAAGGGGTATGAATACTTTTTCAAGGCACTGAACTTTACATTTTGTTAATTGATAAAAATAAGCTATTAACACTTCTAGTTCAGAAAGCATTCTTTATTTACAGCATTCTTTCACATCTGCCTAGGGCCCCTTTCACACCCTTATCCGTTTTTCAGGTGGACACAGTTGGAACCTCCATTCTCCTCTATGGAGCAACGGATGTAAACAGACGTGTCCATTTACACCTACATCCAATTCAATCTGCCAAAAACAGACAGATGGGGATGCATTCCCCTTCCATCCAGTGGATCGGATTGGATTGTAGATGGCTGTAAACAAACAGGATGTCTTTTTACATCTGACCTCCAAAAGAGAAGACCGTGCTGTGTCCATGTACGCTCTGCATAAGCGGAGTGAACACCGACCAGTCATCCGCCTGCTCATCAGGGATTAACAGACAGGCCCCCTCCTGAGCAGGTGGATCACAGGCGGAATCCTCCTGTCAAGGTTCTATCTTTTCCCAGAGGTTATGTTACTCCATGTGCTGGCATCCATCTTGGATTTCTGCTGAGCATGGTGGGAATCCTTTATGCCTTCAGGTCTCTGAGGTCCATCCCCCAGAGGGGTGTGGCTGATGACATATAAGCTTGTGGTCCGCACATGCTCTTTGCACTTGTGTCTTTGTGTTGCTATTACTCTGTTTTGACTCTCGTGACTCTCCTGGAATCTGACTCGGCTTGTGACTCGACTATTCTTTGCGTTCTCCTTTGATCTGACCCTCTGTTGCTGAACCCGGCTCGTGACCTGTGATTCTCCTCTGCTGTCCTGTACCATTTTGTCCCGTTGTTGTTGACCCGGCCTGCCTGACTACTCTATTGTCTTTTCCACCAGCTACACGCCATTGGCGGCGGTCATTACCGCAACTGAGGTATCTCGGGGGCCGCGACCTGGTTCCTGGCTGCGTCAAGTCCATCCCCACCATCAGGGGTCCTGGTGAAGGGCAGCCTGGGACTTGGACTCCGCGCCCTGAGGGACTTCGGTTTGTGGGTGGTGGTTGTCATCAGCCAGTGCGTTACATTGTTTAGGCCTGCCTGTCCGTTCCTCAGCTCCTGCCCTGACACTTCCCCATGTGAAAGAGACCTAAAACTTCACAGTACTGTAAACACAAGAGGTCCCCACAATGACCAAAGTAAATATTTTGCAACTGAAATAGCTGGAGGTGTCAATTTTTTGGTCTTCCATTGTGGTCAATGATTCCTCCTGCTGACCCCTACATCACTACAGGGCACAGAGCGGTCAGCAATTAGAACCGTTGAGCACAGAGAGTGACCAGAGGATCAATCCATTGTTTAAAAAATAAAAGTAAATATGGTTGTCAAGACTTTATTTCAAATTCTTAATGGAATTGTCTTTTTTAGTTAAATAATTTCAATTCAACAGGTACAGATGCACTTTTAAATGATGAAGAATGTATTAATCCAAAAAGTTTGGTTATCACATGCTATGAAAAAATGGTGTATTCCATGTGATGAAAACCAGGTCATCAATTCTTCTGAACAGTTTAAATTTGATGAACATGACATGTAATTACCACACTCTAGATTCTGCGGAATGCCCCAAAACAGCCACAAGCCTCATGTCTCACTTTTTGCAGATCAGTCAGAACCACTCTTATGGTTTTATTGCCAGGAAGAAGGGGGTTATCCATTAGATTTCAGAAACTCACCGTACGGTATCAGGAGGTAAATCTCTGCCTTTGAACTAAGGCCTAAGTATAAACCTCACTATGATTTTCTTTTTCTCAAGAGCATCTGCTACTGAATTATTTATCAGGCATACACATAAAAGGCCAAGTGCTTGATTAAAATGGCTCTTCAGATGTTTGCCAGGCCTGTGTAGTGCAGCTTTGGCCTGTCATAGGTCCAGTTATATGGAAACAACGAAGTGCGGTAGGTCTCTACCACCTGAAAGGCTCATGAACAGTGTGAGAAGTCTGACTAATTTTTTTCCTTCAATTATAACAGGCCTTTTAGTGAAAGGTTGGCAGGTTTATGAAAAGATATGACAGGCTTAGAAGTGAAACAGATCTGTCTGGCCTTCTGTCAGAGAAAAACTTGGATTTCACATCACAATCTGTTTGACTTTTAGAGATGGGCACCTACAGCATAGAGATAAGTACAATAAAGGGCAATCAAAGCATAGTACTTGTCTGCCTATGACAGATGATACCCTTTTATGTTGCCTAAATGGTCCTTTCTTTTAAGTCCCACACAAGAAAATGCGTAACACATACAGAGATAACATCAAACAAAACTCTATACATTGCAGACATTTTTTTTACTGTTAATTCAGTTTTCATTAAGTTCTTAAATGAAAACAGCAATATAAATACACTACACTTTTAATAAATATGGTTTTCCTCATTCCAATGCTTTCATATGAGCCTATATGGCAGCTTAGTGGTCAGGGTCCTAGGTTTGATTTCCACCAAGAACATCATCTACTTTAAAGGATAAGCTTAACTTTTGGAGAATGTTACCCCTGTATTTAGGGTGTAACATATAACATGTTCCAGCACATGCCCTCCACCCCCCCACAATCATGACAGCAGATGAGGGTTCCTCTTCCCCGCAGCTGCTGGAACATTTACAATCTGTGTGGCTGTGCAGGACTTCACCTGCATAGTGTTGTCATTCGTTCACATGGATCTGTGAATGAAGGAAAATACAGGTCCCATATTCCACTGCAGCAGACAGACTTGTAGTAATTACAAATTGTAGAAACTTTGTATGCACTACAAAATATTTTTTCTTGGAACCCATTGAGGGACACAAGAAGTCTTTTACCTTCAGGTTATATTTCCTCTCAAAAGGAGGATTGGACACTGGCAAACAAAAAAGTTGTAAGCAAAACCTCCTATTGGCACCATTTTGTAGAAAAGTAGAGCAAAATTATAAAAACAGAGGGGTGGGACCTGTATTCCTGAGTGGTTTCCAAGAAAGGTTTTATGGCGTGTACAAAAATCTTCCCCCCCCCCCCCCAATTGATAGACACGAGGCCTTTCACCTTTGGGAGGTTCAAAAGGCAATCCGATTGAAGGGTGGGCAACATAGTAAGCAAATGCTAACAGGCACAAGACAACAACAGAGATCTGGAGACTGTCTGAAGGATCTGCCAAAAAGCTAGAATCATGTGAGGCTGAAATGTTCATCTGGTAGAACTTAGAAAACATGTGAGCACCTTCACAAAACAGGTGGAACCCAATTCTTGACCCATTAGGTCCTAACCACTTGTGCCACAATAATAGAAATGCAGAACATGTCATAGGCAGGACCCAAATGTAGCAATAGGGTATCATCTTAGAGTGACGATGATAGGGGCAAATCTGGGATGAACATGACTAACTGATGAACTACAAGAATAAAAATACATCGTAGGTAGGGTTGCCCATCTACAGTACCGAAGGCACACTGACAGCAAAAAGAAAAATGGAAAGTATGGGAAAGAGAGAAGAAGGGGATAAATCCCACAGAAGGAACTACGGGGACCAGAGGGGATCAGGGGAAAGGAACGGAAGCATGATGGGGGAGATAATGTAAAGGTAAAGGCGGGTCTAGAAAGAAAATGAAAGAACAACAGAAACAGGTCAGAGACCAGATGGTTTGCATCCTCTCCTGAGGCGTAAAGCAGGGCAATAGAGGCGTAAACCTCACTAATGGAGTGCAGGTTCAGCCAGATATGCATCCGTAAATACAAAAGGTTCCCAGGGGCGCCAAGTGTCCCTAAAGGTCTCCTTTTTGTTGTGTAGAGTGGCAATCAGATCCTCCATGTCCCTCAGCTCGTGCACCTTCGAGAACCACAAAGAGAGTAGGGGGGTGAGGATCCTTCCACTGAAGTGGAAGACCTTGGCAGCATTAAGCAGTTGGATAGTAAGAGAGGCTTTATATTTCTTGATGAATCTTCCCAACAGGTGCAGCAGGCAACCCGCCAGGTCGTCACACAAGTCTACAGCTGTAAGTTGTTGAATAATGTCAATCCCTCCCCGCCAAAAAGCTTGGATATTCGGGCACTGACAAAAGATATGGAAAAGGGTACCAACAGCCCCACAATGCCAGCACACACCCGAGAACTGTGATGAAATACAACGGAGATTAAAGGGTACCGGATATCATCGTGTAAGGAGTTTGTAGATGGTCTCCTGAACTTTGGAAGCCATTGATGTTTTTTGGGCAAAGTGCAATATTTTTTGCATTGTATTGCAGTGAAGGACACACCTAGTTTCGATTCCCTTTTAGAAAGAAATGGGGGGGGGGGGGAGCCGTGTTCCAGATATATGAGAGAAGAGTACATGGTCGAACTGGGTCTCGCTTGTGGCATAGGGCTTCAAAGGCAGATAACTTAAGGGCAATGCCAGGTAAGTGTAGAAGGAAGCGGAGATAAGAGCAAAGTTGGAGGCTTCCCCAAAAACTCAAAGGGGGCTCCGCTAGTCGGATGAGGTCTGTAGCAAGAAGGGCTCTGGCAGAATCGAGAAAATCTACCACAAAAGCATATCCGCTGACTTTGCGACAAGAACATTGTTGGTCATCCAGTCCAGGAAGGAAGTCGGGGTTGCCCAAGATGGAAACCAGAGGAGAAGGAGCTGGGGAAATGGACATATTGAGGAATGCCTTCCGGGCGACCTCAATGGTGGTACCAAGGGTGGGAAGTGCACTGAGGTCACGAGACAACCGGAGTCGCAGCCAAGGCCAGCTCAGAGCTGTGTCCCTGGAGTCTTCCAACTCCATGGCAACCCAATGCTTAGCATCGCTATGGCAGTGCCAATTGGTCAGGTGAGTGAGATGTGTGGCTCTATAATAAGTGCGAATGTCCAGTAGACCGGAACAGGACGTTTTGCCCAGGACAGGAGGTCATTTACCTCCCATGTTACAGTGAGAATTATGTTTGGTCCCTGACAATTGACGTATACCACTGCTGTGTCTGACTGACTCTAGTCTAATTAAGTCCCCTACAGTTACAAGGTGTCCAGGACTCCTCCCAAGCCTGACAGACTGGCATCCATTGTTAGGAACCTCTTAAAGACCACCAAGCCAGGGGCAAGCTGGTCCTCTGTCTGTCCAGAAACGTGATTACCTTGTCCCACAACAACAGATTAATGCGTTGTTGAGGTCTGGAGAGAAACTGAGCAAATGGGAGTGCCTCTAAGGAGGCTACCATCAAGCTCATGATTAATTTAAAAGCGGAGAGTCAGACGACTGCTAAACAAGACGGCTTTAATCTGATACTGGAGAGTCTGATGTTTCTTCTGTGTGAGAAAAACTCCATATAATGAATCAGTTCCAGTTACAATTTATGAATGTTCAGGATCCATCCAAACTGCTGTAACATCCAGACAGGCTCTGTCAGAAAGGTGTTGTCTAGCAGAGCCCACACTCTGTATTCCCTCAACAGGAGTTTGTCTATGTGCCCCACAACGAGAATGCCATGAGAGAGCAGCAGTAAAGTGACCCTGTAGCCAAAACCAATCTCAAAATAAACCTGTTACCTGAAAGGACGACACTCCAGTCCTGCTTCCCGTACTACTAGCCACTGCTCCATTCCTGAGGAATTGACCCACCATAGCACTCAGGGTTTCTTGTTGGCATCCTACACATCACTACAGAACATAGAAGTGACGTGGAGGTGAGCGTGAGGGATCAATGAGCACTGTGGGGGACAGAAGAGGTCAACAAACGCAGTGTCCATTTCCCAGCAGAATATGGGAAACCATTTCTCAGCAATGGAATGACATTCAGTAGCATTGAGATTGGAAGTTGTACTTATATACAGTCTTCTTTTCAGATAACGGGTTTACTTAGAATTCGAAAAATAACAAGAGGTTTTGCTTTAAAGTTAAAAGTGTACCAGTGGGCTTTTTACATCGTTGTATGCAATTCTTCTTTGCAGAAATGAACCTATACCATTAAAAAAAAAAAAAAAAAACCTTAAAGCAGAACTCCAGGCAAAAACGTCTTCATAGGTCTTTGTTGCTGATTTTAATAAAGCTTAAAAATACTAACATCGGGAACCACCGCTAATGTAAAGGAAAGCCCGACTGACTCACCTGATAACTAAGTGATGTCATCTGGGCCTGGTAAGGGTATGATATAATGTGATTGTGTGGGAAGGGTCCCACACAGAAAGGTCCCAAAAGGAGGCCAACTGCAGTTACGGACAAGGTTAACAATTATATTGAATATACAAATATAATGTAAAAATATGTATATCACTCACTGAAAAAAAAGACACCTTCACCCTGCACATAAAATACTGACAACGTTGTCAAACAATAAAATCAAAGCCTGGGCTCACAGGCACCCAAGTCACTCACTCCAGGAATATAAGTATCAAGGCAGGATGGAATTAAATGCAATAAGCAGAATAAAATAATATACTGCAACAGTGTAACAATATGAATCTGCTGATGTGACTCTTTGCTGCTTTGTTCCATTACTAGTGGTATTGCCTTGCATGATCTTACTGCAACAGCATACTTACATGCATATGAACTATTTCCATCATAACTCCACGCTAGATTGCCAGCATTTGATCCAGCTGACCGTAAACTCATCATATTCGACCTGGGGCCGTGGACTGCCTGGTCGATAACTGAATATACTAGTAGTCCACTGTGAACTGCATCCATAGCGTTATATCATATACATTCATAGCTGCTACAGCCCTGTGGGGCTTTCCTATATGGCATAGAGGTTCCTGCTTTGCTGTTTATCAGCAGATTCATATTGTTAAACTGTTGCCCTTGCAGTATATTGTTTTCTTCTGCTTATTACATTTCATTCCATCCTGCCTTGGTGCTTATATTCCGGGAGTGATTGACTGGCATGCCTGTGAGCCCAGGCATCGATTTTATTATTTGACAATGTTGTCAATATTTTATTGTGTAAGGTGAAGGTGTCTTTTTGTAGTGAATGATATACATATTTTTACATTATTTTTGTATAATCAATATAATTGTGTTAACCTTGTCCTTTACCGCAGCTGGCCTCCTTTTGGGACCTCTTTCTGTGTGGAACCCTTCCCACACAATCACATTGTATCATACCAATGTTGCTGATTTCCTACTTTCACTGAATATGTCATCCTTCTTCTGGTTCACTCAGTAGTTGCTCCGAAATAGCCTATTCATTTTCAAATAAAACCACAAATTCGCTTTGGTTTCCTGTTTGTAAGATCAGTGGCTGCTATGCCTCCTATTCCCCCAGCCACTGGTCTTGGCACATCCCTTCTGTAGTTCTTTCTCCAGGAAGCAGTGATGTAATTCAGCCCCATTTGCAGTGGTGGGCGGACCAAGACTCTCAGACACATTCAACATGTACAGTCCTAGTGTACCCACCCACATTCAATACAATTCTCTGTGGCTGACAGGAACTGTAGTTTCCTTTTACTGCAGAGAGAGAGAGGAGAGGATGTAATCCCGGTTGTTACTACTCCTTCTTGGCAGAGCAGATGCTGTTATCTTTTAAATTACAGAGACAAGATCATGAAAATTCAATTAGACTTTTCTCTGTTAAGGGTTTTCAAAATGTTATTAACTATTAAGTGTTGTGTGTAGGGGATGTACCAGTGGGTGATTTTTTGCCTATCCTAGAGTTCTTCTTTAAGCAACAACAAAAAACCATGTCTGTCTAATTTTATCCATACTAATTTTTGAGGGTTCAGAACTATGTCAACTTCGATAAAAGTATCACTGAAGGAATGGTCTCAGCAGAGTTTATGGCTTGCTGCTAATTTTGGGACACATGTACATGGAAGATGAATGAAAGTTCCACTGGCAATAAACAATTTAACTAGGTGTGCCAAAGGTAGTGCTTTGTGTTATCCATTTTATCCAAATATTGTGAAACATTTGGGGACAACCCCTGTGAATGATAATACATTTCTTGTAGAGGATAGTGGTGATACTTTCAGAAATGCAGTGTGTTTTTGTTGGCTATCAACCCCGTGAGTTGTAAACAACGTTTCATGGAGGAAGTTTGTGTCACACTTTTTAGTTCAAAATTTCCCCAAATAATTTGGGGTCTAGAGTGGCTGGGTGATTCTATTTTATCATGCAGGAATTGAACAATTTGGCTTCAGTACTTGAGTATAATGGGGCAGACCCATAGCATATGCCATGAATTACCCACCAACTCATGGTTCTGGCCATAGCGGGCTGAGAGGGTGAGGATTTAGAAATCTTTAGTGCGCTCTGTTAAACCAATAAGGATTTTCCTTCACTATATTTATTAGTGCTGGACTACTGAAAATGAGTTTCCCATGTTAATCTTTGTGCTTTAAAATTCTTGATTTGGCGTATGCCAAACTGGTAGGGCTTCACCCATGCTGTAACACCCACTACGTGGTCTCTAAATGTAACGTTGATGTGGAGATGAGGACACACTGGCAGCTGTACTGTTGTAACTCACAGGTTTCTATGCACTTAGTGGCCACACAATTCCCTCTGTTGTCCTGTACAGAGAGAAAACTGCAAGTGATGTCAAATTCAAAGCCTTAAGATTCACCAGCAATAAATAAATTTCCCAACATAACCGGGGTGGCTACAGATCACATCTAATTCTGCATGCACTAAAATACACTACCATTTCCCTTCAAGCTGTAAAAAAATATAAAAAATGTAAATTATCTACTGAATATCAACAGATGAAAAGCAAGACCAATGATCTGCCTCAACGTTACCACTGCTTCAGGAAGGCATATGTGTCCCTGGCTTACAGGAGAGACGGGGATAGCATTGACTCCCATGGATCAGCAGAAAGACTTTGATGCAGCCTGTCCATTCCAATACTTTAGATTCATTATTTCCATTCTTTATACAGTGGGGATCGAAAGTTTGGGCACCCCAGCTAAAAATTTGTATTAATGTGCATAAAGAAGCCAAGGAAAGATGGAAAAATCTCCAAAAGGCATCAAATTACAGATTAGACATTCTTATAATATGTCAACAAAAGTTAGATTTTATTTCCATCGTTTACACTTTCAAAATAACAGAAAACAAAAAAATGGCGTCTGCAAAAGTTTGGGCACCCTGCAGAATTTATAGCATGCACTGCCCCCTTTGCAAAGCTGAGACCTGCCAGTGTCATGGATTGTTCTCAATCATTGTCTGGGAAGACCAGGTGATGTCAATCTCAAAGGTTTTAAATGCCCAGACTCATCTGACCTTGCCCCAACAATCAGCACCATGGGTTCTTCTAAGCAGTTGTCTAGAAAACTGAAACTGAAAATAGTTGACGCTCACAAAGCTGGAGAAGGCTATAAGAAGATAGCAAAGCGTTTTCAGATGCCAATATCCTCTGTTCGGAATGTAATTAAGAAATGGCAGTCATCAGAAACAGTGGAAGTTAAAGCAAGATCTGGAAGACCAAGAAAAATATTAGACAGAACAGCTCGCAGGATTGTGAGAAAAACAATTCAAAACCCACGTTTGACTGCACGATCCCTCCAGAAAGATCTGGCAGACACTGGAGTTGTGGTACACTATTCCACTATAAAGAGATACTTGTACAAATATGGTCTTCATGGAAGAGTCATCAGAAGAAAACCTCTTCTACGTCCTCACCACAAAAATCATCGTTTGAACTTTGCAAATGAACATATAGACAAGCCTGATGCATTTTGGAAACAAGTTCTGTGGACCGATGAGGTTAAAATTGAACTTTTTGGCCGGAATGAGCAAAGGTACGTTTGGAGAAGAAGGGGCACAGAATTTAATGAAAAGAACCTCTGTCCAACTGTTAAGCATGGGGTTGGATCAATCATGCTTTGGGGTTGTGTTGCAGCCAGTGGCACAGGGAACATCTCACAAGTAGAAGGAAAAATGGATTCAATAAAATTTCAGCAAATTTTGGATGGTAACTTGATGCCAACAGTGAAAAAGCTGAAGTTAAAGAAAGGATGGCTTCTACAAATGGATAATGATCCTAAACAGACCTCGAAATCCACGGGGAATTACATCAAGAGGCATAAACTGAAGGTTTTGCCATGGCCTTCACAATCTCCTGACCTCAACATAATTGAAAATCTATGGATAGACCTTAAATGAGCAGTGCGTGACAGACAGCCCAGAAATCTCAAAGAACTGGAAGACTTTTGTAAGGAAGAATGGGCAAAAATACCTCAAACAAGAATTGAAAGACTCTTGGTTGGCTACAAAAAGCGTTTACAAGCTGTGATACTTGCCAAAGGGGGAAGTACAAGATATTACCTCTGCAGGGTGCCCAAACTTTTGCAGACGCCATTTTTTTTTCTGTTATTTTGAAAGTGTAAATGATGGAAATAAAATCTAACTTTTGTTGACATATTATAAGAATGTCTAATCTGTAATTTGATGCCTTTTGGAGATTTTTCCATCTTTCCTTGGCTTCTTTATGCACATTAATACAAATTTTTAGCTGGGGTGCCCAAACTTTCGATCCCCACTGTATATATGAAAGGCTCAGTTCATTATGTCATATTTTTTGTGGTGACTGACAACACACAGACAAAAGATAATGTTTTTGAAAAGTGGTAGTTGGTATTCTTTTTAGTTGTAACTTAGACTACAATACTATGAGTACTTATTTTATAGCCTAGAGCGAGAAGAAAGAATACTTACCATACTTGAATCAATGACTTGTCCTTGCCCCGATCTAGTGCGTTCAAATAGAGACATGACAATGCCCAGTGCACATATGTAGCTACCGCCTGCAAAGTCTGCTAAGAGATTAAGGGGAAAAGTCGGTTCCTCATGTTTCCTTCCTAGTTTCGACAACAAACCTAAAAGGACAGACAAAGCAGCATTTGGCACCATTAACTATTAAATGAATTATAGAACAGATCAATCAATATACTGCTAGATGGGGAAATAGAGTAACATGTCAAATTGTAATAATATTGCATTATCATCAAAGGGTCCATCTCCTAAAAGTCCTGGCAACCCTGGTGAAGAGGTCTCCCTTTAGAGACACCTCTGCTGTGGTATAGCTTATATCTCCTAGACACCAGTGAAGAATACAGAGATCAAGTCCCGTGGTGTAGTTAATAGTTCTTTCAATTAAAAAAATGAAAGCTGCGTCTCAGGTTTGAATTGCACAACCTGAGCCTGATGGCATTGATAGAACACCGGTAGATTGATATACCCTGGAGAGGACTTTATTCTCTGTTGTACAGAGGAATATTCACTGTGGAATCCATGGAGAGAAACGTAAGAAAATAATACTCCTATTTGTGCCAATTTCCTTTTTTTTTTGCTTTACAGAGTACATTTCCATTAATCCATGCCTCTAAAAGAGCTCCCTAACTATTGTCCCAACTTATACTAGAGCCAGTTTGGGAGGGAACCAATGGACCTACCAATTATACTTTTATATCCTGGCTGAAAACACAGCTATTAGGAGAGCAAAAAAAAGGAAACACATGCAAAGTTGGAGCACATGAGCAAGATGTTCTGCTGCAATGCAAAATAACTAACCATTTATGTACATCACATCTGTTATACACATAGCCCAGGAGCCAAATCTGGCCCGCCAGGCCATTTCATATGGCTCTCACACCTCACCTGCAGCTGTGGCGCGCCCCTTGTCTCTGCCCCCGCCTTGTCTCAGCAGTTGGCACTTCTCCGTGTACCCATAGAGAGGCTAATCTCTGCCACCTCCCCACCACCACCACAGCAGCAGAGAGGAGGACACAACTCCTACAGATCTTGTGCCTCTCTGTGCAGCCACAGCGTCCCTTCATTTCCGCCTCCCCTACTCTCAGCATATTTTGGCAGCCCTCCTCTGGTCCTCTTCCAGACCCAGCACTTTTTGATTCCCAGCTTCTTTCCAGCAGTAAACAAGGTAAGGGAGGTGCACTGCGATGCAAGGGAGGGTGTGGGTGCTCTTGACTTCCAATGTTGGGCGGGGGGCTCTTGACATCTGATGTAAGGGGGGTGGAGTGTTCAAGAGATCTAGTCTTACAGATACAACCGGCCCCTTGAAGGAAACCATAATGCTGATGCAGCCCACATTATAGTTGAGTTTGAAACCCCTGATGTACAGGATGCATCCTTCTCTACTACTCTCTATGCTCAACAGTCCTCAGGTCCTCTGAACTACCTGTAGTCAAATTAGACTTGAAGGTGCTAATCTGGTGGCAGATGAAATACACAAAATATACATAAACCAGCAAAACAGCCCTTACATAAATCAGGGACTATCAATATACAAGGTATTTGAAAATAGGCAGTTTCTTTAAAACTTCAATATTCTATTGCTACGCTCCATATATTCTGTTACAGTAAGCAATAAAAGGCTCTTAATTTTTCAAAATTGTAAGTATAAATTTCTAAATCAATCCATTAGAGTGCATAATGCATGAGTTCATATTATAATAATAGCAATATGAAAGATTTCACGCTGTATTAAGTATGCACATACATTGTACACTTTCATTTGACCTTTTATCTACTTTCTTAATATACACATGAGCAAGTTCTGTACCATTCTCAAATCTTTTGACCTTTCTTTATTCATTGTCACACATGGATTTGCATGGAGATAGGCCTAATGCAACTTGGTTTCATGTAACTTGGCAAAAAAATTCTGAAAAACTTCAAAGTTTAATGTGGCCCATTGTGAGATGAAAGCTTTTACAGCAAGATAGCAGGGAATTACAGAGCAAGAGTGCACAAGTATAATATTTCCCATTCTGCAGAGTTCCACACTCCGCATTCACTTCTCAGGTGCTGGCTCGGCTCATATCCACCAAAGCAATCAATTGTACCAGCAGCAGGAATACCGCAAACGGAGATGCAAAAAAATATACAGTGGATATAAAACTCTACACACCCGTTAAAATGTCAGGTTTCTGTGATGTAAAAAAATTGTACAACTCATTTGAACAACAAACTGAAATCTTTTAGGTGGAGGGAAGTAAAAATAAAAAAATAAAATAATATGGTTGCATAAGTGTGCACACCCTTAAACTAATACTTTGTTGAAGCACCTTTTGATTTTATTACATCACTCAGTCTTTTTGGGTATGAGTCTATCAGCATGGCACATCTTGAATTGGCAATATCTGCCCACTCTTCCTCGCAAGAACACTTCAAATCTGTCAGAACTCCTGTGCACAGCCCTCTTCAGATCATCCCCCAGATTTTCGATCAGATTCAGGTCTGGGCTCTGGCTGGGCCATTCCAAAACTTTAATCTTCTTCTGGTGAAGCTATTCCTGTGTTGATTTGAATGTATGCTTTGGGTCATTGTCATGCTGAAAGATAGTACACCACTGTTGTCTTCCATGGACATCCATGCCTTTTTATACTGCTGAGCTCACCAGTGTGTTCTTCTTTCCTCACAATGTACCAAACTGTTGATTTGGGCACTCCTAATGTTGTCGCTATCTCTCTGATGAATTTGTTTCATTTTTGAAGCCATACAAAGGCCTGTTTCACTTACATGGACAGCTCCTTTGAACACATGATGTAGGTTCACAGCGATAGATTCAATGCAAATACCACAATTAGAATCAACTCCAGACCTTTTACCTGCTTAATTGATGAAGAAATAATAAAGGAGTAGCCCACACCTGGCCATGAAACAGCTTTTGATTCAATTGTCCAATTACTTTTGGTCCCTTGAAAAGGGGGGGGGCTGCTCTTAAGAGCTGTAATTCCTAAACCCTTCCTCCAATTTGGATGTACATACCCTCATATTAAACCTGAGAGTGTGCACTTTCAGCCCATATCCATTATATAACTATAGTCTGTGTCTAAATATATATGGACCTAACTGTATATCAAAGAGTTTATAAACTTGTAAACTTGCTAAAAAGAGAAGAAAAAAAAGAAAGAAAAGTTCAAATACTTTCCTTTAAGTGTAAATGGTATTTGTGATGTTGGTGCATACCTGAGAGAGAGACGTAGTTAATATCATGACCTGCTGCCCTGGCAAATTTTCCAGATTGTCCGAATCCTGTCAACCGTGCATAAATGAGCTGAGGATTTTCTTTTAATAAGACATCTGGACCGAGCCCCAGATTTTCCATCACACCTGTGTATAAAAGCACAGACCGCTTTCATTATAAAATAATATCTGCATCACAAAGTTTCATACTATTTTTTTTTTACAAATACCCACATAATAATTAAAACCTCTACATTAATGATTTTTAATCCTTATGATGCTAGCCTTAGTAAATAGATAGGAGGGTATGCTGTATTTATTTTTTACTTTTCTTCAGTTGCTTCCTGGTTGTTGGCCTAGGCTAAAATGATGTAATACATCCCAGGAGTCTTCATGTGCATTTTTGTTTCATTTCATCTGGTGAAGGAGGGGCCTTCTCAGCTAAGCACACCCTCCTGTCTGCATGCCTGAACTAAGAACAGATGGATTCCATATGTCCTTACTTAAGATGGCCACAACCAAAAATGCCAGAGGGTGTTTATCAAAGTGATTTCTCAACAAAATAAATCATGGAGACATGGATCGATGAGCGAGTTTGCTTTGAATAATAAAAATGAATGTAATAGCGCTTTCAGTTTGTCATGGTCAGATACAGTTTAGTTCCACTTTAACTAAGTGCATACTATATTTATATGGTGCCCCTACACCTGAAGATGTTTTGTGGCAAAGACGAAAGACCGTTAACAACCCACTAACTGGATGAACTGTGACTATTCTTGCTAATCAGGTGCAAAAAAAATGCCAGACACCGCACTTAGGGGTTGATTTACTAAAACTGGAGAGAGCGAAAACTGGTGCAGCTCTGCATAGAAACCAATCAGCTTCCAGGTTTTATTGTCAAAGCTTAATTGCTGAAGTTAGAAGATGATAGGCTAGCTTGCACAGCTACACCAGATTCTGAGTGCGCCAGTTTTAGTAAATATCCCCCATAGTGTGAAAGGGCCCCAAGTTTGCACTCACTGACCAACAGCAACATACAGTCAGGTCCATAAATATTGGGACATCGACACAATTCTAACATTTTTGGCTCTATACACCACCACAATGGATTTGAAATGAAATGAACAAGATGTGCTTTAACTGCAGACTGTCAGCTTTAATTTGAGGGTATTTACATCCAAATCAGGTGAACGGTGTAGGAATTACAACAGTTTACATATGTGCCTCCCACTTGTTAAGGGACCAAAAGTAATGGGACAGAATAATAATCATAAATCAAACTTTCACTTTTTAATACTTGGTTGCAAATCCTTTGCAGTCAATTACAGCCTGAAGTCTGGAACACATAGACATCACTAGACGCTGGGTTTCATCCCTGGTGATGCTCTGCCAGGCCTCTACTGCAACTGTCTTCAGTTCCTGCTTGTTCTTGGGGCATTTTCCCTTCAGTTATGTCTTCAGCAAGTGAAATGCATGCTCAATCGGATTCAGGTCAGGTGATTGACTTGGCCATTGCATAACATTCCACTTCTTTCCCTTAAAAAACTCTTTGGTTGCTTTTGCAGTATGCTTTGGGTCATTGTCCATCTGCACTGTGAAGCGGCATCCAATGAGTTCTGAAGCATTTGGCTGAATATGAGCAGATAATATTGCCCGAAACACTTCAGAATTCATCCTGCTGCTTTTGTCAGCAGTCACATCATCAATAAATACAAGAGAACCAGTTCCATTGGCAGCCATACATGCCCACGCCAAGACACTACCACCACCATGCTTCACTGATGAGGTGGTATGCTTAAGATCATGAGCAGTTCCTTTCCTTCTCCATACTCTTCTCTTCCCATCACTCTGGTACAAGTTGATCTTGGTCTCATCTGTCCATAGGATGTTGTTCCAGAACTGTGAAGGCTTTTTTAGATGTCGTTTGGCAAACTCTAATCTGGCCTTCCTGTTTTTGAGGCTCACCAATGGTTTACATCTTGTGGTGAAACCTCTGTATTCACTCTGGTGAAGTCTTCTCTTGATTGTTGACTTTGACACACATACACCTACCTCCTGGAGAGTGTTCTTGATCTGGCCAACTGTTGTGAAGGGTGTTTTCTTCACCAGGGAAAGAATTCTTCGGTCATCCACCACAGTTGTTTTCCGTGGTCTTCCGGGTCTTTTGGTGTTGCTGAGCTCACCGGTGCGTTCCTTCTTTTTAAGAATGTTCCAAACAGTTGTTTGGCCACGCCTAATGTTTTTGCTATCTCTCTGATGGGTTTGTTTTGTTTTTTTCAGCCTAATGATGGCTTGCTTCACTGATAGTGACAGCTCTTTGGATCTCATCTTGAGAGTTGACAGCAACAGATTCCAAATGCAAATAGCACACTTGAAATGAACTCTGGACCTTTTATCTGCTCATTGTAATTGGGATAATGAGGGAATAACACACACCTGGCCATGGAACAGCTGAGAAGCCAATTGTCCCATTACTTTTGGTCTCTTAACAAGTGGGAGGCACATATGCAAACTGTTGTAATTCCTACACCGTTCACCTGATTTGAATGTAAATACCCTCAAATTAAAGCTGACAGTCTGCAGTTAAAGCACATCTTGTTTGTTTAATTTCAAATCCATTGTGGTGGTGTATAGAGCCAAAAATGTTAGAATTGTGTCAATGTCCCAATATTGATGGACCTGACTGTATATAGGAATGTATAATATTCCTCAGGATCTTTGACTCTCTTATGTAAAGTGTATGGAAAAAAGAAAAAAATATGCAATATACCTCTTTCACATATGTGACATTTCCCAATGTTGTATTAATTTAAAGATCCTGTGAGACCAGAAAAATACTAGTTGATCTGCCAGAAATGCGCTAAAGCACACAGCATTTTTTGGACTTAAAGGTGTCAGCCCTGCCCAGTTTCTATTGCTAAACTGTTCAAGCCCTTCCACTCTTAGGTCTCAGAATACAAAATAGGGACTAAGAACTAGGAGCGCTAATTAGGCTCCATGAGACAACACAGGAAGTTTGCATGAGACAGCTCTGTGTTTCTGACAGATCGACACTTGTCAAACCAATACACACTATATTACTAAAGGCAGAGGCGGACTGACAACTCATGGGGCCCCCGGGCAATAGGGGATCATGGGGCCCCTGTGTCCTTGCCCAAACTCAAAAAAGCCTATGAAAAAGGTACCAGGGGCATCTCATGGGTCCCCCTACTGACCCCAGGGGATCAGGGGGCCCCTGTGTCCTTGCCCAAACTCAAAAAAGCCTATGAAAAAGGTACCAGGGGCATCTCATGGGGCCCCCTACTGACCCCAGGCCCTTGGGCAGTGCCCGAGTTTCCAAATGGTCAGTCCGCCTCTGACTAAAAGTATTGGTCGGCCTGACTTTACACGCACATGAACTTTAATGGCATCCCAGTATTGAGTTATCCTACCCTTTGCAGCTATAACAGCTTCAGCTTTTCTGGGAAGGCTGTCCACAAGGTTTAGGAGGGTGTCTATGGGAAGGTTTGACCATTCTTCCAGAAGCACATTTGTGAGGGCAGGCACTGATGTCGGATGAGAAGGCCTGGCTCGCAGTCTTCACTCTAATTCATCCCAAAAGGTCAGGACTCTTGGCAGATCAGTCAAGTTCCTCCACCCCAAACTCGCTCAGCCTTGTCTTTATGGACCTTGCTTTGTGCACTGGTGTGCAGTCATGTTGGAACAGGAAGGGGCCATTCCCAAACTGTTCCCACAAAGTTGGGAGCATGAAATTGTACAAAATGTCTTGGTATGCCAACGCCTTAAGAGTTCCCTTCACTGGAACTAAGAGGCCAAGCCAAAACCCCTTAAAAACAACCCCACATCATAATCCCCCCTCCACCAAACTTTACACAATGCAGTCAGGCAAGTACCGTTCTCCTGGCAACTGCCAAACCCAGGCATGTCAATCAGATTGCTTGACAGAGAAGCGTGATTTGTCACTCCAGAGAACACGTCTCCACTGCTCTAGAGTCCAGTCGCAGCATGCTTTACACCACTGCATCCGATAGTTTGCTCTGTACTTGGTGATGTAAGGCTTGGATGCAGCTGCTCGGCCATGGAAACCCATTCCATGAAGCTCTCTATGCACTGTTGTTGTGCTAATCTGAAGGCCACATGAAGTTTGGAGGTCTTTAGCTATTGACTCTGCAGACAGTTGGCGACTTCTGCGCACTGTGCGCTTCAACATGCGCTGACCCCACTCTGTCATTTTGCATGGCCTTCCACTTCGTGGCTGAGTTGCTGTTGTATAAGTAGTCAGGTCCACGGTGTGAGGAGTCAGGTGACCTCATCCATGCTGACATTCTCATTGTTCATCTGGGCCACTGTTTATCAATCCGGAGTCCTGAGCCTCCTCAGTCCACTCTCTGAGTCTCTGCAGAGGAGCCCACCTCACACACACCTGCTGCATTTTGCTGGCTGGCAATCACCTCCGAGGCTCAAGCTTGCCACACACCCTCCCCGAGTCCCACCCAAGCACTGGGAGGCATAAGGCTCCATCTGACCTCGCATCACTGTGTTCCGACAGCCGCCTGAACAGCTCAGTCCGTGTCAGTCAGAAAGCTGCATGTCTGTAAGTGGTGGAAATTGCCAGGCAGCATACAGAGCTTGCATCGATTTCAATGAACTTCAGCTGTCTGTGACAAACCTTGACTTCCAGAATGCAGCCCGGGATAAGGTCATTTTGAGACAGCTGTCAAAAATTCGGAAGTGTCCCAGACAATTCATGACAGCTGGCAACTATGTAGGTGTGGATACCACTGTCACTATCAGGAAGCTGGTCTATAGCAATGAGATGTGCAGTTGATGCTGGAGGGAGTACATGTAGATAGGAAGTACCTGAAAAAGGTTGGAGGAGATCACCAGCCCCGAGATGCAAAACAGTATGAAAAAAGGTTTAAAAAAAAATAAAATTATAATGATGCACAGTGATTTAGCAAGTTAAACTCTATTTATTCCTTTCACTTTAAATAGTTTGTTTGGACCAACTATTCCTTTACCAACTGCTGCAGCCGCTGTCTGCCCTGTATAAACGGTTTGTAGGATCATTTTGTTTCAGCAGCAAAGTCCACAACCCGCTTCCGGAACACAATGTCACATACGGTATGTAGCTACATACAGTTTATACAGCGCTGACAGTGGCCACATGTATAATAAATAGCTAATTTTGGGCCAGTTCTTCTTTAACCACTTGCCTACAGGGCACTTATACCCCCTTCCTGTCCAGGCCAATTTCCCGCTTTCAGCGCTGTCACACTTTGAATGACAATTGCGCGGTCATGCAACACTGTACCCATATGAAATTTTTATCATTTTTTTTTGACAGATAGAGCTTTCTTTTGGTGGTATTTAATCACCTCTGGGTTTTTTATTTTTTCTTAAACAAACCAAAAACCACTAAAAATTTTGAAAAAAAAAAAAAGTTTTTTCTTAGTTTTTGTTATAAAATTTTGTAAATAAGTGATTTTTCTCCTTCACTGATGTGCGCTAATGAGGCTGTAATGATGGACACTGATAGGCTGCACTGATGGACACTGATAGGTGGCACTGATGAGGAGGCACTGATGGCCATTGACAGGCATCACTGATAGGCACTGATGGGCAGCACTGATAGGTGGCACTCACTGGCATTGATAGGTGGCACTGACTGGCACTGATGGGTGACACTGAAAGGCAGCTCAGATGGGCACTGATATGTGGCATTGATGTGCACTGGTAGGCACTGAAATGTGGCACTGATGGGCACTGGCAGGTGTCATGGATGAGCACTGAGAGCTGGCCCTAATGGACACTGACAGGTGGCACTGCTGGGGCCACACAGATCATCAGGGCACACTGATCATCAGTGCTCGGCATTTATTCATTTCAATGCCAAGTACTTTGGCCAATGAAATGAATAAAGATCCAAACGTGGCTAAATGCAGTACCGCTTTTTTGTGTTTTTCTGCTGCTACTAAACGTCCAAGGAGGTTCCAGTGTAAATGTAGCCTTACGATCGACTTTTATGTAAACCCTTTATCCCAATATCAAAAACAACTGTTTCTGTAACTAATTATAAAGTGTGATCTGGAGTTCAGCTTCCATTTGTTAGTGTATTTAAATCTGCAAGTACATCTAACACTCCCCTCCCACCAGACTGACAATTATGCTGCAGTGCTCCTTCATCCAGAGTGGGGGCGCTTTAGTACAGGTGGTGTGTTACTGGCCTGGTCACCAGGTGAAAAAGCCTAAAAAAACAAAAACTAATGCAGCCTCTACATCTAATGATTAGTAACCTGCAATATATTAAATTTTCTGTTTTGGAATTAAAGTGGAAGTAAACCTTGTTTTTCATGTTTTACTTACAGGTAAGCCTTTAATAAGGCTTTCCTGTAGGTACTGTAAATAACTGTAAAAACATGCACCGTTTAGGAGACATTTAATGTGGCGACGATAGGGATGTCACTTGCGCATGCGCACTGAGCTCGGAATGGACAGTGCAACGTTATTGGAGGCTGGCCAGTCAAACGGCTATTGCCTGCCCCGCCCCAACCTATCCAACTCCAACCTATCCTTCCAGCCCCAAGTCCAATCTTTAACAAACTCGTGCAGACTCCACCTCCACAACATCGCCAAAATCCGCATGTTCCTAACCCCAGAAACCACTAAACAGCTCATCCACTCCCTCATCATATCACGACTCGACTACTGCAACTCCCTCCTCACTGGCCTGCCTCGCCACAGGCTATCCCCGCTTCAGTCGATCCTGAATACGGCTGCCAGACTCATCCACCTTACCAACCGCTCCATCTCCGCCACCCCCCCTCTGCCAATCCCTCCACTGGCTTCCGATTGCGCAACGGATCAAATTCAAAATCCTAACACTGACATACAAAGCCGTCCACCATACTGCCCCGAACTACATCACTGACCTAATATCCAAGTACCACCCAGCACACACACTCCGCTCCTCACAAGACCTCCTTCTCTCTAGTTCCCTGGTCTCCTCCTCCCATGCCCACCTTCAGGACTTCTCCAGGGTGTCACCCATCCTCTGGAACTCCCTGCCCCAACCCATCAGATTATCACCTACTCTCCTCTCCTTTAGGCGCACCCTGAAAACCCATCTCTTCAGGGAAGCCTACCCCACCCCCTGCTAACTTGCCGACCTCCTCCACTCTTCCTACCACTCCATCCCCCACAGCTATCTCCTCTTGTACCACCATCCCCTCCCTCCTAGATTGTAAGCTCGAAAGAGCAGGGCCCTCAATCCCCTCATGTTTTGCATTGTATTGTTATTGTTCTGTCACATGTTCTGTCCCCCTTTGTAATGTACAGCGCTGAGTGAACCATTGGCGCTTTATAAATACTGTATAATAATAATAATATTGCCCACAATCCCAGAAGGAAGAGAGGATGAAGATGGAAGCTGTGACAGCTCACCTCTGGAGGGCTTCGTTTTCTGGTAAGTCATTCATAATGTACTAGAATGTGATGCATACTAGCACATCATGCTCTTATCTTGCAGGGAAGTTTTTTAGATTTAGTTTACTACCGCTTTGATATTTTGCTATACAATAACATCTTAAAGCCTGGCTGTTCCTGAGTACATGGACAATAGAATCCCTTTTACTTTGGTCTTTACCTGTAACTGTTAGTTACATTCTTAGCATTCTTTGTTTCCGCTTTGTGATGATTATTGCTTTTATCTGAACTCTTCCATGGATCTTTATGCTGTGCTTTGTATGTCGATTATGTGTGAACAAAAGCATTTAGTTAAACTATGTTTTCACATAGAGAAGGCTGCAGTTTCTCTGAAATTGATGTGGGATTTTGTTAAGGGAACTGTTTAGATATAAATAGGGTTTCCTGGGGTTCTTTAATGTGACAAATAAAAAGTACTCCTGTGTGCACTACCTTCCTGCTGACATCAGGTATGTGACCTGCATTGTGCTATATCATGCGTGGCAGGCAGTTTCAATGCAGCAAGGTTAATTCTAGTAGCTGTATCACTCCATTTACCTATTTGTTACACAATTCCAGGTTGACAAGCTTTTTTTTCCCTCTTTTTGTAAAGATTTCCATGCAAAGCCTAACTATTCTTAAAGTGTTACTAAACCCACAACAGTAAAAGCCGTCTGTATATGCAGTACAGCATGCTGGTTATATCATTGTGGAACCTAAGGATCCTCTCTTCTCTGATCCTCTCCTTCTTTTACTGCCCCCAATACATCTGCCATAGTACAGAGTAGCAGGGGAAAGTATGCACATGCTCTGTTTGGCATGTATTGCTAGAGAGTTTTGCTAGACATCAAAGGGTCAATCAGAACTTTCCAAACAGAGGGTCAGGGGTCATTTATTTATTACAGGTACTTATATAGCACCATCAATTTACACAGCACTTTACATATATATTGTACATTCACATCTGCCCCTGACCCTAAAGGAGTGTACAATCTAAGGACCCTAACTTACATTCATGCAGACACATACTAGGTCCAATTTAGACAGGAGCCAATTACCCTACCAGCAGGTCTTTGGAGTGTGGGAGGAAACCGGAGTACCTGGAGAAAATGCACGCAGAAACAGGGAGAACATGCAAACTCCAGGCAGGTGGTACCGTGGTTGGGATTCCAACCAACGACCTTAGTACTGCCAGGCGGAAATGGTAACTATTTAGCCACTGTGTCATGCAGCTTCATAGGACAGTCATAGGAGAATGAAAACTTTTCCTACAAGATTAACCAGTGCTCAGCTGAACACTGATAGAAGTCACAAGACTGCTATATACTGCTGCTGAGGAAAGGTATTTAGCAGTTTATAGTTACTAAAATAATTACTTTTCTATGTTCTGTGTACTGTGGGAGAGCAGATATAGTGAATACAGGTCCTGGGTTTAATAACACTTTTAATATGCTCCTCCCCCCCAACACCTATTCTGACTAACGTGTGCAGGAAAGATCTGTATACTTACCTATGTTCAGGCCCGGTGTGGTCACGTGATCTGGCTCCCGTGTCAGTCAGCAGAGGCCACAGGTAGTGGAAGAAGTGTCGACAATGGCTGGGACATGTGAGCTTATGGGTGACGTCCTTGTTCACAGCCATTGCCAGCCATTGTCGAACGCTCTCTCCTCTCCCCTGCAACCACCACTGAATGACATGGGGAGATCACATGACCAGACCAGAGCGGGCTGAAAATAGATAAGTATACAGATCTTTCTTATACAGGTCAGGCAGAATAGGTGTTGGGGTGGGGGGGCATGTTTAAACTTAGTTAGGTGTTGAATAGGATTCTGCTTAAAATATTGTGAATAGAGTAGCTGAAGGAGTGAAGGATGAGAGGAGGGTGATCGTTGCATGAAGGGTTTTAAATGTTGGTTGTGTTTTAGTGTTAATAGTAAACCATTGGGGCTACTCAAGGTTAGGCTAAAGCCATAAAAACATTTTTCCTTAGCTTTAGTGACCTAACTTACCTGTAATGAAGGATGCCCCATTTCATGCAGTCAGCTGGATCCTGTAGAAATCTTCTGTACAGACATGTCCTGTCCTCTTCCTGCAGCTGTGATGGTTAATAGCTTTCAGTCTTCTTTGAAGCTGCAGTAACAAGCTCCAGCTAGGGAACTGCCCCCATCACCCCTATTGGGAAATGGTCCTTTTAGCTCCTGATGGGGACCCATTCCCTCCTCCTCATTGGGAAAGGTTCTAAAATCATTTTAGGACTGAAGATGACACAAAACCCCCAAACATTATATATTTTCTGAAATCAGAGACCCTAGAGAATAAAATCGTGGTAGTTCCAATTTTTTATGTCGTATGATATAACTGCAAAATTAAGTAAGTTAATTTTAGGGCACAAAAAAGCAATACATTACCTTATTTTTTGTAAAATATAAAAAGATGAGGTTGCAGCGAGTAAATAGATATCCAACTTGTCAAACCTTACATTTGTGCATGCTTGTGAAATGGTGACGACCTTCAGTACCCTGTATTTTCTATAGGCCACACATTTAAAGCCCCTTATAGGTCACTAATTTAGCATTACGGAGGAGGTCTGCTGCTAGAATTATTGCTCTCATTCTGGCGTGAGCGGCGATATGTAACATGTGACACTATCTACGTTTTCATGTGTAGGTGCCCCAGAGTGTGATTTTATGTTTGTAGGTGCGGAGGTGGGGGGGGCCTCAATTTTTTGGGGGAGGGATGGTATGTACTTTGGTGTATCTTTTGTTTTTTACAATTAAAAAACGGGGATGGGAGGCTGGCAATGTGTGGAAGCAATCGGTTGCCGCCCGAATGTTTACACCTGACAGGTGAGCCGTGCTGCTTGCCTAAAAAGGTAAATAGTATATGGCCCCTTCAGGGTCAGATTCGTCCTTCCAGGCCCACTATCTAGAGGTTGTTTTTCCTGCTGCGATTCTTAGCATCTTCTGCTCTGCATTCCAGAGCCCTAAGTTTCCTTTGCAAGGTGCGAATAGCAGTTGTGAGAATAGCAATAGAGAGTCCTCGGTATCCCTATCCTGTCTTATGATCCTCACCACAGTGGCAGCATAGCATGGTGCGGGAGGTGGAACAAGTCTGAATGATGGGCAACAGTGGAAGCAAGTCCTCCTTTGAATGCTTTGGTAGCCTTGGATGTTGCTGCCCAGGATCTGCATCATGTGTTTCTATGGTGCAGTCTGGCCAGACACCAGCGCCATAGCAACAAATGATGCCTAGTGTCCTGGCCACTCAGTATCATTGGTTGTTATGGTGCTGGCAGCTGGCCCCCCTGATGCATACAGAGAACAAGTTGGCTGAGGGCCAAGTAAAATCTTGTAGTGGGCCAGATGTGGCCTTTGGGCCACAGTGCAGAGACCGCTGACCTAGATACTGTTTAGCTCAGTTATATTTGATGATCACTTACCATGGCGGAACGGCTCAATAAGGACATCTGACTGTTTGCACAACTTCTTCAGCACACTGACTCCTCCTGGGCACTTGAGATCCAATGCTATAGACCTTTTACCGCGTGCCATAGTGTCGCTTGCAACAGAGCTTTTGGCTTTATCCACACGGATCACCTTAGCCCCAAAGTCAGCGAGTATCATTCCACAGAAGGGCGCAGGGGCCAGTCCTGCCAGCTCCAACACCTGAACACCAGCTAGAGCCATCGGGTCACTATTAAAGAGAGAGAAAAAAAAGGATCTCAGAAGGCTTTTTTTTTTTATTTACAGATATACCTCATATTTTCATTGTGTATCTCTTGAGTGTACTGAAATTTTTGGATGAAGCAATGTTCCACAAAGGAAAGGAAGCGGATAGGGAAAGCATGAACATTTTCATATATATATATACACACACACACACACACACACACACACACACATATATATATATATATATATATATATATATATATATATATATATATACACACATACATATATATTTATACACATACACACACACACACATACATACATATACACACACACTGTATATATATTTTTTGTTTTGTTTTTTTTTTTAAAGTTTTTGGAAGGCTAATATTAAGTCTGCCTATGATATATGTTAAGCGTCACCCCCTGTGGAAATTAAGCCCTACCCCAATGCAGTTGAAGTATAACTCCAGCCAAGATAAAATTGTAAGTGTCAGCTAGACCTGATTGGATCTCGTAGTGTCCAGGATCCTTGCTGGGGGAGGTGTGCTGGTGTGTCCTACTGTACTGGTTGCTACATCTTTTCAAATAGCACTTTCCCTTCCTCACCACCTAATTTTTTCACTTTTTTTTCCCTTCGGCACTATCTCATTTTTTCAATTTATTCCTTACCCGTTTTCTCTCTCTCCTTTCTTTATTTTTTTTTGGAAGCAGATTTCCTTTTGGTTTGTTTTTGTTAAAAAAAAAAAAAAAAAAAAAAAAAAACAGTGGGTCCACCCACACAGCCGATATTTAATGGGCGACAATATCCAGTGTTGATATGGTTGATACCTTACATTTTTACATTACCCTTTTTTCTGCCTCTAAACGCCCTTGCGTATTAGCCAATGTGACCAGGCACAGACATTTAGAGGCAAAAACAAAAAACCATTGCTAGTGCATCCAGGAGTAGCAGCATTTTTGCAGAAAAATGTTTGTAAACATGTGTTAAACGCACAAGGCACATTTAGCGCTTAAGCATTCATTTCAATGGGGAGAATAAATGATTATGCTGGCCAAATACATTAAGTTTTTCTTCTTGCCAAAACACCGGTGCCAGAAGGAAAAGATTCTAGAAGAGGTAGAAGTAAGATCCAGTGTGCACCCAGCCTTATTCGGCAGGAAAGTAACACAGGTGAGCGTTCTCCTTGCATTTCCTAGAGATACTTTTGCTGGGAAATTCTCACTTGTGATAGGATTGCAAGCTTCATATTAGTCTTATGAGGTGTTTGTCGTTTACTAAAACCTCGGAGAGCTACAGTATGAACACTAGATCTTCACGTCAAAGCCTCACACTGGGGATTAGCAGTGCCAGTCTCCCAGAGCCCAGAGTAAATGTACAGGTGGATTTCACACGCATGAAGTGTGACATTTTTGGTGCCTGTTATATTTAGCCAAAAAGTCTCTTTTTTATTTTTTTTATTTTTTTCTTCCAAAAATTTTTTTATTGAAATACAAGACATTTGAGATCAGAGACATGTACGGAACACATTCTGCAAACGTATAACTGAAGCAATCTCCCGTAACGCAGACGGGTAGTCAGACATGTAATTGAAGTATGCAATAAACATAAACAGGAGATCACGCTACCCAGTAAACAAAGTAGAATAACAGGTTCGCAAATATGGATGGTAAGCAATAGAGGTACAGAGGATGCAAGTGTCGGGGGTAAAAAGCGCTTAGGTAATCGGGTAGTGGAGCAAAAAACAGCATTGACGTCAGAGGCGGACGCATCGTGTAATTCCGCACCCGGCTAAGTTAAGTTTCTGCTTGTATGTAGAAATAGTTGTTTAAGAGAAGAATATGAGACAAAAGGAGAGAAAAGAGAGAAAAGAAAAAGAGGAGAGTACTGTATATGGAGGAAGATTTAGAGAGCACAGGGAGGAGTGAGAGAAAAGAAGAAAAAAAAAAAAAGGAGGGGGGGGGGGGAACGGAGAGGGGGGGGAGGTGGGAAGGAAGTGTAAAGGGAAGGATGGATCAAGTAATAGGTAATAGCTATTAAGCCAACCATAATATAATATAGTAGACAAGCTAATAGGTATTATCCTTAGGACTTAACATACATTCTGATAAACACGGTCCGCGTCGCTATTCCAGAGGTGATAACTTTGAACGGTATTCACAACCTGTAGATTAGTTTTAGTTATTCATATAGAGATTATAGAAATTGGTAGTTTGGAAGTGTTTCCAACACGCCCAAGTTTTCCGAAATCTCTCAGGGTGGTCTCTTGTCACTGAAATCAATTCCTCCATCTCCGCAACTCTGATGACCCTATGGAACCACTCCCGCACCGTAGGAATCTGTTCTGATCGCCAGTGGACAGGAATGCATTGTTTCGCCGCATTTATCATATGCAGGGTAAGAGACTTACGGTACATCCTTAACGGAATTGAGGAGTGGTGAAGTAAAAATTGAGCCGGGGTGTATTCCAGAGTGTAAGTAGTCACTTGTGAGACTATATCTCGCACTTTTTCCCAAAAAGGATGCAACAGGGGACAATCCCACCAGATATGTAGGAGTGTGCCTGTTGTCTGTCTACATCTCCAGCACAACTCTGAAATGTTAGGGTCAAATTTATGCAGCAGGGACGGAACTCTGTACCATCTAGAGTATAATTTGTAATTACTTTCCTGCGTGGAAACACACATGGAGCCCGAATGTATGTGTTCATAAATGTGATCCCAGTCGTCAGTTGACAAAGGTATTTGTAAATCTCGTATCCAAGCTTCACACGCTTTCCGAGGTTGAGATATACTAGTAGTTTCAAGAAGGGAGTAAAGCTTGGATATAACATGTCGCTGGGGGGAATTCGAGAAGCAAAGTTTCTCAAATGGAGTAAGCGACCTGGAGTAGTCTTGTAAATGCGAGGCGTTATGTGTAAAATGATGAATTTGTCTATATATCCACGGTGTTAGGTTCAGGGATGGCCATAACTTCAAACTGTCCTCTCTAGATAAGAACTTAGTATTTTTGAAAAGGTGATATATTGTCAGATTATCTGGAAGGTCACATCCAGAGAGGAAAGTCCGGGACATACCCGGCAAAAAGTCAGGGTTCTTTTTGATTGGGGTTAAGGGGCCCGGGGAGGAAGAGAGCTCAGTGTTCTGGAATATCTGTCGGCAACAGTTTAACCTGGGGCCTACAAGAGGGTGATCCCGAAATTCAGTGGGAATATGAGCATTTCCCAGCCAAGGGGAGGAGGCAAGCGAAATCATCGAAAAATCAGATTCTACGTCAACCCAAATCTTACGATTACAGTTCGAGGTCCAGTCTACTACTCTTGCCAATTGACACGCCCTGTAGTACCGTGTAATGTCAGGTAGTCCAATACCTCCACTTCTCTTAGGCATGGTGAGTTGTACAAAGCTAATTCTAGGGTGTTTGTTATTCCAAAGAAAGGAGGAGCGTGCCTGTTATATTTAAAGCGCTACTAAACCCAAAACAAAAAATAATATATTGCAGCTTGCCAATCACGAGGCCCAATTCACACTTGAGCGATTTGTAGCTTGAAGCTCAAAGCTCCAAAAACGCTTGAGGAGAAAAAAAATCTATTATTCTCAATGAAGATGGTTCACATCTCCACTCCAAGTCGCCTGAAGCTCAAACAAGTTCTGGAGCTTTTTTTGTCGCTCAAATCAGGCAGATATACATGTTTGGATTTCATAGAAATGAATGGAAATGCGGAGTTCATGCATTTTTGCGCATAGTTGCATGTTTTTCTGCACAAATGAAAAAAAAAAGTGATAATATATGAATAAATAAATGTAGAATAACTTAAATACACTAATAAATAAAAATAATTGTAAATAAAATAAATTAATAATATGTAATAATAAATAAATAATAATTAGCTCCTAACCTTAACCCCCTAAAAAAATAAAAAAAATTAAGACTAATAAAAATAACTACAATAATTTACTAATTTTGTGTTAGGGTGTTTATTATTATTATTATTTTTTTTTTTAGTAATTAATTTTATTTTTTTAAGGGTTAGGGGGTTAAGGTTATAGGTTAATGATTATTATATATTGTTCATTTTTAATTATTTTTATTTGTGCATTTATTTTACATTCATTTATTCTTACAATTTTAACTATATTAACACCCTAACAAAAAAATAAATAATAAGACAATAAATAAAATATTAACCCCTAACCCTTATCCTAACCTTAACTCTAACCCTGGGGCGGACTGACCATTTGAAAACTCGGGCGCTGCCCGAGGGCCCGGGGTCAGTAGGGGGCCCCATGAGATGCCCCTGGTACCTTTTTCATAGGCTTTTTTGAGTTTGGGCAAGGACACAGGGGCCCCATGATCCTCTATTGCCTGGGGGAGAGAAACGTTTTGGCTCAAAAAATGCCAAACACAGGGAAAATGTGTGTAAATGCAATTCCAGAATTAAAAATATACTGAAAAAAGGACAACAGAGGGCTGGGCTTGTAACGCGTTTCGAATGGGTCGAATCCCATCTGAGACCAAACTGTTTTTCGACAAAGCTGGGTTTGTGGTCTAAGGCCTTGCAGATCAAGTGGTAGAAGTGAGACCCCAATTAACTCATATGGGGACATTGCACTTCCCATAGAAAGGACAGACAGGAGAAAACAAGAAGAAGGAACAGTAAAAAAAAATACATAAGAAAATACGTGCTAACCCTCCGTACCCCAAACACTGTCTAACCTGAAGTATCCTGAGCATCACCCATCAGATAGTGAATCCAGGGGCTCCACATGTTTTCGAACAATGCAACTTTGTCATTCAGACGCTCCTTTATCATGATCCAGGACAGTTTGGCCTTCACTGGGTCAAATGGTATTATGGTAGACCTCCGAGATCTGGCTATGGCTTTCTTTGCCACCACAAAAGTAAAAGGTGATCTTTGTAAATGTCCTGGGCAGCACAACAAGGCTTGTTTTGGACATTTTTTCCCAAGTTGAAGTGTTACTAAGCCCACAACAGTGAAATCAGTCTGTACATGCAGTAAAGCATGCTTGTTATACTCACTGTGGAACCTAAGGGGTTAATCCTCCGCATTGTGAAAAAAGGCGGTTTGAGCCCGTCTTCTTCATTTACTGTCCCCAATCCATCTGCTGATAGTATAGAGCTCTAGGAGTCACTCTGCACATGCTCAGTTTGGAGTGTTGTGCTAGAGGTTTTTTTTTTTCTTTGGGAGGGTGCCTGTGATCGGCCCAGGGTCATTTAGCACTGTCCAGACTGAGGGTCAGAGGTTATGCAGCCTTATAGGATGGTCAAAGGAGAATGAAAACGCCTCCTATAAAATTAACCAGTGCTCAGCTGGACACTGATAGAAATCACAAGACTGCTGATGAGAAAAGGTATTTAGCAGTTTATATTTACTAAAATAGTTGCATTTCCATGTTCTGTGTACTGTAGACCAGTTATAGTGAATGCAGGGTCCTGGGTTTACTAACACTTTAGGCCACAAGGAAGAGAGGCCATAAAACAAATCTCCAAGACTTTTCTCAAATTTCGGAAGTTCAACTCTAACTTAGAAGCCTTCTAGAGAATGCAGAGATTCCACATGTGTGGGCTTAGAAATACGTGAAGACGAGGACATGTATTCGGTAGGGGCATGAAATAGTAGGTAGGGCTAGAACCTCTGTCAGGTTTTTAATACTAGAAAACAACCCAGTCCATCCAACACAGTACCCATACTCCCAACGCTGGAGCTGCTGGGCTTCACATCCAACATGGTCGATTCTATGTGCTGCCTTATCATTTTTATGCGACCATATCTGCATTTTGACCTTCATACATTTTTAAGGTACAAGGGCAATGTACTAGCTACTTCTTGGGTTTGAGTTTGGTTTTTTTGTTTTTATTGTTGTCTGTATTCTGAATAGGGAACTTTATTCTATGAAAATGAAAGAAAAAGGGAAATGCAGAATTTTGAGTTGTCACCAACAAGAACAGAGTGGAAATCTTCCAATGAAGACACTTAGTCTGGTGACAAGTATTTAAGAGGGGATTTGCCTTCCTTCAAAGAGCTTTAGGGTCCATTCACACCAGATGTGGTGGGATGGTGTTGAGCGGCTATTGCAGCACAGTCCCACTGCAAGATAAGGCCAAATGCCTTGACTCCTAAGTGCCTGGTGGGAGCTGGTAGGTCCTACCTAGCAAGGGGAACTCCACTTCTTAGGCACCTGCTGAAGCCTGTTCTCCAAAGTCCTCCAAGTACTTGGCGGAGGGGATCTCCTGAAGAGAGACCTCCTGGCTGGGGAGAGGAAAATGACCAGGAGGTCACAGATCCCCTCACTGACATCAGGGCAGGCCATGATTTCCTGCACATTCCGTCTCTGTAAGAGAATAAAATCATCCATATGTGATAAATAATGTAAAAATGAATCAAAATGGCCATGTGTTACATGCATAGGGCAGCTCATTTCTTTCAATGGGCTACACTACGCATGACAAATGTAGCAAGTATCTCATGCACCTTTTTCAGCATTGCACTTTTTTTCGTCAATATTTCCTGAGCAGTCTATTTCTGCAAAACACTCGCATCTGCTTGCCATGATTGAGTGCAATTGTCAATGAACTGCAATGCAAGCATAAAATGCAATTTAGCATGCGTTAACATGCTGCTATAGCGTGAATGCAGCCTAATATGGAACACAATGGGCACGGATTAGTGTGCTTCACAGTCAAATCAGCAGGTTGAGGTGTGCCCTGGAATGAATAAAGGTCTTGGATTGCTGTGGAGATCTGGGATCTAACTGTTCTGTTTAGCAGGGGTGTCAGGATCACAAGACAAGCTGATCAGAATGACAAAACTTTGAGCACATAAGAAAGTTCACATTCAAATATTTCAGCTTTTTTTTTTTTTGCTGACTGACCGAAATTCTACCTAACCATGCATAATAATCCTAAGTGCACAATATCTTTTTTTTTTTTTACTTTTCGTCTCTCTTAGCAAACCATTTACTTACTTACTATAATTTTCTGCTTTTTCAGGTTCGTAAAGCAGAGTACTTTCACGTTTGAAGTGTATCCAAATATATATATTTTTTTTGGTTGAAAATAACAGGATGCCAAACTGCGATAAGACAGGAATGAAAAGTACTTCCACTTAACAGGATGGTATTTAAATGCTTTATGACAAGGATTTTTTTGGTACAGCAAAGAGAACTTTGTATAATAATACCGTCTTACTACACTAAAGCATCCCTTTATACTAAAATCTGTCTGAGCCAGAATTATTCACCTGAGAGCTTGGGGACCACATGCAGCCTTCATGACAGTGCATGATCAATAAAGGTATATACAGTGAAAAAAAAAATATTTGCAGGCTCATTAACACTAGCTTTGTTCTCTAAAAGACCGATCTGCATTTGGATCGCTCCTCAGAGAGCATCATTTGATAGGCAGTGAGGAGACGTATCGCCTCCTCACTGCCTGCTTTAACCCCTTGAACCCCGCACTAGTGCGCAGCAACCACATGCTTTGCATGCAATAGCAGGGCATAAGCTGAGCACCCCATATACTTGAATGGGAAGAAGAATTTTACAGAAGTTAATGTTTTAGTGAAACATGTAGGAACAGAAGCACTTTGTGGATTATTAAGTGTTCTTGCATGACAGACCACTTCCTGTTATCTCACATATATATTCTTATTATTATAGCCAAATTTACCACCCTAACTCCTCCCACAGTTTTTACACTACATAGACAGTAATATACGGAAACGTGCGGATTGTTCCCGATTGGTGTGCTATTACTTTGTGGAATGTTTCGCTGAATGGTTCACGAAATATTGCCGTTTTTGTGGTGAAATTGGCCCCATAGGAATGAATGGCGGAATGTTCAAAACTAGAGTGTGAGCTGAAAAATCAGGACATGATTTCTAAACTGCCATCACTCCCTCATTTCCAAGCCCACCTACACAAATCTTATATCAAAACGTTCAGCTATCCCTGCTGCCACTAAAAATGTCCACGGCTAAGCCACAGTCCTGATAGTTTTCACAATATGACCATTTGTTTGCAACTCACGCCGCCCATTGACATTCATTGAAACTCCACTCTAGCCACCTCAAATTTGAAGGGCAATTTATAAACAGCGACTGTGCCTTCATTTGTAATATTTCAGAGACATACTATGCATCAAAATGTAGGTCTGGGTCTTGTGATTCTCACAATATAAAGCTCTTCGGTGTAGGATTTATAATTTTAAAACTACAAACTACACGGAGATCGCCGGGGGCGCGCAGGAGGGCATGTTCTGGGAGGACGTCATATGACACCATCCCAGAACTGGCCGGCCGCAGTGAAGCCATCATTTAGCTATCTGCGGTCAGCAAGTGGTTAATGCTCTCCTTGCCCGGCCTGTCAGTTTAGGTGGATGGCCATGTCTTGGTAGGTCTGCAGTTGTGCTACACTCTTTCCAGTTTCCGATGATGGATTGAACAGTGCTCTGTGAGATGTTCTAAGCTTGGGATATTTTTTTTTATAACCTAACCCCACTTTAAAATTCTCCACAACTTTATCCCTGACCTGTCTGGTGTGTTCCTTGGCCTTCATGGCTTCACTAAGAAACCTCTGAGGGCTTCACAGAACAGCTGTATTTATACTGAGAGTAAATTACACACAGGTGGACTATTTACTAATTAGATGACTTCTGAAGGCAATTGGTTCCACTAGATTTTGGTTAGGGGTATCAGAGTAAATGGGTTCCCCTGTACACAGCTCAGTGCTCTCTATATAGGACCCATTCCCCTGTACACAGCTCAGTGCTATCTATATATGACCCGTTCCCCTGTACACAGCTCAGTGCTATCTATATATGACCCGTTCCCCTGTACACAGCTCATTGCTCTCTATACAGGACCCGTTCCCCTGTACACAGCTCATTGCTCTCTATACAGGACCCGTTCCCCTGTACACAGCTCAGTGCTCTCTATATATGACCCGTTCCCCTGTACACAGCTCAGTGCTCTCTATATATGACCCGTTCCCCTGTACACAGCTCAGTGCTCTCTATATAGGACCCGTTCCCCTGTACACAGCTCAGTGCTCTCTATATAGGACCCGTTCACCTGTACACAGCTCAGTGCTCTCTATATATGACCTGTTCCTCTGTACACAGCTCAGTGCTCTCTATATAGGACACCTTCCCCTGTACACAGCTCAGTGCTCTCTATATAGGACACGTTCCCCTGTATACAGCTCAGTGCTCTCTATATATGATCCATTCCCCTGTACACAGCTCAGTGCTCTCTATATATGATCCATTCCCCTGTACACAGCTCAGTGCTCTCTATATATGATCCATTCCCCTGTACACAGCTCAGTGCTCTCTATATAGGACCCGTTCCCCTGTACACAGCTCAGTGCTCTCTATATAGGACCCGTTCCCCTGTACACAGCTCAGTGCTCTCTCTATATAGGACACGTTCCCCTGTAGACAGCTCAGTGCTCTCTACATAGGACCCATTCCCCTGTACACAGCTCAGTTCTCTCTCTATACAGGACCCGTTCCCCTGTACACAGCTCAGTTCTCTCTCTATACAGGACCCGTTCCCCTGTACACAGCTCAGTGCTCTCTATACAGGACCCGTTCCCCTGTACACAGCTCAGTGCTCTCTCTATATATGACACATTCCCCTGTACACAGCTCAGTGCTCTCTATATAGGACACATTCCCCTGTACACAGCTCAGTGCTCTCTATATAGGACACATTCCCCTGTACACAGCTCAGTGCTCTCTATAAATGATCCATTCCCCTGTACACAGCTCAGTGCTCTCTATATAGGACACATTCCCCTGTACACAGCTCAGTGCTCTCTATAAATGATCCATTCCCCTGTACACAGCTCAGTGCTCTCTACATAGGACCCATTCCCCTGTACACAGCTCAGTGCTCTCTATATAGGACACATTCCCCTGTACACAGCTCAGTTCTCTCTCTATATAGGACACATTCCCCTGTACACAGCTCAGTGCTCTCTATATAGGACACATTCCCCTGTACACAGCTCAGTGCTCTCTATATAGGACACATTCCCCTGTACACAGCTCAGTTCTCTCTCTATATAGGACACATTCCCCTGTACACAGCTCAGTTCTCTCTCTATATAGGACACGTTCCCCTGTACACAGCTCAGTTCTCTCTCTATATAGGACACATTCCCCTGTACACAGCTCAGTTCTCTCTCTATATAGGACACATTCCCCTGTACACAGCTCAGTGCTCTCTATATATGACACGTTCCCCTGTACACAGCTCAGTTCTCTCTCTATATATGACACGTTCCCCTGTACACAGCTCAGTGCTCTCTATAGGACACGTTCCCCTGTACACAGCTCAGTGCTCTCTATATAGGACACATTCCCCTGTACACAGCTCAGTGCTCTCTATATATGATCCATTCCCCTGTACACAGCTCAGTGCTCTCTATATAGGACCCGTTCCCCTGTACACAGCTCAGTGCTCTCTATATAGGACCCGTTCCCCTGTACACAGCTCAGTGCTCTCTCTATATAGGACACGTTCCCCTGTAGACAGCTCAGTGCTCTCTACATAGGACCCATTCCCCTGTACACAGCTCAGTTCTCTCTCTATACAGGACCCGTTCCCCTGTACACAGCTCAGTTCTCTCTCTATACAGGACCCGTTCCCCTGTACACAGCTCAGTGCTCTCTATACAGGACCCGTTCCCCTGTACACAGCTCAGTGCTCTCTCTATATATGACACATTCCCCTGTACACAGCTCAGTGCTCTCTATATAGGACACATTCCCCTGTACACAGCTCAGTGCTCTCTATATAGGACACATTCCCCTGTACACAGCTCAGTGCTCTCTATAAATGATCCATTCCCCTGTACACAGCTCAGTGCTCTCTATATAGGACACATTCCCCTGTACACAGCTCAGTGCTCTCTATAAATGATCCATTCCCCTGTACACAGCTCAGTGCTCTCTACATAGGACCCATTCCCCTGTACACAGCTCAGTGCTCTCTATATAGGACACATTCCCCTGTACACAGCTCAGTTCTCTCTCTATATAGGACACATTCCCCTGTACACAGCTCAGTGCTCTCTATATAGGACACATTCCCCTGTACACAGCTCAGTGCTCTCTATATAGGACACATTCCCCTGTACACAGCTCAGTTCTCTCTCTATATAGGACACATTCCCCTGTACACAGCTCAGTTCTCTCTCTATATAGGACACGTTCCCCTGTACACAGCTCAGTTCTCTCTCTATATAGGACACATTCCCCTGTACACAGCTCAGTTCTCTCTCTATATAGGACACATTCCCCTGTACACAGCTCAGTGCTCTCTATATATGACACGTTCCCCTGTACACAGCTCAGTTCTCTCTCTATATATGACACGTTCCCCTGTACACAGCTCAGTGCTCTCTATAGGACACGTTCCCCTGTACACAGCTCAGTGCTCTCTATATAGGACACATTCCCCTGTACACAGCTCAGTGCTCTCTATATATATATGTCAGTATTACCTGCTCTCTGATGAACAGTTATCCTCCTTGTACAGCTCTGTGTACAGAACACTTCCTGCTTGTAGACTCCTCCCTCTCTGCAGTCAGGAGAAAGCTGAATGCTCATTGGTTGCAGCGCATGGTGATTTCCCTTCCTCTCCCTGTGATTGGCTGAGACGTTTCCTGCCTGCTCTATTATTAGCTCTCATGTCCTTGGACTGTGCATGCTGTGCAGTTTATTGTCTGCAGGTGAACTTCGTGTTTCTCATTCTTTGTTACTTGTTAATGTAAAGACACAATTTTCTTTCAGGAACTGAATCCTTGCAGCTTAGAATGTCCTGCTCTTGGTGTATTGATCACTGATATCATTTGTTTTTACATGATAGGCTTCAATAATCTGAGGACACTAAAGTCGGTCCAACGTTCAGACAGTCCGAATTTCAATCCATGTATGGGCATCGAACATGGCATATGTATATATTCCTGCGCTGGAAGATGGACTCCGCAAAGGCTAGAACCACATAGGGGATGCTTTAAAGGTGCGCACCTTGCTGACCTCAACGGACCAGGGAAATCCAAATGTACTGCATGCAAAGAAACAAACAGAGGGCGCACAGGTCTGCTGCATTACCTATAAAAACCAGTTATTGTACAAAAGAAGTAGTAATATACTCACAAAGGATAACAGTGTCAAGTGCACATCATACAAAGTACAGCAAGGTCCAGTCTTACTGAATGATATCCGTAATGGGATTCCTAGACCTCCAACTTGCTGACGCATTTCGAGGACGTGCCTCTTCCTCAGAGCCAATACCTACATTCCTAAATCCACCTATATCTTCTAATATCCTGTGGGTGGCTGATTCCACACCCACCCATGGGCGCGGATGACAGGAATACGTAAGGCCCTTATGGGTGGAAATGAAGGACCCGATTGTAAACTTTTCTACGATTATTAAGTGATCAATAGATGGCAACCCTATATAGAACACCTCTGGGATATCATGTTTCGGTCCATTTGATGCTGCCATGTTGCACCTCAGACTGTCCAGGAGCTCAGTAATGCCCTGGTCCAGATCTGGGAGGAAATACCCCAGGACACCATCCGTCATCTCATTAGGAGCACGCCCCGATGTTGTCAGGCATGCATACAAGCAGGTGGGGGCCATACAAAGTACCATTTTGAGTTCCTGCAATGAAATTTCATCAAAATGGACTAGCCTGCTGCATCATTTTTCACTTTAATTTTCGGGGTGTCTTTGAATTCAGTCCTCTATAGTTTGATCATTTCATTTCCATCAAATGATGGGGCGTCTTTACGTTCCTAACACATTACCCAGTCCATATCAGTATAGATATCCAGAATTATATTTTTCCCCATTGAGTTTGGATGTGTTTTCAAATTGTTCCTTTCATTTTTTTTTTTAGCAATATATATATATATATATATATATTTCCAACATTAAACATATTCACAATGTTATCTTCTTCTGCAGAGACATCTGCAGGCTTACAGTATTTTGCCAGTAAAGCCTGCATGTGATCATAGCTGACATTGTGCTCATATGATCAGGAACCACTTTGATTGGATCATCAGTGACAGTCAGGTTTGAGAGCTGTGCAAAGTGTCATCAGCTAGCCTTCATAGTTCAAAGTAAAGGGTGTTTCTGAATATATTCCCACCTTGGAGTATCTTGCTGAGGAATGTTGACATAGGGATTGCAAATGGGAAGTGTTACAGTTTACCTAAACCCAAAAACAAATATTTAATATTCAGTATTACAGCTCACTAGTCTATAGATGTGGTAGCTGTACTAGTTTTCTTCTGTTATCTTTGCCTGGTAATTCATGCGAAAAGCACACTTCCTTTTCTTGGGTGGCTATACTCGCTCACTTCAATGTACCTTTGATGGGGGGCCATAGTTGTCACCAAGGTTGATCTGCAGGCATGTCTCTCTATCATCACAGTGGATAAATGATAGGGATGCACCAAAATTTCAGTGGTCGAAAAAGTTTTGGCGGAAAACACCCTTTTCGGCCATCAGCAGATATGAAACAAAGCACCAATACAGGTGCCGAAAAAACCTCGCCACCGCCGCCTGCCCGCTTTGGCCGCTTGGTAATTTGCAGCCTTACCTGAGAAACCATTGAACTATCCCAGCACTGGGCATAGAGATTAGTGAAAGAAAGATGGCCTCCACTCTACATGCCTTTGGAGGACTGGAGCTATGTCACTTCTGGTTTTGGCCATTTTTTTTTTTTTTTTTTAAAGCACTAGATCAATGCTTTTTTTTGATCCAATGCTTTACATTGCAGAGGAGAGATGTGGGGTCCTGTTGACCCCATAATATTATTATACAGTATTTATATAGCGCCAACAGTTCGCTCACCGCTGTACATTACAATGGGAGACAGAACATGCGACAGTACAATAACAATACAATGCGATACACGAGGGGTTCGAGGACCCTGCTCCTTGGAGCTTACAATCTAGGAGGGAGGGGATAGTGGTACAGGAGGAATAGCTGTGGGGGATGGAATGGTAGGAGGAGTGGATGAGATCGGCAATTAGCAGAGGGCGGGGTAGGCTTCCCTGAAGAGGTGGGTTTTCAGGGTGCGCCTAAAGGAGAGGAGAGTAGGTGATAGTCTGATAGATTGGGGTAGGGAGTTCCAGAGGATGGGTGATGCCCTGGAGAAGTCCTGGAGGTGGGCATGGAAGGAGGAGACCAGGGAACTAGAGAGAAGGAGGTCTTGTGAGGAGCGGAGGGTGCGTTTTGGGTGGTATTTGGATATCAGGTCGGTGATGTAGTTCGAGGCAGAGTTATGGACAGCTTTGTACATCAGTGTTAGGATTTTGAATTTGATCCATTGGGCAATCGGAAGCCGGTGGAAGGATTGGCAGAGGGGGGTGGCGGAAACGGAGCGGTTGGTGAGGTGGATGAGTCTGGCCACCGTATTCAGGATCGACTGAAGAGGGGATAGCCTGTGGTGAGGCAGGCCAGTGAGGAGGGAGTTGCAGTAATCAAGTTGTGATATCTCTCCATAAAGAGGACCTGTCACTAATTATTTCTATCACAAGGTATGCATGCATTTCTTGTGATAAGAATAAAAGTGCTTACAATTTTTTTTAAAGGAACAGTGCAAAAAAACTGTTTAAAGTGCCCCCCCCCCCTCGTGCCCACACATAGTGGTGAACGCATACGTAGGCCATGCCCACATATGTAAATGGTGTTCAAATCACACACGTGAGGTATCGCCACAAACGTCCGAGCAATTCTTGTACTAGACCTCCTCTGTAACTTTACACTGCTGACCTGTGCCCATTCTTTATTTTGTTGAGAAATCACTTTGGAAAACACCCCCTAGCATTTCTGGCCATGGCCATCTTGAGTAAGGGCAGATGATTCATGTAATATTTACTTCCTGGAATCAACCTGCCCTTAGCTCAGGCATGCAAGCAGGAGAGGGTTTGCTTAGCTGAGAAAGCCCCTCCTCCCCTCTTGAAAACTCCTGGGATGTATGACATAATTTGCTTAGGCATGGAAACTAGGAAGTAACTGAAGAAATGTAAAAAAAAGTTTAAAACAAGTAAACATAGTATACTATCCAATCTATTCACTAATAATAAAATGTTACTAAACCCACAACAGTAAAATCAGTCTGTATATGCAGTAAAGCATGCTTGTTATACTCACTGTGGAAGCTAAGGGGTTAATCCTCCGCATTGTGAAAAACGGCTGTTTGATCCTGTCTTCTCTAATCCTCCCCTTCTTTTATTGTCCCCAATCCATCTGCTGATAACATAGAGCTCTAGGAGTCACTCTGCACATGCTGAGTTTGGAGTTTTGTGCTAGAGAGTTTTTTTTTCTTTGGGAGGGTGCATGTGATTGGCCCAGGGTCATTTAGCACTGTCCAGACTGAGGGTCAGAGGTTATGCAGCCTCATAAGATGGTCAGAGGAGAATGAAAACTCCTCCTATAAAATTAACCAGTGCTCAGCTGGACACTGATAGAAATTACAAGACTGCTTTAACTGTTGAAGAGAAAAGGTATTTAGCAGTTTATATTTACTAAAATAATAGCATTTCCATGTTCTCTGTACTGTGGGAGACCAGATATATATGAATGGAGGGGTCCTGGGTTTAGTAACACTTTCACTTGAGTAAAGGAATCGACTATATTATAGATTCAGATCCAAAAGCACCTCACCTTGGGGCACTGCCACCAAATGTGGAACGCTGTCCCCTCCAGTCCGTAGCCCCGAAAGCAAAGTGGTGAAGCCCCCCGGACAAAGGAAGCGATCGAAGCCAAGACCATGTACCACCTCAAAATTCCCTTTTAATTAGCTTCAAATATGGAGGTATTAATAAGTGATTTAGATGCAGTAAAGCATGCTTTTTATACTCACTGTGGATCCTAGGAAGCTAATCCTCTGCATTTTGTAAAAAGGCTGTTTGATCCTGTCTTCTCTGATCCTCCGCTTCTTCCAGTGTCCCCCCTCTTTCTCCTGATAAGACATAACACGTGGAGTCACTCTGCACATGCTCAGTTTGGTGTGTATTGCTAGAGAGGTTGGTTATTTTTTCTTGGGAGATTGTATGTGATCAGCACAGTGCCAATCAGGACTGTTTAGGGGTCCTGCATCCTCCTAGAGCAGAACTCCTCCTACATGCTTTAACATGTGCTCTGCTGGACACTGATAGAAGTCACAAGACTGCTCTAACTGCTGATTATTTTAGTAAATATAAACTGCTAAATACCTTTTCTAGTATTTAGCAGTTTATATTTACTAAAATAGTTTCCATGTTTTGTGTACTGTGGAGAGACCAGATATAGTGAATGCAGGGTCCGGGGTTTAGTAACACTTTAATAGCATTTGCCAGACATTAAGGAGGCACTGTCTCCCCTCCTCACTGCCTGCTTTAACCCCCACTAGGTGCCACAACTACATGCATTGTGCCCGGAAATTACATTTCCATGTTGTGTGTACTGTGGGAGACCAAATATAATGAATGCAGGGACCGGGGAGACCGGATTTAGTGAATGCAGGGTCCAGGGAGACCAGATATAGTGAATGCAGGATCCAGGGAGACCAGATAAAGTGAATGCAGGGTCCGGGGAGACCAGATATAGTGAATGCAGGGCCCGGGGAGACCAGATATAGTGAATGCAGGGTCCGGGGAGACCAGATATAGTGAATGCAGGGTCCTGGGAGACCAGATATAGTGAATGCAGGGTCCAGGGAGACCAGATATAGTGAATGCAGGGTCCGGGGAGACCAGATATAGTGAATGCAGGGTCCGGGGAGACCAGATATAGTGAATGCAGGGTCCGGGGAGACCAGATATAGAGAATGCAGGGTCCGGGATTTAGTAACACTTTAAGCTATGGAACCCATGAGCAATCACCAAGGGGCAGGCGGGTATAAAATAGAGACAACAGGGAGTTGGAGAAAGACTTGGCAAGTGGAAGGAGTGTGTGAGAGTTCACGCCAAGCTGAACTGTTCTGGAAGAGGCCGGGTTTGGCCAGAGTGTACAGAGTAGCCGAGGAGAGTACTGGCATCAAGTGGAGATGGCTGCTCTGGGGAGACCTTTCAGCTGCAGGAGTGCGAGAGCTACCACCATCTTCAGTTACATGACAATTGCGCAGTCATGCAACGCTGCACCCAAATGAAATTCACATCCTTTTTCCCATGCATAGAGCTTTCTTTCAGTGGTATTTGATCGCCTCCGTGTTTTTGCACTATATAAAAAAAAAGACCGACAATTTTGAATGATAGCGATTCGTGGGGAAATTTGTTATCAGACACTAAAAGTGACGACAGCAATGATTCGCGATTGAGCTCAGTGATGTGCGAACTTGGCGCTCTATTTCAAATTTCAGTGGTTTTGGTTTGATTACATTATTGAATTAAATTTATTATTATATTATTATTTTGTATAATTATTTATAATTGTTTATTATATTATAATTTATGATTTTGTGTTTCAAACTTTATCATACCCGGGATGTTTACTAGTCTCTTGTTTGGACAGATTTAAGCCAGTTATTCCTAAGAATTACAGACCTACAATAGAAAACAACAAATTTCCATGCGAAACAATGTACCACTTCGTCATTCAAAAATATTGACAGGGAGGTCAAACATGTCCAGTAAAAAAAATTTTAAAAATCAAACTTCATCATAAATTTAGGCCAAAATGTATTCTGCTACATGTCTTTGCTAAAACAAAAATCCCAATACGTGCAAATTAATTGGTTTACATGAAAGTTATAGTGTTTACAAATGGCGGTATATATACTGGGAATTTTTTTTTCTTTTCTCTACTAGTAGTGCCGATCAGTGACTTATAGCGGGACTGCGGCAGGCATTCTGACATTGGGGGGAACTGACTTGGTGTCACTGACATCCCCAGTGACACCAATACAGTGATCAGTACTAATAAAAAGCACTGACACTGCACTAATGGCACTAGGCAGGAAGGGGTTAACATGTGGGATGATCGAAGGGTTAACTGTGTGCTGTTTTACTATGGGGGCTGTGTTAGTGCTTTCAATTGTAAGCACACTGCTTTGCCTGGCTGTGCTATGCAGAACCAGGCAAAGCAGTGTGCAGGAGCTGACAGGGGAGAGAACTGTATTGTTTACATACAGTTCTCTCCCTCCATCGGTAATGCTCTGCGATCACTGGGTGCCAGCAAGTAATCACCGTCTGAGACCTGGTGATTGACAACCGAGGCTGCGAATAGCGGTGCAGGTAGGGCACGTGCACTGCTAGTGCATGCCCTCTACTCGGAAATGCAAAATCACATACAGTGGGGATCGAAAGTTTGGGCACCCCAGCTAAAAAGTTGTATTAATGTGCATAAAGAAGCCAAGGAAAGATGGAAAAATCTCCAAAAGGCATCAAATTACAGATTAGACATTCTTATAATATGTCAACAAAAGTTAGATTTTATTTCCATCATTTACACTTTCAAAATAACAGAAAACAAAAAAATGGCGTCTACAAAAGTTTGGGCATCCTGCAGAATTTATAGCATGCACTGCCCCCTTTGCCAAGCTGAGACCTGCCAGTGTCATGGATTGTTCTCAATCATCGTCTGGGAAGACCAGGTGATGTCAATCTCAAAGGTTTTAAATGCCCAGACTCATCTGACCTTGCCCCAACAATCAGCACCATGGGTTCTTCTAAGCAGTTGTCTAAAAAACTGAAACTGAAAATGGTTGATGCTCACAAAGCTGGAGAAGGCTATAAGAAGATAGCAAAGCGTTTTCAGATGTCAATATCCTCTGTTTGGAATGTAATTAAGAAATGGCAGTCATCAGGAACAGTGGAAGTTAAAGCAAGATCTGGAAGACCAAGAAAAATATCAGACAGAACAGCTCGCAGGATTGTGAGAAAAACAATTCAAAACCCACGTTTGACTGCACGATCCCTCCAGAAAGATCTGGCAGACACTGGAGTTGTGGTACACTATTCCACTATAAAGAGATACTTGTACAAATATGGTCTTCATGGAAGAGTCATCAGAAGAAAACCTCTTCTACGTCCTCACCACAAAAATCATCGTTTGAACTTTGCAAATGAACATATAGACAAGCCTGATGCATTTTGGAAACATGTTCTGTGGACCGATGAGGTTAAAATTGAACTTTTTGGCTGGAATGAGCAAAGGTACGTTTGGAGAAGAAGGGGCACAGAATTTAATGAAAAGAACCTCTGTCCAACTGTTAAGCATGGGGTTGGATCAATCATGCTTTGGGGTTGTGTTGCAGCCAGTGGCACAGGGAACATCTCACGAGTAAAAAGTAAAAATGGATTCAATAAAATTTTGGATGGTAACTTGATGCCATCTGTGAAAAAGCTGAAGTTAGAGAGGACGGCTTCTACAAATGGATAATGATCCTAAACACACCTCGAAATTCACGGGGGATTACATCAAGAGGCGTAAACTGAAGGTTTTGCCATGGCCTTCACAATCTCCTGACCTCAACATAATTGAAAATCTATGGATAGACCTTAAAAGAGCAGTGCGTGACAGACAGCCCAGAAATCTCAAAGAACTGGAAGACTTTTGTAAGGAAGAATGGGCAAAGATACCTCAAACAAGAATTGAAAGACTCTTGGCTGGCTACAAAAAGTGTTTACAAGCTGTGATACTTGCCAAAGGGGGCAGTACAAGATATTACCTCTGCAGGGTGCCCAAACTTTTGCAGACGCCATTTTTTTGTTTTCTGTTATTTTGAAAGTGTAAATGATGGAAATAAAATCTAACTTTTGTTGACATATTATAAGAATGTCTAATCTGTAATTTGATGCCTTTTGGAGATTTTTCCATCTTTCCTTGGCTTCTTTATGCACATTAATACAAATTTTTAGCTGGGGTGCCCAAACTTTCGATCCCCACTGTATATGCAAAAAAAAAAAAAATCCCTGGAGTTCTGCTTTAAAACTAACCTCAAGTCCCACTGTAAAAAACTGTGAGCAGAAAGGCTCTTACTGCAGAAGAGACATGCGCTGTTTTTTCTGCAATAAAATGCCCCTACCTCTCTGCTCTCTGTCTCCTCTGGTACTGTATATTGCGTAGCTCGGCTTATAGTGCTGGGCCGGTCTCCAAGTGATGTGATTATGCACATGCGCAGGAGTGACATCATCCCCCACTGGCCAATGAAGCGGCCTGAAGACCGGCATTTAGCAGACAATGCCAAGGCAAGACCGTTAGACAGGTAAGTATTGAGACTTTATTTATGCCTTAAAGTGTTTCCAAAGTCTAACAGTGTTTACCTTAAAGGGGAACTAAACCCTCCTATCCTTTTCAGCCAAGGAAGCTGCCATCTTAGCCTCTGTTTGATTTGCAACTGTTTTGATGATACACATGTGGTCAGTTATGACACCAGCCATTTGATGGGTTGTCAGTTTGGTTGAGAGCACAAACAATGTAACAGTTAGTAATCTCAGCATGCCGGGAATGTAAGTGGTTTTGAAACAATTAAATTGATGGGTTTAGTTGTTTAGGTCCATTTTAATGCATTCTTGCCTTAACGTAAATGACTCCCCACTAATTGTTCTTCCTACCCAGGGCCGTGGATAAGGGGGTACCACCAGTATTCTTGTTGGGGGCCCAGGCCAGCAGGGGGGCCCAGGTAGCTGGGTGAATCAGATGTAGGCAGGGAGGGTGATCAGAACAGCGGAGGGGCGATTACAGGAGCCAATTCCATGTATGACTCTCTCTGCAGCAGCCTAAAGCTATCTTCTTCTCCTCTCCCACCCATCAGCTTTCAGCTGCTGCAGAGAGAGCCATACAGGGGATTGGCTTTAGTAATTGCCCCACAACACCCTCCTTGTGTACCATATGTTTCCCCCATTCTGCCCAGGCCCCCACCCCCACAGTGCTGCCGGCTACCCTCCTTTCCTTCCCACTGTCAGCTGCAGGCACTAGGACAATAGGATCCTTCAGGATGAAGAGTGGGGGGAAGGTTCCAGTAGATATGTCACATTTACCAGCCCCTTCCTGTCCTGAATGAACACAATGAGTGATCAGTACTGATCACTTGCTGTGTTCATTCATAATTGAAGTATAGTAAACTGTTTTCTTGTTGGGGGGCCCTGCCAGATTGGCTGTATAGGGCCCTGTGGTTTTTAACAGCAGTCCTGCTCCTACCCCCCTGTGATGCAGCACTGTCCTGGCTGCTGTCTGGTTTTTGTGCTGGAAGTTCAGCTTTAAAGCCACCCTTTTTAGTTACCTGTAGCCTGGCACTAATTTTGTCACTAATGATATCTTGATGCATTTGTTTATTGCTAGTAAATGGATAAAAGCAGATAATCAGTCTGCTGGATGGCAGCCAGCCTTGGCTCTGATTTCTATTACTAGTTCACAACTTTGCATCAGTGCCAGCAGGGACATCACATCATGAGCCATCAATATCTTCACCGACAGAAATCAAGAAGAGCCATTACTGCCAAGTACTGTGGGTGAGAGCGACGAGGCTGCAATATGCTAAAAGTGGCAGGGACTGCCAAATGACAGAATGCTTGTAATAACCGGCTAATGTGGAGAAATCACTCCAAGCTTCCACACAGCGTTGATTTATTCCAGAACCTTTTAAAAGACATTTTTCTGTAGCTGAATCGAAGATTATTATCAACATTTGGAAAAACAGGTAAACGTCTGCACAGGGAAACTCCAAGCTGTGCCAGTTATTTGGTCCTGGAAGGCTCAGGACTTATCAGAAAACAACCTGTGAAGATAGGAATGTAAAAGCTGTTCTTGCCCAACTGATTTTAAAGTGTAGATTAACCCTAACAATGAACTTCTCTTCTTAGTTCATTTTTCTTCTGTTAAATATACTATTGAAAGTGCACCTTATCCGTCTCTTGTATAATCCCTTGGTGCCATTCTTTTCTAGTATTAATTGCACCATTTATCTGGTTTTGGGTAGAGTTGAGCACCTATGTTTTCCACCTTATCCATCTCCATTTTTTTCTCTTGGTGCTATTCTTTTCTGGTATGACTTGTACCATTTATCTGGTTTTGAGCACCTACCATATTTTTCGCTCCATAAGACGCACCTGACCATAAGATGAACCTAGGTTTTAGAGGCAGAAAACAGGAAAAAAAAATTCTGAACTAATGGACTGCAGACATAGTACAGGAGATGACCAGCGACTGTGGACAGCACACGGATGACCAGAGACTGCGGACAGCACAGGGATGACCAGAGACTGCGGACAGCACAGGGATGACCAGAGACTGCGGACAGCACAGGGGATGACCAGAGACTGCAGACAGCACAGGGATGACCAGAGACTGCAGACAGCACAGGGATGACCAGAGACTGCGGACAGTACAGGAGATGACTGCTGACCTTTGGGGAGGGGGGGAGCGGGTACCTGAATTTGACAGGTACCCGCTCTTACTTCCGCGGAGTTGTTCTTTGATCTTACCTGTTCCTCTATCCAGCCGCGCGCTGTCTTCCCGGCTTCTGTAGTGTGGGCGCTCGGCATGACAGCCGGGTGCCCAGTGCGCATGAGCGAGAAGCACTTGCGCTTTGTGATTGGTCCGGCGGCTTCTGGGATCTGTCATGTGTCCCAGGTACCGCCTTACCATTCACAAAAAGCACCGCTTCTTGCGCATGCGCACTTGGCACCCGGCTGTCAAGCCCAGCGCCCACACTACAGAAGCTGGGAAGACAGCGCGCCGCTGGATAGAGGAACAGGTAAGGTCAAAGAACAACTTCGCGGAAGTAAGAGTGGATACCTGTCAAATTCAGGTACCCGCTCCCCACCTCCCCAAAGCTCAGCAGTCATCTCCATAAGGTCCCGCTGCAGAGCTGAGCGGCCAGCCCAGTATTCTGACACGGCGGCGTTGGAAATACCGGACCGGCCGCTCCATAAGACGCACTGACATTTTCCCCCCTTTTTTGGGGGGAAAAAAGTGTGTCTTATGGAGCGAACAATATGGTAATTCTTGTCTAAATGAATGGCACCCACCACAAGAATCAGGAGGCTTTAAATGTACCCATGAGTAAACTGATAGTCTAATAACATAATTTCACATCTCCTTTTAAAACCAACCTTTTTATTTTATTGTCTTGGTCATTAGAAATAAAAATGATCAACCAATTTTTAAAAACGTATCCATTACATATATTCTTATGTAGCATCCTCTAGTGTGCTACTAGAATAGTGTAGTGAATTGTAGGTGAAATCATTGTGTAGGACTCATAGTAAATGTTTGAGTCTGTGATTAAGGTCGGGTTACTGCAGGTCAGCTGGATGACTCAATAGATTGTGGCTCTATAGCCTCCTCCTGACACTGGAGGACTATAAAACATTCCAGAAGTCGGTGAGCAGAAAGCGGTGGAGACCTAATCTGCATGTTCATGGGAGTCTAGCCAATCTCAGGTTAGGAAGCCCTGGTAGATTGGTGACCCATAAATATGAGAGAGTCAGGCTGAGAGGAGTTGGGTGGAATATGGAGTTACTGAGGAGATTGTCAATGCCTCGGAGGGGGGGGGGGGGTCAGCCTACAGGCTGGGATTGGGCTGGCTCAGGAGGATGTGGAGCTGGGAGCAGCTCTACAGGGGGAGAGAAGGCATCCCTGCATGTAGTTTCGAGAAGTTAAGCTGATTTTTGAGGGGCTGCTAGATCCTCGGCCATAAAAGGCTGTTGCTAATGACTGACAGCTTTCAAGAAAAGAACAGTTCGGGATCAGCCTTTATACATAGGAGGGAAAGGTTCCCCCTTCATCGATTCAAGCTAACTGGGCATCCCCTAATCCCTATTTCCCTATCCAAGTTGATTTCCCCTACTAAAACAACAAAACCAAGCTCATGGACTCTTATCTATCACAGCGCTCCTTCAGCATTACCTATAACGCTGCATCCTCCTCTTTACTCCCTCTTTCTGTAGGGGTCCCTCAAGGTTCTGTCCTTGGACCCCTTCTCTTCTCCATCGACACGTCCTCCCTTAGTCATTGATAAACTCCCATGGCTTTAAGTACCATCTCTATGCTGATGCCACACAAATCTATCTATCTTTCTACTCCTCACCTCACCCCTTCAGTCTCGCATTACTAACCTACTAAGTGACATATCGGCACGGATGTCGCTCCACTTCCTCAAACTCAATCTTTCCAAAACTGAGCTCTTAGTATTCCCCCCAGCCCGTGCCCCCCCCTGACTTCTCCATCAAGATCAATAACACAATCATCATTCCCTCCCCTCATGCCAGGGTACTAGGTGTAATCTTAGACTCCCATCTGTCCTTTCAGCCCCAAATCCAATCGCTGTCCAAATCTTGTAGACTTCACCTCCGCAACATCTCCAAGATACGCCCATTCCTAACCTCGGAAACCACTAAGCAACTTAATCACTCTTTATATCTCGGCTTGACTATTGTAACTCCCTCCTCATTGGCCGACCTCATCACAGGCTATCCCCTCTTCAGTCTATCATGAATGCTGCTGCCAGACTCATCCACCTTACTAACCATTCTGTATCTGCCACCCCTCTCTGCCGATGCTTCTGAAGCCCTCCCATCTCTCCAGAAACCTGGCAGCTTTTTGGAGGAGGGGAGGAAGCTCAGACATGCATTCGTAAGGGACCTTGGCCAATCCCCTGGCAGGAGGCTGGGCATGGTGACCAAGGCAACCCTTAAGAATCACAGAACCTGGCAGTGGCAGGGCAGTGGCAGGTGGAAGATGGAGTGAGAGGCTGGAGTATGGAGTCTGGGAGGGGGCCTAATTACAATCTGGTGCTGAAGAATAGGATCTCCACTGTACCACCGTCTTTAAGGGAGGATATCCTGAGCAGCAGGGAAGGAGCCAGCCCAGTGAAAGGCCTGGGGGCAACCACCAACCCATTAAGCTATCAGGAAGGACAGTGTGAGTACTCTCATCCATCCTGGGCCGCATACGAGGAGAGGACAGTCAAGGGGGAAATCCCAACTAGCTTCTCATCTGGGATGCTGTGTTAAACAGGTAGTTTCTGGGTCCCTTGACAGGGAATTCCCTCAGTGGGTGAAGAGGAGGAATCATCTGGGGTCTGAGGAGGTACACCACAGAGCTGGAATGCTCTTAAAGGAGAGACTATTTTTGTCCACATCTGCACATAGTTGCTAAGGAGTTTATCCTCAAGTTTGCAATGTCCTTGGGCATCCCATACACCCCTCAATAAAAATAAGTTATAAAAATAAAATCACAAAACCAAGCTCAAGGACTGTTTACTGACTCCAGTGGGCAAAGTGTGGAAGGAAATGCGTACTACCTGGCTGTTCAGAGCTTTAGGGGGACCCAAAAGTCAATGACTCCTAAGGGGGTAGCGCTGCACAATATTATCCACTTTCTTTTAGGGCAAGGGTACCCAACCTTTTGAAGAGCAAGGGCCACTTATGTGACTTGGTAACTGGTGGACAATGAGCAGAGTGGGCTAATTACAGGTCCGTATCACAGCCCGCTCTACTCTATTGTTCCTCTGACCTGATCCACCCAGATAGAAGGGGACAGAACAGATCCCCTTCGGTTTTTTTTTTTTTTTGGCAGATTGGGTTGGAGGTAGATGGGTGTAAAGTCCATTTACATCTGGCGCTCCATAGAGGTGAACAGAGGGTCCGATTAGGTCCGCCTGAAAAATGGACAAGCAGACCTGATCGGATGGATCATGTTATAGGCATCTAAGGCTGATTTCACACTGATGCGCTGCGGTTTACCCACACTGTGGGTGCAGTGCAGTACACCTGTGGCTTTCCTGCTGGTTAGCTGCACTTTGCCATAGACTTCTGTTATATCTTGCAGGTGTGGTGCACTTTCTGAAATTTTACCAAAACTCCTGCATTCAGGAGTTTTAGTGTGCTCTCAGAAAGCACACCAAACTTGTAGGTATTAACAGAAGTCTATGGCTCAGTGCAAGTAAACCGCAGGTTTAAATGACCATTGCAGAAGAGATATGCCCTTATATACACTGAGATTTAAGAATATAAACTGACCTTTAATAATAAACTTCCATTCAGAAATCTCCCTTGCTACAGATTTTTCCTGCTGTTGCTGTCCCAGGTGGAGTGCAATTGATATCAGCTTCTGCGGCTCTGCTCCCTTCACAGCCGTGCTTCCTTTAGCGCCAATTCCATTCAGAATACTGAGGCTCTGGGATGGCAGGCCAGGAACCTTCGATCTGGGCTTGCTGACCCGCCATCCTAGAGCAGGAGGTTGTGGGCCATATCAGAGGGCCAGTGGTTGGGCACCCCTGTTCTAATGCTTCCCTTCCTGAGGATGCTTGCTTCTCTATTTCTCCCATGCAGCATCTTCAGCGGGTCTTCTGCATTCCAGGACCTCATCGCTAAATGGACGGGGCCCTAAACAGGGTACCATTTGGCACAGGTTTCAGCCAGCAGCAGCCTTTCAAAGACATTGACAGGCTGCTTACAAAAGGGCCAGATGCAGCAATTGTCCCTCCAGGGTGTTAAAGGGGCACACTGAAATTTAGCACCCTAGTGTGCCAGGGGCCAAAGGCTGACACACATCACTTATTCCACATCCACCCCCACTCAGGCTGTCATTCCCCAGCCACTTCCCACCTCCACTCTAAGTTGGCATATATCACTATCTGACCACTCCAGAGGCCCCCAGCTCCCCCCAGCTTACATCACTCAGAGGCCACTTCACACTTCCAGCTGCCAGGCATCACTCCTAGCTACATTCTGCCTCCCAGATAACAGACATCATTCTATGGACACCCCACCACTTTTCCAACATCCCTTCCCGTTCACCTCACAGATTGAAAAACGTCACTCCCCTACTGACTCCCTCACAAAAAGACATAATTCTCCAGTTGCCCCCCACATACAGACATCATTCCCTAGTTCCCCACACCCCACCTGCTGATTAATGTCCCTCTGATGACAGACATCCCTTCCCAGCTTTCTATCACCTATTCTCCCTCAATTACCTTAACACTCCTCAGTTCCCTCAGTAATCTCTTCAAAATCACCACTACACAGTACTTGGGCATCCTTTCTCAACCCCTTTGCATTCCCCCTTCCCAAATCAGATAGCCTTCCCAGCCTGCTGTTTCACAGACCCACTCTTCCACCTCAAACAGGGTTGCTGACAGAATAATTCTTGCTGACAGTCAGCAGCAAAACCTAGTGCTGGCTACAAAATAGTTTTGCATACCCTCTGCATACTTCTCTTGCACATACTGCCCACCGTCATACCCAGCACTTCTCTCCTACACATACTGCCCATGTCATACCCTAGCACTTCTCTCCTACACATACTGCCCACCGTCATACCCTAGCACTTCTCTCCTACACATACTGCCCACCGTCATACCCTAGCACTTCTCTCCTACACATACTGCCCACCGTCATACCCTAGCACTTCTCTCCTACACATACTGCCCACCGTCATACCCTAGCACTTCTCTCCTACACATACTGCCCACCGTCATACCCTAGCACTTCTCTCCTACACTTACTGCCCACCATCATACCCTAGCACTTCTCTCCTACACATACTACCCACTGTCATACCCTAGAACTTCTCTCCTACAAATACTGCCTAGTGTCATACCCTAGCACTTCTCTCCTGCACATACTATCCACTGTCATACCCTAGAACTTCTCTCCTACAAATACTGCCTAGTGTCATACCCTAGCACTTCTCTATTACACATACTGCCCACTGTCATACCTTAGAACTTCTCTCCTACACATACTGCCCACCGTCATACTCTATGGCACATACTTCCCACTGCTCATTGTCATACTCTTGCACTTCTCTCCTGCACATACTGCCCACTGCCATGCTCTCCACACTCCTCTTACACATGCTACATGCTTTTTTCCAACTTTTCTTTGAAAACAAAAGAATTCTGCTTGAAGCCTCAGCCTGATCCTACAACTTAACGATTTACCCCTGTACAAATCATTTGTAAAACCTCATCTGGAATATGCAGTTCAATTCTGGACACCAATTCACAAACAAAACATTGGGGAACTGGAGAAAGTACAGAGAAGGGCAACCAAACTGATAAGAGGCATGGAGTTCTGCTATGAGGAAAGATTAGAGGAACTGAATTTATTCTCTCTTGAGAAGAGAAGATTAAGGGGGGATATAATCACCATGTATAATACATAAGGGGGATATGATCAACATGTATAATACATAAGGGGGGATATGATCACCATGTATAATACATAAGGGGGGATATGATCTCCATGTATAATACATAAGGGGGGATATGATCTCCATGTATAATACATAAGGGGGGATATAATCACCATGTATAATACATAAGGAGGATATGATCACCATGTATAATACATAAGGGGGGATATGATCTCCGTGTATAATACATAAAAGGGGATATGATCAACATGTATAATACATAAGGGGGATATGATCTCCATGTATAATACATAAAGGGGGATATGATCTCCATGTATAATACATAAGGGGGGATATGATCTCCATGTATAATACATAAGGGGGGATATGATCTCCATGTATAATACATAAGGGGGATATGATCTCCATGTATAATACATAAGGGGGGATATGATCTCCATGTATAATACATAAGGGGGGATATGATCTCCATGTATAATACATAAGGGGGGATATGATCACCATGTATAATACATAAGGGGGGATATGATCTCCATGTATAATACATAAGGGGGGATATGATCTCCGTGTATAATACATAAAAGGGGATATGATCAACATGTATAATACATAAGGGGGATATGATCTCCATGTATAATACATAAAGGGGGATATGATCTCCATGTATAATACATAAGGGGGGATATGATCTCCATGTATAATACATAAGGGGGGATATGATCTCCATGTATAATACATAAGGGGGATATGATCTCCATGTATAATACATAAGGGGGGATATGATCTCCATGTATAATACATAAGGGGGGATATGATCTCCATGTATAATACATAAGGGGGGATATGATCACCATGTATAATACATAAGGGGGGATATGATCTCCATGTATAATACATAAGGGGGGATATGATCTCCATGTATAATACATAAGGGGGGGATATGATCTCCATGTATAATACATAAGGGGGATATGATCTCCATGTATAATACATAAGGGGGGATATGATCTCCATGTATAATACATAAGGGGGGATATGATCACCATGTATAATACATAAGGGGGATATGATCTCCATGTATAATACATAAGGGGGATATAATCACCATGTATAATACATAAGGGGGGATATGATCACCATGTATAATACATAAGGGGGGATATGATCTCCATGTATAATACATGAGGAGGGATATGATCTCCATGTATAATACATGAGGGGGGATATGATCTCCATGTATAATACATGAGGGGGGACATGATCTCCATTTATAATACATAAGGGGGAATATGATCTCCATGTATAATACATGACGGGGGATATGATCTCCATGTATAATACATAAAGGGGGATATGATCTCCATGTATAATACATAAGGGGGGATATGATCTCCATGTATAATACATAAGGGGGGATATGATCTCCATGTATAATACATAAGGGGGGATATGATCACCATGTATAATACATAAGGGGGATATGATCTCCATGTATAATACATAAGGGGGGATATGATCTCCATGTATAATACATAAGGGGGGATATGATCTCCATGTATAATACATAAGGGGGGATATGATCACCATGTATAATACATAAGGGGGGGATATGATCTCCATGTATAATACATAAGGGGGGATATGATCTCCATGTATAATACATAAGGAGGGATATGATCTCCATGTATAATACATAAGGGGGGATATGATCTCCATGTATAATACATAAGGGGGGATATGATCACCATGTATAATACATAACAGGGGATATGATCCCCATGTATAAATACATCAGTGCTTCATATAGTGAACTCGGTGTACAGTGATTCACCCTGAGGTCATCACAGAGGACAAGGGGGCACTCTTTACGTCTGGAGGAAAAAAAATTTAATCTCCAAATATGGAAAGGTGTCTTCACAGTAAGAGCTGTGAAAATGTGGAATAGACTCCCTCAAAAGTTGGTTCTGGCCAGCTCAGTGGATTGCTTTAAAAAAGTCCTGGATTCTTTCTTAGATACACAGAATATAACTGGATACTAACATTTATAGGTAAAGTTGATCCAGGGAATATCCGATTGCCTCTCGGGGGATGGACTTTTGCCTTTTTTCAGCCAGACTAACTATGTAACTACTGTATGTGTCTGGCTCTAATATTCTAATACTTAAACTCACCCTAAACTTTAAAGTGGAACTACACTGTATCTGAGCACCACAAACCAAAAGCGCTATGTAATTTTTTTTTAACTCTTTTTATTAGCAATTTTGCATATTATATACAAATTAACAGTACAAAACTGTGACTACAGGTGCACAACAAAACATGTAGTCGTACAAAAGTATACAAGTATAGGAAACAATGCCTGTGGTTAGTACAGGTATTTAATTCACTTTTAATATTCAAAGCAAACTTACCCATCCAACCATGGTGCTATGATTTATTTTGCTGAGAAATCACTTAGAAATGCACTCCCTAGCATTTCTGGCTGTGGCCATCTTAAGTAAGGGCAGATAATTCATATAGCAATTGCTTCCTGGAATCCATCTGCCTTTAGCTCAGGCATGCAGGCAGGAGGGTGTGCTTAGGAGAGAAAACCATGGAAACAGGAAGTAACTGAAGAAATGTAAACAGCTGTTTAAAAAAAGTAAATATTATATACTTTCCTATCTATTTACTAATGCTAGCAGCATATAGATTCTAAATAGTCATTGTTGGTGGAGAAAGCTGAACCCCCAGCACCCACAGGAACAAATTACAGCAGTTCTGTAATTATTACAGGCAAACAGTATAAGTATTTGAATTTGGCTTGGCATCAGCTGATTGTAGTCTATAATACAGTCTATATAGTAAAGCTGAGAGTGGGGGAGAATGATGCAGCACAAGGAACCAGTGCCAGGAGCATGTTGATAGGATGAGAGAGCAGAGTGACAGAGCTGATCAGTTTGCTGCTTCTCCTGTTACTGTCCCATCCCAGGATAAGTGGAGAACTGTAAGTGAAAGTGCAGCAGAGAATAATCAGGTCCCCCCCCCCCGCCAGGCAGGCTATGCTGTGTGACAGAGATGTGTAAATCTGAGGGTTGAACAGACAGGAATGCAAACTCTTTGGCAGGTAAAATTATGTATGTGTTTCATTTAGCTGTTTCCCTAAAGTTTAGTGTTCTTTGATTGGACGAGCTGGGTAGGTGTGGCAGTGGCATCCAATCAGAGAACACTTTGCAATTATTTAGAAAATGCCATGTGTTCTCTGAATGGTGCCCGTGCCGAGCCAGTGACCTCCTGTGTTCAGTAAGCAGCAGGGAAACCACTTATCATGAGATTTGGAAGCTACTGGGAAATCACTGTAGTAGGGGTAACCCATGGAGATCCCTTAGCTATGGCGCATACATATTTACATACATAGATGTAATTATTCAGCTTTAAACTAGGTGTTTTTTCTCATCACTACTTTTCCTTTACACCTGTTTCTCAATGAAAAAAAATGCAAAAATTCAGAGGTTGGTTGAAGGTTTAAAAGTACATTTATAGAGGTCTATATATTATACAAAAAAGACGGACAATTGAGAAGGAAAGAGGGTCAGAAGGATATGGTTCCAATGAGGAACATTCCTTCTAAATGATGAATAGTTGAGTGTTATGGTGATAAACCAAAGTCTTAACTTCTTAAATCACTGGTCTCCAAACGGTGGACCTTTGCTAGGCTTTATCCTCCCCTGGGGCATTATTCCTCCCACTGACACCAATGATGGGATATTATTCCTTCCAATGACACCAATGATGGGGCACTAATCCTCCCACTAATACCAATGAAGGGGCATCATTCCTCCCTCTTATGCCGATGATGGGGCACTGTTTCCCCCAGTGACACCAATGGTGGGGCAACATTTCCCCCACTGACACCAATGATGGGGCACCATATGTCCCACTGACACCAATGATGGAGCCCCATTCCTCTCACTGATGCCAATGATGTGGTACTATTCCTCCCATTGATACAAATTATGGAGCACTAGTTCTCCCACTAATACCAATAATGGGTAGTCATATCTCTCACTGACACCAACGATAGGACCCCATTTCTTCCACTGAAATCAACAATCGGGCACTAGTCTTCCCACTAGAACCAAACATGGATTATTGTTTACTCCGACTAGCGCCAGACATTTTCTACTCCCACAGGCCACAGTCTTGCCAACCCTAAAGCCTGAAGAGCAGTAAACTGGTCCTTTGTTTAGAAAGTTTGGAGACCCCTGCTCTAGGCGAAGGTGGAGTTTCTATTATTAAAGCCCTCAAGGTTTCAAGCAGGAATCTACAGGAAGGTGAAGGCAATTCTAGATACTGAGAAAGGAAGGGAGACAGAGGAATATGGTTCCAATCAGGAACAGTCTTTCCAAATGATGGACAGGTGAAAACTATGGTGATAAATCAATGCACCAACTTCCTAGATGAAGATGCAGTTTTTATCTTTAAAGCACTCAGTTTCAAGCAGGAATCTGTATGTATGTTCAAGAAACTAGGTATACACATCTAATTAACATTACCCATTTTTTTTATCCAAAAATATTCTTTATTAACAAATGGAGACAAAACATTACCATACAGAACAAGATAGCATAACTCACCCTCAAAAGAGTGTTTACAGAATAAAGTCAGTCAGTACAGCTTCAAGTTTCACATAAGAAGTATACATCTGCATTAAGGTAGTACATATGCAGGGGGCACAAGTGTATCTCTACCCAGAGTGACATCCTAACAACCTATCCATTATTAGATCTGTGGGTGCCAGATCTGGGACCTCCAACCATGGCGCCCATCATTTTTCATATTTGTTTGGACAATCTCTATGCTGGTAAATACATTTCTTTAATCCTAAATTGTTGGCTACACACTTGATCCATTCCCCCAATGTGGGCGGATCCTCTGACTTCCAATGGACCAATATAAGTTTGCAAGCTTGACACAAGGCCCTTACTATAGCCTCCTTCATACAGTTGTGTCCAAAATTATTCAACCCCCAATGCTGTAAAGGGGTTTAGGGACTATAGTGTACATTTGGAATTGTATTCAGAATCAAATCCTACAAGGACGTTGTAACTACCCAAATGCAACTAAAATGACATCAATTGTTTATGTAATACAGTAGTAAATGGTTCTTATGTGGTTTCTTCATTGCCACAATTATTCAACCCCTTAAAGACTACCACTCTGAAGAACAGAGGTTCATACAGGTGCTTTCCATCAGGTATTGAAAACACCTGTGGATGTCACCGAGCAGCAATCAAGCATAATAAGCACCAATTAGGCAGCTTTAAAATGACTGTGATACTCAGCTCCTTCTAGACATTTACTGGTGTGGTTACAAACATGGTGAAGGCAAGAGAATGGTCCAGGAAGACAAGAGAAGAGGTGATTTCTCTTCACAGGAAGGGCAATGGCTATAAGAAGATTGCAAAGATGTTAAACATACCAAGAGACACCTTAGGAAGCATCATTCGCAAATTCAAGGCAAAGGGCACTGTTGAAACGCTACCTGGTCGTGGCAGAAAGAAGATGCTGACTTCGACTGCTGTGCGCTACCTGAAGCGTAGAGTGGAGAGAAGTCCCCGTGTGACTGCTGAGGAACTGAGAAAAGATTTGTCAGATGTGGGTACAGAAGTTTCAGCCCAGACAATAAGACGCACACTGCGTAATGAAGGCCTCCGTGCCAGAACTCCCAGGCGTACCCCCTTGCTGTCTCCAAAGAATAAGAAGAGTCGACTGCAGTATGCCAAAAGCCATGTGGACAAACCACAAAAGTTGTGGGATAGTGTTCTGTGGACTGATGAAACAAAATTAGAACTGTTTGGGCCCATGGATCAACGCTATGTTTGGAGGAGGAAGAACAAGGCCTATGATGAAAAGAACACCTTGCCTACTGTGAAGCATGGTGGAGGGTCAATCATGCTTTGGGGCTGTTTTGCTTCTGCAGGTACAGGGAAGCTTCAGCGTGTGCAAGGTACCATGAATTCTCTTCAGTACCAGGAGATATTGGATGGAAACGTGATGCAGTCCGTCACACACCTGAGGCTTGGGAGACGTTGGACCTTTCAACAGGACAATGATCCCAAGCATACCTCCAAGTCCACTAGAGCATGGTTGCAGAGGAAAGGCTGGAACATTTTGGAGTGGCCATCGCAGTCACCAGACTTAAATCCGATTGAGAACCTCTGGTGGGACTTAAAGAAAGCAGTTGCAGTGCGCAAGCCTAAGAATGTGACTGAACTGGAGGCCTTTGCCCATGAAGAATGGGCGAAGATACCCGTAGATCGCTGCAAGACACTTGTGTCAAGCTATGCTTCACGTTTAAAAGCTGTTATAACTGTAAAAGGATGCTGTACTAAGTACTAAGATTGAATGTCACTTGGGGGTTGAATAAAACTGATAATGCTGTGAGCACAGAAAAGACATTTGTGGTTATTTCATTATAACTGTTATGTTATATTTGTCTGACCTACAAGTGCCTCTTTAATGTAAATGTAAGCAAGATGACTGAATGATCAAAAGCAATGTCAAACTGGCCAAAACACTCAATTTCAGTGGGGGTTGAATAATTTTGGACACAACTGTATATTTCTCTAAGTCTAGATCGTCCAGCATAGCAAGTAAACAGCATTTTGGATCCAAGGGGAGGAATACCTGAAACACAGAATTCAGATTAACAACCACCTCTTTCCAATAAGTATGCAATTTAGGACATCTCCACAGGAGATGGATCAAGTCTCCATGGTCCTGCTTACACCGAGTGCATAGAGGGGCAGTCAGGAGACCCATAGTGTACAATCTGTATGGAGTGTAATATACCCGTGGAAGGATATATAACTGTGTTAATCTTTCCATTACATTTAGAGAGCAAGTTACCACAGATTGGAAGGCCTCTTCCCTATGGTCACCTGTATGTGGATCTACATCATCCTCCCATTTCTCTATCACCTTCAATGGGTGTAACCGGAGTAAAGACCTTAGAGTGACATCTTAACAACCTATCCATTATTAGATCTGTGGGTGCCAGATCTGGGACCTCCAACCATGGAGCCCATAATTTTTCATATTTGTTTGGACAATCTCTATGCTGGTAAATACATTTCTTTAATCCTAAATTGTTGGCTACACACTTGATCCATTCCCCCAGAGTGGGCGTATCCTCTGACTTCCAATAGACCAGTGGTTCTCAACCTTTCTAATGCCGCGACCCCTTAATACAGTTCCTCATGTTGTGGTGACCCCCAACCATAAAATTATTTTCGTTGCTACTTCATAACTGTAATTTTGCAGTGGGAGGACTAGCGCCCCATCACTGATGTCAGTGGGATGAATAGTGTCCCATCGTTGGTATCAGTGGGAGGAATAGTGCCCCATCATTGGTGTCAGTGGGAGGAATAGTGTCCCATCATTGGTGTCAGTGGGAGGAATAGTGTCCCATCATTGGTGTCAGTGGGAGGAATGGTGCCCCATCATTGGTGTCAGTGGGAGGAATAGTGCCCCATCATTGGTGTCAGTGGGAGGAATAGTGCTCCATCATTGGTGTCAGTGGGAGGAATAGTGCCCAATCATTGGCGTCAGTGGGAGGAATAGTGCCCAATCATTGGCGTCAGTGGGAGGAATAGTGCCTCATCATTGGCGTCAATGGGAGGAATAGTGCCCCATCATTGGCGTCAGTGGGAGGAATAGTGTCCCATCATTGGTGTCAGTGGGAGGAATAGTGTCCCATCATTGGTGTCAGTGGGAGGAATAGTGTCCCATCATTGGTGTCAGTGGGAGGAATAGTGTCCCATCATTGGTGTCAGTGGGGGGAATAGTGCCTCATCATTGGTATCAGTGGGGGGAATAGTGCCCCATCATTGGTATCAGTGGGAGGAATAGTGCCCCATCATTGGTATGAGTGGGAGGAATAGTACCCCATCATTGGTGTCAGTGGGAGGAATAGTGCCCCATCATTGGTGTCAGTGGGAGGAATAGTGCCCCATCATTGGTATCAGTGGGAGGAATAGTGCCCCATCATTGGTGTCAGTGGAAGGAATAGTGCCCCATCATTGGTATGAGTGGGAGGAATAGTGCCCCATCATTGGTATGAGTGGGAGGAATAGTGCCCCATCATTGGTGTCAGTGGGAGGAATAGTGCCCCATCATTGGTGTCAGTGGGAGGAATAGTGCCCCATCATTAGTATCAGTGGGAGGAATAGTGCCCCATCATTGGTGTCAGTGGAAGGAATAGTGCCCCATCATTGGTATGAGTGGGAGGAATAGTGTCCCATCATTGGTATGAGTGGGAGGAATAGTGCCCCATCATTGGTGTCAGTGGGAGGAATAGTGCCCCATCATTGGTATCAGTGGGAGGAATAGTGCCCCATCATTGGTATCAGTGGGAGGAATAGTGCCCCATCATTGGCGTTAGTGAGAGGAATAGTGCCCCATCGTTGGTGTCAGTGGGGGGAGGAATAGTGCCCCATCGTTGGTGTCAGTGGGGGGAGGAATAGTGCCCCATCGTTGGTGTCAGTGGGGGGAGGAATAGTGCCCCATCGTTGGTGTCAGTGGGAGGAATAGTGCCCCATCATTGGTATCAGTGGGAGGAATAGTGCCCCATCATTGGTGTCAGTGGAAGGAATAGTGCCCCATCATTGGTATGAGTGGGAGGAATAGTGCCCCATCATTGGTATGAGTGGGAGGAATAGTGCCCCATCATTGGTGTCAGTGGGAGGAATAGTGCCCCATCATTGGTGTCAGTGGGAGGAATAGTGCCCCATCATTGGTGTCAGTGGGAGGAATAGTGCCCCATCATTAGTATCAGTGGGAGGAATAGTGCCCCATCATTGGTGTCAGTGGAAGGAATAGTGCCCCATCATTGGTATGAGTGGGAGGAATAGTGCCCCATCATTGGTGTCAGTGGAAGGAATAGTGCCCCATCATTGGTATGAGTGGGAGGAATAGTGTCCCATCATTGGTATGAGTGGGAGGAATAGTGCCCCATCATTGGTGTCAGTGGGAGGAATAGTGCCCCATCATTGGTGTCAGTGGGAGGAATAGTGCCCCATCATTGGTATCAGTGGGAGGAATAGTGCCCCATCATTGGTATCAGTGGGAGGAATAGTGCCCCATCATTGGCGTTAGTGAGAGGAATAGTGCCCCATCGTTGGTGTCAGTGGGGGGAGGAATAGTGCCCCATCGTTGGTGTCAGTGGGGGGAGGAATAGTGCCCCATCGTTGGTGTCAGTGGGGGGAGGAATAGTGCCCCATCGTTGGTGTCAGTGGGGGGAGGAATAGTGCCCCATCGTTGGTGTCAGTGGGGGGAGGAATAGTGCCCCATCGTTGGTGTCAGTGGGGGGAGGAATAGTGCCCCATCGTTGGTGTCAGTGGGGGGAGGAATAGTGCCCCATCGTTGGTGTCAGTGGGGGGAGGAATAGTGCCCCATCGTTGGTGTCAGTGGAGGGAGGCATAGTGCCCCATCGTTGGTGTCAGTGGGGGGAGGAATAGTGCCCCATCGTTGGTGTCAGTGGGGGGAGGAATAGTGCCCCATCGTTGGTGTCAGTGGGGGGAGGAATAGTGCCCCATCGTTGGTGTCAGTGGGGGGAGGAATAGTGCCCCATCGTTGGTGTCAGTGGGGGGAGGAATAGTGCCCCATCGTTGGTGTCAGTGGGGGGAGGAATAGTGCCCCATCGTTGGTGTCAGTGGGGGGAGGAATAGCGCCCCATCGTTGGTGTCAGTGGGGGGAGGAATAGTGCCCCATCGTTGGTGTCAGTGGGGGGAGGAATAGTGCCCCATCGTTGGTGTCAGTGGGGGGAGGAATAGTGCCCCATCGTTGGTGTCAGTGGGGGGAGGAATAGTGCCCCATCGTTGGTGTCAGTGGGGGGAGGAATAGCGCCCCATCGTTGGTGTCAGTGGGGGGAGGAATAGTGCCCCATCGTTGGTGTCAGTGGGGGGAGGAATAGTGCCCCATCGTTGGTGTCAGTGGGGGGAGGAATAGTGCCCCATCGTTGGTGTCAGTGGGGGGAGGAATAGTGCCCCATCGTTGGTGTCAGTGGGGGGAGGAATAGTGCCCCATCGTTGGTGTCAGTGGGGGGAGGAATAGCGCCCCATCGTTGGTGTCAGTGGGGGGAGGAATAGCGCCCCATCGTTGGTGTCAGTGGAGGGAGGAATAGCGCCCCATCGTTGGTGTCAGTGGGGGGAGGAATAGTGCCCCATCGTTGGTGTCAGTGGGGGGAGGAATAGTGCCCCATCGTTGGTGTCAGTGGGGGGAGGAATAGTGCCCCATCGTTGGTGTCAGTGGGGGGAGGAATAGTGCCCCATCGTTGGTGTCAGTGGGGGGAGGAATAGTGCCCCATCGTTGGTGTCAGTGGGGGGAGGAATAGTGCCCCATCGTTGGTGTCAGTGGGGGGAGGAATAGTGCCCCATCGTTGGTGTCAGTGAGGGGAGAAATACTGTCTCATCGTTGGTGTCAGTGGGGGGAGGAATAGTGCCCCATCGTTGGTGTCAGTGAGGGGAGGAATAGTGCCCCATCGTTGGTGTCAGTGGGGGGAGGAATAGTGCCCCATCGTTGGTGTCAGTGAGGGGAGGAATAGTGCCCCATCGTTGGTGTCAGTGGGGGGAGGAATAGTGCCCCATCGTTGGTATTAGTGACACAAATGATGGGGCACTATCCCTTCCACTGACACCAATGATACTTACCTTGCTGACCCCTGCTCCAGCCTGGGCTCGCTCTCTCCCTCTCCCATCTACAGCCTGCATACCTGGCTGCAGCAGCAAAATTTGCACTTACCTGTCAGCTGTCTTCCTTCTCTGGCCTCTCTCTTCACTCGTTCCTGCAGCTCCCTCGATCTTCTTCGATCTCCGCGCGCTGCCGCTCGGCTCCTCCTCTCCAAGCTCCACCTTCTCGCCGGTGATTGGCCGCCTGTGTGCCTCTCCTGAGCTACAGTTCCGGTGGCCAATCAGCGGCGAGGAGGCGGTGACAGGGGCAGCATATCATCCCGCCCACACATCGCCGGAGACAGCAGCGGTGTCTTGGTTCCTAAGACCATCGGAAATATGTGTTTTCCGATGGTCTTAGGCGACCCCTGGGAAATGGTCGTTCGACCCCAAAAGGGGTCGCGACCCCCAGGTTGAGAACCGCTGCAATAGACCAATATAAGTTTGCGAGCGTGACACAAGGCCCTTACTATAGCCTCCTTTATATATTTCTCTAAGTCTAGATCGTCCAGCATAGCAAGTAAACAGCATTTTGGATCCAAGGGGAGGAATACCTGAAACACAGAATTCAGAGTAACAACCACCCCTGTCCAATAAGTATGCAACTTAGGACATCTCCACAGGAGATGGATCAAGTCTCCATGGTCCCACTTGCATCGAGTGCATAGAGGGGCAGTCAGGAGACCCATAGTGTACAACCTGTTTGGAGTGTAATATACCCATGGAAGCATATATACCTGTGTTAATCTTTCCGTTACATTTAGAGAGCAAGTTACCACAGATTGGAAGGCCTTTTCCCAATGGTCACCTGCAAGTGGACCTTCATCATCCTCCAATTTCTCTATCACCTTCAATGGGTATAAGCGGAGGAAAGACCTTAGGAGCATAGTGTTAACATGACCCATTTATTTACTTCAGGATAAAGACAGGTGCACTTTAAATCCACTGTATAACAAAGGATGTTTCTCATGTTATTCCCATCATATGTAAATATGGCACTATAGGACACAGTCTTTGAAATTCCTTTTCTATTGTCATTGACAACTACATGCTTTGTTATACAGATCAAGGCCCAGTCTTCCCCAGAGGGAATACCTCTACAGATAAAACCAGTCATACAGACGGTGCTATAAATTCTCCACCGCTGCTGTGACTGAGAAGGTGGAATCTGGAAATCGGCAGTTGACCCAGAAAGATAATTTGATAGTCACAAAGTTATTGGATAAGACAGATGTAGTCTATAAAAGGGAAGTTCAGTGATCCAAAATACTTTCATTTAAAACCGAATCAATGTTTGCATTGGAGACTGTAATTAATCAAACTTTCTGTGCCATTTTACCAGCTGCCTTGTTAATATGGACCTCCGCAAAAATGCCAGTCAGATTGACCCTGATAATGTAAATGTCATGTGGAATTTCTCATCATGGGTTGTAAAAAACATAAGCATACCCTCAAAGCGGAACTAAACTTGGTAAACAAGGTTTCAAAGAAGATGATTTATATATCTCTTCTGCTAAAAATATTTTTAAGGGCCTGTGTCATTGGGCTTTGATGGATAAATGCATTGTTATTTGACATCAGTTTGAGATGCTCCAGAGATAATTTGGAATTTTTGGCAGGTGCAGTTGACCTCTTTCTGTCCAGCATTTCGGCTGTGTCAGTGGTTTATGGATTCCCATCAGCTTGAGTGGGGATAGAAGCAATTCTGAAATAAACAAAATCAATCAACACTGAACCTAACTTGTCTACCAGCAAGTGAGTGCAGAGCATGTACAGTGCAGTGTACAGTCTCAGCCCATTCCAAGCTGTAAGATAGCGAGAATGGAGCAAGGTGCTGGGATATTACCGCATGTGCTGGATTTACAGAACATCAGTGGCTGCCCAATGGCCAAAGCAAATAGATGATAGAATTGAAAATATGGAGCAGCAGTGGGGAACTTAGACCTTGCAATGCTGGAGGAGAACACATTCAAAGGTAAGTGTTTCTTAAAGGGGAACTAAAGTGTTAACAAATACTAGCAGGGTTTTTTCTATTGCAGAAGAGACTCCATGGGGTTAATTTACTAAAACTGGAGAGTGCAAAATCTTGTGCAGCTGTGCAAAATAGAGGATCATCTTCTAACTTCAGTTTGTTCAATTAAGCTTTGGCAAAAAGCCTGGAAGCTGATGGTTTTCTCTGCAGAGTTGCTCCGGATTTTGCACTCTCCAGTTTTAGTAATTCAACCCCTATGTCTCTTTTTCTATACATATTTCGCAGATGCCCAGTAACCATTTTTTTTTTTTTATAATGAGCACATGATCATGTCAGTGTACATTTCCAGTATGTCTTTGGTGCCAGACAAAAAAAAAATAACTTGTATGCACATTTACAAACATTACATCATCTGGGGCCGGACAATCAAGATGGCTGAAAATGCCGAACCTGGAAACAGAGCGGTTGAAGATGTAAAAATGTCTCATAGCTGGGAGGGTAAGTACAGTGGACTTGCATATTACAACTAATTCTGCTGTCAATAGTAATTAATCAGGTTTCATTTTTTATTTTATTAAAAAAAAACAGAATTCTGATTGTTTAATGTAAGTAACAACTTCAGTTGTGTGCTTAGTTTCTATTCTGCAGCTTTTTTTAGGAATCAGCTCAATGCCTCTTGTCTCAATCTTTGTAAATGATCAGCAGAGGTTCAATATATCTAACCAGCATAGAGAACTGTACTAAAAACTGTTTCTACTATCCAAATATAAAACAGACATCTGAGTAGCATCATAGCAAGGATATATATATAATTATTTACTCTCACCTTGTAAAACAACCCATTCAGTTTAAAATAGAAATTAAAGGCAAAACATTTGTGTATACATATAAAAAAAAAATTATAAAAAAGAAAAAATTTATATAAGTGAACGCAATTCCATTTGTTTTCATTCTCATATGAGCAGGGGGAGGAGTAACAGCATTGCGATGATCTTCCCAGTGAAAGGCTGTGTGTGTGTGTGTGTGGGGGGGTGTTTTCAGGACAAGTCTGATCATTGGAGGAGAGCAGACTGTGTTCCCAGCACAGCTACAGAACTGACCATGCTGTGCTGCCATGCCTAGTGTGGTCAGTTTTTAATAGGAAAGCAGAGGGAATGACAGGAACACCAGGTACTTCACACAAAGAAAGCAGGGACATATCAGGAATATGAAATGTTGAGTTTACATACTCTTTAAAGCTCAATTCCAGCTTAAAGACAAAAATTAATCCCTCCAGCAGGTCTTTTAAATAATAAAAGAATCTTCGGCCACTGTAATCAGCTTATCTCCAGTGCTGTCCACTGCAGCCATCCAGCATCAATCAATCTGCTTCTAATGTGGATGTGAAGACTCCGCATCTCACCCTGGCCACCATAGAATGCAATTGAGTGGAGCCACTTTACTACATGGTGCAGCTCTCCGCAGCACTTAGGATGCATGCGCCTTTTGAGGAAGAAGAGGATCGGTGATGTCACAAGATCGAAGATACTTGGAAATAAGCTATACATATAGTTTTTGTTTTTGTCTGGGGAGATACTTTAATGAGCGGGGGGGGGGGCAAATAAGAGGGCTTTAAAGTCCAGCTCCAGTCATATTTTTTTCTCGGAAAGGGATATATTTCCTCTCAGGCTTTTATTTGTGGTCCCTGTGCAGATTTTCCCTTTTTTCCTGCCAGGAAGTTGGTTTGCAGTGCGGTCAATCTAACAAATTTTTAAAGGCAAGGAGAATAGAGGAATAACCTACCATCAGTGTGTTCCTGTCCTGTCACTGTCCAATCATCAGGCTGAAGATGGGTCCACTGCTTATAGGATAAGTCCAACCAAATTTATTTTTTTAATTTTGCCTAAAGTAAGGAGTAAGGAAGCATTGTAGCTCTTGTAAGACTACTGCTATCCATCTCTAATTGTGAAGTTTCCTCTTACTTTCTGCAACAGGGACACAAACAGCTGTAAAAATCTACTAGTGACTTTAGTCTTTCCTGTTTCTACAAAGGCTGTACCGAAAGTAATGCAAAAATTGGGCATAATTGTTTTATTAACTGAAACACGTTTGTAGAGTAATTCCTCCTCTAAGGAACTCTTCTACTTTGTTTTCATTGCAGGTAAATAATGGATTCCAAGCAGAAGCAACAAGCCGTAATTTAATTCTTGACAAAAGAAGGGTGCAGGCTGACCAGCATTGTTCTGACTCAACTACAGGACCATATACTTTATCTCCAGCCATGTATACAGCTATACAATGTGGTGTTGAATCTATCTCTTGCATTGGGTCAGGCAGTTTAACTCACTGAATAAACTCACATGTTCAGGAAGTCAGACGAGGAAAACCATTTGAATCTTCTGTTTCATGGAGGATAATCATAGGTACAAAAATGTTTATGTTGTAAGCCTCATGGAAAGATGCATTCAGGAAGACAGGATACAATGGATTGACTACAGAGAGAGGCAGGGGGCAGGGGTATACACAAGTAAGGTGAGAGAAACAGCTCAGCTTAGGCAGGAGAAGACATCTGAAAGACACAGAGCAATGATACCAAGTGATGGTCACAGAGAAATAATGATAAATCAAATAGTGTAACACAACACTCCCCGTCTGAAATCTTTAGATTTCATAACTTAAATATATATATATATATATATATATATGCAACAAGCAAACGTAAACATGTAGTAATCCAACTTGGGACATCTTCAGAGAATACCAAAGTTCAAAGTAAAAAACCCGTGGTTAGCAGCAATGTACTCCCTGCCGTGCCAATAGCATGGCAGAGTGGTTGCATAAGTCAGTTACCTGGCAAAAGGAGCACTAACTCTGTAACTGGTTGAGCAAAAGTTCATTTTGATCTTCCCTTGACCTCTACCTTCTGGACCTTGCCATCATCAGTGGGCATAACTTTAGTAATAAGACCCATAAGCCATTCATTCTGACAAACTTCCTTGTCCTTTAGGAGAATGAGATCTCCAACCTTGAGATCAGGCTTAGATTTCCCTATATGACCATCAACTCTCAGTTGTTGATTGGTGTAAACTACAGGGTTTAGATTGAAGAGTGAACTGTTTTTGGACAATTCATTTCCATTTCTGATTCCCTCAAATTCCTCCTGATACACCTCCTGATAAATTCTTTGTCTTCCATTGAAGGAGCCAGTATATCATATTCACTGGTTGTATTAAACACTGTAGAGCTGAGGTAATGGTCATGGGAAGAGAAAGGGATTGCGTTACCTGAGACACTATGTCGCCATTTGCAGCTGGCTATCTTCTCTTGCACCCAGTAGTGATGGGGCATGGCTCAAAGTAAGTGTTTCGGGCCATTTTGCAGAATATTTCTTTAATGATGAAACATTTGTTGGTCTCTTCTTTTTGCCTGTACAGACGTTGCCTATGATGATCCAACCTAGATCTGTGCGTTGGGCAAATGGGGCATCTGGGGCTCCACTGACTTGTCTGTGTACCTTGTGAATCCTTAGACTGTCTCTTCCTAACAGAAGAAGGATTTGAGCATCTTTGTCAAGCAACACATGACTTATCACAGCAGTCTTCCCCACAAACTTCAGTTCAGGATGAAGAAATTATGGTGGAATTAGGCACTTGATCTGTATTCTCCCCACCTTGCTTTGACCTGTGAGGAGAGTTAACAGATTGTGTAGAGCTGGGCTCAAGTGGATGGAGAGCTTGCACATGTTCTGCTGGCAGTAACTCTTCTCACTGAGCTACCTGGGATGCTGGACAAAACTCTGCCTGATCTATTGGACAATCCTGCCTTGTGCCTTGTTTTCTGCTGAACCCTACCTGCCATATCAGTTACTGGATCCAGACTTGCTCACTTCCTGGTGGGGTGATCCTGAGAACTGCGGCCTGGTACTAACATGCAGCAAAATCCATCTCCACCATCAGAAGATCTGGTGAATACTGGTTAGTGTTTAGACCCCTCACCTCAGGTGAGCCTGCGTCATCTCCCAGGGTGACCTGCTTGTTTACCTATCCTGTTGGTTGGGCTGCTGCTATAGCTACTGGTCTCTGTACCTGACCTCTGACCATGACAACTTGATGGACATATTATAGTGCTTAGCAAAATGTTCGGTAGAAGCACAACACTTGAAACATACCCCGAATGTCTTTAAAAGCTCCTTATGCTCTTCAAGAGGCCTTTTCCTAAAGCCAATGCATTTTTTGAGGGGGTGTGGCTTCTTGTGAATGGGACACTCTCTGTTAGGGTCTTCAATCTTCCTACTTTGTTTATTTGAAGCCATAACTGTGGTGGGAGTGGGGAGGATGTCAGTCTTTCTCACAGATACTGGGCCTCCATGGTTTCTATAGTTGGCCTGAAAACTGGTAGTCTTAGAAAAGGATGAAAAGAGACTGTACTCACTGTAGGAAAAACTTGAATCGTTCTTGGTCTCTGCAATGTTCCTGATGAATTCGCAGAAGAAAGAGAATGGAGGGAAGGAAACATTGTTCTGTTTTTTGTATGATGACCCTAGTGCAGACCATTTTTCTTGCAAACCATACGGGAGCTTGGAGACAATTGGGTTCACCTCTCTGGCAGTGTCCAGGTAACTGAGTCCAGGTAGTTTTGTGTCTGCCTTGGCTAGCTGAAGCTCAAGAAGAAGGTCACTTGTCCTTACCATATATCTTTGGGAAAGTTTCTAGAAGCATAAATAGAGCATTTTCTATAGCTTCTGGACTGCCACAACTTTGCTCTATTCAATCCCATGCAGCTCTTAGACTTGCTGTAGGATTTTCCATGAAAAATTATCTTAATGGCTTAACACGTGCAGCAGATAGATGACCAAGCCATCTAAGGCTCCATGCACACTGGGCGTTTTAATAACACTGGTAACGTTAGCTGTGTAAAGTCATGTTAAAAACGTGTTTTTTAGCATCTTTTTGTATTAACGTTTAGCAGAGTTTTCTGCATTTGCATTTTTTAGCGTTTTATAGAGGTTCTTGCTGGTTTTCCGCGATTTATCATTCGAATGTTCCATTTAATGGAGGATAATCATAGGTAGAAAAAACAGTGGAATGACTACAGAGAGAGGCAGGGGGAGGGGTATATACAAGTATGGTGAGAGAAAGAGCTCAGTTTAGGCAGGAGAAGACATCTTAAAGACACACAGCAATGATAAACAGGTGATGGTCACAGAAAGAATGATACATCAAATAGTGTAACACAACAAGCATCAAGAGAAGGCTGCATAATGTTTATGGAGAGGACAATACTGAGAAGAGTCACCAATGATAAGACATTGCTCTTGTCAATGGTGTCATCTCTATAAACATTCTGTAGAAGTAAACATTGTTTACCTTCAATGAAAAAGAAGAAGAGGAGTTACTATAAAGATAGAGTTACTCTACCAACATGTGAAATTTTAATCACCTACTGTATGTAAGTTAAAAAAAATAATCTATTGTGATCCCTGCACTTGGTACAAAGAATTAAAAGATTTTTTTAAGCAATTAAAATCAAAAAGGTAGCAGCATACACAATATCTATACATGGTCACTGAAATTATGTTAAAAGGAAAGATATGTTCCTGTTCCCTGATGATATCAATTGTGACGAAATGAGTCAGTCAGAATTCTTGACACACGCATACCGATGATTGCCAATGTATTTAGATACTTGTGGCTAGTAATTCATTCTTTGTAATATTTTATTAAATAAACTAAGACTTTTTTTCATTATCACACTGTACAGTTATTTCTTTTGATATGGCAATGGTATATGATACTGTGGTTTTCATGTGAGGATCGGAGAAGTATGACCAGAGGGTTATTTACCATATTGCCATATTGATTTGACCTCCTATAGCTTATCTATTTATTTTTATTTATTACAAGTACTTACAGTGAAGGAAATAAGTATTTGATCCCCTGCTGATTTTGAATGTTTGCCCACTCACAAAGAAACGATCAGTCTAAAAATTGAATGGTAGGTGCATTGTAACACTGAGAGACAGAATAGCAACAAAAAATTCAAAAGAAATGCATGTCTAACACATTATGCACTGATTTACATGTTCATGAGGGAAATAAGTATTTGATCCCCTATCATGCAGCATGATTTCTGGCTACCAGGTGTCTTTCATACAGCTAGCAAGCTGAGATTAGAAGCAGTCTCTCAAAGGGAGTGCTGCTAATCTCTTTTTGTTACCTGTATAAAAGACACCTGTCCACAGGAGCAATCACACAATCAGATTCCAAAGTCTCCACCATGGCAAAGACCAAAGAGCTGTCCAAGGATGTCAGGGACAAGACTGTAGACCTACACAAGGCTGGACTGGGCTACCAAACTATTGCCAAGCAGCTTGGTGAGAAGGTGACAACAGTTGGTGCAATCATTCGCAAATGGAAGAAACACAAAACAACTGTCAGTCTCCCTAGGTCTGGTGCACCATGCAAGATCTCATCTCGTGGAGTGTCAATGATCATGAGAACAGTGAGGAATCATCTCAGAACTACACGTGAGGATCTTGCCAATGATCACCAGGCAGCTGTGACCACAGTCGCCAAGAAAACAATTGGTAACACATTACGCTGACAAGGACGGAAAACCTGCAGTGCCCGCAAGGTCCCTCTGCTTAAGAAAGCACATGTCCAGGTCCATCTGAAGTTTGCCACTAAACATCTGAATGATGCAGAGGAGGACTGGTTGAAAGTGTTGTGGTCAGATGAGACCAAAATTGAGCTCTTTGGCATCAACTCAACTCACCGTGTTTGGAGGAGGAATAATGCTGCCTATGACCCCAAGAACACCATCCCAACTGTCAAACATGGTGATGGAAACATTCTGCTTTGTGGGTATTTTTCTGCTAAGGGGACAAGACAATTGCACCACATCAAAGGGGAGATAGACAGGGCAATGTACCGTCAAATCCTGGGTGAAAACCTTCTTTCCTCAGCCAGGGCATTAAAAATGGGTCGTGGACGGCTGTTCCAGCATGACAATGATCCAAAACACATGGTAAAAGTAACAAAGGAGTGGCTCAAGAAGAAGCACATTAAGGTCCTGGAGTGGCCTAGCCAGTCTCCAGACCTTAATCACCAAACCTTAATGACTTGGAGTGGATCTGCCAAGAGGAGTGAGCCAAAATCCCTCCTGAGATGTTTGCAAACGTGGTGGACAACTACAGGAAATGTCTGGCCTCTGTGATTGCCAACAAGGGATTTGCCACCAAGTACTAAGTCATGTTTTGTGAAGGGGGTCAAATGCATATTTGCCTTATGAACATGTAAATCAGTGCATCATTTCTTAGACATGCATTTCTTTTGAATTTTTTGTTGCTATTCTGTCTCTCAGTGTTACAAAATGTTCTTTGTGAGTGGGCAAACATTGAAAATCAGCAGGGGAATAAATACTTATTTCCTTCACTGTATATAGCACCATCAATGTATGCAGCTCGTTACATACTGTATATTGTACATTCACTTCAGTTTCTGCCCTCAAGGGGTATCTGGTAAGAAGATTATGATCTATGTTGGCAGAAAAGAGTGGCACTGGCTTCACTATATACCATGGTTTTCATATTGCACTATATATTATATCACCTGATGCTGATTTCTTTGTCTATGGACTTTTTGTTTTACACTGTATATGAGTTTCTTCATGAATTTGCGATTTTTAAATTATATTTATTTTTTTCCATCTCTTTCTGCACTGGATATGTACAATTGCCATTTACTTGTGTTAATGTATTATGTTTTTGTGATCTGACATTGCACAATTTAACTATATGAACATTTTTTCTAGAATGAAAATCACAGTCACAGTTAGAAATTAGTTTGAGATAAATTTTCCATCCTGCTCCTTCCAATTTTGTTGTCAAAACGAAAAGACGATTTGATCCCAATACCAGTTAGAAAATCACACAAATGTTCAGAAAAAAGTTAATTTCCGAACAAATTTCTACTGGTGTATGGTCATTTTAAAACACTACAACTTCTTTGTGTGCCTACACTTATGTCAAAAGTTTGAGTTTTTTCCATCTGAACTTTTCTTTAAAACTACATGTGTCATTCTGTGTCCTAAACAATATTCTGTTCTTTCTAAAATAGCTTCTTGCTGGGGATTTGTCATCCGTATAACCCATTTCTGCATCTCTAATAGGAATAATGCACTAGATTCTTTGATAGAAAGTTTCCATCTGGGCCACACGGGACCCCGGATAGACTGACAATGAAATCTTTTCATCTTCTTCACATGGAGTTTATGGGAAAACTAAGCATGCAGCTCACATGATTTTGAGGTTTTTAAAATGATTGTGTCTGTTTATTTTATCCCAGGGCGATTCTTCACAGTGAGAAGATAATGTACTTGTAAAAAATAATCTGAATATGAAGTAAACAGCATTAAGAATAAAAGAAAATGTCAATATTATAAAGCATTTTATTGATCATTAAAAAGATGAAAGTTTGTTTCTCCCATTGAACTTCATTTTGAGTTCTTGAATTTATATTTATGAGGCTGGATTCAGTTAATTGATGGTATGCTTCACTGCACATATGAGCGTGGATAGTTTATAGATATGTTTTTGCAACTACATACGCCTTTGTTTAATGAGCTTAACCTGATAACTATAAAATCAGAATATCTGTATGCAACTTTTTAACTTAATGGAGATGGAGAAAAGTAAATTGATCTTCATGGATCGAGATCTGACCTGGATCGGGCTGATCTGTAAATAATTGAAGATTTATACCCTTTTTTTTCATTAACTTTTTTGTCTGCTTACTGTTGACTGACTCACTACCACTGCTGGAAGTCTATTTCAAGCATAAATTAATCAATTACCCTTTCAGTAAAATAATAATTTCCAAGATTTGTTTTTAACCCTCTTCCAGTTAGGGCTTGTTCACACTTGTCTTCTTCCCAAACGCCCCTAAAGTGTTTGACAGGCATTAGACAGGCATTTGGGGAGCATTTTTAACGCTCCCAAAATGCCCTATGCATGGTTTTGAGGCACTTTATAGGCGTTTTCCAAGCATTAAAAGCGCTCCACAAACACCTATAATGAAGTTAATGGTATTAACGCCCGGCACACGCCCTGCAAATGCCTGCCAGGCATTTGAGGAGCGTCACCATAGACTTGAATGGGAGGCGTTGAAAGGCTTCAACTCCTGACTCAACAAGAGGCTTAAATTTTGCTGCGACACTAATGCTTCAGTGTGAACAGCACTCTGTGCTCCATACGGATGACAAATCCCCAGCAAGGAGCTATTTTAGAAAGAACAGAATATTGTTTAGGACACAGAATGACATATGGAGCTCCTCAAACGCCTGCAAAATGCCTGCTTACAAAGCTAGTGTGAACCTAGCCTTAGTTTGAGGTCAAGTTCCCATGTTCTTGATCTTGTTTCCTATTGAAAATGCGGCCCTCTTGAAACTTATTCACCCCTTGCTGTATTTAAAGATTTTAATCATGTCTCCCCTTTCCCTTCTTTCCTCCGTTCCTGAAGTGTCTCCTGATATGTTTTTTCCCTAGAACTTCACCATTTTTGTTACCTATCTCTGGACTTGTTCTATCTTATCAATATCTGTTTGTAAGTGAGGTCTCCAGAACTGGACACATTATTCTAAAGGTCTAACTAAAGATCTATATAGAGGAATCAGGACCTCCTTCCGGTTGGTGACCCCTCTAGTAATGCATCCTAGAATTCAGTTTGCTATCCCCACTGCCTAGTCAGACTGTTTGCTCATTTTGCAATCATTATTATTTTTTTTATTATTATACAGGATTTATATAGCGCCAACAGTTTGCTCAGCGCGCTACAATATAACGGGAGACAATACAGCAACAATACAGTTCAATACAAGAGGGTTAGGAGGGCCCTGATCCTTGGAGCTTACAATCTAGGAGATCTGAAATAAATACCCCCAAATCTGTTTTCTGCTGCAGTGCTGGCCAACATTGTACCCCCAATGTTGTACTCTCTCAAGGGATTTTTTTCCCTAGGTGCATTACTTTACATTTAAAAATACTGAACTGCAGTTTCCACTGCTTTGACCAATCTTCCAGCAATGCCAAATCATGCTCCATGTTACATACACCACCAGGGATATCAACCCTATTACAAATCTGTGTATTATCAGCAAATAGGCATACCTTGCCCAACAACCCTTTCGTTATGTATATCACTTACAGTTAGATTAAATAGAACAGGACCTAGTACAGAGCCTTGTGGTACACCACTAGTGACTGGTCTCTATTCTGAATGAACTCCATTTACAACCACACTCTGGTATCAATTCTCTAGGCAACTGCATATCCACTGAACCACCCAAGGGCTAAGTCCTAGCTTGTAGAACATTTGTATTCGATCGTTATGTGGAACTGTATCAAATGCTGAACTCAAAATATGTTATGTCCACAGCACCATCCTGGTCTAAAACAATGGTAATCTAGTCAAAAAATCCAATCAGATGAGTTTGACATGATCTGCCCTCAGTAAAGCCATGCTGCTCTGGATCCAGCAAGGTGTGTGTTTTTAAGTGATCAATGATCCTTTTCAGGAGTGATTCCATGAACTTGATTCCAACCGATGTTAAACTCACTGGCCTGTAATTGCCAGCTTCTACCTTGCTGCCCTTCTTGTGGATAGGTACAATATTAGCTGTCCGGCATTCATGGGGAACTTCTCCTATTAGAAGAGATTGATTAAAAAGATCAGGTAATGGTTCCACAACTAGACCTCAAAGTTCTCTTAGAACTCTGGGATGAATACCATCAGGGCTCATTGCTTTATTACACTTTATCCGAGCCAGTTCCTCTGCTACCTCTGTCTCCATAATTCCTTAAAACGAACCGTCATCACTAGAACCAATATGATTCCCCAGTTTGTTATTGTTAGTACAATGTATTTCTGAGCTTAAGCTGTGCATATAAAGTTCACATAAGAAAAAAGTAACATATATCTATGTGACTAGATCTTCAGTGCACTTCTTTCTTATGCAAATGAAGCAAATAACATGATGTTATTCTCTCCTGAGAAGAGGAGATTAAGGGGGATATGATCTCTCCATGTATAATACATAAGGGGGGATATGATCTCCATGTATAATACATAAAGGGGGATATGATCACCATGTATAATACATAAGGGGGGATATGATCTCCATGTATAATACATAAGGGGGGATATGATCACCATGTATAATACATAAGGGGGGATATGATCACCATGTATAATACATAAGGGGGATATGATCACCATGTATAATACATAAGGGGGGATATGATCTCCATGTATAATACATAAGGGGGGATATGATCTCCATGTATAATACATAAGGGGGGATATGATCTCCATGTATAATACATAAGGGGGGATATGATCTCCATGTATAATACATAAGGGGGATATGATCGCCATGTATAATACATAAGGGGGGATATGATCAACATGTATAATACATAAGGGGGGATATGATCACCATGTATAATACATAAGGGGGGATATGATCTCCATGTATAATACATAAGGGGGATATGATCTCCATGTATAATACATAAGGGGGATATGATCTCCATGTATAATACATAAGGGGGGATATGATCTCCACGTATAATACATAAGGGGGGATATGATCTCCATGTATAATACATGAGGGGGGGGGGGATATCATCTCCATGTATAATACATAAGGGGGGATATGATCTCCATGTATAATACATAAGGGGGGATATGATCTCCATGTATAATACATAAGGGGGATATGATCGCCATGTATAATACATAAGGGGGATATGATCTCCATGTATAATACATAAGGGGGGATATGATCTCCATGTATAATACATAAGGGGGGATATGATCTCCATGTATAATACATAAGGGGGATATGATCTCCATGTATAATACATAAGAGGGGATATGATCTCCATGTATAATACATAAGGGGGGATATGATCTCCATGTATAATACATGAGGGGGGGGATATGATTTCCATGTATAATACATAAGGGGGATATGATCGCCATGTATAATACATAAGGGGGGATATGATCAACATGTATAATACATAAGGGGGGATATGATCACCATGTATAATACATAAGGGGGGATATGATCTCCATGTATAATACATAAGGGGGATATGATCTCCATGTATAATACATAAGGGGGATATGATCTCCATGTATAATACATAAGGGGGGATATGATCTCCACGTATAATACATAAGGGGGGATATGATCTCCATGTATAATACATGAGGGGGGGATATGATCTCCATGTATAATACATAAGGGGGGATATGATCTCCATGTATAATACATAAGGGGGGATATGATCTCCATGTATAATACATAAGGGGGGATATGATCTCCATGTATAATACATAAGGGGGATATGATCGCCATGTATAATACATAAGGGGGGATATGATCACCATGTATAATACATAAGGGGGATATGATCACCATGTATAATACATAAGGGGGGATATGATCACCATGTGTAATACATGAGGGGGGATATGATCTCCATGTGTAATACATGAGGGGGGATATGATCTCCATGTGTAATACATGAGGGGGGATATGAACTCCATGTGTAATACATAAGGGGGGATATGATCTCCATGTGTAATACATAAGGGGGGATATGATCTCCATGTGTAATACATAAGGGGGGATATGATCTCCATGTATAATACATAAGGGGGGATATGATATCCGTGTATAATACATAAAAGGGGATATGATCTCCATGTATAATACATAAGGGGGATATGATGACCATGTATAATACATAAGGGGGGATATGATCACCATGTGTAATACATGAGGGGGGATATGATCTCCATGTGTAATACATGAGGGGGGATATGATCTCCATGTGTAATACATGAGGGGGGATATGATCTCCATGTGTAATACATAAGGGGGGATATGATCTCCATGTGTAATACATAAGGGGGGATATGATCTCCATGTGTAATACATAAGGGGGGATATGATCTCCATGTGTAATACATAAGGGGGGATATGATCTCCATGTGTAATACATAAGGGGGGATATGATCAACATGTATAATACATGAGGGGGGATATGATCTCCATGTATAATACATGAGGGGGGATATGATCTCCATGTATAATACATAAGGGGGGATATGATCAACATGTATAATACATGAGGGGGGATATGATCTCCATGTATAATACATAAGGGGGGATATGATCTCCATGTATAATACATAAGGGGGGATATGATCTCCATGTATAATACATAAGGGGGGGATATGATCTCCATGTATAATACATAAGGGGGGATATGATCAACATGTATAATACATAAGGGGGGATATGATCTCCATGTATAATACATAAGGGGGGATATGATCTCCATGTATAATACATGAGGGGGGATATGATCTCCATGTATAATACATAAGGGGGGATATGATCACCATGTATAATACATAAGGGGGGATATGATCTCCATGTATAATACATAAGGGGGGATATGATCTCCATGTATAATACATAAGGGGGGATATGATCACCATGTGTAATACATAAGGGGGGATGTGATCTCCATGTATAATACATAAGGGGGGATATGATCTCCATGTATAATACATGAGGGGGGATATGATCTCCATGTATAATACATAAGGGGGGATATGATCACCATGTATAATACATAAGGGGGGATATGATCACCATGTATAATACATAAGGGGGGATATGATCTCCATGTATAATACATAAGGGGAATATGATCTCCATGTGTAATACATAAGGGGGGATATGATCTCCATGTATAAATACATCAGTGGTTCATATAGTGAACTCGGTGTAGAGTTATTCACCCTGATGTCATCACAGAGGACAAGAGGGCACTCTTTACATCTGGAGGAAAAGCGATTTAATCTCCAAACACAGGAAGGTTTCTTCACAGTAAAAGCTGTGAAAATGTTGAATAGACTCCCTCAAGAGTTGGTTGTGGCTAGCTCAGTAGATTGCTTTAAAAAAAGGCCTGGGTTCTTTCTTAGATACACAGAATATAACTGGATCGCTGAGCAAACTATTGGCGCTATATAAATACTGTCTAATAATAATAATAATAATTTATAGGTAAAGTTGATCCAGGGAATATCCGATTGCCTCTCGGGGGATCAAGAAGGAATTTTTTCTCCTGCAGAAACAAATTGGATCATGCTTTGCTGGTTTTTTTTGCCTTCCCCTGGATCAACTGCGGCTATAGGATTATAATTTTTTTTTTTTTTAGTTGAACTAGATGTACTTTTGTCTTTTTGCAGCCAGACTAACTATGTAACATACACAAAGTGTGAGCAATAAAGTTAAAATTCAAACTGTGCATATAAAATCCACAAAAGAAAAGAGTAACATATTCAAGTGACCAACTATCCATGTGACCAGTGCACTGAAGATCTAGTCATGTGGATAGCTGTTATCTTTTTCCTATGTGGATTTTATATGCACAAATTGAATTTTAATTCTCTCATGCATTGTATATGTTAATGATGTTATTTGTTGCATTTGCATAAAAAAGAAGTGCACTGAAGTTCTGGACTTGCGGATGTTTGGTCACGTGGATATCTTCTACTTTTTTCTTATGTGGACATTATATGCTCAGTTTGATTTTAATTGTATTTCTGATGTATTGTACATGTTATTGATATTATTTGTTGCATTTGCATTTTCTAATTTTTAGATAAAATCCTAGCACTACACTTTTTACATGTTACATTTTTTATTGCATGTATACTGTTTTTTTTCAGTGGGAAAGTGGTGGCACACAGTTCCGCCAACTATTGTTGCTGGGAGGAGGGCTATTGTAGACGGGGGGGGGGGGTATCTGCTGTTGCAGTGTGGGTAGTCTATTGTTGCTAGTTGCTGGTGGGGGTCTATTGTTACTGGGGAGTGGATCTACTGTTTAGGGGGGTCTTTTGTTGCTGGCTGATGGAGAGTCTATTGATGCTGGCTGCTGGAGGATCTGCTATTGCTGGTGGGGGTCTGTTGTTACTGGGGGGATCTATTGTTGCTGGGGAGAATCTATTGTTCTGGAGGGGTCTATTGGAAGGGGAATAGGGGCAGAAATAAGGGAGAGTGCTCACAGTTGGACTAGAAACAAGGACAATGGGTGACTTTGGAGAGGGGGGAGTACCGAAACCTTTTCTCTGAGAAAAAAAGCCCTTAATATATGTATTTTTATTATATGTTATGCAAGATAAAGTTCTCATGCACATTGGGCATTTTAAATACGGCAGTAGTGTTAGCTGTATAAAGTCCCGTTAAAAACATGAGTTTTTCAGCATTTGTTAGCATTTTTGCATTAGAGTTTATCCAAAGTTTTTAGCTGTTTTTTTTTTACACAAAAAAATAACATTTTGGCTCCCAAAAATGCCCAAAACGCCGGTTTGCCGCGTTTGCCAGTGTTAGAGCGATTTTACAGCTAAAAACTCCTCTAGAAACTCACTAGTTCTGTTTTTTTTTTTCCAGCCAAAAAACACCCCTGCCAAAAACCACTGATTAAAGCCTATGTGTGCATGGACACATAGGATAACATGCTGGGGAGTTTACTGGCTGTAGAAAAAAAAATGCCAAAAACCAAAAACAGCCGCTGTAAAAACGTCCAGTGTGCATGAAGACAAATAGTGACCATCTCTTTTATTATGTCCGCAATCTCTGACCATCTCTTGTATCACCTCCACAGTCTCTCACCATCTCTTGTATCATGTCCGCAGTCTCTGCCCATCTCTTGTATCACCTCCACAGTCTCTCACCATCTCTTGTATCATGTCCGCAGTCTCTGCCCATCTCTTGTATCACCTCTGCAGTCTCTCACCATCTCTTGTATCATGTCAGCAATCTCTGACCATCTCTTGTATCACCTCCACAGTCTCTCACCATCTCTTGTATCATGTCCGCAGTCTCTGCCCATCTCTTGTATCACCTCCACAGTCTCTCACCATCTCTTGTATCATGTCCGCAGTCTCTGCCCATCTCTTGTATCACCTCTGCAGTCTCTCACCATCTCTTGTATCATGTCCGCAGTCTCTGCCCAACTCTTGTATCATGTCCGCAGTCTCTGCCCATCTCTTGTATCACCTCTGCAGTCTCTCACCATCTCTTGTATCATGTCAGCAATCTCTGACCATCTCTTGTATCATGCCCATAGTCTTTGACTATATCCTGTTGTGTGTCTGCTGTCCGCTGAATTTTAAGTGCAGCCCTTTGGTGATGTTAAGGGCCGCATTCAAGGCCCCCCCCCCAAATCAAGAAAGTTCACCACCACTGATCTAAAGTGAACATTCATCCTTACCTCAATACATTTCCTTTGATGGATTTAAACATTTTGTTTCAATAGCCTTGTCCATTGGCATGTTATTTAAGAAAGGTCACAAACAATTGTTCACTAGTAAATTACATGACTGATTGTGTCAGTATGTCACTCAGTAAACTTTACAAATCAATATTCATCAACTTCATTTGCTATGTCAGTTTTATTCTCTTTTTTAATCCATAACAGATTTTTGCAATACATCACATCTAAAAAATTTGATATCCTTCTATCCACATTGTGAAACACAAAACAGATGCTTGGCAGATTCTAGAAACGTATCAACAGACACAGAAGTGAGACAGATATCTGTTTACCATTTTGAGTCTAATGGCAGCACAGTGGCTAAATGGCTAGCAGTTCTGCCCGGCAGTACTAGGGTCATTGGTTTGTATCCCAGCCACAGCACCACCTGCCTGGTGTCTGCATGTTCTCTCTGTGCCTGCGTGGGTTTCCTCCAGGTACTACTGTTTCCTTCCACACTCCAAAGACATGCTGGTATGTTAATTGGATCCTGTCTAAATTGGCCTTATGTATGTAAGTTAGGGACTTTAGATTGTATGCTCCTTGAGGGTTAGGGACTGATGTAAATGTACAATATATATTATATTAATATATTGTAAAATGTACAGCGCTATATAAGTACCTGCAATAAATAATACAATTCACCTTAGATTGTACACCCCTTGAGGGTTAGGGACTGATGTGAATGTACAATATATATGTAAAGCGCTGCATAAATTGATGGCGCTATATAAGTACCTGAAATAAATAAATAAATAAATTCCTCAGTACAATGCCCCATACTGTGGATTTGTTAAAAAATATCTCCTCTTTGACAGCCAGCAGCAAACACTATGCATGGATTCAGGCTCATAATTGTGGCTTCCACTGATGGCTTGGGTCCTCACTGATGATCAGGAACTAAACATATGATTAGTAGATCAGCTGTGAACCTGTGACATATAAATTATCTGGAGGCTTCACTGATAAATAAAGCCTTCTGTCTGAAGAATGCTGTCATCCTCAGGCTGCAGTGCCATCTATTTAATAGTGTAATTCTTAGGCACAATTACAGTATTAAAATACCAATATATAAACTTTTTTTTTTTACATTTTAGTACTTTTTCTCAGCTTAATTTAAAAAAATGCAGGGTTAACACAGAGTACCAATAAAAAGTCTTAGATGACATTTAAAAGATAATAAACTTATTTTAGGCGGACAAATGAGTCATACAATTGTTGTACAGCTTTGCTAGCGCTGATAAATTGACCTTGCATCACAAAAAGTTTAAAGAACTCTTTTACCTGGTAGTCAAGATAATGTTTAAAAATAACCAGGTACCCCAAAACTTAGCGGGATCATGACTTGGGAGCTGTTGAAGAGGCGGTTTTGGGTGGAAATACTGGATAATTACAAGATGGTTTCTCCCAAGGTCTCTGACCACCTAACCTACATGTCCATATTACACAGGGCCTACCTGACTCCAGTTTGTGTTTCCTGTTATAAACCTTCTCAAAGTTCCTTTTGCCCCATATGTTTGCAACATGCAGCACCTTTTTTCACCGTGTATGGTCTTGTCCCATTGTACAGTCCTATTGGATCCAAATAGTCCAGTTCCTGCATGACCATACGGGCTCTCCTTTGAACCTAAACCCCAAACCATGCTCGTTTCGGTCTCTTTCCGAACCCCGATATGAGTAAATTTCTGAATATATTTTTACATGAAGCACTCTTCACTGCTCGCAAGTAATTGCATGAAAATGGATGCAGGCTACCCCATCAACGACTGAAGCATGGGCCTGGGAGGTGAATTCCACCCTTCCTTATAAAAAGCTGATTTACACACATAGAAGTTGCCCTATTAAATATAATAAAGTGTGGGACAGATGGTTGGCATGACCTGCCACATGTATATGAGATGACTTCGATGTATACTGTTTTTTTTTTTTCTTTTTAGTTAACTTTTATTTGATTTTCCACTATAAAAAGAGCAACATATTTACAAAAATAATCACATATACCCATTCCATTATACCCCCTAATACCCTCCCCCCTCCCCCCCATCCCCCATCCACATCCTCTTCCTGATTTATATCCTTTCTCATATTTATCTACTTGTCTCTTTATCTCCAACATTGCTCTCCCTCAATCTCACAATTTAAGACTCCCTCCTGTCTTCTAATTTTCTACTCCAATACCAACCAGTTCCATATATCTTTCAGAGGTTTTACATTTCAACCAACTACACCACGTTTTGCTAAATTTTTCCATTTTATCCTGCTCTATATGACATAACTTCTCCATCTTATAAATATTTTCAACTCTATTGATCCATTTGTTAATTTTTGGAGCTTCAGGAACCTGCCAAATCTTGGGAATCAGACTCTTAACTAAATAGATGATAAAGTACCCTGTTTTTATATAATTTCACTGAGGCTTCAAAGTTATAGAATAAAGAACTCCAGGGATCTCTCTGTAGTATTATCCCACATATCTCCTGAATATTATTATTATTATACAGTATTTATAAAGCGCCGATAGTTCACTCAGCTCTGTACATTACAGAGGGGGACAGAACATGTGACATAACAATACAATGCAAAACATGAGGGGATCGAGGGCCCTGCTCTTTTGAGCTTACAATCTAGGAGGGAGGGGATGGTGGCACAGGAGGAGATAGCTGTGGGGGATGGAGGGGTAGGAAGAGTGGAGGAGGTCGGCAAGTTAGCAGGGGGTGGGGTAGGCTTCCCTGAACAGATGGGTTTTCAGGGTGCACCTAAAGGAGAGGAGAGTTGGTGATAATCTTATGGGTTGGGGCAGGGAGTTCCAGAGGATGGGTGACACCCTGGAGAAGTCCTGGAGGGGGCATGGGAGGAGGAGACCAAGGAACTAGAGAGAAGGAGGTCTTGTGAGGAGCGGAGTGTGCGTGTTGGGTGGTACTTGGATATTAGGTCAGTGATGTAGTACGTCAGTGTTAGGATTTTGAATTTGATCCGTTGCGCAATCGGAAGCCAGTGGAGGGATTGGCAGAGGGGGGTGGCGGAGATGGAGCGGTTGGAAAGGTGAATGAATATAATGAAATATTTATCTCCAGTAATCCTGTATTTTCGGACAACCCCACCATATATGTATACTGTTAACCTAAATTGATTGGCATTTAATTTTCACATGCAAGTCTCACCTAAGTTTCTGTATGTTGGCACATGACTGATGCAATGGTATGGTACTGATTTCTCTTACTGAATTGCCTCCTGTGCCGAACAATTGACTTGTTTGAGTCATTATGTAACGTTTTTTTTCTCTGCTCTTAACTTCAATAAAGCTGTTTATTTGAACTTGAAAAATAACCAAGTACCCTTACATTTACCGTATTTTTCGCCGTATAAGATGCACTTTTTCTTCCCCAAAACTGGGGGGGGAAATGTCAGTGCGTCTTATAAGGCGAATATGGAGCGGCCGGTCCGGTATTTCCACCGCGGCCGTGTCAGAATACCGGGCCGGCCGCTCAGCTCTGCAGCGGGACCTTACCTGTTCCTCTATCCAGCGGCGTGCTGTCTTCCCGGCTTCTGTAGTGTGGGCACTGGGCATGACAGCCGGGTGCCCAGTGCGCATGCGCGAGAAGCGGTGCGCTTTGTGAATGGTAAGGCGGTACCTGGGACACATGACAGATCCCAGAAGCCGCCGGACCAATCACAAAGCGCAAGTGCTTCTCGCTCATGTGCACTGGGCACCCGGCTGTCATGCCGAGCGCAATTACAGAAGCTGGGAAGACAGCGCGCGGCTGGATCGAGGAACAGGTAAGATCAAAGAACAACTCTGCGGAAGTAAGAGCGGGTACCTGTCAAATTCAGGTACCCGCTCCCCACCTCCCCAAAGGTCAGCAGTCATCTGTACTGTCCGCAGTCTCTGGTCATCCCTGTGCTGTCCGCAGTCTCTGGTCATCCCTGTGCTGTCCGCAGTCTCTGGTCATCCCTGTGCTGTCCGCAGTCTCTGGTCATCCCTGTGCTGTCCGCAGTCTCTGGTCATCCCTGTGCTGTCCGCAGTCTCTGGTCATCTCCTGTACTGTGTCTGCAGTCCATTAGTTCAGAATTTTTTTTTCCTGTTTTCTGCCTCTAAAACCTAGGTGCGTCTTATGGTCAGGTGCGTCTTATACGGTGAAAAATACGGTACCTAATATGGGCCAAATGCTTGATTTGGGCAAACAAATTCACTTTTGTTTAGTAATGTCATTGCACGGAAATCTAATGAGGGGGAGGATCAATAAAGACTAGCTCCGATTGCCAAATAAACCCACCAATAGGCTTGTTACAGCTTCACACAGGCTCTGATAGTACCTGGTCATTAGAACTTGAAACTTCTTAGAAGGTCACTCCCAAGATGGCCTTTCTGGTGGTAACCTGCAACTAACCTGGCTGGAGCAGAGTACCATATGTTAGGAAACTTTTTTTTTTTAGTTTAGTCCAACTATTGTACCCAGCTGAATGGTGGCAGTACCAAGAAAGAAACAATTTGTATTTAGGATACACTACACAGCAAAGGCTAGGAGAAGTGGAGTTCAAGCAAGGTCCTGACAAGCAAAATCAACAGGTAAGGCCCATCTGATGCAGAGTAAGAAGTTCACCCATGAGATAATGCTATAATGAACAATTTAAAAAAGGCAGAAGTTACCTTTAAAATGAACACAGACTCAGATTATTACAAATACTGCTGCTTTAACCTTTTCCCACCCACAATCTGTATTACTAAACATTCCCCTTTGATAGCCAGCAACAGTTGCATGTCTGGTAGACATCAATTCTACAAGTGAATGATAGCTACAATCTCCAGCGACAATCAGGATCCAATCAGTGTGGTTTGAATCATGTTATAACCACTACATATGAGTGGCATAGTAATAACATGCAGACTGAATACTTAAAGCAGAGTTCCAGTCAGTTTTGTGTTTATTAAAAGTCAGCAGCTATAAAAACTGTAGCTGCTGACTTTTAATAAACACACACTTACCTGTCCCAAGGACCAGTGATGTGCTCACCCGCACTGTCCCTTCTCTGCCTCTTCTCTTCCCAGCACTGGCATCACAACTCACAACTGTGAGCACCAGGCTGTGGCAGCTTGTGGCTTCACAGCTGGGTGCCCACTGCGCATTCTCATTGGTTCGGCAGTCTTCTGGGACATGTGAAGCTTCCCAGGAGACTGCAGGAGGAAGTAGGGGGCCAAACTTCCGTCTCATTTTGTCGTGGCAAACTGAGCCGGAAGTGGGAGCGGGTACCTGTCAAAAACAGGTATCCACTCCTCCCCCCCCCCCAAAAGGTGCCAAATACAGCAGTGGAGGGGGGGAGGAGGCAAATAAGTGGAGCTTCCGCTTGTGAGTAGAACTCCACTTTAAAATGTTACTAAACCCACATCAGTAAAATCAGTCTGCATATTGCAGTAAAGCATGCTGGTTATACTCGCTGTGGAACCTAAGGGGTTAATCCTCTGCATTGTTTAAAAACGTTTTCTCTGCCCCTCCTCTTGCTCAGATGTCCACCTGTCACGGATCTGGGCATGACCAGAGGTGTGTGGGCTAACACAGGGAAACGCAGGCTCAAGTATGGTGTAAACAATATAATTTATTAGAGGCTATACAAAAATATAAACGCACAATATAAACAAAACCAAACCTCCAACTGATAACGGAAAGTACAAGCACACAGACAAGAGTAGTCAGGGCTGGTGAGGTGGAGTGGTCAGGCAGGCCGGGTCAGGAACCATCGGGCAGACAAGGTACAAAGGAGCAGGCAGAGCGTAGTCAGATGGGCCGGGTCAGGAGCAATCAGGCAGACAAGGTACCAGAGGAGCAGGCAGGAGAGTGGTCAGGAATAGCCGAGGTCGGTGCAGGCAGAGTTCTATCAATGTCAGGAGTCAGGCAGAGGGATCAGGTTCAGGCACAGGGGCTCATGGGAACAATACACCAAGGCACTGATTGCAGGATGGTCCTGCTTAAATACACCTCCTGCAATCAGCCTCAGGTGATGGCTTGACTGCAGGAGTGAGATTCTGGCTGCTGAGAGCACCCGCTGACCAGCACTGGTACTGCAGCCCACAAGGCAGGTGAGTCCCACCACCAGTGGCGAGTCCATTCCTGACACCACCTGATAAGACAGACTGGACCCATAGCCACATGCACATGGTCAGTTTAGTGTGTATTTGCTAAAGAGATTTTTTGTTTTCTTTTATTGGGAGAGTGCATGTGATCAACACAGGGCCAATCAGCACTGTCCAGACAGAGGGTCAGGGGTTTTGCATCCTCCTAAAGCAGTAAAAAGACTCCTCCTACAAGCTTTAACCACTGCTCTGCTGAAATGACAAGACTTCTCTAACTGCTGATGAGAAAAGGTATTTAGAAGTTTATATTTACTAAAATAATTTCATTTCCATGTGCTATGTACTGTGGGAGACCATATACAGTGAATGCAGGGTCCTGGGTTTAGTAACACTTTAACTGACAAAATAAGCATCCAATCTACAGATGGCACTGCAGATGCCAAAGAAGCATGAAGATGGCAATATTTATCTGTTTAATACTGTAATTGTTAAATAAAATTGTGATATTACCTACTACAGCTCTTTGGTCATACTATATATGTCCAGGGAGTGAAGGGTACAGTTGCAAGAAAAAGTATGTGAACCCCTTGGGATTACGTGGAGTTTTGCATGAATTGGGCATAAAATGTGCTCTGAACGTCATCTAAGTCACAACAATAGAAGAACACAGTCTGCTGAACATAATAGTACACAAACATTAGATGTTGCCATGGTTTAATTGCACACAACATGTAAACATTCACAGTGCGGGGAGGAAAAAGTATGTGAACCTTTGGACTTAATAACTGGTTGACCCTCCTTTGGCAGCAATAACCTCAACCAAACGTTTCCTGTAGTTGCAGATCAGACCTGCACAACGATCTGGAGTAATTTTGGACCACTCCTCTTCACAAAACTGTTTCAGTGTAGCAATATTCTTGGGATGTCTGGTGTGAATCGCTCTCTTAAGGTCATGCCACAGCATTTCAATGGGGTTGAGGTCAGGACTCTGACTGGGCCACTCCAGAAGGCGTATTCTGTGCTGTTGCAGCCATTGTTTTGTTAAATTACTTGTATGCTTTGTTTCATTGTCCTGTTGCATCACCCATCCTCTGCGGAGCTTCAGTTGGCGGACAGATGGTCATATGTTTTCCTGCAAAATGTCTTGATAAACTCTGGAATTCATTTTCCCATCAATGACAACAATCCGTCCAGGCCCTGAGGCAGCAAAGCAGCCCCAAACCATGATGCTTCCTCCGCCATGTACAGTGGGGATGAGGTTTTGATGTTGGTGTGCTGTGCCTTTTTTTCTCCACACATAGTGTTGTGTGTTCTTCTCAAACAACTCAATCTTGGTTTCATCTGTCCACAGTATATTTTGCCAGTAGTGCTGTGGAACATCCAGGTGCTCTTTTGCAAACTTCAAAAGTGCAGTAATATTCTTTTTGGACAGCAATGGCTTCCTCCGTGGTCTCCTCCCATGTACTCCATTCTTGTTTAATGTTTTCCTTATTGTAGATGTGTCAACAAAAATGTTAGCATGTGCCAGAGATTTCTGTAGGTCTTTAGCTGACACTCTGGGATTCTTCTTTACCTCATGCAGCATTCTGCGCTGTGCTCTTGCAGTCATTTTTACAGGACGACCACGCCTAGGGAGAGTAGCAACAGTGCTAAACTTTCTCCATTTGTAGACAGTCTGTCTTACTGTGGACACATGAACATCAAGGCTTTTGGAGATACTTTTGTAACCCTTTCCAGCTTCATGCAAGTCAACAATTCTTGATCGTAGGTCTTCTGAGAGCTCTTTTCTGCAAGGCATGGTTCACATCAGACAGTGCTTCTTGAAACCAGTAAGCCCAAAACAGGTGTGTGTTTTTTAAGGGCAGGACAGCTGTCAGCAACACATCCAATATCATCACACTGATTGGAGTCAAGGTTGGCTCACTCCTGGCTCCAATTAGCTCTGGGAGAAGTCATTAAGCTAGGGCCTCACATACTTTTTCCTCCCTGCACTGTGAATGTTTACATGTAATGTGTAATTAAACCATGGCAACATCTAATGTTTGTGTAGTATTATGTTCAGCAGACTGTGTTATTATATTGTTGTGACTTAGATGACGTTCAGAGCACATTTTATGCCCAATTCATGCAAAACTCCACGTAATCCCAAGGGGTTCACATACTTTTTCTTGCAACTGTATAACACAAACTCATGGCACAAACCATGAGTTTTTGTTTGTTTGCTTTAGTATGCTCCTGACTGTCATGAAAAAGAGAACTGAATGTTGTGGTTCAACAACTCCCCCCTCCACCACCACCACCTATGATTCCCAGACTGTCCTGCTCCTCCTGGAAGCCCAAGACCACATCTGCAGTGTTAGGATGAAGAGTGGGAGGAGACCATCTCCTCTGCAGTAAATGCAGCCAAAAACAAACAACTCGAAGAATTTCTGGTTCCAGAGCTGTCATTCCCAGCCAGGCCAGCAGCTAATCAGGCACAATATGTGCTTGATTAGCTGCTATGAAGGGCAGGGGAGACATTGGGGGTCTACTGTAATAGACCAATGTCCCTATAAAGAGGACTTGAAGAGGACAAGAACAGAAACTGAAGCACCACACCACTTCTAAGAGGTGCAGATAAAACTTTATTCGATTAAAGGTCGGGTGTACAATTCAAAAAGTAGGCTTGACTGGTAACAAAATGAACAATCCAGAAGTGAACTGGACCTACAATGGTATCTTTTCCAGTGTAAATTAAAAGCACAGGCCTAATCAGTAGCTTCAATATATTATATTAGACTGCAAGTGTACCTCATCCCTAATATATACAGTATTACGATAAGAAAAAACAAAACCTAGTGGGAGCCTCTGGCTATGGATGACATCTGGCAGACTGGACAGTTTTAGTCCAGGATCTCCCGAGGTGGTGGAGCTGAGGTGGTGGTTGCCGGGTTTTGGCTCTGATCGGCCGTTCTTTGTTTGGTTGTGTGCTGTCTGCTGTTATTTTCTGCTGGCATTGGTCTGGTGGGGCTGTGTGATCTAATGAGGAGGGCGCGCATGTGCTAGGTGTTGTGGATGGTTGCACTTCTGCCCATTGGTTTGTTTGGGCGGAAGTGACATTTATGCACATGCGCGATGCGAGATTACCACTGGGAGGGGCGGTTTGTTTCTGCCATATGAATTACCTGGGCGGAATTGCAGTCCCTGATTGATTACGTCATTTAAGTGCCCCGCCGCATGCCGTTGTTGGCACCATTGAGGAGATACATACAGTGGGCGGTTTGATGCTACATAGTGGCTTGAAAGGTATGAGATATTTTGATTTTGTTCAATAGATACTGTACAGCAGCATTGGGGGATCACTAAGCATGCCTATGTGTTATATGATTGTAGGAGTTACATTTACAATATTTTGTGCACTGACACATATGAGACACTGGATATTGGAAGGAGTGTACTTACACTATACAATAATTTGTCCGGCATTACATATTCCTTTACCTTTCCTGTGGAGGGAATTGCTAGGTAACGGTTTCGAAATGAGCTTTTGAATACTGTTATGATTCTTTAAAACGTGTATATTACCATATTGATTTTCATCTGTCATATTGTTATATCTAGATTATATTTTGGAATGCATCTATGGAATGGTTTGCATACGGATAATATTCACATACAGATATTTCCGCTGATTGTCTCTTGTGTCAGTGAGTGACCTACTATTAGCTATACTGGGGATATATTATTCCCCTTGCTTTTTTTATTTTCTCTTTCCCCTGTCCCCATTCTCTCTCTCTATAGCGGGATTGTTTCTGTTGTTCTCCTTGCAGGATTCATCCTGATTGGTGATGAGAGGGAGGGGGCTCTGGATGTGGATGCTTACCCAAGACCATAGTTACACAGTTACACAGTTAGTCTGGCTGAAAAAAGACAAAAGTCCATCAAGTTCAACCATAGAAAAAAAAGGTTATAATCCTATACCCACAGTTGATCCAGAGGAAGGCAAACACCCCCCAGCAAAGCATAATCCAATTTGCACCTGCTGGGAAAAAAAAATCCTTCCTGATCCCCCGAGAGGCAATCGGATATTCCCTGGATCAACTTTACCTATAAATGTTATATCCAATTATATTCTTTGTATCTAAGAAAGAATCCAGGCCTTTTTTAAAGCAATCCACTGAGCTGGCCAGAACCAACTCTTGAGGGAGTCTATTCCACATTTTCACAGCTCTCACTGTGAAGAAACCTTTCCGTGTTTGGAGATTACATTTCTTTTCCTCCAGACGTAAAGAGTGCCCCCTTGTCCTCTGTGATGACCTCAGGGTGAATAGCTCTACACCAAGTTCACTATATGAACCACTGATGTAGTTATACATGGAGATCATAACCCCCCTTATGTATTATACATGGAGATCATATCCCCCCTTATGTATTATACATGGTGATCATATCCCCCCTTATGTATTATACATGGTGATCATATCCCCCCTTATGTATTATACATGGTGATCATATCCCCCCTTATGTATTATACATGGAGATCATATCCCTCCTTATTCTCCTCTTCTCAAGAGAGAATAAATTCAGTTCCTCTAATCTTTGCTCAAAGTTGATCTCCTCCATGCCTCATATCAGTTTAGTTGCCCTTCTCTGTACTTTCTCCAGTTCCCCAATGTTTTTTTTGGGAATTGGTGCCACAACTGAACTGCATATTCCAGATGAGGTGTTACTAATGATTTGTACCGGGGTAATATGATATCTCTCTCTCTGGAGTCTATACCTCTTTTAATACAAGAGAGGATTTTGCTCACTTTAGAAGTCGCAGCTTGGTATTGCATGCCATTATTAAGCTTGTGATCTACCAGAATCCCCAGGTCCTTCTCCACCATTGATTCCCCCAGTTGTACCCCCCCCAGTATGTATGATGCATGCATATTCTTAACCCCCAAGAGCATAACCTTACATTTATCAACATTAAAACTCATTTGCCACATAGTTGCCCAATTGAACAGTGCATTGAGGTTGGCTTGTAAGTTGAAGACATCCTGTAAAGACGTTATTCTACTGCACAGCTTGGTGTCATCTGCAAAGACTGAAATGGGATTTTTAATCTCAGACCCTATATTGTTTATAAATATATTAAAAAGTAAAGGTCCCAACACTGAACCCTGGGGTACACCACTAATGACCCCAGACCATTCAGAGTATGAATCATTAACCACTGCTCTCTGAATACGATCTTTTAGCCAGTTTTCTATCCATTTATATATGGATTTTTCCAAGCCCGTAGACTTTACCTTACAAATTAGCCATGTGTGGGGAACTGTGTCAAACGCTTTTGCAAAATCCAAGTATACCACTTCCACCTCCACCCCTCTGTCCAAGTATACCACGTCCACAGCAAACCCTCTGTCCAAGTATACCACGTCCACAGCAAACCCTCTGTCCAAGTATACCACGTCCACAGCAAACCCTCTGTCCAAGGTTTTGCTCACCTCCTCATAAAAAGAAATCAGATTTGTTTGACAACTTCTGTCTTTCATGAATCCATGCTGTCTGTTGCTTAAAATATTTTTTTCCAGCAAGAACTCATCTATGTGGTCTTTTATTAAACTCTCCAGTATCTTCACAACTATAGAAGTTAAACTAACAGGTCTGTAATTACTTGTTAAAGATTCTGACCCCTTTTTAAATATTGGCACCACATTGGCCTTACACCAATCCAGTGGTGCTATCCCAGTCATTAAAGAGTCCCTAAAAATTAGAAACAATGGCTTTGAAATGACAGAGCTCAATTCTATAAGGACCTGTGGGTGTATACCACCCGGTCCAGGTGCTTTATTCACCTTTATTCTGTCTAAATATTTTTGGATCATATCAATTGTGAGCCAATGTGGATCATCTGAAGCTGTGTCAATACCATGCCCATTATGGACAAGAGCTCCCCCATGCTCCTTTGTATACACAGAGCTGAAGAAGGTATTAAATAAATTTGCCTTCTCTTTGTCCCCAGTCACCCACTCTAGATTATTCTGTAAAGGACCTACAAGCTCGGACGGAACCTTTTTACTGTTAATATATTTGAAGAATTTTTTGGGGTTTGTCCTGCTATCTTTTGCAATCTGTCGTTCGATTTTAATTTTTGCGGCCTTTATTTCCTTTTTGCATATTCTGTTATATTCTTTGTAATGTTTAAATGATGACGGCGTTCCTTCATTTTCATATTGAATAAAAGCTCTTTTCTTATTATCTATAGCCTTTTTAACTTTGGCCGTAAGCCACATAGGTTTGATTTTTAGCCTTTTAAACTTCTTGCCCATAGGAATATATTTTGCAGTGTGTTCACATACAGTCTTTTTGAAGAACTCCCATTTCTGTGTTGTGTTCATCAATGCCAATATTCCCTCCCAGTCTAAGTCTTGGAGAGTAGCTCTCAGCCTAGGAAAATTACCTCTCTTGAAATTGAGCGTTTTTATTTTTCCTGTATGTGCTTGCTGTTTACAGCTAACAATAAATGAAATCATATTATGGTCACTGCTACCCAGATGTTCTTTTATATGGACATTCGTAATAAGCTCTGCATGGTTTGAGATTACCAGGTCCAGCAGAGCATCATTCCTAGTAGGGGCCTCTATGAACTGTACCATAAAATTGTCCTGTAGTAGGTTTAAAAATGTTTGCCCTTTAACTATTCTTGCAGTACCATTTCTCCAGTCAATTTCCGGGTAGTTAAAATCCCCCATTATTATCACTGTCCCAGCCCTTGCAATCCTTTCGATCTGTGCAAGGAGCTGTGTTTCCAACTCCTCATAAACACTGGGAGGCCTATAACAAACTCCAATGATTACCTTTGTAGTACGCACCCCAAAGACCATAATTTGACTCTCTATGTGGGTGCTGTCGCCCCGCATCACCGTCTACGTTAGCATGTAAGTCTGCAGAGAATTATGTTTTCGGAGGGTTTATGATGTTTTTGTGATATTGTATTTGTATTATTAATGGCCGATATGTATATACATCTTCCAGGTAAGGCATTTGATGTCCTTGCCTCCAGTTTGGGGTCCTGAAGAAGCTAACAGGCGAAACACGTCGACCTCTGGAGGATACTTATGCCATGGAATATGATACTGTGATCTCTTGGGCTTATTAGCCAAGTATTGATTTTATATTATGTGTTTGAAAGATGCATTTCAATAAATATGTTTAATGTACAACATGAGCTTGTCCGCTTTTTGTACCAGTAAAGTTCCATTAGGTTTTGTTTTTTCTTATCCTAATCAGTAGCTTGTTTGGCAGCAGTCTGACAAAAAAAGTTTCCGATTAAGCCTGTGCTTTTAATTCACACTAGAAAAAATACCATTGTAGGTCCAGTTCACTTTTGGTTTATTTTGTTGCCAGTTAAGCCCCCGATGAAGGGGGCCTATAGACCCCCAAAATGCATTGGCCACTTTTTGAATTGTACCACTGACCTTTAATGGAATAAAGTTGTATCTGGACCTATTAGCATTGATGTGGATCTTCAAAGTCAATTCTTTGTTACATTATACTACAAGCCAAGGAGATTGTGAAGATTCTCTAGGGCGTAGAAGCTGTCCGCCAGGGAACTAGATCATTTACACGAACATTATTACCTTAAGAAAACAACACCAGTAAAATATGCCTACGGGTCTAGCACTGTCTTTCCACTTTCCTCAACTAATATTTTATTAAGACCAAGTAATTCTAGTGCCAATGCTGCATTTTCTTCCAAAAATAACCTCAACCTTGCATATGAATCAGGAACTGGTTCTTTCAAGTTTACAACTGACTTAAGGGATGGCTCCACATCCAATCGACATCCCTACAGTTCCTAAGACTTACCTAGACACCACTGCTTCAGACTCTCAGATATTTTATTGTCATTCCACAATGGAAGCCTAAAGGGAAGGAAGCATCTCCTAGAACATTTACCTTGTGGATTGTCAAAATGAATAAACAGACCTATAGAACTAGGTCTCTACTGGTGCCAGAGGACGTGATTGCTCATTTCATTTGCAGCATTTTGCTTTCTTAGGCCGCTTTCTGATGGGTACCAGCAGAAACTATTTGCAGGGCAGTCTCATGGTCCTAAAGCCATACTTTCATTTTTCACTACTGACTTTTCTTCTCTTACCTCAGTGGAGTTTGACCAAGAAGTTATCAGTCAACTCCTTAAATAAAATGTAGTTCGATATGCCTTCCTTGTCTTGTTCAATTAATTCCCATTATCAGGGGTGCAGGAAAAAAAAAACCCTCCCCCCACACCCACCAAACAGCATCAAATAGTAGGTGTGGCCAAATGTCATTAACAGTGGGAGGGTCTAATACCAGGGTTGCATTACATCCAGAGTGCAGAGTACAGGGGTGCGTTACACATACAATGCAGAGTTCAGGGGTGCTTTACATACAAAGTGCAGAGTTCAGCCCTCTTCCACAGGTGCTTATCTCTGCATCCCCCATCAACATCTCATTTTTGCCCATCTTCAGCTCTGACCTCTGCAGAGAACCTGCCCTCCACTGCCCTCATCTTCTCTTCCACTCCTTAAAAGCTCCACCATCTTCCATGTATATTATTTTTGTTGCTGTATTAAGCTGAAGCAGTTGGCTCTAGTACCTCCCTGCACACTGTAGGCAACTCTGCCTCTCTCAGTTTGCAGGAAAATCATCCAATGGGGCAGTGACATCAGGCATCAGGGGGGAAAAAAGGAGATCACAGAGAGTGCAGCCTACCATGTGCCCTCTCCCGCCCATGACTTCACTGCCCCCTGGGCACCTGCATCTCCCTTGCTTCTGTCCTGCATTCAGTGGGATCTGCTCAGGAGATCTGTTCTGTGGGAGCCACTGGGAGACACGCTATCATTTGTACACACAGAAGCTGGACTTTTGTATATACAAGTGATCATGGTGAGCAAGGCGCAGAGGGCCTGAGCCAGAGGTAGCAGAACCACCAAGTTTCAGCTGAAAAAGAGCTCTCCCCTTAGTGTGATGCCAGGGAGGTGTAAGGAAAATTAATAACACTTACCATAATTTTCCTTTCCTTACTCCATGGCATACCACTGTTTCCCCCTCAAATCTGAGTAAGATCTAGTTACACAACACTGCCCTGGGAAGACTGTTTATTATATTTGAGTGTAGTCCTTATTGAATGGTAGGGGTCGGGTGTTCGCCCATTAGAGTGATGTCATTCAGATAGTGAAGAAAGGAAAATTACAGTAAGATTTTTGATATGAAAAAACCTATATAAACATATGTAGCTCCCTTATAGGCAGGGGCAGACTGACAACTCATGGGGCCCCGGGGCAATAGGGGATCATAGGGCCCCTGTGTCCTTGCCCAAACTCAAAAAAGCTTATGAAAAAGGTACCAGGGGCATCTCATGGGGCCCCCTACTGACCCCGGGCCCTCGGGCAGTGCCCGAGTTTCCAAATGGTCAGTCCGCCCCTGCTAATAGGTAGTTTAGGGGGAGTTAGCTCAGATTTTTTGCTAGGAAGGCTGAGTAGCAGCCTGGCCTGAGTCAGAAGGGTTATTTTAGTTCAGGGTTGAGAGGCTCTACAGGTCAGTTCCCCGATACCTTCCCCTGCTCTAGAATCTTGGAGAAGATTGTAGAAGCAGTGGGTGGGGGTGAGGAGGGGCTGGCCTGCACCCTGGCCAATCCCCAAGCAGGAGGCTTGACATAGAACCAGGGCAACTCTTAATTGTGATAGAGCCTGCTCAGTAGCAGGAGAGTTCGGGTGGAAGATGGAGTGAGGAGGATGAGGTGCAGGAGGCTGGGAGCGGGGCAGTTGGGAACACCTCAGGCAGTGGTGCTGGAAAGCAAGAAAGCTCAGACATCATTGGCCCCAGAGCCACCAAAAACACTTGCTGAAATCATTGTTGCCAAAGGAGGCTTTAGATGAGGATCAGATTCACAAATTACTGTATAAAACAAGGTAATACCAATAATACCAAGGGGTTCACACTTTTTTCTTACACACACACACACATAATAAAACACAGGGTTTTAACCACTTTCTCGCCGACCTATAGTAGAACTGCTGCTACAGGGCGGCAGGGCTACACAATATCACGTATATATACGTGATTTGCATTTCCGGGTAGGGAGCGTGTGCCATTGGTGGCTAGGGATGTCAATCACTGGGTCCTGCTCGTAGATTCCCTGCCAGGACTCGGCAAGCGTCGGGGAAAGCTGACGGGAGAGACTTGTGAGTAAACAACACAGGTCTCTCTCCTGCCAGCAAGGAATGCACAGCAGAGAAATACAAAGCAGCATGTATCCCTAGTAAAACACACACAGCACATAATGTTAAACAGCACACAGTAAATCCTTTGATCGCCGCAGATGTTAACCACTTCCTGCCCAGTGTCATTAGTACAGTGTCAGTGCTTTTTATTAGCACTGATCACTCTAACAGTGTCATTGGGATGTCAGTGGTAGTTAATCAGTCCCCCCCCCCCCCCCCCAGTGTCAGAATGCCCGCTGCAGTCCCGCAGTTGCTGATCACCGCCATTACCAGTATTAACAATAAAAAAATTCCAGTATACAGTATATACCGCCATTTGTAGATGCTATAACTTTCACATAAACCAATTAATTTACATGAATTGGGATCTTTTTTTTAGCAAAGACGTGTAGCAGAATACATTTTGATCTAAATTTATGAAGAAATTTGATTTTTAAAATTTTTTTACTGGACATGTTTTATAGCAAAAAGTAAAAAAATATTGTTTTTGTTTTCAAAGTTGTCCTTTTTTTTGTTTATAGCGCAAAACATAAAAAAGGCACAGGTGATCAAATACCACTGAAAGAAAGCTCTATTTGTGGGAAAAAAAGGATGTAAATTTAATTTGGGTGTAGCATTGCATGACCATGCAATTGTCAGTTAAAGTAACGCAGTGACGTATTGCAAAAAATGGCCTGGTCAAGAAGGGAGGTAAATCCTCTGGAGGGCAACTGAATAGTTAAAAAAATTAACAAAAAAGTCTTATGCTCTTAACCATTAGCCACCCGGCCTATATCCATTTGGCGGCAGCAAAAATGCTGTAGATTTCCGGGGTATACTCCATTTGGCATCCTCCTGCACATGCGCAGTTCGCGCGGTTGCAGAGCCGAGCAGCAGCGCGATCTGTCACCGGCCGTGTACCTTCGGACACGGCCGATGACAGATCTGAGTACCGGCCCCCGTTGCCGCTACCATGTGACCTGCTGTGACAAATCAGAGCAGGTCACAGGACAGTTGTATACAATGGACGGCTTCATTCATGCCATCCATTGTATACTAGTGCCTAGCTGTGAATGGTCACAGCAGGTAACATGCACATGTCATGTGATTAGCTGTGGCCAAATCACAGCTAAGCACAAAAAAAAAAAAACCTGAATGAATCGATGTCATTCAGGTAAATGCTTGCTTATAACAAAGTAATTCTTTGCTATAAGCAAATTGTGTAAAAAAAAAAAAAAAAATACTGATCACTTCCCCAAAGTAGTACAAGGTTACTATGGTAACATTGTACTACTTTGGTCATAGTAAAATATGAAAAAAAATCTTAAAAAAAATAAAAAAAAATGTAATAAAAAATTAAAAATTAAAAAAATATATATATTTTTTTTTTCATACTGTCACCAGTCAGTGTCCCTGTTCACCGCCATGCCAGTTATATGATGATGCTGTACTGCACTGGTGAATGTAAAACAAAAATAGTGAAAATAATTTTTTCATTTTCCGAAAAATTATGACAAAAAAAAATACAACTTCAAAAAACTCGCCATGCCTCTTATGAAATACGTCGGACTGTCTACTCTGCAAAAAGGGGTCATTTGGGGATATCTGTACTGTTCTGACATTCTTGGACCTCAAGAAATTAGATTGGCTGTCAGTACTTCAGGATTGATCAATATTCAGATCTATAGCAGAATACATCTTGGCCTAAATTTATGAAGAACAATTATTTATTTGTAAACTTTTATAACAGAAACACGTGGTTTTTTTTCAAAATTTTTGGTCTTTTTTTGTTAATTTAGCAAAAAATAAAAATCCCAGCAGTGATTAAATACCACCAAAAGAAAGCTCTAGTTGTGTGAAGAAAATGATAAAATTTTAGTTTTTGTACAATGTTGTATGACCGCGCAATTGTCATTCAAAGTGTGAGAGTGCTGAAACGTGAAAACTGGCCTGGGCAGGAAGGTGTAAAATTGCCCGGTATTGAAATGGTTAAATAAAAAAAAAAAATATATATATATATATATACACACACACTGTATATTATGCAGTCCGTTGGAACGCTGTATACATCTACTGTTTTTAATCATAATACTGGTATACCCCATTTCCTGCTTTGGTATAGGGTGGCAGTGATTGCAAGTTTCTATATCCCCTTGAGTAGAAATCTTTTCTTTAAACCAGAATCTTATATAGATTTTGCCTTACAAAAGCAGCTTTGATAGCAAAAATTGTGACAATATTACATAACCAAATCTGAGATACACTGGAGCATTGGAAGACTGAATATAGCATAAAGCTACTATGCATAAAAATGCATAAAAATTAAGGTAAAATAAAAAAGTATTCATTTTCTACTTTTATTTAAACTAAGTCACTTGCCAGCATGTGGTCTCATTAAATGGGATACATAAATAACAGATTTGGAGTGAAGTTTGAGAAGAAAGTAGGTAACAAAAAAAAAGTTAAAGAAAAGTTTGTGAAGGGCATCATTGCATTTTTCAGCCAGGGTCTGTCTAGCGGGGGATATTTATGTATTGTTCAGAGCTCTTCATGAAGCAACGTGTGCAAATCCCCCTGGATGCTGCTCTCCTTTGTGCACTTTCTGTATATTTGTGCAGTCATCTACAGCGCTTGGGATAATCTGAAAGGAATATCTTCGGATGACACAGCCTCTCCTGGTGATTTGTAGATATATGTAATCAGAGCCTATTCAAGCACAGAATACAATCAGTGTCATTTCATGTAACATAATAAAACCGTTCACCAGTAATTTAAATGGTGCTTACATTACCTGGCCTGGTGTAAGATGCTCTACATGTTTGACTGAAAATCTTTTGGCGCTGTCATGGCACAAAATTGGTTGTGTGCAAAGGAAATCGAAAGCCAATAAAGATTTTAAAGTGCTGGAACTCATAATAACCAGTCAACCAACAAATTTAATTTTTGGTAAGGTTACATAGACCAAGGCCTAGGGTGGCAAAATTTTAGGAAGAGGTAAACCATAATAAGATATATTGAAAGAAAAACATTTTCTGGGAAGTCCAGCTGCAGGCCTTTAATGTGCATCCTGGGCTTTAGAGTGGAGGCCACCCACACTGCAGGTTTCTTTTTTCCTTGCCATGATAGGACTGCGTGGTTATGTGTGAAGACAGATGAAAACTGTCACTGACCACAAGCCCAGCCCACCTGGGGAGACTGACAGGTGGGCCCAGGGACTGATGGAGGATACGGTCCCCAAGAATGGCATGAAGAGCTGCATCCCCAAAAACATGGGAGGAGGAAAGTCTGAGCCCTGAGGAGATCTTTGCTAACAAGAGATATAATCAATATAAATAATTGCACAGGGTAATAGAAAGAAAAATTGTTGTTATTACTAATCCAGGGTGAGGATCCAGAGGGATGCTGCAGAATCTAAACCCAGTTCATAGTATCCCCTGTGATCAGGGTACTGGGGTAGTTTTGCAGCTTGGGGCAGGAGCGTAGATAAGGGGTGGGCCAGGGGGTCCAAATCCTCCCCAGAGTGACCATCCACTGTGCGCAGCTAGGCTAGTTTAGCCTTTCAGCCATGGGGGCCATGCAGTAATAAAAGAAAACACAAGGAGGCGCCTCTAAGTGCAGTATTGAGAAGTAATCTCCCCCTTGTGTTTTCTTTTATTTCTGCAGGGATATATTCCATTCTCCTGGTGGAGCTGCCTTTAGGTGCTTTTTATGGACTTTTAAGGTATTCATGGACTTTATATGGACTAATTCTGTTTTATTGTTTGCCAGTTATTTTCCACGTGTTTTACTTTAGGTTTGTGCCATATGCTTATTGTAAATTTGCTCAGTTAAGGGAGCCATGCAATAGCCTGTCTCCTCCATGCACTCATATAGATGTAGAGAGAGAACATTCTTGCCAGCTGTCCCACAGCGGCTGCATCCCGACTTATGTCTCGGGATCCGAGCTGTGGAGACAGCAGTAGTGTGTTTCCTTCCCTTGCGAGAACATGCAGAGTATGCAATATGCTGGGCACTGGAGCACTCTCTGCCTCCCAGCATCCAGCAATCAAAGGAACACTGTACTGTGGGTGGAGTTATCCCTGCCCGCAGTACAAGTGAAGTCCCAGGCTGGAGGGATAGCGAGCGGTGCAGGGATCTCTGATCGGGTAAATGATCAATAACTGGGCTGTGGAGCAACATTTAAATTAAACCCATCCCCGTGACCACCAATGCAGGGGGTAGGTGGGTTAACGCTCTATATGAGCACAAATGAAGAAGGGGGGGGGGTGGGTACAATGTCACTGCCATGGCCACCAATGCAGGATGGGGAGTTTACTTTAACTTCCACTGCCCCCCCCCATTGGTGGTCAGTGGGAGTGAAAGTTAACCCCCCTTTTATCAAACCCTGTCTGGACTAAAAAAGGGCATTTCATGGTTTTACAATTTCTTACAATATTACTCTGATCACTCAGTGATAGCATGTGTAGGGAGGTGGGAAAGGGATTTGGAAGATCCTTTACTCAAGATGAGTGGCAAGTGGCCTGGTCCTGTAATATCAGTCTTTCGAAGTGTACTAATCATTGGGATAGCTCTCTTAAGATGTTATACCGCAGTTATCATACCGCAGTTATCTTACCCCATATAAACTTTCATAAATTTACCCGATGCTTTGCCTTGTTGTTGGAGGGGCTGTGGTGGGGTTGGAAACTTACTACACGTTCTATAGGACTGTGTGTGTATACAGGAATTTTGGAGAGATGTTTTCGCTTTGATCTCTAAGGTGTCAGAAATACAAACAAGTCCCAATCCTCATCTGGCATTATTAAATATTACATTGAATTTATTTTCTGTCCAATTTTGAACAATCATTGCCCACATCTTAATTGCTGCCTGGTTATCTATTACTAAAGAGTGGAAATCTACTACCTCTCTTCCCATTTCAGAAGTGATTAATAGAGTACACTCCCATTATCTATAGGAGAGGTCCTATGCATTTTCAAATCATACTATAAGGTATCATATGGCATGGATGTTGGACCTTTGCAGAATTCTGTTGGATCTGTTGGATTTTTATTTATTTTTAATGCATGTGGAGTTATTGCTCTATTGTTTTTTTTTTTATTATTTCATGTTTCTTTTTTCTTGGTTAAATTTCTGCTCGACTGTTTTCATAATGAATAAAATTCCATTCCCTGTGTATCATATGTGTCATCTTGGGAAATGAAATGTGCATTGCTATGTTCTGAGTGTTAAGTCTGCAGTATACCTGCTAACCTCTTGCGTATAGATATGTTCCTGATACAAATATCAGATAGTCATATGTAATTGCTGAATTTATTCTGCATAACTGACAAACATGTGATGCTCTTTCGACTACTGTTATAGTCGTCCACTGTTCTGTTATTGTCTTGAAAAACTTTAATAAAAAACAATTTAAAGAAAGTTAACCCCCCATCACCCACTCATTAACCACTGGTGGTCATACAGCAAAAGATAACCTACCTCCCCCTGCTTTGGTGGTAATTGGAGGGTAAATTTTAATTCCACTGATGACCAACGTGGGGGCTGGGGTTAATAGTAGTGACACCAATGTTCAAGGTTATTTTTGCATCCACAGACACCAATGCTGGGGTTATTAATGCATCTATTGACAGCAATACTAGAGGTTATTATTGCATCCATTGACACCAATGCTGGGGGCTATTAAAGCATCAACTGATACCAATGTTGGGGTTATTAATGTGGCCAGTGACACTAGTGCTGGGGTTTGCTAATACATCCACTGACTCCAATGCTGGGGGTTATTATTGCATCCACTGACACCAATGCTGAGGGTTATTAAAGCATCAACTGACACCAATGTTGGGGTTATTAATGTGTCCACTGACACTAGTGCTGGGGTTTGCTAATACATCCACTGACTCCAATGCTGGGGGTTATTATTGCATCCACTGACACCAATGCTGTGGGTTATTAATGTGTCCACTGACATCAATGCTGGGGTTATTAATGTGTCCACTGACATTAGCACTGGGGGTTACTATTGCATCCACTGACACAAATACTGGGGGTCATTATTGCATCCACTGACACCAATGCTGTGGGTTATTAATACGCTCACTGACACCAATGCTGTGGGTTATTTATGCATCCACTGACACCAATGCTGGTGGTCATTATTGCATCCACTGACACCAATGCTGTGGGTTATTAATGCGCTCACTGACACCAATGCTGTGGGTTATTAATGTGTCCACTGACATTAGCGCTGGGGGTTACTATTGCATCCACTGACACCAATGCTGTGGGTTATTAATGCGCTCACTGACACCAATGCTGTGGGTTATTAATGTGTCCACTGACATTAGCGCTGGGGGTTACTATTGCATCCACTGACACCAATGCTGTGGGTTATTAATGCGCTCACTGACACCATTGCTGTGGGTTATTAATGCATCCACTGACACAAATGCTGGGGGTCATTATTGCATCCACTGACACAAATGCTGGGGGTTATTAATGCATCCACTGAAACCAATGCTGGGGGTCATTATTGCAACCACTGAAACAATGCTGTAGGTTATTAATGCACTCACTGACACCAATGCTGTGGGTGATTAATGCATCCACTGACACCAATGCAGGTGTTAATAATGTGTGCACTGACAGTAGCACCGGAGGTATTTATTGCATCTACTGACACATGCCTGGGGTTATTAATGCATCTACTTACACCAGTGCTGAGGTTATTAATGTGTCCACTAACACTAGTTCTGGGGGTTATTACTGCATCCATTGACTCCATTATTATTGCAGCTGAAGAATTAGGACTAAAGACTGTCCCTTTACAGCTGCTACACAAAGACATGCTCCTACAGTGCACTCTAGACTAGTAATAGTAGTATTGTTCACATTGTAGTTAATTCTTATAAGCAATGTTTATTGCTGACTTTGCTGATTCATGAGCTCGATTCTAAATTACCATGGCACAGTGATTGTCTAGCGGACCGTGTTGGAACCTACCTTCTGTGTATTCATTTATGCTGAAACCATCATTTATTCTAACACGTACCAATACATTGAGTATATTTACCTAAAAATGGTCTTGTATCTCTTTCCTGGTACTAATTCACAGCTGAGTTAAAGGTATCTATATTCGTGTTCTTATAAGTGCTTGCCGTGACTTTCATTCAACCGGCTGTGTCAGAGGGGCTGAGCTTGTAATTGGAGTCGAGGCACAGAACAGAGAAACCAAATTACCAAGCAGCTCCTGTGGGGGTAGCACAGTACAATTATTACTACTTTTCTTTTACTTTTTAAATTTTGCACTCCTAAGAATTTTACACCTAGAACAGCCGCCCCTGTGGCCTGTCCATGCTACATCATTGGTCATTAGTAGAAAATCCACATTATTATTATTATACTACAGGATTTATATAGCGCCAACAGTTTGCACAGCGCTTTACAATATAACGGGAGACAATACAGCAACAATGTAAATCCCTCCAGTATATTTCTCTCAGTTTAATCCTACAGTGTAAATTACCCCAACCAGTGTAATGTCCCCAATATAATCCCCCAGTGTAATCCTCACAGTATAATCTGCCAAGAGTTAATGCCCCCAATCCCAGGGTAATCCCCCAGTGTAATCCTCCTGTGTAATCCCCTAGTGCAATCCTCACAGTATAATCTGCCAAGAGTTAATGCCCCCAATCCCAGTGTAATCCCCTAGTGTAATCCCCTAGTGTAATCCTCACAGTATAATATGTCAAATGGCAGCAATGCCTGCTCACCTCCCCACACTGACCCACACAGGGCCAAAAGGCTATTGATCTCCTCTATGGCCAATCATTTATTCCAGGCAGCTCAGCAAGGGGTCGCAGGACTTCCACTCCACCTCCACTCAAACGTCATATAGGACACAAACAGAACTTCCCATAGTGTAATATTGTTTAATGAAACACATCTAAAACATATTGGTTACACTCACATTTGTTTCCTTGTTACAAATAGCTTTCCACCTCATCCCATAGGTGTATCAAATGAAGCAAGGGAAACCAATATGGCCGCTGCGTCTGGACATGCGTCCCCACGTGACCGGAAGTGACGTAACTCCAAATCGGATATGGCGTACTGACACGTTGCGTCACGTGCGTCGTGACTTCATCAGGGTTAACCAGCTGCCATTTGAGGATTCTTTGAGCACTAGAAGTGAAGATCACTGTTCGTTTTTTTCACAAGTTACACTTTTTTCCCCCCAAAAAAGGGGGGAAAATGTCAGTGCGTCTTATGGAGCGAATATAAAGCGGCCGTTCCGGTATTTTTGCGGCCACCATGTCAGAATACCGGGCCGGCCGCTCAGCTGTTGTCTCCTGCAGGGCCTTACCTGTTCCTCGCTCCAGCGCTGCACAGTCTTCCCGCGCTGGCTTCTGTGACAGCCGGGTGCCCACTGCGCATGTGCTGCGCTTTGTGAATGATTCAGTGTCTTCTGGGACACATGAAGGTCCCAGAAGGCGCCGGGCCATTCACAAAGTGCAGCGCTTCTCGCACATGCGCAGTGGGCACCCGGCTGTCACAGAAGCCGGACCGGGAAGAAGAGGGAAGGACAACTCCGCGGAAGTGGGAGCGGGTACCTGTCAAATTCAGGTACCCGCTCCCCCTCCCTCCCCAAAGGTCAGCAGTCTCTGGTCATTCCCTTCACTGTCTGCAGTCTCTGGTCATTCTCTGTACTGTCTGCAGTCTCTGGTCATTCCCTGTACTGTCCGCAGTCTCTGGTCATTCCCTGCACTGTGTCCGCAGTCTCTGGTCATCTCCTGCACTGTGTCCGCAGTCTCTGGTCATCTCTGTACTGTGTCCGCAGTCTCTGGTCATCTCCTGCACTGTGTCCGCAGTCTCTGGTCATCTCCTGCACTGTGTCCGCAGTCTCTGGTCATCTCCTGCACTGTGTCCGCAGTCCCTGGTCATCCCCTGTACTGTGTCCGCAGTCTCTGGTCATCCCCTGTACTGTGTCTGCAGTCCATTGGTTCAGAATATTTTTTTTTCTTGTTTTTCACCTCTAAAACCCAGGTGCGTCTTATGGTCAGGTGCGTCTTATGGAGCGAAAAATACGGTAGTTCATTTTATATATACCATTGTGAGTTAGTAATGTCAATTAGGTATATATATTATTTATAGTGTTTCACTGATCTATAGAAAGGTCTAACTAATTGCTGTTTACTAAGCACTATTATTTATTGATGGCACTTTAATATGTGTATAGATTTATTATTTTAGCGCTTCACTAATTCAAGGTTATACAATCCTCCATGTGTAATGCCCCAATGCAATCCCTCCAGTGTAATCCCTCCAGTGTAATGCCCCCAATGCAATATCCCCTGTGTAAATCTCCCCAAATGTAAAAATCTACCCAATGTAGCATAATTCAATGTGCAGTGTAACCCAGTGTGCTCATATGCACAGTTTAAATATCCGGGTCCCATTACATACCTCAGATCAGCACAGCTTCCCCGACAGATATCCCTCTGCCTAGGTTCCCCCACCTCCTGTTGTGGATGTAATGTCAGAGTGGAGGAAAAGCCTAGGCTCGCTTGGCTCTTAGGTGTGCTGTTGTGATAAGCAGCTGGCACCTGTCCTGCATGTCGCTGGAGGATATGCGGGGCAGTATGTGTGCCCAGAGTAGCGAGCCGCGCCAGGGGCCCCTACATTTGTATGTGCTGTCCCCCCCCTGATTGCGGCCTTTCTTGTTTTACTTACAATTTAGGTTCCATGGACAGTGGGTTCAGCTCTTCTAAACTCCTTTCTCCTGGCAAGAGAAAAGCAGTTTCAAAAAACGTTCCTAAACCACATTTTTTCAAACATGTTTAGGCACATCAAGCACTTGCACATTCATTATTATTATTATTATACAGGATTTATATAGCACCAACAGTTTGCTCAGCGCTTTACAATATTAAGGGAGACAATACAGCAACAATAGAGTTCAATACAAAAGGGACAGGAGGGCCCTGCTCCTTGGAGCTTACAATCTAGGAGGGAGGGGCTAGTGGTACAAAAGGTAGTAACTGTGAGGGATGGGCTGGTTGGAAGAGTAGAAGATTCCATTATTAGCTGAGGGCAGGATAGGCTTCCCTGAAGATATAGGTTTTCAGAGATCGCCTAAAAGTGAGCAGAGTAGGCGATAGTCTGATACATTGGGGTAGAGAGTTCCAGAGGATGGGGGAAGCTCTGGAGAAGTCCTGGAGACGAGCATGGGAGGAGGAGACAAGGGAGCTAGAGAGTAGGAGGTCTTGCGAGGAGCGGAGAGTACGGTTTGGGTGATATTTGGAGACAATATTGGTGATGTCATTTGGGGTAGAGTTATAAATGGCTTTATACGTAATTGTTAATGTTTTGAATTTTATCCGTTGAGCAATGGGAAGCCAGTGGAGGGATTGGCAGAGAGGGGTGGCAGATACAGAACGGTTAGTAAGGTGGATGAGTCTGGCAGCAGCATTCATGATAGACTGAAGAGGGGATAGCCTGCGATGAGGTAGGCCAATGAGGAGGGAGTTACAATAGTCAAGGCAAGATATAACAAGGAAGTAAATAAGTTGCTTAGTGGTTTCCGAGGTTAGGAACGGGCGTATCTTGGAGATGTTGCGGAGGTGAAGTCTACATGATTTGGACAGCGATTGGATTTGGGGGTGAAAGGACAGATGGGAGTCTAGGATTACACCTAGTACCCTGGCATGAGGGGAGGGACTGATGATTGTGTTATTGATCTTGATGGAGAAGTCAGGGGACGGAGCACAGGCTGGGGGGAATACTAAGAGCTCCATTTTGGAAAGATTGAGTTTGAGGAAGTGGAGCGACATCCATGCCGATATGTCACTTGGTAGGATAGTAATGCGAGAGGAGACTGAAGGGGTGAGGTGAGGGTTAGACAGATAGATTTGTGTGTCATCAGCATAGAGATGGTACTTAAAGCCACGGGAGTTTATCAAGTGACCAAGAGAGGAGTTATAGATGGAGAAGAGAAGGGGTCCAAGGACAGAACCTTGAGGGACCCTTACGGAAAGAGGGAGTGAAAAGGAGGAGGCAGCGTTATAGGTAATGCTGAAGGAGCGCTGCGATAGGTAGGAGGAGAACCAGGAGAGAGCAAAGTCTCGGAGGCCAAGAGAGTGGAGTTTTTATTATTAAAATAAGCCTCACACCAATCCATTGAGGTAATGTGTGTTTTACTACCATGCATGGTAATGAATCTGTGGCAGTAGGCTTTCATTCATCTGCAACCACCTTGACAGTACAGCTCTATACACGTGTCTTTCAGTGCAGCACATTGTACAGCTGAAAATCATCTGTGCATTGTGTTGTGGTGTGTTGAAAATAAAACAACATATATTCAGTTTTATGTGGGTTGACAGCACATTCAAAATGAGTTAATACAACATTACTTACTGCACAAAACCGCTTCCCGGCCACCCTACTACCCCCTACCTGTGCCGCCATTGGCAGCTACAGCTGTCGATCACCAGGTCCCAGCCGGAGAACCCCAGCCAGCACCAGAGGACAACTGACAGGGGAGAGGTCTGTATGTAAACAATACAGATCTCTCCCCTGTCAGCACCAGCATGCTGCTTTGTATTGCTCTGCATCGCAGAGCAATACAAAGCAGCATGCTTACACAGTAAAACATAGCACATAATGTGAAACACACACAGCACACAGTTAACCCTTTGATTGCCCCAGATGTTAACCCCTTCCTGCCGAGTGCCGTTAGTACAGTGTCAGTGCTTTTTATTAGCACTGATCACTGTATTAGTGTCACTGGGGATGTCGGTGGCAGTTAGTCAGTCCCCCCCATGTCAGAATGCCCGCCGCAGTTCTGCAGTCGCTGATTACCGCCATTACTAGTATATAAAAAAAAAATCCAGTATATATACCACCATTTGTAGATGTTATAACCTTCACGTAAACCAATTAATAGTTTATAGCACAAAAAATTAAAAAAGCAGAGGCAATCAAATACCAGTTAAAGAAAGCTCCATTTTTGGGGAAAAAGAAGGGCAGTTGTCAGTTAAAGTAACGCAGCACCATATCGCAAAAAATGGCCTGGTCAGGAAAGGGGGTAAATCCTCTGGAGAGCAAGTGGTTAACCCCTTGGCTTCTGATACCCTTAAAGGCCGGGAGGCGGGGCGGGGTTTAGGGTCATATGACCGCCGTGACATGCTGTCACAATGGTCACATGATCGGGAAAGGTCCCGATCGAAGGAGAAGATCAGGACCTTTCTGTGAGTACCGGGAGGGTGCAGGGCGCGCACTCTCAGCACATATGTTTTTCTTAATTGCACACAAATATGCGGCCGCTCTGCATCAAGGCCCAGACGTCGGGAGGCCGCACATTTACGCGCGGCCTGTGCCAAGAGGTTAACATACATTTGGTAAAGCAATGCAGTGCACTGAAAGGTATAAAGGGGACCCATGACCCAACACATACTGTACAATGTCAAAAAAACCGTCCTATTTTGATTGCTTTTAAGCAATTGTTACATCTATGTTTTTTTAGTAATAATAAAATGGTCAGGTGCTGTGTATAATGAATACCACTGTGCAAAACAAATGATCACTGCTGCTCACACTAATTGCAGAAGAATCATTTTACCAGTTTTATTGTCTTTGTGTTTTATGTCACTTATAAAACATCCTTTATGTATATTTTCTTATCTTTCTAGATAATGGGTTTTTAAAATGAGGGACCCCATAGCCATATTTTAAAAAACAAACCTCAGTATAGTTATAAAATCTGCAGCTGGAGTTAATATATTGAGACCGCTGCAGGTGGTTAACATTCATTGCTCTATAACTCTTGGTTTGTGCAGTGAAACAGTCAGCAGGATTCACATACAATTTAAATAACAGTTGGTATAGGTTCTGAATCATCTGCAATGAATTTCCATCAGGCGCGATCTATAGCAGTGCCCTTAATTTTTCAGGTGCTGTTATTTACGAAGCATGAAGTGATGGTGTCTCCACTGTATTGGATTTTGCAAGCTGAAGTAAACAGCATTTTTCATGTCATCTGCCTCTTGTTCATAAGATTATTTCTCTCGTTCTCGGCCTCTATCAGCATCTAGTTTAAGTGGGCCGCAAACTATTCCATTTCATTTTTTGTGCACAGGTAAATGCCTGCTAGTTTTTTCCGTCAACTGTATATTTTTTACAAAGATGAGCTTAACCCCTTACTGTTGGCTCCTGTTAAGGACCGACTGGCGGTAGCCTCTAGCGACCCACAGGCCGGAATCCCTCAGGGCGCGGAATCTAAGCCCCAGTCTGCTGTTTCACCAGAGCCCCTGATGGTGGGGATGGACTTGAAGCAGCCTGAGACCAGGTCGCGACCCCGAGTTCAACCAGCTGTGGTAGAGGTGGATTTGCCAGTGGTAGGTACAAGTGAGAGCCAGATGTGAAGAGGTAGCGTATAACGTAGTCAGACAGGCCAGGTCGGTAACAGCAAAGGCAGACGGTACAGATCAGCAGGCAAAAGGATAAATGGGTCACAAGCCAGGTTCAGCAACAGGAGGTCAGGTAAACAGGAGAAAGCAGAAGAATGGTCAGACAAGCCAGGGATCAGGGCAGGAGAGAATCACGATAATCCGGGTCAGGCAGGTTCGGCAACAAAGGCAATCTCAGGTACTAGGAACAGGAACACAGGAATAAGACCATACGGCAATGTGAGCATTGCAAGAGCTGGTTTAAATAGCCAGCCCGGCACTGACAGGTGCGCCTGGGTCCTAGTGCCTGCCAGCACTGTCATTGGTCACAGGCGCGCCTTGGCCCTAGTGCCCGCCTGCCTCTGTCTTGTCGGAATCCTACGCATGTGCAGATTCATGCGTCGTGGCGATCTTCTCGTTCCCTGACAGCTCCCTATAAGGGGTTCTTAATGTAGAACCCTCCTAGTTAGCTAGGGGGAGCTAGGTAATTATTTTTCAGTTAGAAAGGCTGAGTAGCAGCCTGGGCAATAGTCAGTTGGGACAAATTTAGGTCAGGGCTGAGAGGCTCTGCAGATCAGTTCCTTGATACCTCTCCCTGCTCTAGAATCTTGGAGAAGATTTTAGAAGCAATGGGCAGGGGTGAGGAGGCGCTGGTCTGCACGTTTAAGGGATCCTGACCAATTCTCAAGCAGGAGGCTTGGCATGGGGTTAGGACAGCCCTTAAAAGTGGTTGAGCCTGCTCAGTAGCAGGAGAGTTCGAGTGGAAGGTGTGAAGTAGCTGAGATACAGGACCCTGGGAGAGGGCCCAGTGGGAAGGCACTGGAAAGGAGGATCACTCAGCCTCACCAGCCACCAGAGCGAGGAGCACCTGTAGAGCCAGGAAAAGGAGCCAGTCCAGTGGAAGGCCTAAAGGCAGCCATCTTCCTAAATCTGCTTGCAGTGAGTAGTCCTACACCCCCTGAGCCAGTTAAGGGAAAAAGAGCACTCTGGTGGGAAACCTGATTAGCTCCTTACCTGGGACTGTTTTATTTAAAGTGGCAGGCACTGGATTCTCTCAGGCAGCTGGATAGGAAGAGGATTATCTGGGGTCTGGGTTGGTACACCAGGAGAGGCTGGAGAGCCCTCTAAGAAGAGTTTCTGCTGTGTAAAAATTTCTACATAGTTGCTAAGGAGTTTGTCCTCGGTTTGCAGTTCCATTGGGCATCCCATATACCCCTTACCCCATCCAAGTTTATCACCCCTTAATAAAACATAAAACCAAGCACAAGGACTGTTTATTGACTCTGAATGCAAGTCTATGGAAAATGAGTGTTGCCTGGCTGTGCAGGACTATAGGGGGACCAAAATCTTCAGCAACTGCTACGAGGGTAGTGCTACATTAATGCCAGAAGTGTTTCCTGGCTTCTGATAATGTGGATCTGCAGTTCTGGATAATGTATTTTGATAACCAGCATTTGCAGCTGTCTGGATACCTGAAAGGTACTTCTATCTTAACAGATGCAGGTGTTATTCTGTCAAAAAATTTCCACCCAGCTTCGTTGACAAAAGTGAACCAAGAAATGGATTTTTTTTAAAGCTGGGTGGTGCCGATAGGGCCAACCAAGGAATGAAATTTAGCTGATTCAATAGGAATTGGCAGAGATTTGATTTGTGTATGGTTAACTTAACCTCCTAGGCGGTATGATTCTTTCCGATTTTTTGTGCTGAAAGCGGTACATATTTTTGCATGGAAATATGTAGTTTTTTATTATAGGCCTGTAATTTTAGGAATAACTCACTGAAATCTGTCCGAACAAGAGTCTAGTAAACATCCCGGGTATGATAAAACTTGAAACACGAAATCATAAATTATAATTTAATAAATACTCATAAAAAATAATAATATAATAATAATAAATTTAATTCAATAATATAATCAAACCAAAGTCACTGAAATTTGAAATACAGAGGCAAATTCGCACATCGCTGAGCAAAGTCGCAAAATCGTTTTCAGTGTCTGATGAGGAATTTCCCCACAAATCATTATCACTCAATTCTGCAAGTGGTTCTGATTTACTATCGCTGTTCTCTAGCTGGTCTAAAACCGCTTTTGACGTAAAGGGACGCTTTTTGGACGCCATGGACTTTTCTAAGTTTCCAGGCAGGAAGAACAGTCAAAATGCAGGCAGGGCACAGGACAAAGCACTCGGGACAAAATATATGTGAAATGCATTGAAACAGCAATGACAGCAAAAATGACATTTTTGAAAAATTTCAAATTTGCCGCCGGTTCCGGCGCCCGTACATCCCGACGTCACAGGGACCAGAACACGGAAGCCAGATGCCGGCATCGGCCAGAGGAGATGGCTGGGGACGCTGCAGGGGACACATCGATGGAGCGAAGGACAAGGTAAGTGCTGCAGGGACTCCCTGAGCAACGCCGCATGGTAAGCCCGAGTGTAGCTCGGGGTTACCGCTCTTGGTACTGAAACGTTACCCCGAGATACACTCGGGAATACCGCTAAGGAGATTAAAGCTGAAGTTTAGGTATGGCAATTTTTACATACTATAGTTACATTGGTCCAGCTGTGGGATCCCCATGGAAGCTGGAAATTCTTGTAGTAGGTTCTGCTGCTACAGAGATCTCCCCAAGCTGCGGATTCTGTGCCGAGTGGCTATCCTGCTGCATTATATAGTGCAAGTAACTCACTTGGTGCAGATGTCACTCAAGGAATACTTTGCAGTTTCTCAATGAATGCAAATAGTTCTCTAATTGAATGAAGTGGAGAGGCTCGGCAGCCTCAATCTCTACCTAGTTCAATCAGAGAAAACTTTGTAATCATTGAAAAACATGTAAAAGGATCCTCTGAATAACACCTGTGCCGCGCACCCACCTTTGTTTAATAAGCAGCAGGGCAGCTGCTTGGCACGGGACCCAGAAACCAGTGGAGATTGCTGGAGTAGCGGTGCCTATTACCCTAGGTTCATGCCTAAGGGTTTTACGTAGCATTTTGCAGAAAGGCAGTACAGTCCATTTAACATGATTTCCTATGGGACATGTTCATATATCCGTGATTTCACCCAATGCGTTTTTTGGAAAGGGTCAGGGACTTTTTTTGAACGGAAAAAGTTGCAATTTTGGTTCTATAGACTTCAATGGAAACGCTGCAGAAAAGCATGTAGTGCGTTTTTGCTGCATTTTTGCTGCATTTTTTATGTGTTTTGCATTTTTAATCTGCCTAGCAACAAGAATAATTTTTAAAAACCGCAAAACACGGCAAAAACGCAGGTGCAAAATGCAATGCAAAATTCAACGAATCAAACGCAATCTGCATAGGTGTGAACCTAGCCTTATAGTGTCTTCCAATTTCCACAAGGATTCTACAGATATGGCACACACAGACTTACATTGGTCCAAGTTGGACCAGTGTAACTATGTAAAAATTGTCATACCTAAACTGTAGTTTTAACTCTAACAGACTTAGTGGCAAAACTGAAGATGATGATTGGTGGAATATTTGTAAGTGTACTCTGAGGCAGCCTATGTGGCAAAGAGATTTTTAGTTCAGGAGCTGGGAGACTTGCCTGTAGTGGGCTGGTGGGTGGCACTGGCTACTTGACTGGCTTTGCTGGCTGCTGCCATATCCAGGAGCCAGGGAGGTGACTTTGAGGATGAAGGGGGCAGGTGGTGGTATTTCCTGGCAGTGGGTATCATGGTATTATGTAAGTTGTCTTGATTGACTAAAACCATGATTTTAATATTCACACCACTAGCATTATTGGGGGTGTACATGCTTCATTCTTGTGGATGGTTTTGGCTGCAAACTCATGGGAATATTTAAGATTGTGAGCAGGGCTATGGTGCAGAGTGATCCACAGTGGAAAATAATGTTAAACCTTCTTCCAGAAACTTTAAGAGCAAGGCACTTATCCACATCAAACAATTATTTTTTATTAGTGCTGTAGGCAAATAGTGCTCACATTCAGTAGGTTGCCAGAGACTTGTCTCCTTGACGGAGAAGTATAGCCAGAGATATTTTGGCTGTACTTCTCCTGTAGGTCACAGAAGTGCAGTTCGGTCTGCATTCCTGGGACCTATTTTCTGTGACATCAGAAAGCCAGTCCTGGCTCTGAAAAGATCCCATATGGTTCGGATCCACCCAGAAGCCTGGACCAGTACCCGGCTCAGCCTAAGCCAGCCCTTCCTGCCCCCTTCACAGCCCAGCGCTCAAGTGAGCACTGGAGAGGCAGAGCAAAGAGCCAGTGACTGTCAGTCCCAGCTTTCTGCTCAGAGTGAAGGGGGAGAAATGAGTGATCAGCAGTGTTTGTTCACTCAGTTGTCACTGCAGAGCTGGCAGGGGACAGATATAGCGTTAGATCAATGCTGCATCCACCTAGGTGAGTATACATGAAAAGAAGTACATAATTCTTTTTTTAAAAGGTAACTTCAGTTTCATGGTAAAGAAAAATAGTGAATAAAAAAAAAAAAAAAAAAATATATATATATATATATATATATATATATATATATATATATAAAAACACACAATTGCTACACAAGTCACATTGTACAACCCCAATACAGTTGGGACGCTGTGTAAGATATGCATAAAAACAGAATGCAATGAATTGAAAATCTCATAAACCAATATCTTATTCACAATAAAAAATGAATAAAACATATGTTTAAACAAAATGTTTAAACTAAGAAAATGTTAACTTTTAGAAACAAATAAGGTCATTTTGAAATTGAGGGCAGCAACACGTCTCCAAAAAAATGGCAAAGGGCAACAAAAAGCTGACAAAGTAAGCAGTACTAACAAGGAAGAGCTAGAAGAACATTTTGCAATGAATTAGTTACTTGGTGACAGGTCAGTAACATGATCGGGTATAAAAAGAACATCTTAGAGCGTCAGAGTGTCTCAGAAATAAAGATGGACACAGGTCTCCAATCTGTGAAGAGCTGCATCTGAAAATTGTCCAGCAATTCCAGAATAATTTTCCCCAATGTAAAATTACATAGAATTTAATTACATCATTATCTACAGTACATAATATCATCAAAAGATTCAGCGAATCTGGAGAAGGGACGTACAGGGAACAATGCCAAAACACAATATTGGATGCCCGTGATTTTCTGGCCCTCAGAGAGCGTTGCAAAAAAATAGGCATGATCCTGCGATGGACATCACTACATGAGCTCAGGAATATTTCCAGAAATCACTGAATACAGTCCGCCATTTGATTAAAAATTGCAAGTTAAAGCACTATCATGCAAGGAAGAAGCCATATGTGAACATGAACAAGAGCTGAACATCTCAGCCAAAGCTCATTAAAAATGGTCTGCTGCAAAGTGGAAAACTATTCTGTGGTCAGATGAATCAAAATGTAACATTCTTTTTGGCAACCATGGGCGCCTCATCCACCAGAATAAATAAGAGAGGGGCCTTCTGGCTTGTTACCAGTGCTCAGTTTAAAACCCTGTATCTCCAATTATATGGAGCTGCATTCGTTTTTATGGAAAAAGGCAGCTTGCACATCATGAAAGGCATCATCAATGCTGAAAGATATATTTAAGTTTTAGCTCTGGTTCACACTGAATGCAACTTTGAAATCACACTGATTAAGACAGTGCGATTATATGTGAGTTCAGATGTGATTTGTAAATTGCATGTCGCACCTGAAGTTGCACCAGTGTGAGCCAGGGCTTAGAGAAGCACGTTACCATCCAGACTATGTCTTTATCAGGGAAGGCCTTGCATAGTTAAGCAGGACAATGCTAAACCACATGCTCCATCTATGACAACAGCATAGCTTCATAGTTGAAGAGTCCAGGTGCTTAACTGGCTTGCCTGCAGTCCAGACCTTTCACCAATTAACAATATTTGGAACATTTTGAAACGAAAAATATGACAAAGATGGCGGCTCAGGACTGTTGAACAGTTAGGCCTTATGTACACTGCCACTCCTAAACTCACATTTTTGGAGCTTTTAGAGTTTTTTTGCCAAAGCCTCTGAACACAACTCAATAAAAGGCTATGGGCCACACATAGGGGTTGATTTACTAAAACTGGAGAGTGCAAAATCTGGTGCAGTTGTATATGGTAGCCAAGCAGCTTCTAACTTCAGCTTGTTCAAGTACGCTTTGACAAAAAAACTGGAAGCTGATTGGTTTCTATGCAGAGCTACACTAGATCTACTCTCCAGCTTTAGTAAATCAATCCCATAGGCTTTTATCAGAGTTTGGGAGCAGCAGTGTTTAGAGGCAGTAAATGCACCTCTCCTGAACATGATTCTTCCGAGAGTTTTGGTAGAAAAATGTCTGATGCAGCAAAAATGCGTGTAAAACACACATTAACACTAGACGCATGCAGCACTTTAGAGTTAATTAATTTAAATGGCCAGAATTATTATTATTATATAGGATTTATATAGCGCCAACAGTTTACTCAGTGTTTTACAATATAACGGGAGACAATACAGCAACAGTACAGTTCAATACAAGAGGGATAGGAGGGCCCTGCTCCCCGGAGCTTACAATCTAGGAGGGAGGGGCTAATGGTACAAAAGGTAGTAACTGTGGGGGATGGACTGGTTGTAAGAGTAAAAGATTCCATTATTAGCTGAGGGCAGGATAGACTTCCCTGAAGATACAGGTTTTCAGAGATCGCCTAAAAGTGAGCAGAGTAGGTGATAGTCTGATAAATTGGGGTAGACAGTCCCAGAGGATGGGAGAAGCTCTGGAGAAGTCCTGGAGATGAGCATGGGAGGAGGAGACAAGGGAGCTAGAGAGCAGGAGGTCGTGCGAGGAGCGGAGAGTACGGTTTGGGTGATATTTGGAGACAAGATCGGTGATGTAATTTGGGGCAGAGTTATACATGGCTTTATATGTTATTGTTAATGTTTTGAATTTTATCCGTTGGGCAATGGGAAGCCAGTGGATGGATTGGCAGAGAGGGGTGGAGGACACCGAATGGAGGCCAGTGGAGGGATTGGCAGAGAGGGATGGCTGATACAGAACGGTTAGTAAGGTGGATGAGTCTGGCAGCAGCATTCATGATAGACTGAAGAGGGGATAGCCTGTGATGAGGTAGGCCAATGAGGAGGGAGTTACAATAGTCAAGGCGAGATATAACAAGGGAGTGAATAAGTTGCTTAGTGGTTTTCCGAGGTTAGGAACGGGCGTATCTTGGAGATGTTGCAGAGGTGAAATCTACAAGATTAGGGGCTGAAAGGACAGATGGGAGTCTAGGATTACACCTAGTACCCTAGCATGAGGGGAGGGACTGATGATTGTGTTATTGATCTTGATGGAGAAGTCAGGGGAGGGGGCACGGGCTGGAGGGAATACTAAGAGCTCAGTTTTGGAAAGATTGAGTTTGAGAAATTGGAGTGACATCCATGCCGATATGTCGCTTATTATTCTGGCCAATGAAATTAATTCATGGCCATGCGCTTGATGCTTCTAAACGCAAGAAAAAGTTGCTAAACAGGGACTGATGAGAGGGCTATTTTCCCATTGCTGTTAATGATAGCAGGGACTGAGCCACTGGCAGCAGGACACAAAGTGTACCCAATTCATACTGCACCCTATATTGCACCTATTCCAAAACTAGACTGCATGTATACAACCCTATACCTCATGATACCAAACCTTTACTGCATCTGAACCACATAGACCGTGAACCTGTGCCAAGACTATATTGTATCTATACTGTACCTATACTGTATGCAGGTTAACTGGGACTGTTGTTAAGTGCACCAACACTCTTAAAGGGCCCCGATGATAGCTAGCAGAAGAGCATTGAAAAGGACTGCCCTCCCGTAATAACTATTATGCAAGTTCCCTTTTGTTCCCTTGCCCCCATCCTCTTTATCTTTTGGACAGTGCATACTCAGTCAGTCTAGGACTAGCATCACTTCCATAAATGCCCTCCGGTAGTATAGTTCAAGCGCTTTTTAGATTAAACTTTACCATTACTCACTCTCACTGCTGCATTTGAGGTACTGCCTGGTCTGGATGCCTGTTTTCTTTGCTATAGTGCTAGTACTGGGATACTAAGTATTATTTTCAGCAATTTCCTGCAATATTGTATGTTTGCACACTCAACCTAGTGTGGTAGAGGGGCTGAGGTTCTCAAGAGGCTTGAGGCAAAGAACAGAGGAATCCAGCGGTTCCTACAGGAGTTACATTACACAAACACTTTACCATATATCTGAATGCAAGGCAATAATGAAAGGCACATCCTCAGCAACACAACTAATGACCTGTCATCAATCATATCTGTATAATGTTCTCAAAAAATGCTGAATTTTATTGCAGCATTTTCTCAGCAGACCGTTACAATGATTAAACAGATGTGTGTGAATTAAAACCTCATTAGAGAAATGTCCGTGACACCATTGTTCTCTTATGGCATGTTAACCTTTGCTGTTTATGACTTAATACATTTTGTAAGCCAATGTGACACATTATTGTATAAATTAAATCATCATATTCATCAAAACTCTGAAGCATAGGAAACAATAAAAACCCTGAATTCAAAGTTCCTGTATTTTACAAAGAGAAATATTGGATCCAGCATTTTGGAGGAATTCAATAAAGCATTTGTGAGACTTTTCTGGAGGTATGTTCCTTGTGAAAAGTCCTGCACCTAATTCATGAAGGCCTTGCAACAGTTTTAGTGTGTGCCAGTTCACATATAAGCAGATTGGATGCGGTTTGAACATAACATGTGAAATAACATTGCTTCCTATGGTGTCTGTTCACATATGTACAGTGCACTGGCAGTGCTGATTCAGTACAGAATCAGTGTGGTTTGAAAAGGAGTCCTGTACAATTTCTGAGCAGTGCGGTCCGGTTCAGGTGCGGATTACAGGCTATTGACTTCTATGGGAACCGTTTCTAAACTGCATATGTGGGATCCGTTTCTAAACTGCATATGTGTGAACAGGACAAAATCCTGACCTCAACCTGTCCTGAACCTGATGTAAACCTGACCTGAACCACTGAACAACTACTGTGCCAATTAGCTGTGAAACCTGAGCTTCAATCCGCACTGCACATGTGTGAATCAGCTCTTATATTATTATTATTCTTATACAGGATTTATATAGCGCCAACAGTTTACTCAGTGTTTTACAATATAACGGGAGACAATACAGAAACAGTACAGTTCAATACAAGAGGGATAGGAGGGCCCTGCTCCTCGGAGCTTACAATCTAGGAGGGAGGGGCTAATGGTACAAAAGGTAGTAACTGTGGGGGATGGACTGGTTGTAAGAGTAAAAGATTCCATTATTAGCTGAGGGCAGGATAGACTTCCCTGAAGATACAGGTTTTCAGAGATCGCCTAAAAGTGAGCAGAGTAGGTGATAGTCTGATAAATTGGGGTAGACAGTCCCAGAGGATGGGAGAAGCTCTGGAGAAGTCCTGAAGATGAGCACAGGAGGAGGAGACAAGGGAGCTAGAGAGCAGGAGGTCTTAGGAGGAGCGGAGAGTACGGTTTGGGTGATATTTAGAGACAAGATCGTGACGTAATTTGGGGCAGAGTTATAAATGGAAGCCAGTGGAGGGATTGGCAGAGAGGGGTGGCTGATACAGAACGGGTAGTAAGGTGGATGAGTCTGGCAGCAGCATTCATGATAGACTGAAGAGGGGATAGCCTGCAATGAGGTAGGCCAATGAGGAGGGAGTTACAATAGTCAAGGCGAGATATAACAAGGGAGTGAATAAGTTGCTTAGTGGTTTCTGAGGTTAAGAACGGTCGTATCTTGGAGTAATTGCGGAGGTGAAGTCCACAAGATTTGGACAGTGATTGGATTTGGGGCTGAAAGGACAGATGGGAGTCTAGGATTACACCTAGTACCCTGGCATGAGGGGAGGGACTGATGATTGTGTTATTGATCTTGATGGAGAAGTCAGGGGAGGGGGCACGGGCTGGGGGAAATACTAAGAGCTCAGTTTTGGAAAGATTGAGTTTGAGGAAGTGGAGTGACACCCATGCCGATATTTCACTTAGTAGGTTAGTAATGCGAGGTGAGGGGTGAGGTGAGGGGTAGAAAGATAGATTTGTGTGTCATCAGCATAGAGATGATACTTAAAGCCATGGGAGTTTATCAAGTGACCAAGGGAGGAGGTGTAGATGGAAAAGAGAAGGGGTCCAAGGACAGAACCTTGAGGGACCCCTACAGAGAGAGGGAGTGAAGAGGAGGAGTCAGCATTATAGGTAACGCTAAAGGAGCGCTGCAATAGGTAGGAGGAGAACCAGGAGAGAGCAGAGTCTCAGAGGCCAAGAGAGTGGAGTTTTTTGAGGAGGAGGGGATGGTCAACCTTATCAAAAGCCGCAGACAGGTCGAGTAGTAAGAGTACTGAGTAGTGGTCATTGGTTTTAGCTGTTAGTAGATTAGTGAGTTTTAGTAGGGCAGTTTCAGTGGAGTGTAGTGAGCAAAAGCCAGACTGAAAAGAGTCAAGAAGGTTGTTGTCAGTGAGGTGGGAGCTCAGGCGATTGTAGACTAAGCATTCTAGGAGTTTAGAGGTAAATGGCAGCAGGGAGATGGGTCTTAAGTTGTTCAGGTTGGTGGGGTCCAGGGAGGGCTTTTTAAGTATGGGAGTGATGTGCGCATGCTTTAGAGGGGAGGGGAAGGCACAGTTAGAGAGAGAGAGATTGAAGATGTGACTGAGGGAGCATAGGATGGAAGAAAAGGGTGACCGTAGTAGTTGTGAGGGGACAGGATCCAGGGGACAGGTAGTGAGACGAGCTTCTGAGAAAACCTTAGTGACCTCTTCGGTAGTAGCAAGGTGAAAAGAGGAAAGTGTTGAGGGAGGTTTAGTATAAGCTATGCTAAGTGGGATGGATGTCTGTGCAGTGGCGATGCCCCTACGAATTGTGTCAATCTTGTTTTTGAAATGATTTGCAATCTCATGAGCAGTGAGTGAGGTACTGGGTGGAGGTGGAGAAAGTAGAGAGTTAAAAGTAGAGAAGAGACAACGAGGACTGGATGACAAGGTATGTATAAGAGTGACAAAGTAGGCTTGTTTGGCAGCATGAAGGGAGGAATTGTATGTTAAGAAAGCAGATTTATATCAGGTGAATGCTTGTTATGATTTGGTTTTACGCCACAATCGCTCCAGCACACGGCTATGTCATTTAAGATTTCTGGTGTCGCCAGTCTGCCAAGGTTGTAATGGTCGGGGCCTGATCAAGGGCGGACTGACAACTCATGGGGCCCCCGGGCAATAGGGGATCATGGTACCCCTGTGTCCTTGCCCAAACTCAAAAAAGACTATGAAAAAGGTACCAGGGGCATCTCATAGAGCCCCCTACTGACCCCAGGCCCTCAATAGGGGATCATGGGGCCCCTGTGTCCTTGCCCAAGCTCAAAAAAGCCTATGAAAAAGGTACCAGGGGCATCTTATGGGGCCCCCTACTGACCCCGGGCCCTCGGGCAGTGCCCAAGTTTCCAAATGGTCAGTCCGCCCCTGGGCCTGATGCTTCGTGTTGTTAGAGGAGCAAGTGAGTCTAATGTGGATGAAAACGAACTGTTGTAGACAGCAGTGGCCAGGTTAGGGCAGGACAGGGGAGAGATTCTGTCATAGAGGCTGTCAGTTGCAGAGAGGAAAGGAGCAGGGTTCAAGTTGTGAAGGTTTCTGCGGGTAATTGTTTGCTGCTTGGAGGGATAGGTGTTTGAAGATGAGGAGACTGTGAAGGTGATGAGATTGTGATCAGAGAGAGGGAAGGGGGTGTTTGTGAGTTTGTAGGGAGTGCAAAGATGGGAGAAAACAAGGTCTAATGTATTCCCATCAGAGTGAGTGGAGGACTGTGTCCATTGTGCTAATGCAAAAGATGAGGTTAAGTTGAAGAGTTGGGATGTAGCCGGGTTGTTGACATGAATACATATATATTGTACATTCACAGCAGTCCCTAACCCTCAAGGAGCTTACAATCTAAAGTCCCTAATTTACATTCATATATACACATACTAGGGCCAATTTAGACAGGAGCCAATTAACCTACCAGCATGTCTTTGGAGTGTTGAAGGAAACCGGAGTACCCGGAGGAAACCCACGCAGGCACAGAGAGAACATGCAAACTCCAGGCAGGAGGTGCTGTGGCTGGGGTTCGAACCAATGACCCTAGCCACTGCCAGGCGGAGTGCTAACCATTTAGCCACTGTGCTGCCCCATGGAATGGGAATACACTGTGAGGGTGTTCCTCTGGAGGATTACACTTGGGGGATTCACACTGGAGGGACTACACTGGGATTGGGGGCATTACACTTGGCAGATTATTCTGTCAGGATTACACTGGGGGATTACGTTGGGAGCATTATGCTGGTTGGTGTAATTTACACTGTAGGATTAAACTGAGAGAAATATACTGGAGGGATTTATATGGGGGGATAACCTCCGAGGAATTTACACTGGGGGGGGGATTTACACCAGAAGGATTCACCCTGGAGGGATTGGATTGGGGGGATTACACTGTGAGGATTACACTCAGGGGGGTACACTGGGCTGATTACATTGGGGGCATTACACTGAGCCGAATTACACTGGGGGCAGCATTTCTACTGGGTGGATTACACTGCAGGGGATGTTAAATCTTGAAAACACTAATGACTTGGAATACACTTTGCATTTATATATAAAAAGTTGTAAGAGTGTTAAAATAAAAGTGGGTGCACTGAAGGACTCGGTGGGATGGCCAGTGGGCGGATTCAGTAGGACGGCCAGTGGATGGACCCTTGGAAATGTTGGTGGTCAGGCTCGGGGGGGGCCCAGGCCAAAAGCTGTGTAAGGGGCCCCAAACTTTTTGAAGGCCGCCCTGAAAACAAGTATATTGTCACAAGGCAAAAGTAAATAGCAATGCAAAAATGTTAACGAGCAGTAAAAGAAACTGTTTGCATGCAGTAAGCTAACTGACATAATTACTAGGTTATAGCATAGCAGTTTAGTCTAAATCAACATTATTAAAGCAAGATTAGCCTAGCAGTAACCACACCAATAATGAATGGTATAAATGGAGAAGAGTATAAACAATGAACAGGATCAACAGTAATGAAAAATCCCATAGTAACTCCTCTGCAGTCAATGGTCAATAGATGTCTGAGTGAACTCTGTGTATTTCATCCTATGGATGTATATGAGTATGTATCATGAAAGGGGTACCCCTGGACAGCAGTTGGTAAGTACCTGGCTCCTGACCTGAAAGCTTCAGCAAGCTAAATGATGGGGCCCGGTCTTTAAGGTGGTGCAAATTTAAAATCTGTACTGACCCTTTAAACTCTGCATGTTGATTTTGGAACCACTAGGTAGATAGGCAGTCCAGATAACCTAGTGAACATTGGTCTGGGCATTCATCTGTCGCTAGTCCATCTGTCCTCAGGAATCCAGTCTCAGGCACTCCAGTTCTCAGTAGCTCAGTCTCCTGCACTCTGGTCTTCAGGTTGTGCATGCACACAGACAAGCTCAGAGGTGTGTACCGCTCCAGTCCCTAGCAGAAGAGAGCCTTCCTTTCCAAAAACCCAGGAAAAATATGTCTTTCTCTATTCCTTTACAGGGTTCTGTGTTGTATTATAGTCTGCAGACCCATTTACCTGCACAACACAGTGCTTCCTGTGAGCTACAGCTCCCATGATCCAGTGCGGCTGCATCATAGTTATTTTAGTCCTTTCTGTCTCTCCGGCTCTCCCTAGCATCTCTGCACCCGGCTACAGAAAATTATTTTTCGGTTCAACAAAGTATTTTCTGTACTTGCTGAAAATATTATTAGTTTGAAAAGAAAAAATCCTAATGTAGCCACCACATCTATTGTCTGTAAGCTGCTGTATATTACATTTTTGTATTGGGTTTAGTTATCCTTTAACCAGTTGCCACCCGGCCTATAGCCAGATGGCGGCCGGGCGATCAACTCGTCTCTCCGGGTGGACGCCTTTCCGGAACACGCATTGCGCGTGCCCACAGGGCCATGCTGTGGCAAGATCTATCACCGGCCATGTACCTTGGACACGGCCGATGACAGATCTGTGTACCGAACCCGTTGCCAGTACCATGTGACCTGCTGGGACCAATCACAGCAGGTCACAGGACAGTTGTATACAATGGATGGCTTCCTTTCATGCCATCCATTGTATACAAGTGTGTCTAGCTTGGTCACAGCAATCACATGCACAAGCTTAGCCAATCACAGCTCAGCTGTGTCATGTGATTAGCCATGGCCAAATCACAAAAAAAAAACCCCCGAATGAATTGATGTCATTCAGGTAAATGCTTGCTTATAGCAAAGTAATTATTTGCTATAAGCAAATTGTGTAAAAAAAAAAAAAATACTGATCACTTCCCCAAAGTAGTACAATGTTACTATGGTAACATTATACTACTTTGGTCATAGTGCAATATGAAAAAAAATCTTAAAAAAAGAAAAAAAATGTTAATAAAAAATAAATTTTTTTTTGAAAAAAAATATATTTTTTTGTACTGTCACCAGTTAGTGTCCCTGATCACCATCACACCAGTTATATGATGATGCTGTACTGCACTGGTGACATTATGTAAAAAAAAAATTGTGAAAATAATTTTTTTAATTTCTTAATTTTCCAAAAAATTATGACAAAAAAATTACAACTTCAAAAAACTTGCCATGCCCCTTATGCAATATGTCAGACTGTCTACTTTGCAAAAAGGGGTCATTTGGGGGATATCTGTACTGTTCTGACATTCTTGGACCTCAAGAAATTAGATTGGCTGTCAGTACTTCAGCATTGACCAATTTTCAGATATATCCCATAGTTTGTGAACTCTATAACTTTCCTACAGACTAAATAATAAATACTAATTTGGGCTATTTTCAGCATAGACATGTAGCAGAATACATCTCGGCCTAAATTTATGAAGAACAATTATTTATTTGCAAACTTTTATAACAGAAACAAAGAAAAATATGTTTTTTTTTTTAAATTTTCAGTCTGTTATCATTAATTTACCAAAAAATTAAAAACCCCAGCGGTGATTAAATACCACTAAAAGAAAGCTCTAGTTGTGTGAAGAAAATGATAAAATTTTAGTTTGGGTACAATGTTGTATGACCGCGCAATTGTCATTCAAAGTGTGAGAGCACTGAAACCTGAAAATTGGCCTGGGCAGGAAGGGGGTAAAAGTGCCCTGTATCGAAGATGTTTTAATGTGCTCATTATATGAATCTTGTGGACAAGTGTTGTCCTTTCTGAAGTTAGTTCATATAAATTAAAATTTCATTCTAAGTAAAAATTTGGGTGTTTTCAAAATGGGCTTACACCGGACCATGCATGAAAACTAAAGGTGTACTTTTCTTAGGAGCCTCCAAATCAAAAATCACTAAATAAAAGTTTAAAAATACCATTTAGGATAAAAAGAAAACAAATGCTTGGAGGCACCAGTGATGTACTTGTGTCACACCATTTTCTCCTACGAAAGCTGGATATCCAGTATCCTGTGAGAATGGGCTTCTAGATTGTGCTGCAGATTTCGATTACTGGCCTTTTCTAGAGGCAAGACATAATGGGGGGAATTCATGTTGTAGATCATATTAATACCTCATTAAGCCTTAGTTAACCATAAGCAGATCCAAGGCTAGGTTCACACCTACACAAGTTACGTTTGAGCCGTTTAGCCATTTCTGCATTGCATTTTGTGCTTTTGCACCTGCGTTTTTGACGCATTTCTGATGCATTTTGCAGGGGGGGGGGCATTTTTTTATTTTTCTTGTTGCTAGGCAGATTTAAAACGCAGCAAAAACGCAATATGTGCTTTTCTGAAGCAAGTCTATAGAACCAAAAACGCTACTTTTTGTATTAAAAAAAGTCCCTGACCCTTTCCAAAAAACACACCAGGTGAAAATGCGCAGATGTGAACCTGTCCCATAGGAAATCATGTTAAATAGACGGTACTGTGTTTCTGCAAAACGCTGTAGAAAATGCTTAGGTGTGAACCTGGGGTCATAAACGTCTTCCTTTTTTTTTTTAGCTATTGTTTTTCTGCTGTTTTTTTTCTTTGATTTCTATTTTTTTTATGTACTATTCTTTTTCCATTTTTATTAGTTTTGTTGCTATTTATTGTTTGTTACTCATTTAAACACAGATGCAAACTTTTTGCATATCTGTCTAGAAGTTTTACCTTTGTTCCTAAAAAGCTTAAAATCCATAAATTGTTAATGATTCCCCTCATTTTTGGTAGTAAGTTTAAAGTTTAGAAAGTTTTCGTAAAAAAACAGAATAATTTATTACTAAGAAGAACAGGTGCCTCCGAGTTTGCATAGAAGCATTTCTGAAATAGTCGAATGTTATCGCATTCTCAGTAAAAGAATAGAAACTACCTGAGGTGAAGAAACTAGAAAGTTATCCTGCATTCAGCTGTAAACTTGATGTGTGCCTCTGATTAGCTGCATTGAGAGCAGCAGGTGGTCAATAAGGGTTGCCCGCAGGTAGGCATGTATATACTTGTTAGTATGCATGCATTTTTATCAAAAATATATATTTTATTTATTATGTTCAGTAGTTCACAGATATTAATTTTTTATGTCTCTTTTATCAGGTAGCCGTAAATATCTAACGTTTCCGTGGTATCATCTCTCTCCTGTCTAGATTGTCTTTTTGTCTCCCAAAGTATTATAATGGTGCTATGCTGAATGCCACAATTCTGTAACTGTTATTTTTGTATATATAAAGTAAAAAACTTAACAAACATACCTGTGAAAAAATATCTCACATTTATGTCTTTTACCAGCATGAGGTAAGCTCCAAGCAAAAGCAGCAAAAAATACTTTAGTTCTTATACTTTGTATTAAAGGCTTAGTTCCCTTTTTTTTCTGTTCTTTTTTTTTTACATATAAAATCCAGCTCCCATATGTACCAATATATCATTAATGTACCTCAGTTGCAAATATACAAGCTCTCTTTGATCTGGAGAGCAAGGCCTTACCTTAGCCTTTGGTACATTTCTTAAAAGCTTTTTCAATTCTTGGAATGTAGACAGAGGACAGAGGAGCCAGTAGGACCCTGGAAGTAGATTACCAGCTGATCTCATTAGCACACACATCCTGCACTGACCTCATTAGTACACACCCTTCACCCATTAACTATTTTTCACAGCATCCCTGGGATCTCTCCTCACATGCATTTGCCTGGCTACCCCAGCGTTTCAACAGATGGGCGCATGCCGAGTGATTGGACAGATGTTGTGTTCTCTTATTATAAAGTTTTGGTAAATCTAAAGGAGATCATACAGAGATTGTACAATCAGACTGCATAGGGTATGGTCACCTTTATACACCTAAAATTACCTAGTTGCCCTTTCAGTGTAATTAATTGTTAACGGCACACCAAACACCGGAACAAGCACACGTTTTGCCGCATGGAAAAACAGGTGACAAATGCAGCAAAGCGCGCAGGAAAAAATGTGCAACATGCATCACGCCAAATGACCCATGAGCTACTTTGCCACGTGTAGCGCAGCCCATTGAAATCAACAGGCTGCCCTATGTGTGTCACTGGCAAAACGAGACAAAAAACAAGTGCTCCCTCTACTCTCTGTGTGAATGGGTCCTGAAAGTGAGATTGGTGCTTTTACATAAAACAGTGAGGCTCCATTCACATACATCAGTCAAGGCCTGGACTGAGCGAAGCTATAAGGGAGGGCCAGCATGACTGGGGCATGCAGACGAGGCAGAGGGTGTAATTTGGGTGGGAGTCTAAGCAAAAGATTAGGGGGTGGGGGTGGTTACTTACTGGATTGGAGTACGCATCAGTGTGGGGTGGTCTTTGTGTTTCCGAATGCACGGCAATCTGCACAGAAAATGCACACTTTGCCATGCGTTTCAAAAATAAGCTGCAAATGTGCATCGCGTTTGTGTTGTCATTACATGTTAAAGGCACCCATAGTGCGGCAAATACACCAAAAACTGTGGTAATGCACCATGCTCTGCTCCAAAAAAAGTTCTGGAGCTTTTCTGGGGCAATTGTTTCATGTTTGGCAGCCCATTTAAGTGAATGTGCTCCTAGATTGTAAGCTCCAAGGATCAGGGCCCTCAAATCCCTCTTGTATTGAACTGTATTGTTGCTGTATTGTCTCCCGTTATATTGTAAAGTGCTGATCTGTATCCTGTATAATAATAATAATAATAATAATAATGTGCTGCCCTATGCGTGATGAGGGGAAAAGCTCCAAAAATGTTCAAAATGAATGCATGCAGGAATGTGACTCTTCACTACCTGGAGACGTGAACGGGGCCGGAGTGTCTCTGTCCACTCCCTCCTATGTACTTGTATAAAGATGGCCATACACTATGCCCTGTGATTGTACAATCTATGTACAATTTCCTTCAGATTTACCAGAACTATGGAATAGGAGAACACACCTGAACAAAGTATTCAATTTGTATCAAATCAGACCGGCCCTTGCACTACATAGCTGATGGGAGGAAGGTAGTATTGTAATGAGGGGGGTGTGGTCCAGAGTGGTGAATGCACCTTATCACACCCTCTTCTGTGAAGCAACAAAGAAGTGAAGGCTTCTGGGAAGTAGCCTACAGAAAGTAAATGCTAAGAGACCATTTACAGGAAATGACACAATCTGAAAATATGTTCAAAATCTCACAGAAACTGACAAAAAATGAAATGTCCTGCGGATGAGGTAAGTGACAGAAAAGCATTGGAATACGCTTCTATTTATTATGAAAAGTGAAATTCTGCCGGAAAAGGTGAACTTATCCTTTAAGAACCAGGCCTATTCTGACACTTCTCTCTTACATGTAAAAATTTGTGTTTTTTTGCTAGAAAATTACTTAGAACCCCCAAACATTACAGTTGCAAGAAAAAGTTTGTGAACCCCTTGGGATTACGTGGAGTTTTGCATGAATTGGGCATAAAATGTGCTCTGAACGTCATCTAAGTCACAACAATAGAAGAACACAGTCTGCTGAACATAATACTACACAAACATTAGATGTTGCCATAGTTTAATTGCACATAACATGTAAACATTCACAGTGCAGGGAGGAAAAAGTATGTGAGGCCCTAGCTTAATGACTTCTTCCAGAGCTAATTGGAGCCAGGAGTGAGCCAGCCTTGACTCCAATCAGTGTGATGATATTGGATGTGTTGCTCACAGCTGTCCTACCCTTAAAAAACACACACCTGTTTTGGGTTTACTGGTTTCAAGAAGCACTGTCTGATGTGAACCATGCCTCGCAGAAAAGAGCTCTCAGAAGACCTACGATCAAGAATTGTTGACTTGCATGAAGCTGGAAAGGGTTACAAAAGTATCTCCAAAAGCCTTGATGTTCATGTGTCCACGGTAAGACAGACTGTCTACAAATGGAGAAAGTTTAGCACTGTTGCTACTCTCCCTAGGCGTGGTCATCCTGTAAAAATGACTGCAAGAGCACAGCGCAGAATGCTGCATGAGGTAAAGAAGAATCCCAGAGTGTCAGCTACAGACCTGGCACATGCTAACATTTTTGTTGACACATCTACAATAAGGAAAACATTAAACAAGAATGGAGTACATGGGAGGACACCACGGAGGAAGCCATTGCTGTCCAAAAAGAATATTGCAGCACATTTGAAGTTTGCAAAAGAGCACCTGGATGTTCCACAGCACTACTGGCAAAATATACTGTGGACAGATGAAACCAAGATTAAGTTGTTTGGGAAGAACACACAACACTATGTGTGGAGAAAAAAAGGCACAGCACACCAACATCAAAACCTCATCCCCACTGTAGAACATGGCGGAGGGAGCATCATGGTTTGGGGCTGCTTTGCTGCCTCAGGGCCTGGACGGATTGTTGTCATTGATGGGAAAATGAATTCCAGAGTTTATCAAGACATTTTGCAGGAAAACGTACGACCATCTGTCCGCCAACTGAAGCTCCACAGAGGATGGGTGATGCAACAGGACAATGGCCCAAAGCATACAAGTAATTCAACAAAACAATGGATACAACAGCACAGAATATGCCTTCTGGAGTGGCTCAGTCAGAGTCCTGACCTCAACCCGATTGAAATGCTGTGGCATGACCTTAAGAGAGCGATTCGCACCAGACATCCCAAGAATATTGCTACACTGAAACAGTTTTGTGAAGAGGAGTGGTCCAAAATTACTCCAGATCGTTGTGCAGATCTGAAACTACAGGAAACGTTTGGTTGAGGTTTTTGCTGCCAAAGGAGGGTCAACCAGTTATTAAGTCCAAAGGTTCACATACTTTTTTCCTCCCTGCACTGTGAATGTTTACATGTTATGTGCAATTAAACCATGGCAACATCTAATGTTTGTGTAGTATTATGTTCAGCAGACTGTGTTCTTCTATTGTTGTGACTTAGATGACGTTCAGAGCACTTTTTCTGCCCAATTCCTGCAAAACTCCACATAATCCCAAGGGGTTCACATACTTTTTCTTGCAACTGTATATATGATTTTTTAGCAGTGACCCTAGAGAATAAAATGGCGGTTGTTGCAATTTTTTATGTCTCACAGTATTTATGCAGTGATTTTTCAAACACAATTTTTTGGGAAAAAATACACTTTAACCACTTGCAGAACGCAGATAGCTGAATGATGGCTTCACTGCGGCCGGCCAGTTCTGGGAGGGCGTCATATGACGTCCTCCCAAAACGCACCCTCCCGCGCGCCCCCGGGGGAACGCACCCAGCAATCTCCATGATTGCTGTGCCCTACGGACACAGCTGATCACATGATGTGGTAAATGGCCAATCACAGCGTCCTTTTACCACAGGATCAGCTGTGTCCAATCACCAGCAGATCACCGGTAAATGCAGTTGCCAGTTATCGGCAACACTTTCCTCATGCTGTCACAGCTTGAGGAAAGTACTGCCGATAACCGGCAATTGTCAGAGGACGGATCGGCACCGATCATCAGGGCACTGATGATCAGTGCCCAGCAGTGCCACCCACCAGCGCCACCCACCTGTGCCCATCAGCGCCACCCACCTGTGCCCATCAGTGCCACCCACCTGTGCCCAGCATTGTTGCATATCAGTGCAGCATCATCAGTGCTGCCTATCAGTGCCAGCTCATCAGTGCCACCCATCAGTGCCACCCATCAATGCCCAGCAGTGCCGCCAGTCAGTGCCCAGCAGTGCCTCCAGGCAGTGCCATCAGTCAATGCCACCCATCAGTGCCGCCATCATTGTTGCATATCAGTTCCAGCTCATCAGTGCCGCCTATCAGTGCTGCCTATCAGTTCCCATCAGTGTCGCTTATCAGTGCCCATCATTGTTGCTGATCAGTGCCAGCTCATCAGTGCTGCCTATCAGTCCCCCGTCAGTGCTGCCTATCAGTGATCATCAGTGCAGCCTCACCAGCGCACATCAGTGAAGGAGAAAAATTACCTATTTGCAAAATTTGATAATAGAAACAAAGAAAAACTTTTTTTAAAAATTTTTGCTATTTTTTTGTTTACAGTGCAAAAAATAAAACACCCAGCAGTGAATAAATACCACCAAAACAAAGCTCTCTTTGTGTGAAAAAAATGATATGATAAACATTTAATTTGGGTACAGCGTTGCATGACCGCGCAATTGTCATTCAAAGTGCGACAGCGCTGAAAGCCGAAAATTGACATGGGCACAAAGGGGGTATAAGTGCCCTGTAGGAAAGTGGTTTTAAAGAATAAAAAAAAAATAACACAATATATAACCCAACATTTTTGTAAACTATGAAAGATGATTTTATGCCAGGTAAATAGATACTTAACATGTCATGCTTTAAAATTGCGCACGTTTGTGGAATGGCGCCAAACTACGGTACTTAAAAATCTTCATAGGCGACATTTTAAACTTTTTTACAGGTTACCATTTTAGAGTTACAGAGGAGGTCTAGTGCTAGAATTATTTATCTCGCTATAAGGCTCGTGGCGATACCTCACATGTGTGGTGCGAATAGATATTTACTTATGTGGCCGTGACATATATATGCACGCGCCACTGCGTGCGAACATAGGGGAATGCTTTAAAAACTTTATTTTACATATTAATTTTTTTGTTTTTACCCTGTCCCTGTGAAAAAAAAATTTCACCATTTTTATTGCTACCACAACAAATGCAAACATCCCTTGTGATAACAATAAAGCATGACATGTCCTCATTATGGAGAGATCTGGGGTCTGTAAGACTTCACATCTCTCTTCTACAATGGAAAGCATCAGATAAAAAAAAACACTGATCTAAAGCTTTCCAAAAAAAAAAATGGCATGGTTTACATGAGGCCGGAAGAGACATCTTGACAACACTCTGATCCTCCTGGACCATAGAAATTAGTGGAGGCCATCTTTCCTCGGCTAATCGCTGTGGTCAAGCGGTGGGGGGGAAGGGGGGGGTGAGTCCTGCTATTTCTAAAAGTGATCCAGCGAGGGTTCTAGCATATTGCTACAGCCATAACCCCGGTATACCACTTGAAAACCATGACGTATTTTCCCACTTAGACGATCTTCATTTTAGTGTTGTCTAAACCAGGGGTCTCCAAACTTCTTGGTACGGGGGCCACATGGTACGATTTCCAAAAATTCATAGGCCAAAATAAAATCCATTTTTTAAATATCAGAAGCCTCGCATCACATCACATCAGAAGTCCCCCGTTCAAAGCAGAAGTTTCCCCATCACATCAGAGTTCCAGTTTCACATCAGAAGCCCTTCATCACTTCAGAGCCTCCCTTACATATTAGAGACCACGTTCATCAGGGTCCCTATCAGAGTTCTTTAATGCATCCGGGTCCCCATCACAGTTGCCCCATATATCAGGATCCCCATCAGAGTTCCCCCATACACAGGGGCGGACCATTGGAAACTTGGGCACTGCCCAAGGGCCCAGGGTCAGTAGGGGGCTCCATGAGATGCCCCTGGTACCTTTTTCATAGGCTTTTTTGAGTTTGGGCAAGGACATAGGGGCCCCGTGAACCCCTATTGCCCTGGGGCCCCATGAGTTGTCAGTCCGCCCCTGCCCATACATCAGGGTCCCTATCAGAGTCCCCTCTTAAAAAAGGGTCCTCATCAGAGTCCCCCCCCCCCCCAAAGTGTAACTAAAGGCAAAACATTTTCTTTTAATTTTGGATAGAGTGGAGAACTAGAATACCTGTCAGTTTTTATTGCTGTCTGTGCCCCTATTCGGGAGATCCACCCTCCCGTTTTGTCCTGTTTATCATATTCATTGACAATGGAAAAAAAAAGAAAATCCCAAATTTTGGTTTGACACCAGAACACATTAGTAGAGGGAAAATCTTCCATTGGGGGCACTAGTTCTGGTGGCCCTGGTGACACAAGATTCCTTCACTTTTGTATTGGCTATGGGACAGCAAGTGAAGGGAACTCTCCCCAATGATACACAGATGGAAAAAAAATCAGTACTGGTCACTCATTGCATTCATTCATAACTGAAGCATAGTAAACTGTGTTTACTATGCTTCAGTTTGTGAATGAACAGGAAACCTCTGTAAAGAGCACCTCCTGATCATTCAACCTGAAGTGCTGAGGCTGCACAAAAAGGATCGGGTATCTAGGTCCTCAATTCTTTTCTCTCTCTCAAATGTGAGGCACATGGGTATGTTTTGACCTCTGTTATTTCACCAAAGACCCATCGCTCCCCTCCTCCACAGCACTGTGAAAAAAAATAATGGAAGAAAATCATAAAAAATGATTTATAAAAATTAAGGGCTCATTCTAACAGGTTCTCCGGCCCATATATTGTGAATAAGCAGTTTGTTTGTGCAGCTGGAACTGCGTGCTAATCTATGGGGGGTGCAGTAGCTGTATGAACACAGCCACAAGTCCTAATTTGTCCTAATTTGACAGTTGTGGAGGCGTAGGGCCCCGAATGCATATGGTCTGTGTTTGGGGCCATTAACACACCTGTGAATTTAGGACCTGCGGCTGTGTTCGTACATAGCATAACAATGGCTGCCTGCACACATCTTCAGCTGCATGAAAACACTTACATTAACACTGTAAAGGACACAGTGCCCATGTGAATGAGCTCCAAGAACTCACACACATAGATTTATTAATACATTTGTATCTTTTAGATTTAGCAGGAATTTTGTAAATTATGTTGTGTGCTGGGAATGGGTAGTAAGAAGTGCTAGAAGACACACAGGATCACTAGGATTGAGTAGCAATGCACAGAAACAGACAGGGATCACTAGGAACCAGGGGCGGACTGACCATTTGGAAACTTGGGCACTGCCCGAGGGCCCGGGGTCAGTAGGGGGCCCCATGAGATGCCCCTGGTACCTTTTTCATAGGCTTTTTTGAGTTTGGGCAAGGACACAAGGGCCCCATGATTCCCTATTACCCGGGACACAAGGGCCCCATGAGTTGTCAGTCCGCCCCTGCTAGAAACAGATAGAATTGCACAGGAAAACTGGGCAGGAAGCAAACTGGGAATACACACAGAGACGCAAGCAGATTGCAGACACAGGGTGCTACTAATGAAAGGTAGATGAACCTCACAGGGGTTTATGCAGGTGCAGGAAGACTGAAAGCTGACAAAGGTATACAAGGGAAACACAGACACAGTTACAGTGCCTTGAAAAAGTATTCATATCCCTTGAAATTTTCCACATTTTGCCATGTTAAAACCAAAAACGTAAATATATTTTATTGGGATTTTATTTGCTAGACAATCTTCTCAACTAGGAAATATTGGGGAACAATAGGAATCTACTCCACTAGGAAACACTGGGGAACATTAGGAATTGTCTCCACTAGGAAACTGTGGAACACTAGGCATCCTCTCCACTGGGTAACCCTAGGGAACACTAGGAATCGTCTCCATTAGGAAACACTGGGGGACACTTGGGATATTCTCCACTAGAAATACTGGGAAACACTAGATATCTTCTGCACTAGAAAGGCGTTCTATCGAGTTGAGGTCAGGACACTGTGCAGGCCAGTCAAGTTCCTCCACCCCAAACTCAGTCATCCATGTCTTTATGGACCTTGCTTTGTGCACTGGTACACAGTAATGTTGGAACAGGAAGGGGCCATCCCCAAACTGTTCCCACAAAGTTGGGAGCATGAAATTGTCCAAAATGTCTTGGTATGCTGACGCTTTTTGAGTTCCCTTCACTGAAACTAAGGGGCCAAACCCAACCCCTGAAAAACAACCCCCCCCTCCACCAAACTTTACAATTGACACAATGCAGTCAAGCAAGTACCGTTCTCCTGGCAACTTCCAGCCCATCGGATTGCCAGACAGAGAAGCATGATTTGTCACTCCAGAGAACACATCTCCACTGCTCTGGAGTCCAGTGGCGGCGTGCTTTACACCACTGCATCCGACGCTTTGCATTGCACTTGGTGATGTGAAGCTTGGATGCAGCTGCTCAGCCATGGAAACCCATTCCATGAAGCTCTCTATGCACTGTTGTTTTGCTAATCTGAAGGCCACTTGAAGTTTGGAGGTCTTTAGCTATTGACTCTGCAGACAGTTGGCGACTTCTGTGCACTGTGCGTTTCAGCATGCGCAGACCCCACTCTGTCATTTTACGTTGCTTACCACTTGCTGGCTGAGTTTCTGTTGTTCCCAGTTGCTTCCACTTTGATATAATATCACTAATATCACTAACAGTTAACTAGCTAGTTAATATTTAGTAGCACGGAAATATCACGGATGGACTTATTGCACAGGTGGTAACCTATCACGGGACCACACTTGAATTCACTGAGCTCCTGAGAGCGACTTATTCTTTCACAAATGTTTGTAGAAGCAGTCTGCATGCCTAGGTGCTTGATTTTATACACCTTTGGCCATGGAGATGATCTGACCAATCTGATCACCTGAATCCAATGATTTGTATGAGTGTCCCAATACTTTTGGCAATATAGTGTATATATATATATATATATACTGTATATATTTTTTTTTTGTAATACAGTGCACAACAAAACACAGTAGTGGTTAACATTGCTAAGATTAGACTATTGGTAGTCATTGGGAAAATGCCCCTTACATTAGTAGTAGTGAGTGGAAAGAAAGTTCCCCTTACAGGCATTAGTTCCCCCGATTCCACCCTTACAGGCACGCCTTTGGCTCTGCCAAGTGGTGTTGGACCTGGAACTAGCCAGGCACCATTATGTGGGAAGTCAGTTAGCCACAGTGCAAGGAAGACCTGGCCACCTCTAGAGGAACCTTAGGATTCCACAGAACTCTGAGTATGTCTGCTCTAAACTATTGAATGTGTTGTAAAAAGCCAGTATACAGGAAAAGTAGTGGTGAAAAATCACTTCTCGATTTAAACAACTATTTTTGGTGTATTATTACCCCTTGATCTGCATAACTGGGATGTGGCAGAGGTCTGTCTTTTG